>NC_046292.1:68642063-69242063 GCF_004115265.2 Rhinolophus ferrumequinum | reverse complement strand
ATACCAGTAAAAGCATGTACTACGTCATCTGGCACATTCGTTTTCTCAGTCGAAGAAGAAAAAATTCATTCCCCTTTTAAAAATGCGTATGCCTTCAGAGTTGAAACTTATTCTTAAATATATTTGGGAGAATTAGTGTTTCCTCTAAAAACATGTTAACCTTTTTAATAGACCCTTTTATAAAAACCAAACTCTCGTAAGATGTAAGTGCATGGCAGATCCTATTGGATTCCAGTGGGTTATCTGAACAGTGTCACCACTTCTGCCAGGAAAGTGCTGAGATGTGGAAGAGGGCACTCATTTGGATTGCTTTAGTTCTCGTGCCTTAAATATAGCCCAAACTCAAAAAGGATTTGAGATGGAATAATGGAATAATATGATGCCACTTTGTAGCTAAAATAAGCTCAACTGATACCTCTATGTTAAAAAAGAATGCCAAGGGAAAATGTCCGTGCCAAATCATTTACTACTGAGGATAGCTTTATTGCAAATAAATATTATTCTTTGTCTATATTTCCCCCAAACGACTCAGAATTCTACAAATAGAGTAGGCTAGATTCTACCCGCAAATACTCATATTCGTAAGCGAAGCTCACTGCCCTTGAAATAAGGAAGTTGTTTCTGGTTCTCTGTGAATGGAACCTTAATGCTGATGACACCAAGACCTAAGGACAGTGTCCACAAGACACTGTAGGTGGAGGCAAACGATCATTCTTACTGAATTATAGATTAGTAGTCTGGTTGATTCGATAGGTGTAAACGTTCAATCAGGATAATTTTAACCAAAACACATTACTGGAGGGCTAAGATTTCCAAGCTGTCTACATTGATAATTTTGCATATCTCCACATACAAATGAAAACATGAGATTAGAGAATATTTTCCTTCAGTTAACTTTTTTTTTTTAACATAGAGGTATCATAGTGGAGGACCTAGATTACGCTACCTGTGTTTGAAAATAATGCGCTTTGCCTAACCTTCAGCAGAATGTATTGTTTTAGCATATTCTATGTATAAAAAAGTTTAAAGATGTCTTCAAAGAAGACTAGAGTCTTTAAGTCACTTATAGCTATATTTTACTACAAAAATTTGTGTATAAAGATATATTTAACTGTTTTAGATTTTAAAAAAAGTACTCCATATGAAATGTTTAATTTCAGTTACTGTGAATTTTTTTGATCAGTTCTTTGCTTTTTAAAAAACCGTCTCCTTCCTGTTAAAAAGAAAATTAGTTATTAGTTATTAAAAGATCCAGTTCTTAGATGGACAGGGTTAAAACCTTTTGTAATATATTTAAATGTATATTTTTGAGAGAGATGCTACATTGCCAATGATTTTATAAGTAATTTAAAATTAATTTACAAATTTATAGATGCAAACCAAAAGATTTTAAAAGAAAAAAGTCAGTTTTATTTGTTTGGGTCTTATTGTCAAAAGTATTATTTAGATCAAGAAATCCATGTTGATGAAACTGGATCCCATATTAATTGGAGAGTGAATGTCATTAAGTATTTCTGAAATGTTTCTTTAAAAAATGAACATAAAAAAAATAGTTTTCTCCCTAGCTTCTTGTCATAGCATTTCCAATTGCTTCATACTTCACAGTTTTAATACAAAATACAAGCTCAACTTTATAACACATTTTGCAAGTTTCTATAAAACTGTTGTTATATTCCAGTTAATTTCTTCTATCTGCAAAGTCTTGCTACTTCTGCAGGCTACAGCCCTGATTTGCAGAAGCCATTTTTGTTTTGTTCAGTTTGATGCTAAAGCTATTGTTGTAATGCTCCAAACTCCAAGGCAGATTGTATAACATCCTATAGCTTTTTACCATGTGGTGTTTACCAGCTGTTACTCTGTGTTTTGTAAGTCAGAAATTCCTTCTGTCTAAGCTGTTTCGATAGCATTTTCTAAACAACAACCAAAAAAATGGTCTTTTCATTATCTGTAATAAGATTGTAAACCCATTTCCTGTGTGTGTTCTGTAGTGGGCATGATTGTGAGTGTGTGTGGGGGCACGTATTTGCGTGCCAGTCTTTTTTGTACTGTAACTACCTCATAATTTGAGTGATGGCTGTACTGCTGGTTATATTAACAGAGCACATTTTGTTGGGTGAATCATGTGTGTGATTTTTTTTTTCCTGTTTGTTTTAGCTGGGGGTTGTTCATGAAACTGACATGGTTTTTCTAAAAAGGACTATTATCAGTTTCCAAATACAATACTTCTCTCTTCTGGTTTTTCCTGAATGAGCCTGATTTTGTTGCTGTTTTTCATCGTCTAGGAGGGTAAAAAGAGTACCCTTAAAATCCCTGTGGCCAGTTTGAACACCCCTGTTGTATGTAGTCTTTTCTCTGTTCAATGTGTCAGCAATTTTGTGAACATGCTTAGATATATAATTTTGATAACCACAGTTTTAAGTACTTTATCTGTGCATAATAAAAAGATATATATCAATTATTAATACATGTCTTGTTTGGTCATCATTAAATTCTACCCTCAGGCTGATATAAAACCCTTTTTCATTGTGACTGTCTTCTAAATTTATCTTCTGATACAACTGTGTTGATGAGAGAGGGGAATGGCTAAGAGAATACCCTAGACTCATTAGAGCAGAGGGAAGGGGTGGACAGACCAGAAGAAGAGTGCAGCAGGAGCTGTCACTCTTAGAAGATTGCGGCAGGAGATAGAGGTGGGTGTCAGCTTTGAAATCACTCCTGCGCCTTCTGTCAATCTCCTAGAGGCAAGGAAAGAGAAATCATATGTGTGTTGGATTTACTCTTTTCATTCCCTCCAAATACCCCAAGGGAGCTTCCAGCATTCTCTCTCAAGATGGCACTACCGTCTTCCTGCTGTCTAAGCCAGAGAAAGTTGGGAATCTTGACTCCTCTTTGGCCCCCACACTCCCAAATTAATAAATCCAGGTGTATTCTATCTTTGGAACATCTCTTTCTCCAAACTACGGACTTATTTCTACTCCGACTGCAGTTACCCAGATTCTGATGCCCATTATCTCTCAAGCTGAATCATTGCAACAGCCTAACTAGTATGTTGACGTCCCAGTTTATTACCCTCTAATTCTTTCTCCACCATGCAGCCAAAGGAATCCTAGAAAGACTCAAATCACATCACTTCCCAATTTAAAGCCTTTAAATAATTCCTCCATTTGCCTCAGGGTAAAATTCAAACTCCTAAACATAGTTTAAAGAGAATAATCTGCCTACCTTCCCCGCCCCTTCTCTCACCTCTCTGGAGCTCAAGTTCTATGTGGCATATAACATCCCCCCCACCACCACCAATTTATATTATGAAAACAATTGTTTTATTACTAAGGATTAAATTACTGTGTTTCCCCCAAAATAAGACGTAGTCAGTCAGCTCTAATGTGTCTTTTGGAGCAGAAATTAATACAAGACCCGGTCTTATGTAAGACCCAGACTTTTATATTTATTATATTATATTATGTTATATTATATTATTATATTAATTATATTAAAAACCCAGTCTTACAGTAAAATAAGACCGAGTGTTATATTAATTTTTGCTCCAAAAGATGCACTAGAGCTGATTGTCCCGCTAGGTCTTATTTTCAGGAAATATGTGTTTACAAACCACAGTGTTCTATCCCTATCTTCTCCCTTTTCGAGAATTAATGATTTAGATGGTTAGAAACAGACTCACAAAGTATCAAGGCCAGCAGCCCACCCCTCACACCTCACACAGGTAGGAGTCCACACAGCCCGTACAGTGTGAGGGGCTTAATCAGCATCACACTCCAGGATGATTGGAGTCCTTGTTACGGATGAGAGTCCAGCCATTTTCCAGGACCAAGATTACACCTTGGAGCCAGCTCCTCACTCAGAGGATGGAGGGAGAAATTGTCAGTTCAACTAATTTTTTTGCCATTAAGTTTTCCTTGTCTCTATTGGAACAGGAACATGGGCGATCCATAAATGGGCTTCCGAGAGTCTATTAACTACCTGAAATTGTAAAATTTTGCACTGATGTGTCTGGGCTTTTTGTTGTTGTTGTTTTGGGTTTCTTCAGTGAGAGAGTCCAAAGCCTTTTTGTAGTTACATCTTGTAAAATAATTATTTTTCTTGCACACACAATATGTATATATAAAATGAACGCAAACAATACAGACATAGGTAGCAGTGAAAATGTCGCCATAATCCTCGCAGAGATAATAATACTGATTTTGTGTATGTGTTCCCAGACATTTCCTTATGTTCATCTCAACATGTACATGTGACTATAATAAACATCGCATCATAACATTTGTTACTTGCTTTTTTTTCCCACATGGCGTATCTTTTATCAGCTTTCATTAGATGAGTGCTGATCATCACCTTTTTACTAGACTTTTCTTAAATTGCCAAAGTAAAACATGGCCACTGTAGGAGGTGAAATAAAAGTTATTCGTTAACTCTCTTTCCCACCTCTTCTAGTCACTTCCCTGGAAGAACTGATGTTACCTGGCCTTTTCTCTAACTCAAATGTGTTCACAAACAGAGAAATTTTAGTTTTGTTTACTAAAAAAGGGGATCACAGTATACATACTCTGAAAGTTGCTTTTTTCACTAACATAGACCTCCCTCTACATTAGTAGATATAGAACAAATTCATGCTTATTAATGGCTATATGATTCTTCATAGAATGAATTTAAGCCAATTAACTAGTGATGGACATTTAGAGGTGTTATTTTCAGGGTTTTGCCAAGACATTCTGCTGCAGTTAATATCCTTAGATATACACGTCCTTGCATTCTAGTGCTTTAAAGCAAAAAATAAGTGACAATGTCACAAAGAAACTGACAAATTCATCATCACAGTAGAAGATTTTAACATATTACTCTCAGAAGTTGATAAAAAGATTTGAACAATGCAATTACGCTTGACCTAATGGGCATACATAGAATCTTGTATCCCCAAATTAGAATTTTGTACATATGAAATATTTATAAAAATGGACTACTGCTAGACCATAATGAAATTCCCAGCAAACATCACAGAACTTAATCATACTGATCAAGTTCTTTAACCACAATGCAAGTAGTTTTGAAATCAGAAAAGGATAATTTAGAAATACTCCATACATTTGGAAATTTTGAAACAATTCATAGTTCAAGAAGTACTCATAAGAGAAATTAGAAAATATATACAGTTGAAAACTAATGAAAATACTAAATTCAAACATTCATCCAGCAGCAGTAATTTATGAGAAAATTATACTTGTAAAATGCTCCCAGTGGAACATAAAGAAAGGTTGAAAATGAAAGTTTATCCAATATGGCAAGTTAGGAAAAACACCAAAAATGAATTATTACTTAAAAAGACTATTAGAGATAGATAAAAAATAAGTAAAAATAAACATTTGCATTAGGAATGAAAAGAGGACAAAGCAATATATACTGCAGAAATTTTAATAAACAAGGGATTACCAAAGCAACTTTATTCTAATACATCTGAAAACAGAATATGTGGGTGATGTGTCAGTCAGGGTCCTGTTGGGTGAACAGAAATCACCCTAGGTATTTCAACAGAGAGAAATTAATATAAAGAATTAGTTCAGCAGGTGATGGGTGGTGGAAAAGGTGAAAGGAGGACACTGAGGTAACACATAGTTAATTCATGTAGGAAGAATTACATCCCTAGGGCTGGAGATTGTTGGAACTTGAAGTTGGGAATGGTTTGCTGAGTCCCAGCACGAGGTTCAGCAGGAAGATAGAAAAGGATATATAGGGAACTAGGAGACAAAAGCTTAGGAATGGCCTGGAAAAAGTACTTTGCCAAACAAAGAAGCAACAGAAAATCAAAAATACATTTAACCATTAAGAAAAATCTGTGGTTTAAAATTTACTCACAATAAAACAGAACACAAAATTAAAAATAAACACTGCCAAACTCAGAAGGTTTTACAGGTAAGTTTTACCAAGTAGTCAAAAAATCGGTAATGCCAGGATCATGGTGGTTCTTTTATTTTGGGGATGGCAGGTCAAAGGGAGTGAGTTTTTTAATATTAATATCTATTACCACATTACTTTTGCTAAATGTTGTAGCGAATCACACTGCCACAGGCCTCCCCGTCAGTAATGGGCATGTTGAAACAGAGCTTGGGTTCCGGGCATGAGACCACCTGGGTTTGAAACTTGGTTCTAACTATTTGCTACCTGAGCTATTTTCTTAATAAAAAAAAAAAAAAAAAATCTTAGCCTTGTCAGAACATTAAATAATTCACATTAAGTGTTTAGGATATACTAATCACTTAAAATCACTTAATAAGTATCATCTACTATAACCTTTACCAGCATTACCTGTTTTAAATTTTGCCAATCTGATGGTTGAAAAATTATATCATTATTTGAACTTATATTATCCTTATTGCCGATGTGTTTTAAATTATTATGATATAATTACTGGTCTTTTCCAGGTCTTTCTGTACATTTCCATTTCCTTTGCCCATTTTTATTGAGTTATATTTTTCTTAATCATTTCCAAATTAGTGATATGATATGTCACATATCATGCATGATAAATATTTTCCTAATCCATGAGGTCTTTTCATGCATTCTGTTTATAATGGAAATTGCCAATATAAAATGTTTAATTTTATGTAGTTGAATATGTTTATCTTTTCCTCTTGACTTCTGGGTTTCCTGCTTAGGGTTTTCTTGGCTTAGAGTCTCTCTAGACATATACTAATACTTTCATTAATTTATTTTTAAAATTTAAATATTTATTCAATATTTTTGTCCTATATGGGAGTAGGGGGGTCTGTTTTTGGTGGTTTTCAAGATGATTATTCAATGCTACCAGAAGCATTTATTTAAAAGTTCATCCATTTCCCACTGAATTAAAATTCTGAAAAAGAATGGTAAGAGTGATTTGGCCTTAGCAGATATTAAAATTTAGTGTAAAATTTTATTATAATAATTGTATGGTAATAGCATAGGAAGATTTAAGTAGATTACTCAAACAGATAGATAGAGCAACCAGAAATAGATCTAATTTATTGGGATCTTAGCATATGACTAGTCATACGTAGTTTTCATTAGATTCAAAAAGGATTCCATGACCCATAATAAGAGAGATACGCTGTCAGTTTTCCTTGTTAAAAAAAAAAAAAAGTCTTATTTTTTTTCCCTCTTATTTCAAAAATTTGTCTGAAAAACAAAAATTTGATTAATATTAAGTCTTTTCCAAACTTTTCATGGTTCAACAAGGCCAGGCCATGGGGGTGATGTGCCACCCCAATGGATCTGGAGAGCAGAGCATCAAGCCAAAGAGATTATTCTCAAGCCTTGGAGTTTGTCTTGCTAGATTTTGGACTTCCTTGGAACCCATAACCCCTTCCTTATTTCCTATTTCTCCCTTTTGGAATGGGAATTGTGAGGGAGGAAAATAATTTTCTCTATACACTTCTGAGTTCTCAGCTGAGACCCCCGTAATAAGAGACATATTAACAAGAGAAAAACAGAGGTTTATTAACATGTATACCTCATATATACATGGTAGATACCCAGGGATAAATAAGTAATTTAAGGAAATGGCTTTAGAATTCAGGATTAAATATCATCATATTAGGGAAAGGGGAGGAAGGATATAGAACTTTTAGAGGAGAGTAAATGATTTTTAGGAAAGATGAATGGTCCCTTAGAAGAATAAATGGGAGGTATGATAGTTTGTGACAAAATTTGGGTGTGGTGTCTATTTCTAATCTGCTCTCTTGTGATCAGTCAATCCTCCTCAGTTGATAAAACTTCCAGAGAGGGCATTTATGACAATTAATGACAGATCCTTTTGGAGGATTTGTCTTTAGTCAGGTAAGGAGAGTTCAGAGAAAGCCTCTTCCTGTATTTGCTGTCTTTCAAGTGCTTACAGCTTAAAATAATCGATATACCAAGGCAGCATATTTTGGGGTAGCCTGTCCTGAACTAGAGTTGTACTTTGGGGTAGCGTATTCTGCTGCCCTTCAGAATGTCTATCCTATTCCTGCCCCGCCATTGTCATTTGGAAGCACATAACTTGTTTGGTTTCACAGGTTCACAGCTGGAGAGGAATTTTGCCTCAGGATGAATCATCGCTACCTTCATTCTCACTCATATAAGATGTAGATGAGGTTTTGGGTTTTACAGTTGATGCTGGAGTGAGTTACTACTTTGGGACTGTTTGGATGGAATGAATGTATTTGGCAAGTGAGAAGACATGAACTTGGGATCCCAGGGGTAGAATGCTATGAACTGAATATGTCCTCCCACAATTCATATGTTGAAGACCTAATCCCCAATGTGAAGCTATTTGGAGAAGAGCCTTTGAGAGGTAATGAGGTCATGAGCATGGAGCCCTCATGATAGGATTAGTGCCTGTGGGGACAGAGCCCCAAAAAGCAGTTTCCAGGCTCTCGGCCTCACATAGAAAGGTGCTGGCTCAGGTACTAAATGGCCATTGACTGTGATCAAATGGCCATCAGCTGTGGCTAGTTGGCCGTCAGCTGTAACCAGTGAATCATTGGGCACTAATATAACTGCCGTGGCTACGCTAGCAGCAAAAGGGGGAGCTAGCAAGGAGATGGTGGCTGAGTCTGCAAGCGGTGCAGTGAGGGTTGAGAATTGTGTGGCTCCTGGTTCCTGTGTCTCCAACCCAGCCGCTAGTGAGAGTATAGTGGTATGACTCCCCTACCTGTGGCTCCGTGGGTGTTCCTTTGTGGCCTCACCATGTCCTGCATTCTTATGTGGGGAGCTGAGACCCTGCAGGCCGCCCCGCATGACACATGGCGAAGTCGGCAGGATCCCCTGCACTACAGTGCCCTAATAAGAAGAGACAGGAGAGGCCTTACTTCCTCTCCCCCTCGTGTAGGGATGTAATGAGAAGACAGCCATCCACAAGCCGGGAAGCAGACTCTCACCAGATCTGCCAGCACCTTGATCTTGGATTTTCAGCCTCCAGAACTGTGAGAAATAAATGTTGTTTAAGCCACATAGTCTATGGTATTTTTTATAGCAGCCCTAGCAGTCTAAGACAGAAATAGTTGATTTGTTGCTACTTCTTCCCTCCCCATAAATGTTTACAGAAAAATTAGTATTAACTAAGTAAACATCATTTATAAGGGGTTGATTTGTTCCAGCACTTATGAATGTTATAATAATTCTGTAAAGTGAAGAAATATTACCAAGTGCCATTTTAAAGGAAAATGTCAACTTCTTTTTTGTTTCAAAGCTGGTCAAACCTATAGCATTGCACTTCCCTAACTCAATGTGTTTGAAGATGGGCAAACGGCTTGTTTACATTTTATAGATATCATTAATAATCTAAAGTTTGAGCTTTTGCATATTTGCTGCCTTTGTGTCTAAATTTCAATCTCAACTTTTTCAGAGGAACTGAATACTGCACTTTATGTAGATTTGATTTCACACATAAAAATAAGGTCAAATTACATCACCTCCCCTCCCTCAGAAGATCACAATTTGAATTGATTTTTAATGACCTTCTCCATTTACTGCCTCTGAGATTTCATTAAAAGAAAGAAAAAGAAAGGAAGGAAGGAAGGAAGGAAGGAAGGAAGGAAGGATTAGCACGGTAGAACTACATGACTGAAGTGAACACTACTTTCACTTAAAAAGACACATACGTTTTCATCTAAGCCATTTTCCTCTTTTGTTTTTATTTGCATGTTCTCATATTTTCTTTCAGTTCAGAAGCCCCAGAAGTGATGATCAATTTATAGACCACAGCACACCAGCTGTACAAGAAGAAAGGGCAAGGAGAACAAGAATTTCTCAGCTTTAAAACCCAATTTGTTTCCTTTCATTTGACCAATCAAAGATCCAGAGTGGAAAGTCTTCATAAGTCACTTGGGTGGGGCAGCTTTTGCCGGTCTGTTACTTGTCCCGATTTATAAACTGCCTGACATAGCTCCTGCAAAGAACACAGTGCACTTGACAAGAGTGTTGAAATAGTGCTGAATTTTAAAAGGGGAAAAACACATGGATTCTGTTTAGTGGAGGCGAAGGGTAGGGAGGGATTGTTGGTATTAAATCTGAATTGTTGGTATTAAAACCCAACCAAGATAATAATAATCTTCCCCAAAGGTGGAAGCTAGAGCTTCAAGTATCTTCATCAGAAACCAACTTCTGGGGCCACTACTCTTTCAAGATAAGCACAGCATCTGCAGAAGAGTGTCTTCATTGAGGAGTCTAGTTGTCAAATTTTTTTCCTAAGTGGAGAGGGGAGGTGAAAACAAAAAGCTGCTTAGACTTCAAATTAGCCTTAAAGGTAGAAGTAGCTGTTGGAGCATCCAACCTGGACTCTAGGGAAATTCACCATTCTTTGCCACTCTATTACAGTTCTAAGAGAAGGTAATTCAGTTATCGTGCTGTTTACCTTAAACAGCCAGCTATTTCTCCAACAAAATGGGTTTGTTCAGGAACAACAAAGAACTGCGATTAGGAACATGCAGTCTCATGGCAAACCATGCACAAGTCCAGAGAACAAAGGAGAGGAAATTTCTTTTATAGAGGAAAGGAGGAATTCAGAGGGGCTGTTGCAAACAAAGAGTACATTGGAGGAAACTGGGAATTTGAAGTGTAATGGCTTTTCATTGGCTGAATTATAAAAGTCTTTCATTGGCTGAGTGGTTGCCAGCTGAGGAGATCCTCCTTCTTCCTGCTGGAGTAGCAGAGGAGAAGAAAATCTTCCTGATGGAAATGGAAAGTACTCCTCCTGTTTGGGCCAATAGACAATGAGTAGTAGGATGTGAGAGCTCCCCCTACAGGCTCTCCCATCTCCAATTTAAATGAACTTTCTGTTTATTAATTTTCACAGTGCCAGCAAAAGAAAAAGCCGCAAATCTTTAACCCAGCCAGATAGTCCCCATTTTGACTGGTTGATTTTTTTCCCTTTTAGCATATTTCTCAGAATGCCAACGTGCAATGTAGAAACTCTTCAGTTACTACAAGAAACAGTCACAGGAAGTGTAGGAAGCAGTTAAAAGAAGCATGTAATGGAAATGGAGAATTTGGTTGCAAGTCATCTCTTGCCCACAGGTCTAAATTGAGGTGCAGTAGAGAAAAATGGAAGCAACAATTAGGAGGGAGACTCATTTTGAAGGGCAGAGGCCTGCCCATGCCCCCTGCCCCTTGCCCGGTGCCCCCTGCCTGCTCCCTTCCCTTCTCCACCTGCAATGCCTACTCACCATCTCCTCAGAGCCTGACGTCCCTCTCACAGCTGTGCTGATAGGCAATATTCTCCACAAAACGTTACAAACTGCCCATCCGTAAGTTATTTCACCACTTTCTGAGCTCCGATCATATCAACATCCACCCCATTGCTCAAAGCAGAGAACTGTTATTTTCTCCACCCCTCACAGCCCATCCATCAGCAAGTCCTTTTAACTTTACTTCCAACACATATTCTGCTTCTCCCCATCTGCACCCCCTCCTCCTAAGTCATCCACATCTGTAATGTAAACCAGCACACCCCACAGACTTTTGCATCCTTTTTGTCCCATTGCAATTTGTTTCCTACTCTGCTGCTACAGCACTTTCTTCAAAATATGCCAGATCCTGTCAATCCCGTTTAAAACTCTATGACTTCCCAGCACACTTAGAATAAGTTCCAAATGCTTCATTAAGCCCGTAATTGTTTTTAGCGCAATCAGTGGGTTTTCTTATTTTTCATTTTTGTCTTTAGCTTTTTAAATTTGTTTTTCTAAATAAAAATCCACACGATTAGAAATTTTCGATGATATAAAAAAGTATATATTAATAAGTCTTGCTCCTCCTCTTGTGTCTACCAATTCGATTCTCCCCATAGGTATTCACTTTTACAAGTTTGTCATCTCTTAAAGTAAACTCAAGCAAATAAGAATCTCTGTTCCCCTTCAATACACACACCGTGGTAGCACACTACACATGTTCTACATTTGCTTTTCTCACTTAATGTATTTTGTTTCCATATCAGAATGTAAAACAATTCCTCATTCCTTTTCTATAGCCATGTAGGATTCTACTGTGGGAACATACCATGACCTATTTAACCTGCCTCTTTCCAATGCACATTTGATTTATTTCTCTTTTGCTATTACACACAAGCTACAACGAATAACCTCATATGTAGGTTCTTTGGTTTGTGTGCAGGCATATTTCAAGGATAAAGTCCCAGAAAAAGAATTACGAGACTGAAGAGTGAATGCATTTATATTTCTAATACAATTACCAAATTGTAGCCTATTGAAGTCCCACCATTTTATGCTCCTATCAGCAATGCCTGTTTTCCCATAGCTGCACCAGCTGAGTTCACTATCCAGTTCTGGTATTTTTGCCAATCTGGTGGATAAAAATGGTACCTCCATGTAATTTTAATTTGCATTTTTCTTGTGATGAATGAAGTTGTGCATCTTTTTATATGTATAAAGATCATTACTGTTCTCTTTCAGTGAACTGTTCTGTCGTTTGCCTGTTTTTATATTGGGCTGTTGTCCTTTACCTTCTCAATTTCTAAGAATTATTGTTATATTGGGGGATTGACCCTTTATCTGTGATTATCTTGGCATTTAAAACCCTAGAAATCTGACCCCTCCTCATCTCTGACCTCAGTTAATATAAATCTCCTGCCCACAGGTAATGCTCTAGTCATCATGTTCTATGATCTTTTTCTTGCCTGAAGCCTTACCTTTGCTGTCTTTCTTCTGCCTGAAATGCTGTTCTCCAGATCATCGCACAGCAGGCTCCTCCTTATGTTTCAGTTCTTGGCTTAAAAGGCTTTTCCGGATCACCCAGTCTTTAGAAGACACTCAATTTCTCTCCATCACATCATTCAGGTTTAATTATTTGCATAGCACTTACTAGTCACTAATAATTTTTCGTATTTGTTTTAGTTTGTTTATTGTCAGTCTCTCCCCATCAGAATAGATGCTCCGAGAGAAACAGGGTCTGTCTTGCTTACCACTCTATCCTCATAGTTTAAAGCAGTGCCTGGCACATAGTAGGCATGTCACACAGATCCTATAATTAATCAATCATCTCATCTTCTCTTTAGGCATTTTCACACGCCTTTACAATGAGCGTTATCTGTCGGATATCATCTCCTTAGAGGAGATATCATCTCCTTAGAGAAGCCTTCTTTAATCACACAAACCAAATTAGGCATCTTTCTCATTGCCAGTCAATCTCTATTCTGTTTTTTGGCTTTCATTTTTTCCTGAGTACTTCTTCCAATCTGGAATTCTTTTTCTTTAATGGAGACGTAATTGCCATATAATATTATATTAGCTTCGGGGGTACACCATAATGAATCGATATTTGCATATATTGCAAAACGATCACCACAATAAGTCTAGTTAACAGTCTGAAATTCTTACTCATTTGTTTTCTTGCTTGTTGCATGCCTTCCCCACTAGAATATGAGCTCCATGAAAGGGGCCTTACTCGACTTGTTCACGGCTTTATGTCCAGTGCCTAGAACAGTGCTCCCCACAGCAGATCTGAAATAAATACTGTGGAATTTAAAAATTAACAAGATGGCTCTAGAAGGTACATGGAAAAAACACATGGTTAGGAAACTAACCCGGCTCAGGGATATTCAGCTCCTATTACCATAACAAGTCACTGGGCTTTGGTTTTCTCATCTGTTAAGTCAAGGACTAGATGTTGTCTGTGGCCCCTTACAGCATGACAATTCTATAACATTGTAAATTATTTTTATGATTCAAGAGTGATTATCAAAGACATGAAGCTTACCCCTCTAAGTACAAAATACTTTCCAATTTTTTCCATTTGGGATGGATATAAATTCTTCCAAGAAGTATCAGATACTTTTCTGTCTTTTAAACCAAATAACCAGAACATCATTTCCCTTCTTATTGAATCAGAGTTCTCATTCTAAAAGTAAATATTGTACCATGTTGCAAAGAAAACATTAGGAGTGTCAGTTTCTGTTGAGTGACAGTTCTCCTCATTATGGGTTGCATCTTCCCCTTCTTCAGATGTCTAATAATCTTTGCACATTATGAAAGCTACATTGTTGAGGTTTGTATTTTGTTGTCTTCTTTAATAGACGGTGGGGTTTTTTTCTTTTAGCAGGCAGTTAATTTACTTGTGGATGAACTTGGGTTTAGAGTAACCTTTACTCTAAAGTGGGATGAATGCTTCTCCTAAGATGTGGCCTTCTTGAGGTCTTTACTGACTGCCTGGAGTGTTCAGTGAGACCTTTCTATCTGGCTGGTCAGAATTTTAATATTTCCCTGTCCTGTGTGAGTTTCAGTCATTGTTTAGTTCACAGCAGCTCAGTGGTTGCTCTTTCTCTGACAGCTGTTCTTGGCCCAGCCTTGGGGATTCTTGCCCCACAGCTTAATATTCAGCCAAAGCTTCATGGGGACCCCAGAGCAGATGTCTAGAGTTCTTTCTCTGAAGAGTTCCCTCCTCTCCAGGGCTTTATCCCACAAATTCAGACCACCTCAGTAGCCCTGAACTCTGATCTCTCTCTTTTCGGTTAGGCAAGAGGGCCACTCCCTGTTTGAGAGGCCACTCCCTGTCTGAGGGCATGCTCCCTGGACCACAGTGGGTCAAGAACATCCAGGAAGAAAGCTAGGGCAATGGAGAGGTTCATCTCATTTGTATCCATCTCTCAAGGATCACGGTCCTATCTAGAGTCTCAATACAACGATTTCATACTTTTTGTCAGTTAAGAGTTGGTTACAATGGGAGACCAGTCTGTATCACAATGGCTAGAAATGGAGGTTGACTCCTTGGGTGCTTCTCAGGTGTGTAAAATTTATTTGCCCCAAAACTAAATGACCCCAGAGTGCTATATATTTTTGTATTATTTCTCAGAAAGAGTACGGTGTTTTTTAATGCTCAAATAAACTCAAAACATACGAAGAAACTGATGTAATAATTAGACATATCCCTGGTGTAACTGGCTAAGTCATAGAGTATCAGGATTCAATAAAAGAATGACTAATAACAGGCCCCGTGACTAGAACATAAGTAGGTTTGTTTCTTTTTTTTCTTTTTTCTAGGGGAGATGCTTAAAGCCAAGTCCTATTTTAAATTCATTTAGTGAACCAGTTATTTAAAGGATTCCTGTGGTCAATCCTTTTCCAAAGCAAAGGATCCTTTTTGTGAAATGCGTAAACTCCTCCTAATCTTTTTGTAAATACAGATTTTCACATATTTGGTTGGCTTAAATGTGTTCTGTGAGGAGGAATTTGTTTGCTAAGGTTAAGTGTGGGTGTGGATATGGAAGTGTTTGGGAAATGGGTAAGGAAGAAAGAGCTTGGTTGTGCCATGTCATAAACTCTGTTGGTCTGGGTGGAAGCCAGGAGGTTTTAAAACTGTATTTCGAACGAGATAATAAGACGGTAACAAACACAGAATGGGAAATCCCTAGATGCAAAAATGAGGCAGCTGGTATACCAGTTTCTGCTGTTACCCACTGCCCCTGAGTTTTCACAGAATACTTTCCAAGAAGCTGGGAAGAAGCTTGCCAGGTCATATCTTTTGGCAGTTCACTCACTCATTCATTTATTAATTCATGCAACTAAAACTTCTTGAGCTCTCACTGTGTGTCAGGTACTATTCTAGGTATTGAGGACACATTAGTGAACAGCAGACCTGCCTTCAGAAAACTTACATTCTATCAGGGAGCCTATCAAATAAACAAATGATATGCAGAAAAATAAAGCAGAGTAAGAGTGTTAAAGAATAGGATAGGCTGGTAAAAAAAAAAAAAAAATGCCTTTTTGATATCCAGAGGGGGCACCCAAACAGAGCATACTTGAGCAGAGAATAAAAGTGAGTAGATGGTGAGGGAACCTACTAAATATCTATGAGGAAACAAGGAATGCAAAGGCCTGAGGTGGGAGCCGCGTCGTTGAGGTGCTGAGGACTGGCAAGGAAGCCAATGGCTAGAGTGAAATAAGAAAGGGTGAGATGTAAGGGTAAGAGAGGCAGGTAAGAGATGAAGATAGAGGTTGAGAGCGTCTTGTAGACCACTGGCAAGGGCTTTGGGTTTTATTCCTGATGAGACAGACAACCACTGGAGAGTGTTGAGCTGCAGATGTGAACAGAAGGATATGATCTTATGATTTAAAAGGATCATTCCACTGTAGAGAAGAAAATGAGGTGAGAAGTCCAATGAAGTAGCTCTTGCAATAGTACTGATGAGAGCTGATGGTGGGTTAGGCCAGGATGGTAACAGCAAAGATGGTAGGAAAGGGTCAGATTTTGCATACATTTCGAAGAAAAATCTGACAGTATATGTTATGGACTGGATGTGGGGTATGAGAGAAAATGCAAAATCAGGGATGATACCAGGTTTCTGGCCTAAGTGATTGGAAGAATGGCAATGCCATTTCTTGGTAACAATGAAAACTGTGGTGGTAGGAATGGGGGTGGTGGGATTTGGTGGAAAAAAATCAATAATTCTATTTTGAGTTCTATCAAGTTCATTCCTAGATATCCAAGTGGAGATGCTGAGAAGGCAAATGAATATCTAGGGCTGGAGTTCTGAGCAGCAGTCTGAGCTGGAGTACAAATTCAGAATCATCAGTATAAAGATGGTGTTTAAGACATAGAACGGAGAAGACACTCTAGTAACTGAGCTATTCCAGCATTTTGGGTCTGAACGAGGAGGAGGCAGCATAGTAGACTGAGACAGAGCCGTTATTACAGAGAGACTTATACCCATGTTACTGATTGTTTCTAATCCCCACTCTTTCTCTGTACAGCAGAGGTATTAATTCTCAGCTCATGGTTGCTGTGATGGTTAAATGAGATCAAGTACTGGCCCGGCAGTGTGTGCAGCCCACTCAGGGAGACGAGAAAGGGCTTTTTTTCCTTCTCAGTGGCTTCTCCCCTGTGTTTTCTGCATTGGCCGTCATGGAACTACGTGTGTCATTTCTCAGGCTGATCTAAGATGATGAGGATAGACTGGGCCCTGGGAGCCTGTTGTTTTACCAGCTCCTGGAGACATCCCAAGCCTGATCTCACAGGGCCGACAGCTGGTCTGTCCTGAAGGTGAGAGAGGCTGTGTGGGACGGCTGAGGAAGTTTGGAAATAGGTTAAGGAGGACTACGAGGGAGAATGGAGGGGATGCTGGATGTACCTTAGGATCCAGGCACCCATCCCCCAGCCACTGGGAGTGTTGGTAACTATGTTTGCAGCTGACTTTCTTTCTCTCAGGGAATTTCCCTCAGTGAAGAGTCACCTGCCCAAGGCTTTGTGCCACTCCCTGGGAGCAGCCTACATTCATTGATTGGATGATGAGGGGATTAGAGTTCTGGCCCCCTGGCCTCAAGACAGAACAACTCTGAAGGCCTATCGGGTGCCGTGGCTCCCTGTACGGGCAACTGAAATGTTTGTTACATGTCATGTTGCAACTGCCTTGTGGTTCATCTTCTCCCTCTGCTCAACCCTGCCTCCCTCACTCCTCGAGAGCTCTCCTAAATAAGCCTTCTGCACACAGAGCTCAGAGTCTTGCAATCTGTTTCCAGTGTGCCTGAGGTACGACAGCTGGTACAGGAAGTGGTCTTAGGAAGCAGGCTCTAAAATGGGATTTTGAACTGCTAGGAAGACCCCATCACTGATGGCAGGTAAACTACCTTCCGGACATATTCTTTGGCAAAATGTAGCAGTCAGTTGTTAAAACCCAATAACTGGAGTCAAGTCACAATATAGCCCAGCTGGGAAAGTTCACTAAGAGAAGAAAGGAGCTGTATGACCTGACTAATATGTACTGATAGAAGCTGAGAGAACGTGGATGAGACTGGCCCTTGAGAGTGCTTGATCAAAGAGGGGTGGTAGGCAGAACCTAAGGTTGGATAAGAGAAAGAGCATTAGTCATCTATTGCTGCGTAATCATACCACCACAAACCTAAATATTTTAAGTGGCTTCAAACAATGCACATTAATTTTATCACAGTTTTAATAGGTCAGGAGTTCCTGCACAGCTTAACTGGGTCCTCTGTAAGGCGGCAATCAAGGTGACAGAGAGGGCTAGGATCTTACCTGAAAGCTTGACTGGGGAAGGATCCACTCCCAAGCTCACACAGTTGTTGGCAGGATTTCGGTCCTTGCAGACTGTTGAAGTGTAGGCCTCAGTTTCTTGCTGGCTGTCTGCCTCAGTTTTTTGCCATGTGTCCCTTTCCTTAGGAAAGCTCATAACATGGCAACTTGCTTCTTCAAAGCCATCAAGAGAAAGAGTCTCCTAACAAGACAGATGTTACAATCTATGTCATGTCATCGCAGACAGCAGGTCTTTGAATAATGTCATTTCATTACATGTCATTTTGTTATAACGTTGATGAGATGCCATATGGTAAAATTGGTTTCATTATATGTCGTTTCACTTAAAGTTTCAGAACCTGTCAATGACATTGAGGACTTACTGTACATCTCAGCTTATGTCTGGATTACACTGAAGGGGCGGGATCGCACAGGTGTGTGAATACCAGGAGGCAGGGTCATGAGGGCTACCTTGAGTCTTTGCCACAGAGAGTTATTGATACAGGAATATTCTCTCGTGATGCAGAATTTAACACCCTGGCAAGGACCCTTGGAAATAGTGCCAACATGCTGCTCAGAGAAAGCAATGTCCCAAATTAAGTGAAGCAGAAATGTCAAACTGCTGTGGCAGATGGTTGAAGAAGGGACCAAAAGGCTCAGAGCAGTGGGCATGCAGGAGTGGCTCCTCTATGTGAGGCTGGAAAACCCAACAGCTCTGTTCTTCAGGAGGGCTCAGAGGACACTGCGTTTACCAAAGTAATAATTAATGCACTGGGAGACGAATGCTGAACTCCTGCTATAGAGGCTGTGGTCTGGACAAGGGAGAAAGTGGAGAAAGTGCTGAGAAGTAGATGGATTCTGGAATGACTTGATTTGTTGACAGGTTGAATGTGGCATGTGTGAGAAAGAGAGAAGTAAAGGATGACTAAGGTTTTGGGACCAAGCAACAAAAGAACGAAGGTCCATTTACTGAGATGGAGAGAACTGTAAGGAAAGCAGTTTGCATGTGTTAAAAAACAGAACTCAACTGAGTAAATTTTAAAGGTCTTACCGGCTTTTTTCAGTGATTCATGAATCATGCAGCATCCGATCTAACAGATAGAAAGGAGCTCTGTATACAAAATAGAAAATTTTTATAGGCATAAGGGAGCAGGAGCAAGGTAAGC
This sequence comes from Rhinolophus ferrumequinum, assembly GCF_004115265.2. Classification (NCBI taxonomy): domain Eukaryota; kingdom Metazoa; phylum Chordata; class Mammalia; order Chiroptera; family Rhinolophidae; genus Rhinolophus; species Rhinolophus ferrumequinum. The sequence continues at coordinate 69,222,894 of NC_046292.1, read as the reverse complement.
AAAAAGGCAGATTGTTTATTGCAAGGTTACTTTCCTTTAGGGAACGCAGGGTCTATCAGGCAGACTACCTACCTGGTGATCGTGAGGAGATTCCTGATTTAAAATTCAATTTCTGAGAAAACCAAACTAATTTAGTCTGACTTTGGTGCCATGGGGTTTAGCATAACTGACTCCATTTGGGGCCTGCTGTCTTATTTTTAATATAAAAGAAATAAAAAATTCTGTTAAGAGTGAGATGTCTGTTAGACATTCAAATAGAGATGTGAAAGGGCACCTGGATATATGAGTCTGAAGTTCAGGGGAGGTCCAAGCAGGAGATATAAACGTGGGAGTTATTAGCTTATGGACGTAGAGACCATTGATGGGACTGGATGACATCACCTAGGGAGTAAGTGTAAATAAAAAAGGGGTCAGAGAAACTGAGCCCCAGAGCGTTCCAAAAAGCATTCCAAAAGTTAGAGACTGAGCATATGAGAAAGCCAGGGTCCATGTCAGGAGAGAGACAGAGAGAGAGAGAGAGAGAGAGAGAGGGAGGGAGGGAGGGAGGGAAGGAGGGAGGGAAGGAGGGAGGAAGAGAGAGGAGAAGGAATAGAAGGAGAAGGAGAGGAGGTGGAAAGATATCTGTAAGAAATGAGAGGGAGGGACAGGCTGTAACAAGGAGATCTAGTTGGTAATATCATCTGATGGTATGATCTTCAGAGTTGGAGGTTTTAAAGGAGAGTGAGAGATGGGCTCTGTGGCATAGGCTGTAGCAGGACTAACAAACTCAGAAGCAGGTGAGTGCTCAGGGTTCAGACATAACAAGCTATGAAGGAAGAGATCAGAGAAGAGGTTGGGGATGTAGGGATTTTATTGATGATGGATAGTGAGATCCCTTCTCTTTTCCCTGCTCTCTTCTCCAGGCCACCAAAGAGATTCTAGTAATTTACAAGTCTTTGCTCTCTTAAGCCTACCCCCATCTTCCCAAGAGAATGCCTCAGTCAGACTTATTTCTGACCTTTGGTAAAGACAGTTGTGCTAGAAATTCTGAAGACATGAGAGACCTAGTTCAGAGGGTGGAAGGAAGAAAAGGATTTTAAAAGGGGTTAGATCTTAATAAATAGCTAGGGGTGGGAGAGGGCATGAAGATGTGTTGTGGTGAAGCTGGAAAAGAAGGGGAATGGGAGAGTTGGTAAAGAAAAGGTCTAGATTCATCTAGATTCTCGTGGCCAGAGGGAATTACGGTAGAGAATAGAGAATATGGGAAGTTTTGCAGGGGTTATGAATTGGACTCCATCGGATGTCAAGACATGAGGAACAAACGAAAGTCCTTCTCACTATTTTCTTTGTTGAGCTGTATTTCCTTGAATGCTGGCCTGTAGCTATTGAATAAGGTAGGGTTTAAGGTAGGTAAAGACAGTGGATCTTACTCATATTTCAAGTCAAGTTTCTGGTCCCTGGAAGAGGTGAACACCAGGTAAGCAATCCTTGCCGAATACTATCATGAAAGGCTTATCCAAACATATTCATTCATTTATCTATACATTCAATCAATCAATCAATCAATTAATCAATCCCTAGAATGTCAGCTCCAGGAGGCAGGGGCCCAGTCTCATTTTCACTTACATCTCCAATACCTGAATAAGTACTTTTCCATTCATCCTGCAAACAAATGTTATTTGCCTGGCTTGTGGCAACCTCTGTGCCAAGTATTGCTTCATACCAGTGTACAAGGTAGGCATCTTTCAGTGCTGCCCTTATGATCTTACTCTCTATTGGAGTCACAAATGAACAAACACATTTGTGATTACAACATGTAGTTTTGACAAATGCTATATAGGAAATACACATGTTAGTGGGATAAAGAGTAAAGAGTGTCTTACATTAGACACTAATGTAAGTAGGCCTTGGTTAAAGTAGGCCTTGCTGAGGAGACATCCTTTACACTTCAGCCTGAAGAATGAGACACGGCCACCCATGGTGGTGAGATAAGGGCTATTTTTTTTCTAAGCAAGGACAAAAGCAAGTGGGAAGAACTTAAGGAGTGAAAGATCTTGATAGTTTTTGACCTAAAAGAAAGCCCATAGAGTTAGATATCTACTACTGAGAATAAGAATTTAACCAGGTCTTAGTGATACTTTCCCCCAAAATGCTTCTTTACAATAGACAGTAATGAATGTTCCATAACGAAAAGTAATGCCAGCAATAACTTTTTTTAAATTGAGAAAAATACTTAATATTTATAGCTATTAGTTTATTTGCCTTTTAGTTTGGTTTATGGTATTTATCAACATACTAAAAAATATATTTTTTTGTATATGGCTGTAACTATCCAACTTTTCACTAATGGTTTCTGCCTTTGGGGTCATCCATAGAAAGTCTTTCCTATTTCAGAATTACATAATTACTTATATTTTCTTCCAGGACTTTTATGATTTTATATTTTACATTTAAATATTTAATTTATCCAGATATTTTCAGAGGTGTGCTTCTTTTGTTTTGTTTTCATTGTCTCTCAATAAAGCAGAATGCTTTTCATGATGTAGGTTCCTCATTCCTTATTATATTAATTCCCAGGCATTTTAAATCTTGTTGTTGTGGTTGTTATAATGAATGGAAAATTTTTCCATATTTTGTAACTGGTTATTGTGGGTGCTTAGGAAGGAATTATATAATTATATTATATTACATTATATGCTTTTTCAAAAAAAGTTTTATTTATTTGTGTTTTTCCAGGACCCATCAGCTCCAAGTCAAGTAGTAGTTTCAACCTAGTTGTGGAGGGCGCAGATCACAGTGGCCCATGCGGGGATTGAACTGGCAACCTTGGTGTTACGAGCATTGCGCTCTAACCAACTGTGCTAACTGGCCGCCCCTATGTTGTATGCTTTTAATAAGAATATTGTGACCTTGGGCGGCCGGTTAGCTCAGTTGGTTAGAGAACACTGCTCTTAACAATAAGGTTGCTGGTTCAATCCCCACATGGGCCACTGTAAGCTGCGTCCTCCACAACTGGATTGAAACAACTACTTGATTTGGAGCCGATGGTCCTGGAAAAACACACTTAAATAAATAAAAGTTCAAAAAAAATTATTTTTAAAGAATATTTGACCAGTCACTTGACTGAGGTGTCAGTTCTGCAGCCTTGCAGTTGACTGGTTTTCCAATAGTTAAAATTTGCGAATAACATTATTCCTCTCAATCCTTTCCAATCTGAAAGATACGATATGGTTCCTCATTGTTTTAATTGCATGTCTGGGAAACTATTGGGGGTGGACACCTTTTCAGGTGTTTATTGAGCATTTGCTTCCCTTCAGTGAACAGCCAGTTCATATCTCTTGCCAATTTTCCCATGTGGGATGTGTCATGTTTTTACTGATCTGATAAAAGTATGTTAAATTCATTTCCGTTTTAAAAATAAATATTTATACATTATTTTTGCCAAGAGAGGTAGAGTTACCAAGTGTCAAATGTAAATGTTAGGATGTGAGCAGTCTAAAAAGGTGGAGAATCACTGCTAAACTGGAGTCTTCCTGCTTCCAAAATGATTGTTTTTGTCCCTTCGTCCTTAAAATCCAATGGGAGGGAGAGAAGTGACGAATAAAACACGCACCAGGAATGGGGACTGTGTTGTTCCAATTCAGCAGCCGCAGAGCCATGGTGGCCCCAGCTTCCCCTTTAGTTCCCACCCACTGGGCTGCCTCCCCTCCCTTCGCACCGGGTGGTCTCCCTGCCAAGTTTGAAGGGATTATCCAGGATCAATATTTGAAATAGTTGTATTTTTTTTCTAACTGGAGTTAAGTTTATAAGCTTTTTTTATTTAACCACCAAACACCAGAAATAAAAATCTGGAAGAGAGCCAGTTTGACTCATAGCCAGTATACTTCTTCATAGCCAAGGAGCTCGCCCTTCATTTCCCCCCCAAGTTACTGACATTTCCTTTCAAAAGCGGATTCTCCAGCTTCTCAAATTCTTCATCTGAGTTATTCAGTCCCCAAAAGCTTCCCAGAGATCCTGCCTTCCCAATACAGCCCCTGACACCTGAGCTGTAACTCAGCCAAGTGACTTGGGATCTGGCTCCAAGTCATTCCCCCCACCACCACCACCAACCCCCCAGGGGGATTTAATTGCCAGTTCTGCAAAGGCAAAAAAAAAAAACCCAAAAATCCAAACCAAGGCCCTGATCAAGGTGGGAGGGGGAGACCAGAGCACCTGAAGCATCTGAAAGCTGGTCCCTGCAGAGAGGTGAGGGGAGTTTTGTTCATACTAATCCTTAAGGGCTGACTAAGTCCATGCACAGTTTATCACTCATCAAATATGTATTGAGTACCAACTGTGCACCAGGCACTCTCCTAGTCATACCGAGCAAGACTAAACTGACCCCAGCGAAATTTACTGCCCAGTGGGAAAGAAAGACAAGGAATAAATAATTCCACATCACAAATTCAATAATTACAAGTGTGAAAATTTGTCTTAGTCAAGTGGGAACGATTTCATGACCTAGCTTACAAGCTCCTTTCTGACTCTTTTGAAAGGATTCAGAGGAATGGCAACTAGACTGCCCTGGGAATTTTGGATGGCAGTCCTTTTCCTCTGTCTCCCACATTTAGGGATGGGCCATCTTGAGAAAACAGGCAGCCCTGATATGAGTAAGGAGATCTAAGCAGGAGGCAAGGGGGAGGAGCTGGGTGATACTGGAGCTGCTTTCCCTCCCTACTTGGGAAACTAGTCTCAAGGTTCAGCCTTGCAACTCTCATGACCTCTCACAGCACTTTGGGACTGGTCTGAGACATGGCGGGATCACCCGGGCTGGCCTTCGAAGTCGTCTGAGTCAGCTCTCACTGACCCACACATTTAGGGCTCCTCCCCTCGTCTCCCCACTCTTTCATGCTCAGAAGTCATGTTCCAGATGGACTCAGCTGGCAAGTGTTTGAGACGTGTCTCAGCATCTTGTGATGTGTTCCTGAACCTCTGGGCCCGGTGTGGGGTGAGTCACTGGCTCTGACTTGATCTCTGCTGCATATTGTCCCCTTCTTCCTGGATCCATAAACCGAAACCCCTCCTCTGAGAGCAGACCACCAAGTCCCTGCGACAAGGCCTGGAGGGGACAGCTCTGCAGTGAGGCATAGCTAGCTGGCCCTCCCCTCCAAAGATTCTTTTGTTCCCCACATTTTTCTCTACACTGATTTTCAGAATTTATTCGTCAAGGGACAGGGATAAAAGCACCATCCCACTGAGCCTTTCTCCCTCCCAGCTCCCTTCTTCACTTAACTTTTGTTACGCCTGGGCTAAGAAACGGAACACACCGGGGAATGCTGCCAAGGCAGGCATATTGCTCTTCCATCCAAAAGGGCAAATTTCCTTTCTAGCACCTTAGGGTAGGCTGCGAGTTGGTGACATGAGGACATGGGAGGAGAGAGAACTTTTGTTTTGTGGTTAAGAGACTTCCTGGATTCAAATCCTGACACTGTGACTTCCTAGCTCAATGGCCTCAGGCACGTTTTCTATGCCTCAGTTTCCTCATCTATAAAATATAAACAAGCACCCAACTCATAAGATTATTGTGAAAATAAAATAAGTTCAAGCATGTACAGATCTTTTTAAAACCTCTAAAATACAAGTGTTAGTAGTAGTGCTTTTCTTGCTCTTATAGGCTCTTAGGGAGGTTCCCTTTTGTAGATTTTTGCAATTTTAGGCTGGTAATAATTATTTTTATGTATGGCTTCCCATTTTCTGCCTTCTCTGGATCAGTACTCCAAAGTAGCTAATCTAGTATCTTTTCTCCCTTTTCTGCCAACCTGTTGCAATAACACTTTCCTGGATTGTTTCCTTTGCTCTAGCATCTCTGGGTTCTTATTCACCCAGGTGAACCTTGGTGAGGGCTGGATAGGAGAAACCCATTTATGATTTGAACTCTTCTTTTCTCCCAAAGACTGAGTCCTCGCTCATCTATGGCTGATTCCAAGAAGAGCCTGTTTGAATCATCCATCCATCAGTTTATTTATTTATTTATTTATTTACTCATTTATTCCACACACACTATCGAGCATCTACTATCTGTCAGGTACTGTGAGAAATACTAGGTCTAAAAGATGAAGAAGATTCAGTTCTTGGGCTCAAGGAGCCCAAAGTCACAGGCAATTAAACTCCTGGTGTATTACGTGCTATTATGAAGGTAGGTGTGGGGTACTTTGGATATACAAAGTGGGTACCTGATCTGATGCTGGGTGTGGCGGGGTTGGTGGTGTTCTCTGTTGAACTTTGGAAAATTAGGAGGGTTTGTCCTGGCGAAGTGAGGGAAGGACATTTCTGGCCAAGAAAGCAGTATGTGCAAAGACCTGGGGAAAAAAGAGAGCGGGCTCAGAGCTCAGTGTGAGCTCACTAAGTAGGGGTGTGGCAGGAAAGCTTGGGGGATACTCTCTAGCTTTTCCATCAATGATCTGTCATACTTACCCTATGCTTTCTCATTTCTTAATAATTCATCTCAAATGGTACTCAAAAAATGGACTTAATTTTAATAAATTTCACTTGACCTATATGAAGCCAGGGGACTAATATATTCCATGGTGTTATGGATTTTGTTTCACACTTCAGGTTAAACACAACAGATTGAACACATGTGTTTATTCCAAATGCTTTGTAAAAATATCACTGAAATGAAAGTAGGGTAGAAAAAAATAGGTATAACCTCGCAAAGCCAAAGAGAGGAGACAACAGCATATGAGAAATGCCAGGAAACTTTTGGAATATGAAAATCAAATAAAAGAGCTAGAGAGCTGAGTGGTGTCTTCGACTGAGCTCCCTGTGAAACAGATTTTGAGACGGAGATCTGATGCAGGAAGTTTACTGGTGGGGGAGCCCTTGGGAACCACAGCTGCAGAGGAGTGAAAGAAGCAGGGCTGAAAAAGAAAGAAGTGGAACTGTGACGCTGTCACAGCCATCTCAATTGACCTCACGAAAGCTTGTCACGCAGGATCTCAGCTCCCACTCCCCGCACAAGAACACAGGATATGGTGAGGCCAAAAAGGAACACTAATGGAGCCATAGACGGGGGTTCATACCACTATATTCTCACTGGTGGCTCGGTTGGAAACACAGGAAGCAGGAGTTACACGATCCTGCTGTCTGCTTCTCTGCCAACCAACCCCTTGCTAACTGCAATCCGCCATCCACTTCTCGGCCAACCAACCAACAACCAAACCCCTAGCATAGCCACGGCAGTTATATTAGTGGTTAATGGCTAACTAGTTAATGGCTAACTAGCTGATGGCCAACTAGTCACAGCCGATGGCCATCTACTACCCGAGGCAGCACCTTTCCATGTGAGGCTGAGAGCCTGGAAACTGCTCTCTGGGACTCTGTCACCACAAAGCTCTTTAGAGGGGTCCCAAATAGAGGCAAGGGGCTTTTGTACCCCTCCACTGACCAGTCATTGGATGTGGTTATCCCTGGAAGGGAGGTAATCTTAGGTGAGGCAGATCCATTCACCCAGAGCCAATTGCTGGGAAGAAACTCAGCTGGAAGCCTTCATCAGCCAATACTTCCAGCAGCTGGGAAATGAGAGCTTCAATGAAAAAGAGAGCATATGGGTGCTGTACTCCAACACTCATTCCAAAGAGATTCAAAGGAGAAGCAAGCCCAGTCCCACTCACCATAGAACCCTAGAAAGGCTCAGGAACTGATACTACAGGAGTCTGAAGGCCAGGAAGAGAGAGGTGTGGGCTGACAACAGAGACGTTTTCTGAAAGTGTGTACGAGGAGGTCCCCACCTCTCCTAAATCCTGACGGAGGACTGAAGTCTTACAGTGTGAGGAACTTTAACCAGAGAGGTTGCAGAGCCAGAGATACTAAATATGACAGGGGTCTCCCAGGGAGGCACCTGAAAATGGAAGAGGTAGAGACAATTTTCTGAAAAGTGGGCAACTCCACATTCTGAGTAGTGAGACCTCCAGCCTCTTTCTCCACTCAGCCCACAGAACTCCAGTGGTCAGGCTTAGAGAGACTAGGCAGCAGTCTAGACATGGAATTCATCTTTAGGGAGATTAGCCAGCCCAAGAGAAAAGATCTGCCATAGTGAGATTTGGGGGTTCTCAAATAGAAAAGCCATTCAGTTACCTTATCACCCTAATGAAGATTATGGAGCAATAAACCTCACCCATAGTCAGATAGCTTGTAATTAGTTTTTTAGTGTTTCACTCAAATATGGTCAGAGAGTCAGTGATGATATTTATATATGTGGGGGAAAAAACTCAACATGAAAGATAGTTGCAAAAACAGATTGATGGCAAAAAGAACTCAGAGGAAACAGAGATAATGCAGGAAGCAAAAAAGAAAACTAAAAACAAAACAATCTTTCCATGTCCTCAAAGAGATAATTTCATTATTGAAATAAGAACCAGATGCCATAAAAAGGAACAATTACAGAATAAGAAAAATTCTTTCTCATTCATATAAGTCCAATCAGTGGTAAAGACGGCAGAATAACTACTCCACAAAGTTATTCAGGGCTCAGCTGCCAAAGACTCAGCCATCTTTAATGCATGGATTCCAATGTTACCCCGGGGAAGAAAAAGAAGATCTCTCTAGAGGGTTTTATGCACGAGGTCTACAAATGGTGAGCATCATTTTTGCTCATATTCTATCAGCTGAAGTTGACACAGCCTAGCTCTATGCTCAGGAAGAGGAAGGATCTGTTTCGGTGAACCCACTGTAGTGTCTGCCACAAGAAGTGTTGGAAGATAAAGCCAGGGAATTCTCACAGCAGGCCTGGAATTTAACTAGCCTAGATTGAAGCAAGCGGATGGAAGGCTCCAGAGGGAATATCTCTAGGGAAAAAATGGAACTGAAAGACTATCAGATGTTGAACTGAAAAAAAAAAAAGGAAAAAGTTGAATTCACAGGGTTTTACAATGCTTTTGTGAATGTAGGAAGAAATTATAATCGTGGAAAAAGAACAGATGATAAAAGGGAGGAAATTATTGCCTATAGAAAGGACAAACAGTGAAAGAAGGAAAAGTAATCACATTATATTTCATAATAAGATGAAGACTAAGCAGTGATTTAACCAAAAATTGTAAAATATCTGTTCTGGAAGGATGACGTAGGGGCAGGGGTAATGAAGAGGAATAAGGCTACATCTTCATCTTCCATGTAAAAAGTCAGTAGATAATATATAAAAGTATTGACCTGAGTAGGAGCAGTACAACCCAATTGGTTAGAAATACAGACATAAATACCACACAAAGCAGCAGAACATACTTAAGAGGAAGATAAAGGAGATGAGAAGTAGGCAGGCAGCTGCTGTTGTTTATAAACATTATAATATTATTTTACTTTTAAAACCATGTTTATGTATGACTTCAAAAATAATAATGACATAAAAAGTCCATGGACAGGATGAGCTTCAGGCATGACTGGATTCAAGAACTCATATAAAGTTATCAGGAATTGATTTCTCAGCTTTGCTGTCTTTGGATTGGCTTCATTTTTCAGTCAGGACCTCTGTGGGCTACAGTAGGACCTCCTGGCTCACGTTTTACCTTCCTTCCTTCCTTCCTTCTTTCCTTTCTTCCTTCCTTCCTTCCTTCCTTCCTTCCTTCCTTCCTTCCTTCCTTCCTTCCTTCCTTCGTTAGTTCCCTCCTTCCTTCCTGATTTTTTTTTTTTTAATTGTGGTTTAAAAAGCCCATGAAATTTGCCCTCCTAACGATTTTCAAGCGTACGGGTCAGTAGTACGGGTCACATTGTTGTGCAGCAGACCTCCAGAACTTTTTCATGCTACAAAATGGAAACTCTATACCCACTAAACAACAACTCTTCATTTCCCTCTCTCCCCAGCTCCTGGCAGCCATTATTCTAGTTTCTGCTGTTTTCCTATAGCTCTTAGTGCCAGCAGAAAGAAAGCCCACGTTCCTGATAATTCTGTCAAAATCCCAGGATTGAGCTCCACTGGACTGACCAGGGGTTGGCCAGCATCCTCAAAGCAAACAGTCTGAGAGTCAGGGATGAGTGGCTGCCCAAAGAGTGCTGACAGCAGAAGGGGGTCTGGACTCCAGGCAGACAAAACCAACTGAGTCCATCCCATGAAACAACGGGAGGAGCAGGCGATGAGGAATCAGGTGCCTGCCCTGCTTAGACACCTTCTGACTTAAAGGTTTCCTTGTACCTACATGACCTTCCAGGCAAGCAAGACTATCTCAGTTCTCCAAGGGATTCTCTTTATAAACTGTTTTTAAAAAGGATTTATTATTTGGATAAATAGAGGATTGTGATTATCAGTAAAGTTGACCTTCTTTGAAAATATTTATTAGTTATTTGTGTTTTTTCTTACGAATTATCTATTCAAGCTCTTTGCTCCCCACATATTATTAATGAAAACATTTATCAGGCTTCTCAGTTCTAATAAATATGCAAACACATGTTTAAAAAGTATTTCATAGAACCTTGTACAGGACTTGAGACATGACCTACTAGTGTGTCTCCTGTTTTACAAAAAAAGAAAACGAAAGCATCAAGAAGTGAAATGTCAAACCAGCTCTAGAACTCTGCTGGTAATGGATGAAGGAAGAGAAAAGCCAGTTTGATCCTCCACCTGTTAAATTGTGCTGCCTCCCTAATTACTCCTAAATTTGTTCCCCCAAAGTCACATTTCCTGCCCCTTTGCCATATTCAGGGATTACAGGCAGCCACCTGTATTTTCCCATAGTTTGCAGCATTTTTAAAAGACTGGGGATACATAGCTGAGATTTTAAAGCTATCTTGAGGCCCCTTCTGATTTCATGCTGTAATCTGGGCATTCCCCCATTAGCATCTTGAAAATCTCCACCCCACTTTAGGTATTGCAGTGTAATTTGCTATTTAAATGTTATACCAAAAAAAAAAAAAGAAAAAAGAAAAAAGATTAGCGCTGTCAAGGAATAAGAATAAAATGCAGTGACCAAACTGCTAATTCTTTTGCAGGAGTGAGAGTGAAAAGGGTGGAGCAACCATTGCAATGTTGGCCCCTGAGCCTTTTTGCTTCGCAATCCTGGATTCCAAGAAGCTCCTGACCACAAAAGAGATTGAAAATACTCTTATTGGAATGAAGCAGTCTGTGCTCCTCCCACTGTTCTCACTTAGCATTGGTGATACAGTCATTGTGTGGGTCACAGCAGACGTCATTTGTAGAAGAGTAACTGGGGGTTTAGAGTTTCAAAATGGAAACTCAACTCCAAGGAACATGAGGTATTGGGCAGGATTTTCTCTCGCTGAGAAAAATCTCTTTGTTCAGAGTAAACCTAAGCAGTTGTGCTTTGTTGACTCTTAAGTTTCAAGATTAATCAAGTATCTACTGTTGTTTGGAAGGCTAACTGCTGAACTCTGTTTTTATCTCTTAACTTCGTGCTTCCTTTTTCCTTGACAGCGCGCACCACTCAAGTGATAATAGGTCAGGTGGTTCCCTCAATTAGGCTGCTGGCAGGAAGAGAGGAGAATTATTTTAAGTGTAGATAATAGAGAGCTTTAGAATTATTGAGAAATGGGACTAGAGCTTCAGATGGACAAATCTTCAACAGTAAAAGCAGGAGGGTGGGGGTTAGAGCTAATAATAATAGGTAGAGCACTTAGTATGTGCCAGACATTGTAGAAAACTTTACAATTATTATCTCATTTAATTTTTATTACAATCCATGAGGTAGATACTATTAGCTTCACAGATGAAGAGACTGAGTTTCAGAGTAGTAAAGTTACTTGCCCAAAGTCACACAGCTTGACTTCTTGGGGCCCGAGCAAGCAATCTAACTCCAGGATCACGGGCTCTGGGCTCTTAGCCTCTCTTTATTAAAGCTCCATGAATGCTCTGGAGTTTGTAGCCCCTGTTCCTGAAATAGTGCTTGGGAAGTAGTTGGTGCCCCCAAAATATCAGTCAGCTGAATAAGTAAATAGTTCAGGTTGTTTTGGACTGAGTCAGGGTCTGTGTGCGTCACAAGGCAGGGACACCTGAAAACTGCATTTAGATGACCTTTCAAAGTCCTCAGAACTTTCTATTCAAACTTAGAACTTCTTGGATAAGTATCACATAATGCACTCTCTTTGTTTTAGCAGGATAAAAAATATGTACTTAAATGTGATCATTATGGTTATCACAGAGTTACTTTTAAGAGGTAAAAAAAGTAATCACTGAATGTCTAATGGCAGAGGGTTTGTTAAGTAAATAATGGGAATCCAATGATGAAATACTAGATAGAGATTTAAAAATCAAGTTGTAGAATACCACATGGCATAAAAACACATTCTTGGGGCAGCCGGTTAGCTCAGTTGTTTAGAGAACGCTGCTCTTAACAACAAGGTTGCCGGTTTGATCCCCACATGGGCCACTGTGAGCTGCGCCCTCCACAACTAGATTGAAGCAACTACTTGACTTGGAGCTGATGGGTCCTGGAAAAACACACTTACAGAAATAAATAAATAAAAGTTTTTTTTAAAAATGCATGCTTTAAAAAAAACACATTCTTGACATATTGTACAGGGGAAAAGCATTATAATAACATGCAGAGTATTATATTAATAATGTGTATATGTTTATACATAGAAAAGTGTCTGAAAGAAAATACATTAACGTGTTAATCGTAGTTATTTCTGTGTAGTTTTAGTTTTCTTTTTTGTGATGTTTTAAATTTCTTTTCAAATTTTCTACAATAACTATAAATTTTATAATCAGGAAAAAGCAATAGTGCAATTTTTAAAAAGCAGTTATAATGAAATTTTAATGTTTGTTTTAAACTTAAGACATGAAATTGCGATTTAATGAAAGACAACATAGGGTAGCAGGTAAGAACATGGACAGTGGAACCAAACAGCCAGTGTTCAAATCCTAGCTTTATCGTTTATGAGAAGTGTGACCTTGGATAAATTACTTATCTGTGATTCACTTTCTTTATCGATAAAATGGAGATGATGTTACTTGCTACCTCAAAGAGTTGCTATGACGATTAAACGAGTTTCTATATATAAAGCATTTAGAACAGTGCCTGGGATATAGTCAGTGCTATAGGAGTTCATTATGATTATTGCCATCGTTATTTTTATCATCATTAAAAATTCTCTCAAATTCCCGTACCCTATCTTTAAAAAAATGCATAGGCAGAGGTAAATCTAGGTCAGGTGTGTTAAAATCCACATATTTGCTTCTCTTTTAGTCCAAATGGGTGTTTCATATGACATTTGGACCCCGGGAAAGAGCCCCAGCTGAGCCTCCCAGGGCTCAAGATCACCATCTGTGAAGTAATCAGATTTGTAAAAACTAGGATTTATTCTGCCCTCACTTATTAGCCAAATTAGCCAAAATATCAAGTTAAAACAAGGGAAAAAATGAAAATAAAGGGAAGAGAAAATTCTTCCTATCTCAACCCTCAAATCACCTTCTACCCCTACCCTGACCCCTCACTATGTCCTCCAAACATAAGCCACCTTGTGAACCTTCAAATTGTTGTCCTCTCTCACTCCTTATCGCTCACCCTCCTCACACCCCTCCCTTCAACCAGCACCCTACTCCCTCTGACCCCCAGGCCTAGCTTTAACAACTGACCTCCACTCAGAAAAGACTGCATTTCCCACCAGCCCAGTCCACACCAGTTCTGACCTCTGAGGTCCTGGGAAAAGAGCCTGAACCCAACAAGCTCAGGAGAGTGGGAAGTGGCAGTGAGATGCCCCCACCAGCCCTGCTCCCAGGCTGGCCTTAACTGGCCTTATCCTAGTGCAGGGGGCTGGGATTTCCTGCCCGGAAGTACTAGGCCTGGACACAATGGGGGCTATCAGTCACCGGGGATCAGGACCCCAATAGGAGCCCTCCACTTAGCTGTCAGTTTTCCAGGCCTTTCCTGTGTGAATCTTTACTTCCGTGGAAGCTCTTGTTTTGGTCTTTAACAAAAAAGGAAACACTTCTGCCATCTTCCTACCCCTTTGTCATGGTGGGACAGCTATCTTTCACTTCCCATCTTTTCCAACTTTAGGTCTAAGTCAATTTAAATTGATAATGAACGGAGCCTAGATAAGAAAAGCCTTTCCACTCTTTCTGGATCATTTTTTCTTTCTTTTTTAAATTATAGGTGAAATTGATGTGTTAATTTCATTGGCTTCCATGATGATAATTCTATCAACTGAGCAAATTAATCTATTATACCTGTATTGAAGTTTAAATTCTTAATCTAAGAGCTTATATGTGGCCTATTCAACGGCCCTCAATAGAGGGTCTTCTTATATTAAAAACAAAAGTATTTTTTTAAAAACCCTAATAGTTTACTTACAAGAAAATATTTGAAAGGAGGCATAACTTATCATGTTGCAAGTCTTAATAATGCAAACTGTAGAATTGCTTTTAAAACTTATTTTGCAAAATAGCAGCTATCATTTCCTGAATACTTACTATATGTATCAAGAGGTTTACTCATGTTAGCTCATTCAGTCCTCAGGATCACCTATGTTCTGAATCACAAAACTGATCCTCCAGAGAGGCTGAATACCTCGCTGAGATCACTCTGGATGTAAATGTCAGAGATGGGACCATTAACATCTACCAACAATCCCGAATATTATTGTAGTTTTTGGACACAGCTTTAGATCTGAAAGCTTGTCTCCCTTGCATCCATACTAACCCCACCACAGCTTCTTAAAACTCCCTACTCACCCATAGGACTTTAGCAGCTCCAAGCTCAGAAAAGATGATAGTGTTTATTCCCATGTACTCACCTGTAATTCAAAAGAAAAACTACACCACAAAGAAAGTGTCAACGTGTTAAACAAAGGTATGGTTTTTCTGATGTGTATATCTCTGTATGTGATAACACACACACAGACACACACACACACACACACACACACACACGTGTGCGCGCGTGTGTGTGTGTGTGTGCATAGTATATAAATTGTGGGACAGAGTCCCAGAGAGCAGTTTCCAGGCTCTCGGCCTCGCGTGGGGAGGTGCTGGCTCAGGTAGTGAATGACCATCAACTGTGATTGGTTGGCCATCAGCTGTAACCGGTTAGCCAATTGGCTACTGAGGTAACTGCGGGGCTGTGTTGATTGGTTGGTTGGCAGGCAGAGAAGTGAATGGCGGACTGCAGATCGTGTGGCTATTACTGCGTGTGTCTCACCCGGCTGCCAGAGAGAATATAGTGGTATGACTCCCCTATCTATGGCTCCGTGGGTGTCCCTTTTTGGCCTAGCCACATCCTGCGTTCTTATGTGGGGAGCGGGACCAGAGGCCCTGCAGGCCGCCCCGCACAACATACATAAAACATCCAAACAATTCTTGGGATGCTCCAACCTTTCTGGATTAGAAGATCATGCTTATCTTCATATTGGGCAATTGGGTATTGCCAGCTCCTCCTTCCCAATCTGGGTGGGGGGAAAAGAGAAAGCAAAGAAAAGGAAAAGAAAGGAAGAGGGAAAGGAGAAGGAAGAAGAAAAGTGCATTTACTTAGAAATGGAGATGTGGGATTAAAACCATCAAAGGACGACCTGCTGTCCCCTTTCTCCAGTCTGATGGTTCCAGAGTAGGCATCGGTCTGCCCTCTCCTGTAAGAGGATGAGTCCCCACAAAGGAGGGAGGAGGAGGAGGGGCAGCTGGGTCTGGGGGACCTCAGAGGAAGGTCTGCTCTGACTCAGCAGGGAGTGGGCCAGACCTGCACCTTCCTGTTTATGCTAGGATTCCCCTGGGACCCATCGTACAATGACTCAGATTGGCTCTTGCTGCCCTGGGAAGCTTGAGGGATGTCAGTGACTGCTCTGGGTTAACACCCCAACAGTCAATTTAAATTATTTAATTATGTTTTGGTGACATCCAGCCAGCCCGCCTCAGGGGTGGGTCTCTGAGATCATGGTGACACATGTGCCTGTGGCTCCTGGGATGGATCTTTGCTGTTGCCGTGGTTTCCATGGGACCTCAGGTCACGTGCAGAGACACTGGCTGCACATTGAAGAGCACCATCCTGGAACGTGATCCACGTGAGAACCCAAACTGGGGGACAATGGGCACTTGTCAGAGAAGAATGGTGGCTGTGCTGTCAGAGGAGCCATCCTGCTGCGTCCCTGAGGTGAGGTGACCTCATGCAAGTGGGAGCCTCCATGACCTCCACCTGAAAAAGGCAACCGGATCCCTTTGGGGTGCTGTGAAAGCCATATGCCTTGGGGGAGCCCAGAGGTTTCCAGGGGAATCCAAATGTATTGACCAAGGGCACTGAGGTTTCCTGGAGAGTTCTGAGTTTTGGCCAGGGAGACTTCTTTTCCAATGCCTCAGGTAATCTGCTCAGGGTTTTGTGAAGTTCATGACCTAGAAGCCCTGGAGTGACTTTGTGTATTGGGAAAGCGCTGTTATCTAGCAAGTCCTCAGAGGTCCTGTGACCTAGACAAGGAAAAAGTCCAGTGCTAGACTCCAATTCTGCTTCATGTAAGTAAATGGCTTCAATCCAAACATGATGAGGAAATTCTGTCCAAACACGGTGAGGCAATTCTCTGCCAAATTGTTCATCAGCAGGATGCAGAAAAGTTGGATGCCCAATGATGTCGACTCTCTCAGGTCTAAGGCGGAAGCATGGCCCGGGAGTGAGATCTGAGGGACGAGTGTTCCCAGAGTTACCGAGGGTCACTGCCCTTGCTTTCCTTCTTTGCTCCAACCACACCTGTCTCCTAGCACCCCTTGGAGGCAGCTGGACACGCCCTCCTCCTGCTTGGGTGAGGATCAGAGGCATCTTCCTTAGGTCAGTTGGCTCAGCCCAGCCCACCATCTCAAAATTCAACACATGCCTCGTCCCATGACCTCCTGGCTGAAAACGCCCACTTGCACTGGACAGTGTGAAGGTGGCTGTTCCTGACAATTAGTTCTTGAGCCCTTTGGTTCCTTTTTCCCAGTTCTCAATTCAGTAAAGTTCCAGATGTGATTAAAAATAAAAAAGGAGAGGGCGGCCAGATGGCTCAGTTGGCTAAAGCACAAGCTCTGAACAACAGGGTTGCTGGTTCAATTCCCACATGGGATGGTGGGCTGCGCCCCCTGCAACTAAAGATTGAAAACGACCACTGGACTTGGAGCTGAGCTGTGTCCTGCACAACTAGATTGAAGGACAACGACTTGGAGCTGATGGGCCCTGGAAAAACACACTGTTCCCCAATATTCCCCAATTAAAAAAAAAACAACAGGAGAAAATGGTTTGGAAGACAAGGGAGGCTTGTTCCTCCTTTTCCAGATGAAGGATGATTTTGAGGACAAAGCCTGGTCTCTAAGGATTCTTTGGTTCAAATAATAATGTGCTTTGGGAAGTCAGGTTCTTTTCAAGGCGCTTTTTCACTGCTTTGAGGAAAGTATTGTAGCTTTGTCTGGCAAAGTAGGCATTGAAAAATAGAGAGGTCAAGTTAATTCACAGCTTCACATAGGAAATAAAGACTTGAAGTTCTTTGAAGTTTATAATTCTATTCTACCATGTTCCTCAAGGAAGGAGGCCTGGAGACCCGATGGGGTCTTCAGTTGTAAAATGTGTGACCTGACAATCAATATTAGGTTGGTGGCAACATATAACAAAAGCTTTAAGAATGTACTTGGACCAGCAGCTCCACTTCTAGGAAGATCATCGGGAAATTAATTAGAGCCGTGCAAAAATACAGCTAATGATTCTCATCACCGAGTTGTTTATAATGCCAAAAAATGAGAACTAGCCTGACTGAACAATGGGGAATATATAACTATGATGCATTCATTACGTACCATTGAAAATGATGCTGTAAAAGAGTCCTGTCAAGGAAATAATGTATTGTTAAATGAATAAGGCAGACTTTGAGACTGTATGTGTAGTATAATCCCAGTTTTAATTTTTTTTTAAAAAAATACCTGTGTCTCAGAAAGATATTAGAGTGATATTATTTCTGGGTACTTTAACATTTTTCCTTTATGTTTTCTAAATTCTCTGCGTTAAACATGCATTCATTTTTTTAATAAAAATACACACACAGTAAATGTTACAAAAACAATACTCAAGAAGGTGACTAAGATTCTAAGTACTGGGTGAGAAACAGCGTGGCTACTTATTCTCTTCCTCAAAAGTCTTAGCCAGGACCTTGAAAGTCGTTTAATTCATCTCAAAGACTTGAAGTTTCTAGCCATTATGCAGCCTTGGGGAGAAATCACAAACTCCTGTTGGGACATATCTCTTAGAATTTAATAGTTTTATGAACACTTTATTCTAGGTGCTATGTACAGGTCCATGCATTACCTTCTTTGACTCTCGTAACAGGAAGTAGTAATAATAACAATAATCATAGCTGAAATTGATTCACTGGTTTCCATTTACCAGGCACTCTGCTAAGCATTTTACATACATTAACTAATTTTTATTTCTCCTCTATTGATTTCTCTTTCTCTCATACATCCTAATATATCTGTCAATAAATCCTGTCAGTTCCTCCTTCACAATCTATACAGATACTAATCATTCCTCAGCACTTCTCCATTGCCGCTCTAATCCACCTTCCTCTCTCTCACCTGTGCCACTGCCGTGGCCTCCCCATTGGTCTTCCAGTTGCTGCCCTCTTGCAGTCTGTTTTCAACAGAGCAGAGTGTTAAAATGTAAATCAGATAATTTTACTAGTCTACTCAAAACCTTCTGTTGGCTCCCCTTCCTACTCAGAAGAAAAGCTAAGTTTCTTAAACAATCTATAAGGCTCTACATGGCCTGCCTAAAACGCCTTACCCTCATCACCTTTTATCTTGCATCTTTATCAACTCAGCTTTGCTGAACTAGCTACCTTTAAAAAAAATGTGTATGTTTTAAAATAAAATTTATGTACATTTAAGGTATACACTTGCATGAGGTCTATGTGGGTCCTTAAAGCTAAAGTGACTCTCTTGTAGGCAGCATATTGTTGGATCTTGTTTTTTATCCATTCAGCCACTCTTTGTCTTTTGACTGGAGAATTTAATCCATTTACACTTAAAATAATTATTGCTAGGTAAGCATTTACTGTTGCCATTTTATTAATTGTTTTCTGGCTCTTTTGTAGTTCATGTCTTCCTCTCTTAATGTCTTCCTTTGTGATTTGATGATTTTTTTTTTTTTGTAATGTTATACTTTGATACCCTTCTCCCACTTTTTAAAACTTGACTATTTCTTTAGGAGAAGTTTTTAAAATAGTAACTTAATCTTTTTATTTGTTATAAGGCTATTCAGATTTTATACTTCTTGAGTCAGTTTCTATAGTTTACATCTTTCTAGAAATTTGTCCATTTTATCTAAGTTGTCTAATTTGTTGACATACAGTTGTTTATAGTATTCCTTACAATTCTTTTTGTTTCTCTAAGATCAGTAGTGATGTTCCCTGTAATATTCCTGATATAGCAGCAATTGCATTTTAATGCAAAGATAGTGTATGGGACCTTGAGACATTTTTATTCAGGAAAACAAGGGTCTTCGGAAATGAGAAGATTACAAAGAGAGTAATTTAAACTATGGAACCAGTAAGATCACATACCTTAATAAAGATTTGTTACAGCAGTGCTGGCTTCAGTTGCTATGAATTGTCTTGAAGACCTGGAAGCCAGAGAGAGCATCTTTGTATATGGGGATTGCCACCATTGGAGTCATGTGGCATTACCAGAAAAGGCATGTCTCAGCTCACAGAGCAGCTGGGAGTTATCTGATAACATATGGAAACATTTTATGGTCAGAAATAATTTGAAAAGGAGGTTAAAGTTGTCATGAAATTAACCACTCATTCATTTCATGATAAAATCATAAAGAATTCACTAACTCCTTATTGCTTTCTTAAATTATTTTCAGAAAGGCAGTTTAGAAAAAGAAAGGGAAAATCATAAAACTTCATAACTAACAGAAACCACACCATGTAACACAAGCAAATCTGTTAATTATTAAATGTTTAGCTGGGGGATTAATAAGCCATTGTTTAGGAATGATCTAGAATGTTTAGGAGAATGGTAATATCAGTCTAGGGATTTTACTTATTAGGGGATATTCTAGTGCATTCAAACTATAACCAGTTGACGTTTAATGTATTTCCTATTTTTGTTATAATTGCACAAGTTAAAATTATCAATTTCTTTTAAATAAGGTCCTAATCAAACCTGCCACCTGCGTTCTACCATAATATTAAAAATTAAACATTAATCTCACGAGGGCAGAGATTTTGGTTGTCCTATTTCATAGTTGTGTCCCAAGCATAAGGCTTTGGACCATGTAGGCACCCAATGAATTGTTGTTGAGTAAGTAAGTGATTAATAGTAGCTGCCTGTCACTTAGGTTCCAATGTAAATAATAATAATGGAAACCTCCTTTTTGTTGAAGAGGTATCATAGTTCAAAGGCAAAATAACCTCTCCCAGCACCCTCCAAAGTGCAGCTACAAAACTCCCCTATGGGATTAGTCCCCTGAGTGGGGAAGCACCCCAATTTGAGGTTCCAAAAACTCAGCCTGTTGGAAATATCAGAGTCTTAAAACAATCATGTTTAAAAACACTGTTGTTGTAGGGTTTTCTTTGATTTAAATGTTGTTTCTTTTGGAAAGGGCTTGTTATTTTTCTAAGCAAGTTAGGTCATTGAACTGGGCACACCAGGAAAAAGGAAAATTAAAGAAGACATTTTAAAAACAGAAACTATTTTCACTTTTTTTGTATATGTCTTGACTGATTTTTCTGATACCTTACATTTAATTTTACGGATAAATGCTTTTTTATTGAAAATATAATTTTATAAAAATAATTTAAATAACATATTTCATTATACCTTCCTCATGGGGTTGTTACGAGGAATAAATGCTCTAATGAATATAAAGTACCTGAACATATAAGGTAATCATTGAATGAAGAAACTTTATTACTCTTGCTGTGGGCTGAGCCTGTTTTTATTTAACATTTTGATATTTCGTTCATCATGCATTTTCTAAAAATAATTTAAATTCTTTAAAACATTGCATTAAAATATTATTTATCTTGATTACTAAGTATTTTGGCTGTCCCTAAATTTTGTGCCTGACATAAGTTTCTCACTTGCCTCACCCTAATTTTGGCCCTGGTGGGTGACTCTGTGATCCAGGGATGATTAAATCAGGTTCTACACTATGTAGCATGCCTGATTCCCATGTTCCACTCTTGATCTTGTGGAGAAGCAGTGTAATTAGAGTCAGTCTAGCCTCTATTCCTCCACCTCAAAATAGGCATCCTCAAAACAAATAATTATTTGTATCTGTTACAGTCAGAATCTGCCCATGCGGAGTGGCCCTACCAATTTTGGGGTCAAAATGGTGTTCAGCATTTGATGGAGGAGGATTAGGAGAGAGCCTTGTAGGAACCGGAATGTCAGGTGATCAAAGACAATTTGATCTATCCTCCAGGTACAAAAACACCAGGAGAGAATTAAAAGCAGTTTTCCTAAGAGGTCTTGACAGTGAACAGGCAGAACTAACAGGAAGTTTGCCACGGCAGTTTCCTGGGAACCATGTCAATCTAAGAAGTAAATATGGTCACTGAACAGTTAAATTGACCTACAGGCTCTGTGTGCTAGGCCGATCTTCTTGCCTTGGAGGGTCTTATATTTTGAGTGCTGAAAATACAAGGTCATCTTCCACTTGGATAAAGATGAAAGGCTTGAAGGACTACCCCTTTGCCCTTCAATTTACCACAATGAATAAAGGGTTTCTAGTCAGGATGAAGGAAGTAATCCAGGAAAAGGACTCCAGAGGAGAATGTTAAGAATCTAGTTACTGGAGGAAGACAGAGCAGAGGTGAAATAGGAAGAATCTGGTACCTGTGGTAAGCCAATTCTCTGAGAAACAAGTCAGGTTTATCTGAATATACTAAGGCCACCAAAGGAAGAGGAGCCAAGTCTGCAGTCTTGGTGTGAAAAATCTTGCTAGAGCTAGAAAATGTATATCTAATCCAGGGAAATCTGAATTGGAAAAGAAAATATACTTGCCCTTCAGAGTTGACACGAGGGGAAATGGCACTTTTTGCTCTTTTCAGGAAAAGGGGATGGTGCCATGTACTTCCTTGGTCAAGGAAAGTCATGTACTTATAAAACAAGGAAGAGACATGACAGATGTGAATACAAGTATCTATAAGTTTAAAGAAGAAAGTAATAATCCCATCATGCAGAAAGAATCCCCATTAACAACTTAGTTTATTTTCTTAGGTGTTTTCTATGTATTTACTGAGCTGAGATAATAATATATGCTGATTTTTTAGTGCCCTTTATTTCAGAAATATTCACAAGTACCATAATTTATGAAGAGGCATTTAATGATATATAATGTCTGTCCCTCGATGATTTATTGTCTTTCTTCATTAAAAAAAAATCCAATGGGTTAGGTCATTTAAACCGAGGCTTAAAGATACATAAAAAATCATTTCTCAATTCTTTAGCAATGAACAAGTTCATTATGTCATTCTATGCAATACTGCTTCTGTAGAGAGGGAGAGAAAAGATCTTTTGTTGAGTAATTTTCTTGGCATAAGATCTTCACTATGTAATAAGCTTAGCTGTTGTTAGAAAAATCTGGACAAGAACAGCACCAGTTATTGTTATAAGTGATCATCAAATAAGGCAAGAGATTCCATATGAACTGTAGGTTAAAGGGTATGGCTCAAGAAATATGTTCTTGGTACCGGGAGAGGAATGGAAGCAGTAGAGGAATAGCTAAGTTAACACTTCAGGGCTGTGTCACTTAGAATGCTTTTCTGAGTGTGATAGAAAATTCTGTCTCATTTGTATTAGATAATAAATACATCCAGGATCACATCACACTTCAGGCCCAGGTTTGGTTAATTTAGCTAATCAATAATGTCAGCAAGGACCCAGATTCTTTTCATCTTCTGGCTGTGCCATCCAAGGTATATTGGCGTGGTCCTCAGGCCAGCTCCTCTCATGGCTGTGAGATGACTGCAGTAGTTCCCAGACATGGCACATCCAGACCTGGCAATAACCAGGAAAGATGAGCCTGTCTTCTACAAGTTATCTCCATGTAAGAGTGTGAAACTTTTCTCAGAAGTCTCTGCCAAAGGACCTCCCACATGTCTTATTGGTCAGGATTATGTCACATGCTCATTATTTAAACCAGTCATAGAGTGGAGGTAGCCCAATCACAGTCCACACCTTGTGTCTGGGTATGGAACTAGCTTTCTTTGAAGCTCATGACTAGGTAAGGAGAAGGATATGAACAAAATTGGGGTGGTGTTGGAAAGCAGGAAGGAAGGAAGATGTTGGGTAGCAATGCTTCTCACAGGGCTAAGTGGTCTCTGAACTACACAATGTCCCAGACAACACACATAATCTACTGATTCCTGAACATGGTTTCAGACTGTTTAATGGAAACCCTGCTCGTCTGTGTGCCTGTGTGTGTGTGTGTGTTTTGTTAATTTTGATTCTTTTATCTGTTGGTCAGTGTATGTCCTCCATTAATGTTCAAGAAAAGACCTGGGCTGATCTATTTTCTGAGTTTTTGGCCGTCTGAGCATTTCTTTCTATTGCCTTCATTAATCAATGACACACATGGTTAGATATAAAATTCATAAATAACAATCTTTTCCCATCAAATTTTGTAGATATGATTGCATTGTTTTCTGGCAGTGCATAGAAGTCAGAGATTAGTCTAGTTTCTGTTCTTTTGTAAGTAAATAATCATTATTTTTTGAGTGCCAGGAGGACTCTTTATTCTTTCAATTTTAAAATGTGCTCAAGATACATCTAGGTATGGGTCAGTTTTCTTTAATTTTACCTGGAACATAATAAGTCTCATCAATTTGCATGCTCAAATGCTATTCATCACAAGAAAGTAATCTTCAATTATGTCATTGATTTATCTCAGTTTCTCTTATTCTTGTTCCTGTCATGCTCATTAGGTTGAATCATGTTTTCTGTCCTCTGTGTCTACCACCTTCTACCACGCACCGTTTTTTCTTCATTCTTTTCCTCTGTACTAGAGAAGAATATCTCAACTGTGATCTCCAGAATACTAACTTATTTTTCCACGTGGCAGGCTGCTGCTGTTTATTCATTACAATGTATATGTTCATGCTATATTATTTAATATAAAACATTATATTTTTGGTATAGTTAATATTCTTATTTATCTCGCTTATCTCTCATTGCTCTTCATCTCACGCTGCTGTCTCTGCATCCCATTCTCTTCTTTCTTTGTGACTATTTGCACCTCGCTCCTAGAGCCCTTTTCTTCTTGCATATTTCTGAGGATGTTACACAGTTTTCCAAAATTGTTTTCTGGTTCCCCTACAGGAGGTCATTTTCAGAGGAATGTTCTTCATCTGGTCTTCTTCTGTGTAATTGTTTTCCATATTTCCAATGATAGTTTTTCTGATTACTCATTTTTGAATGAAAAGAGAAAGAGCCAGTTTCAGATTCATCCACACCCAGGTTGTGTTGATTGTATTTGGTTCTATTGATCGGACACTTGGGTAATGATGGAATTTTCTCAGATGGATGAGTTGATAAGCCTGGGTGTCTACCCAATTTTGACCACTTAGCTAACATTCCTGCAGTGTGGCTCTGCTGTGTTGCGTTCCACACCTGGTTCTAGGTTACCCTACTCACTGTGTATTGCTACCGGGACACTTTATATCCCCAGCTACAGCATTTTATTTCTGATGATTATTCCTTTAAGAATGCCATACATTCACTGCCCCTCACTCTATATGCTCCTAGAATTAGGCTCTAAGTGAATTTTGAAAGATGGAGATGGCAAAAAATATTTACATCAACTCAAAATATAGCACCCATACAGTAAAGGAATAGTTACCAGGTTTCTTGTGATATAGACCCCATCCAAGTAGGGGATGGAAGAACAAAACCTCTTCTTTCCTTCTTTTACATAGTCTGAGATCCTGTTTCTTGAGGAAAAGGTCAGAATGATAGCCAGTTCTTTTCCCCCCAGCTCATTTTAAAATTTTAAGTATAAATTCCTTGTAGATTTTGGCAAGTGGTTTTTCTGTTGGTCTTAGCTTTTGGTGGTAAATGGGGTTTTTATCTTTCTGTGGCTTCATAGATATTTTAGAAAAAAATTTAGGCAAATTTCTACCAAAGCAGTTAGTCTGATGCAAAAAGCAATAGTTTTAATTGACCCAAACTGGATATGAGCCAATAAAGTACCTGGTTGCTAGAGAGAGAGAAGAAAGAACGAGAGAAAGAGAGAAAGAGAGAAAGAAAGAAAGAAGGAAAGAAGGAAAGAAGGAAGGAAGGAAGGAAGGAAGGAAGGAAGAAAGGAAAGAAGGAAAGAAGGAAAGAAGGAAAGAAGGAAAGAAGGAAAGAAGGAAAGAAGGAAAGAAGGAAAGAGAGAGAGAGAGAGAGAGAGAGAGAGAGAGAGAGAGAGAGAGAGAGAAAGAAAGAAAGAGAAAGAAAGAAAGGAAGGAAGGAAGGAAGGAAGGAAGGAAGGAAGGAAGGAAGGAAGGAAGGAAGAAAGAAAGAAAGAAAGAAAGAGGAAACTATCTTAATATATTTGTACAGCTCCAGACTGGCAGTATTGTGGCTCCTGCTGCGGCTCCTGTGCCCACGTGGTAATGACTTGGTCGCCCCTCCTGCTGTTCCTGCTGCTCCAGGTTCCCGTGGTAGCATGGGTGTCACTGCTGGACACACTCCATAAGGGGGCGGACACCTGCAAGGCCAGTGACCTGTGCCTACAGGTGCCCCTCGGGAAATCCCACTTGCCACCTTTCAACGTGAGCCTCAACCACGAGGTGATGTGCCCTGGATGCCAGGACTTCCTGGTCTGAGAACTCTTCCCAATGTGGCTGATGGTCCTGGAAATCTTCAAAGTCACCCTGGTGCCCTATGGAAATGCCAAGGAACAGAACGTCAGTGGTAAGTGGCAGGTCACGTGCCAGCACCAGGAGGAGGAGTGCAAGCTTAACAAGGTGGAGGCCTGCCTGTTGGACCAGCTAGAGAGGAACGTGGCTGTCCTGATCATTGTCTGCTTAGAGGAAATGTTTGACATGGAGAACAATCTGAAGCCATGCCTTCAGATCTACGTCCCCAGCGCTATGATGGAGAGCACA
The DNA here is from genome assembly GCF_004115265.2 of Rhinolophus ferrumequinum. Taxonomy (NCBI): domain Eukaryota; kingdom Metazoa; phylum Chordata; class Mammalia; order Chiroptera; family Rhinolophidae; genus Rhinolophus; species Rhinolophus ferrumequinum. The sequence continues at coordinate 69,196,884 of NC_046292.1, read as the reverse complement.
ATGGGGACTGCGGCATGCAGCTCTTGAACATGAACGCCCAGCTTGCATGCTCTGCAGCCACCCACGAGTATGTGCCTTGGGTCGTCGTCGTCATTGGGAAACCCTCTCGAAGATATGAGCCAGCTATACCAGGATGAAAAGCCAGATGTCTGCCCACTCATGGCCAGCTCCCATAGAGATGACTGCCTCAACTGACAGCCTTTGCCCTTGGAGAGAACTGATGGAGGAAGATCTAGCTCCCACCTGGCCCCCATTTTTCTGATCGTGACTCAGCAGCTATGGCTCATCATCCGGGTAACTTACAGATTCCATGAAGCCCAGACTCAACATTTTGCCCCCAAATCAAGAATCTTGCCACACTGAGAATGGTGCTACATTGAAACTAGTTTAATAAACTCTTCTGGATGTTGTGACAACATCTCTCCATTCCCCAGACCCCCTGCCCCCAGCCCCTGATAACCTCCTTCCTCTGTTTCTCAGTTTGACTTTTTTTGATTCCACATATAAGTGAGACCATGCAGTATTTGTCTTTCTCTGTCTGACTTTCCTTGGCAGGTCTCATTGAATTTGCCCTGATAATTTACGCAGGTGCAGCAGGTATTCAGTTTTCAGTGCTGAAAATTTCTGTAAGGGATCTTAGGTTGGACTTTGAAAAGCCTCTATTAACAGAAACAGACTCATAGATACAAAGAACAAACTGATGGTTGCCAGACAGGTGGGGGGTTGGGGACTGGGTGAAAAAGGTGAAAAGATTAAGAAGTACAAATTGGTAGTTACAAAATAGTCATGGGGACATAAAGTACAGCATAAGGAATATAATTAGTAATATTGTAATAACTATGTATGGTGTCAGATGGGTACTAGACTTATTGGGGTATCACTTCTTAAATTATATAAATGTCTAACCACTATGCTGTACACCTGAAACTAATATAAAATAATATTGAATGTCAACTGTAATTGAAAAACAAAATAAATTAAAAAAAAGATTGGCAGAATTCTCATTGCACTCTGCCTTCTGTAAGTGACATCTGGGAGCTTTGGGTCCACTTGTGGCTTTTATTATTAATAAAATTTCAAAATATTTTTAATTAATAAGAGCAACTTCAAAGGTGGATAAATAGGATGCTGAAAGTCTGTGTACCATGTTGAGGGAGCAGAGATAGTTAACTTTGAAAAAGAGAATGCTGCGGATAGAGAATGGGGGAGATCTGATAACTGTGGTAAAATATTCAAACGGTGGTCACGTGGAAAAGGGATTATATTTATTCTAGTTTGTTACAAAGAGCAGAACAAGGATCACTACAGAAAGGTAGATCTGGCTCAACATAAGGTTGATTGACGATGGAGTCAACAGCTCATAAAAAAGGCAATGAACTGCCTGGCTTTTTCTAGAAGATTCTGGTTAAGAAGATCCAGGCTGATCACCAATCAAGGAAGCTGTGGGAGAAATCTTGATATTGGATGAGAAGTTGGGTGACCCTGTGACCCGTAATTTAATAATATTGGTTTTGGAGTTTTGCCCTTGAGGTTTCTGCCTGTTAGGTTGGATGAGTGACTCGGCTTCTACAAGGAAATCACTTAACTGTGAAAACTCAGCTGTTTCGAGTATTGGGCTCCATCCAGACAAATGAAGACCCAGGAGAGGCAGGTTCCACTTTCTGCTGTGCTCTATAATGTCCAATTCACACAGTAGCAAAGGATACTTCAGAAGTTGACCATGACCAAGCTTCTGTCAGGAAAGTGGGGACTGGGAACTAACAGGTAGTTTATATTTCGTCTTGCATAGTAGTCCTCACCATAGCCTTGGGAGGTTGTTTCCCAGACAAAGAACCCAAGATGAAAGAGGGCTGGACAACTTGCCAAGAACAAGAGGACATCATTCATAAAGCCAGCGGAGGCCCCAGAGTTTCCATGTAAGAGGGGCTCAGGGGTGACAATTGGGTTGGAATGAGCATCTGCAGACTTACCACAACACTGCATTTGCTTCATTTGCATTTTCTCTTTTTCCATTTTATTTATTTATTGAATTAATTTTTAAAAGTTTTAAATTAAAATATAGCTAACATAGCATTTGCGTTTTCTAATGATGCATTTAGTCACATTTTACATTGTTGACATCTGTGATGCTCTTTATTTTATCTTTAGGGCAGCTTGGTGGGGGGCAGATGGAGATGCAGAGAGAGCCCCCCCAGCCCACCCCCAGGCACTCTTTGGCATCATGTGGTGTAAATCAAGATTTAGACCCTGGTTTGATTCCAAAGCTTAGTCAGACCCCATGGTGAGCAGAAAGACCTTTTTAAATGTTACTGAGGATTCATTTTGTTTTGTTTTTGTACTTCATTTAAACTAATATAACTAAATAAGGCAGGAGAAGCAGACTACATGATTTAGTCTGTTTTGCTGAAGACTCCCCAAATACAGAAAGTTCCTGGCTCGAAGGCTGGCCCGACTTCACTCCTGCTCCTTGCTGGCTCCAGCCCCTTTGCTGGCCCCTTTTCCCCTCCCCTCCCTGACCTGCAGGTGCCGCCTCTTCTTGCAACACAGGCAGGAGGATCTCCACCTGCTGCTTCCCAGGGGAGATGCTGTAGTCAGTCTGGGTCAAGGCTGGAACTTTATTTTCCTTTCCTCTTACAAACAAAAATGCCACCCCTGTTTGTCCTATTGGGCTAGCAGTCCCAGATGTGTCAGGAGTTGGTTCCTGTAAAGCAGCCCAGCCGAGGGGCTCTTCCACTGCATTACATAATGGTAGGGTTCACGTCACTTTTCCATTGGTTTTGGACTGTTCTACATAGTCCTTTGGGGATGTTCTGAAGTTCAGGCTCCTTCAGAGCCAGGAGAGAACAGCCCAACAGCAAAACAAGTGGAAAGAAAGACAATACTGGCCACGTGGCCTTGGGTCTTCTGTGAAATGCGTGTATCCGTATTTTGTTTTGGGAAGGTTGTGAACCATTTTCTTAATGCTAGGCCTCATGTTTTTTCCTCATTATCAATCTCCCTCCCCGTCTTTGACCATTTAACACTATCGACCAATTCTTTTCTGCTTGAGGCTGTTCCTCCCTTGATTTCTTTAACACTGCACTTTTGGAGTTCTCCTTCTATTTCTCTAATCACCCCTCTTCTTTCCTTAGCTGAATATTCTGCTTTTTTATCCCCTTTGCCCTGCCATTCACCTTATCAACCCGGCATTACTTAAAAGCCCTTATTGTAGGCCAACCTTCAATAACAAATAGTTCCAAAAATTATAATGGCCCAATCACAAAAGAAGTCTATTTCTCACTCATGTATTAGTCCACAGGGTTTTTGCTGTTGACAGGTAGATTTCCTCCACCCAGGGACCCAGGCTCCTTCCATTCTATGGCTCCACCCCTTTCCACTTGTACCCTCTGCCCCCAGGCTCTAGGGCCTCAATGTTACCTGCATCTAGCCAGACAAAGGGGAAAAAGAGAATGAAGAAGGTACATCTGCTTTAAGAGTATGGCCTGGAAGTGACATTCATTCTCCATAGGAGATACGTAGTCACATGGCCACTTCTGATACAAGGGAAACTGGAAAATATAGTTCATGGCTGGGAAGTTCCTTTCCCAGCAACAACTGTATTTTATGGTAGGGGAAATGGATTTTTGGAGCACAGTTGGCCATCTCCACCACAGCCCTCAAGTTCTCTCACAGGACTTTTGCACTTGGTAAACTACTCATTCATTCTTGTAGTTTCCATCTTTACCTCAGCACTAATGACTCATAAATCTCCATTTCCGGTATCAACGTCATATAGATGTCTAGTCTTGTATCACCAACTTCCTCCTAAATATCAGCCCCCTCCCTTAAATTTAACATCTTTGCCCATCTGGAGCTGGCTCTTATTCTGGCCCTCCCCAGTTGTGTCAGTGGGTCACCATTCTTCTGGCACCTGTAATTCTTGCCTTTACTCTGGGCTCTATATCCAATGCATCTTTGAGGCCTCACTGATTTATCCCTTTTCCTAACTCCAGTCATTCTCTTTTCTGGTCTATTTAGAATGCTCTTGACAGGCCAATCTTTCTAAAACACTTTTATTATGTCACTGCCAAGAAATTCTCCTTAAGAACCTATGATTCCTTGTTGCCACTTTAGATATGTGAAACAGTTTTAAATAGTAACAGTCTATAAATAAAACAGCGTGTTAGGTAAAACAGTTATTTTTTAATCTGAAGGGCAAGTCCAGTTCGGCATGATGAGTTATAGTAAGCAACAGACAAGGAAGCAAGAAATCATAATTTTAGTTTACCCTCCATCTCTAACCAAATTTCTGAGTTTCAGTTGTTTGTTTGTAAAATTAAGAAAATAGCATCTTTCCTGTGGGCTAGGACAGATGACTTCCTTTGGTTCCTTCCAACACTAGGATTGATGATTTTACAAATGCAAACTCCTCTGCGTAATCTTTTAAGACCCTCCATAACGTGATCCTACTCTCTCTCACCAACCTACGTACCACATCCTCCTACATGCTTCCTCTATTCCATCTAACTGTTTTCTCTCCATGTCCCAATATGCTGAGTGGAGTGCGACCCAATGTCTGCACCGGGCTACTCCCCCTGTCCAGAATCCCCTCCCTTTCCTCTCTCCCATCTCACTCCCACCCATTTCCACGTAGTATCAGGAGCCAGCCTGGGCCACCTCGGAGGAGTTGAGGCATTTAGAAGGACATTGCCACCCATCTGGCCCTGCTAGTTAGGAATTTGGTAACTTCAGTAACACATGTAAATTTTGCTTTGTAAAATGCCATCACTACATAATTTAGAGCTATGATTGCTTCAAGAGCTAGTTTTGTTTCCCCAGTTAACTGGCTGGCTTTTGGATTATTTAAAGATTGATTGATTGATTCAGCAAGTTTTGCATAAAGTGGAAGCACGTGAAAGCGCTTTAAAAGTGCTTTAAAGTTGAAGCAGTTGAAGCACGTTGCTGCTGTTTGACTGCTTTTGACCTACCAAAAAAGAAAAAGAAATCAGCAACAACAACAAAAAAAACTCAGCAATTTCCTTTGTAAACTGAATAAAGTACTCTAAAAATATTATTCTTTCCACTCAGTTTAGTAAAATCCTCCAAGGCAGAGGAAGCCAACATGTGAGAGTTGAAATCACTATGGAGGTAATGGCCATGTTTTTATTTTGTTTGTTTGTTTATTTGTTTGTTTCCAGTGGTTGATTGTCTGCACTGTGATTTGGGGAAAGAGCTATGCCCAGGGGAGTGGCACATTCTAAACAATGGCTGCCCACCTGGGAAAGTTGGTCCCAGGGACAGAGGAGCAGGTGGCTCCAAATCGGTTGGAAAGGATTAGAGTTTACATTGCATCTGTGTTTGAGGTGAGCCTATGGTTCATCCACTCCAGAGAGAAGACTCATGGTATTTAGAAGAAGGACAGATTTAGATCCAGCTCTTGGTAACTGGGACTCTCTACCTCAACTTTCCACAAGGGAACTACTGAGTCAAGATCTTAGGAATCCGGTTCTTTTCCCTGTTTCCTTTTTATTCCTAACATTTAGTCCTTATCAGAATAACATGGCCACTGTGCGGCAGATGAGGGATTTGGGGTGGGTGGTGGGGGTGGGGGGGAGGAGCCATAGAATGAATTTTGGAATCAAGCAGACCTGGTTTAAAATCCCATCTCTGCCACTCCTAGTTATATAAACTTGGACAAGTTTCTTAATTTCTTTTTTTTTTTTTTAAAGATTTTATTGGGGAAGGGGAACAGGACTTTATTGGGGAACAGTGTGTACTTCCAGGATTTTTTCCAAGTCAAGTTATTGGCCTTTCAATCTTAGTTGTGGAGGGCGCAGCTCAGCTCCAGGTCCAGCTGCCGTTGCTAGTTGCAGGGGGCGCAGCCCACCATCACTTGCGGGAGTGGAACCAGCAACCTTGTGGTTGAGAGGATGTGCTCCAACCAACTGAGCTCAGTGGCAGCTCAGCTCAAGGTGCCGTGTTCAATCTTAATTGCAGGGGGCAGAGCCCACCATCCCTTGCGGGAATCGAGGAGTTGAACCAGCAACCTTGTGGTTGAGAGCCCACTGGCCCATGTGGGAATCGAACCGGCAGACTTCAGTGTTAGGAGCATGGAGCTCCAACCGCCTGAGCCACCGGGCCGGTTCCAAGTTTCTTAATTTCTTGAATCCTCAATTTTGCCAGCTGAAAAAAGGGATAAAAATGGGATGTAAACAAACAAACAAAATCTAAGGTTTTCATGAGGATTAAGTGGGATAATGCAAAATGGTCAATGTATTATTATTCTAAATAGTGAGGGTGAACAGACTAGGTCTTAGTATTTGTAAATGCTTTTTTTAAATAATGGAAGCTTTATTTGATGATCCTGGTGACTTTGCTCCAGGCCAGGCTATTCAAGAGGGGACACACCCCAAGTGGTCATGCATGTCAGAGTGGAGCCCTACTCGTGAGGTGTCTGGGTGCCAGGTCTCCAGGTACAAGCCTGGTTAGACAACGCCAGGCTTCTGTTAAGCACTCAGCCCCCTTCTTACTCAAAATGTCCTTCATTCCCAGACGGGGTCTGGGATGCCATCACCAGACAGAGTTTGCCTCTGTGAAAAGTCCACTAGATATTTCTATGATCAGCTTCATTGACCACAAACCACAAGGTCGGGACATCTTAGTTGCTACTGAGCAGCCCCCTCAAGCCAGAAGGGCCTTGGCTCCTTTTGTGCACACTGTGTAATAGCGACTCGGGGTTCCAGAGGAACGCTGACTTTTCCTCTGTTTCCTTCATCTTCATTGCTGCATTGTGATAGCTCAAGGATCAGGGTGAGGAGGGGACGTGTGGCAGGAAGGGCAGGAGAGGAGTTTCTCAATGTGGTCCTCACTTCTCCCCAAAAGAAGGGACTTCGTTGGGCCCAGTTGCCCTCTTCCCTCCTTGCCCACATCCATGTGGCTTGATGCCTTTCTGAGGAGCTTTGCCTAATGCACTCCTGAGCTGCTGCACCAAAGAGTCTCTCTAGGCAGCCTCTGGGGGAATGGTGGCCCCACACATGTGGTCACACAAAAAAAAGAGGCTCTGTGGAAAGTAACCACACAGGGTGATCTGATCATAAATTCCTAACTGGGCAGGTCATGGTGGGTAGTCACGCCCCAGGCATGTAACTTTTTAGTAAAAGGTTTATCTTTGCCTTAAGTATCTGTGCATCTAAGTTAACACACCTTTGCAATAACCACCCTGAAAACAGCACATACTCTTGTTAACGGTCCTGTCATTTAATCCTCACCCTGTTTTCTCCCACTTCCATGTAATCTTCCTTCCGTTCCCTCCTTAATTTCAAACGCATAAAAGAAGCTGCAAAACTGTTATTCTCCAGAGCATTTGAGATCTTGTTCTCCGGCGTATGTCATCAGTTTGGCTCAAATAAATTCTTATAAAAATTCTCTCCAGGTTTGGACGTTTCTTACATGGACATCACTAACAAGAGCATGCTGCGAGAGTGATGAGACCCTGAACCAAACCCACCTGCCTTGTCTCTTTAGATCCAATACAGACGCTCCCACAATCTGGCAACAAGACCATCGTTGGAAGAGACCGTGGGTGCCCTGGACCAGGGTGGGGGGAGGTGATCATGATGTGAAGGGACCGGAAGTAGGGGACCACGGCAGCTTACTTACAAAGCCCCAGGGAGTCAGGGCAGAGTGACTTCTGAGGCCCTGGAATCCCTCAGCAGGCACTACAGCACTCTGCCCTATATCCACCTTTACCAAATAGGATAAGAATGCAAAACCTCCTGTCCTAATCCGCTTAACTCAGAGCTGGGAGAATGTTACTAAAGTTTCAGATTTTAGGGTTTAGCCTTTTAGTGTTTTTTTTTCCAGAAGGATTTTGTTTGTTTATGAAGATCTTAAAGCCAGAGGGTTGAAAGCCAGAGTCCATGTTTGCAGGTACAATGGAGGCTTGAAAATGACAAATGTTAGATATGGAGCAAGTGACGTCACTGTCTATATTAGGAAAAAGCAAAATACTAAATGTGACTTTGTGATGCATGAAATAATCTGCGAATATTGGATGGTGATACCACCCATCCTCCTTGTAAATTTCCTTTCTAGGAAACAATAATGGCTAAGATTTTTGAGTACTTACTATGTGTCAGGCTCTGGTCTAAGTACTTTTCATACGTTAAATCATTTATTCCCCACAACAGCCTCACGAAAGAATTACTACAGTTATTCCCATTTTATAAATGAGGAAACTGAAGCCCAGAGTGATTAGGTAACTTGCCCGGTGTTACAGGGCAGTAAATGGCCAATTTGGGCCCAGGAAGTCTGGCACCCAGTGCACTGTCTCATTTAACAGGCTGGACTGCCTCAGGGCCACTGCCAAGTCCTCCAAAATACTGCTTTGTCCTTCTCTTCTCCCAGCACTTGAGCAAGTGTAGCTTAGTCTGCATAGTAAACACACTTATGAGTGAGCCAATAAATTAATGAAAGACTTGCAATTTGTTTAACCAGCAGAGCCTAACCTTTTCTGTTAAGAGCCCTTCAGATGTTTTATCTAAAATACTGTACTTGCCCTTCTGACTGCAATAGCCCAAGGCCAGTGATTCAGTCAAGACCTCAGCTCTCTCCTTTCCTCTCACCAACATACTCCTTAGTTTCCTCGCATTGAATTCTTCCTGAGCTCCTGCACACAAATGCCAAAATGAGATTTCAATTTAACATGGTTTTTTTATTATACGGTTTGCTTATTCCATGGATCAAATCAAGTTCCGGAACCATAATTGCATTGGGAAAAGCTGCTCACCAGCCCCAGCCAGAGTCAGCAAGGAGGGCTGGAGTGGTGGGTGCACGTGACAGTTTCTCAGTGAAAATGATTAGGTCTTCATTACCTCGCCAATGAAGAATGGAAGCTGTGGCTGTTCTTTCCACACTAGAGGCAGGGAAACTGAAAAAACAGAGGTGTGGCTTGTCCAAGCTCCTGTGGGTAGAGCATCCTGGTTTGGGACACTGATTGCAGGTCATCCTCTCCCTACTGTGTGGGGCCTCAGGATTCCCTGGACATCTTGACCTTGCCCCTAGCTCCCTTAGGCCATCACTGGCCCTGACAAAGGGGCACTGCCAAGTTCTGTTTTTGCAGAGGAAGACAGGCTAGTTATTCATTCATCCAATCTGATTTTTTCGCTATTTGGCAGAGCTAGAAACTGGGGTAAGTCCAAGGTGGTGCTGGGGTCTCTCGAGCCTCTGAGATTCCCTTACGGGCTCAGGAGCTGAGCAATCCCATAGAGTCTAAAGCTAGTCTACCATTTGCCTGCAACTGGGGCCTAGTCCAGATGACATGGGCCTCCTCCAGGTCCCCCATATCCTTGGGGTGGGTCCAAGTTACACTGAAAAGGATCCAGCGAGTTCCCAGTCTGGTCCACACCAATAATTCCGGAGTTGAGTGACTCAGTGTTTCAGAAGATACCGCAGGGCTAACTTACCCGCCCCCACCCCGCCCCCAGGAAAGGGTGTTTCACATTAAGGACTCTGTCACCTGTGGGTCAGAAACAAGTTCTAGGTTTCTCCATCCCAGTTCTCACTTTCCTCCTGGGGCTTGAGATGGGAGCTGGCATTCTGCCACACCATGTCCAACCAGAATGTAGTGACATTGCTACATTCTGCAAAGACTCCTTAGTGGGTCATGGGGTCCTTGACTACCTTCTCCCCTTAGTCAACTTTTTATTTAATAACCAAAGTACAGAGAAGGGTAGATGGTGTGCATGGGATTTGGGGCAAAGGGGGTGTGTACACAGCCCGGAGGCTGACCAGCAGGGGCCTGTACATGCCGTTCCCAGTAACACGCTGCGGGTGTGTGCACTCGGCTGGTCCTCAGCCCAAGGCTCACTCCTGGTCTCAGTTGTGCTCTGCTACAGCCGAGCTCTGGATCTTTAAGCTGAGTACCCGAGATCTGTTCTAGCTCACAGGTGACAGAACCCTTGAATGTGAAATAGCCTCCTCTGGGGGGTGATTTAGTACTGAGGCATCTTCTGAAACCCTGAGTCAAAAGTCTGCTCTCTGTGCCTTAGCCGTGGACATTTTGGAAGACACACTTCTAGATTTAGCAGAGAACAGGCTGTGTGTACTAAGAACAAGAGTGTGACCCAGACACAGGAAGACCCTTGGTTCCAAGGACATACCAACATTAGCAGATGTTCCCTGCTGGAACCTCTCAAGTGGAAGAGCAAAGACGGAGTGCTGGTAGGACCCAGACAATGTGATGATTTCCAAAGTTATCATTATTTATATATGCATTCATATACAGTTTACATATAAATTCTGCAGAATCTGAGGCGGCACAGGTTTTGGACAAAGCACACAACATTTAAGCAGCGTCTTCTCTTTCATATATATGTGCCTACTTTTGACTCACAATATATGTTTATGGCTGTATTTTCATTATATTAATAAATCATTAGTTAATATAAGTGTGTATTTAAGAGGAATGATTAAATTAATTGTAACATACCCATACAATGGGATAATCTGTAGCCATTATTAATCAGACTAATGACATAGAGAAGTACTTATGCTAAGTACAATGCTAAGTACAAAAAAGCAGACTATGATTTAATATGAATTGAATTTTGAACCCCTCCCCCCACAAAATCAACAAAAAGCAGTTTTATACACATATATGTATATATTGAAAATTACTAAACTTATACATGCCAATATTTATGTAGTTATCTTTCCTGTTTGTGTTTTCCTACAGTGGTAATGTATTAATTTTATAATTTAAAAAACGTTATTGTTTTTTTGAGAAAGGACACTTACAAGTAGAAATTGTTTCTTTTGGAAACTCGTGGAGTAAGAATCCTGGAGCTTCTACAAACATACACAAACTGTGTGCTGACATCAAGTGCTGATGACGTGGGTTGGGTCCAGGGAGTGCAGACCAAGGACTGCCAGGGTCATGGCTGCAACCTTTCCCTTCATAGCTGAGCTGATCATTCCTGGTTTTGACCAATAAAGCAAAACAATACACTTTGCTCATAAGGGCAGCATAACTCACACTCTTAACCCACGCTGCGGGATTTGGGCCTGCGAGGGTCTGCTCCTCTGCTTTGCTGGCCCTCTTGCCTGGAGTTGGCCTCATTCAGGGACCAGCAGGCAGCACTTGCTGAGGAGCCAGCTCTGACACCTGCTAGTGGCCGAGGTCTGTCCGCCCACCTTCATACCCTTAGAGGCAAAGGGTCCTGTTTACCCTCACCTGAACACTCTGACCAAATGAACCTTAAGGGCAAACTGGAGGGTAAAAGGAGTCACCGAAGGTAGCACTCAGCCTGCTAGGTGTGGGCAAGGTGTTAGTGGGGCATGAGGGGTTCCTGCTGGCTGTGCTTGGAGTCCCAGGCATTTCTCACAGCAGCCAAAAGCCCCTCTGATCCATTGCCCAGTTGCTGACCATAGTGAAACACCTCCTCCCTTACCCTCCAAGGCAGGCAAAGCATGAAGCGCAATGCCTTTTGGCTGTCTCAGTCTCTACGGTATTTGACACTTAGGCTGCTATACAGGATTTGGCTTTTGTGCGTCTAGAGGGCATGTGGACAGTGCAAGTGCTACGGAAGGGTTCCAAGAGCGACAAAAATACCACTTCTTTATTCATTCATTTGTTCACCTAATGCATTTTGAGTGTTTACTATGTGCTCTGGGGTTATACGAGGGAACATGACAGATAAGGACCCTGTTTTCACGGAGCTGACATTCCAGGGTGATGGGAGACACACAGTACGTAGGTAAATAATAAATTAGAATGGTAAGGGCAGGGTGCTGGGTTTCTGCACAAGGCCCACAGTGTCCAGCAGGGGCCCAGGAGGAGAGAGAGGGAAATGATTCTCAGTCAAGTTTGAGGGGCGCCTCTGTCAAGAATGTTTAAATTTCACGTTAGGCTGCCCTGTTTCTGTATATCTGTGTGATCACGTACCAGGGCTCTCCCCTTCAGCTTAAGTTATTTCTCCTCCTGAGATTGGTTTCACTGAATGGTAAGGAAGACCCACGGGATTGATTTACATGTTTGTCTTTCAGAGAATGGAAGAAGTTCAGAGGGGCATTAGGGTGCCATGTAGATGGAGAAGATGACAGGATATCTATCCCCTGTGCCCACTTTTCCCTGTCTCAGAGCCCAACCTGAGGGACTCACGTCTGAGCTTTCTGGAGAGAGGGCTGCAGAGGAAAGCAGGAGAAACTTCTACCGCTGAGGACTCTAAGAGACTAAGGGCTGTAAGCACTTCGGATTGTACATGGTTATATGGGTGAGTCTGGTGTAATAAATGCTCAATCATGCTAATTATTATACCACTATTTTAATGACAAAACACGAGACAGAATGAGGGAGGGAGAGAGTCCACACAAACGTGGCTCAGAGCCAAAGTTCCTGGGCATCTGAAAGGCCTGCAGCTCTGGAAGGATCCAGAGCCTGTACCTTTTGTGTAGACAGCAGCCTTCTCACGGGAGAGCCACCCCAACGAGCTGGGGGGCAGCCAGGGTTGGGATGGTGACCTTCCTAGAAGGTGGGAAGAGAGAGAGTGGAAGACGTAGAAGGAAAAGGAAAGAGGGGCCAAACGATAGTTCCTGTTCCGTTCAGTCCTTCCTGTTCATGAGTAAGCTGAAGGTAGAACGTATTGCTAGAACATGTACATAGCAAGATGTGAAAGAACAATTGCATGAGTTTTGTGCAGTGTCTACACTGTTACAGTAAGAATGAAATGCGTAGGCGTGTACAAGCTATGAAACCAGACCGCATAATTCCAGTGATTCCACATATGAGTTAACTGCTCTTCTGTTTGCATTTAGAACAAGTATTGCACAATATAGAGATGAATGGTAAAAGCCATGCTAATAATTTAAAATGCTAATTTTTCTTTACTTAGAACATTATATAGCAAATAAAAAACACGATGGCAAATAGAGAGAGACCATGAGTGAAATGAAAGAGCTTTATATTTTAGTTCTTTTAAAGGCAGTTTTTTCCCCCCAGCTTTTTAAACAACAGACTCCATATTTTCATGTTGCTCTGGGCCCTACAGATTATGTAATCAGCCCTGGCAGGGATTTTATATATATGTTGCAGATTTAAAAAAAAAGTTCCTGTTATCATCCTTGGACTCCAGGGGAGCCTTGGGACCCCTCCTGACCTCCCCATAACAGGAAGGAGATGTCTGGACCTTGGACAAAGAGGTGAGGGGGCCATGTTATCAGAGGAAGCTGGATGGGGCAAAGAGCCTCCCTTCTTGTTTCTTCGATTTACCTTTTCTTTCCTCAAGAATCATGGAGTCTAGAGGACTCACATGAAGGTGCTGGCCTCCCTTAACCAGATTCTTACTAAAGCTCCAGACCTGCCTATAGCCTGTGAAAAACTTGGCTTTCCCTAGCTCACTAGGAGACAATTTGAGGGCTCGTGGCCAAAGACCCAATTCAGAACATATATATTTTCCCCCCGTATGTATGTGTTTGTGTGTGTGTGTGTCTCCTTCTGGGCTTATCTTCATAATAGAGGCTTGGACAAAGATTTGGGGATCCTGGTTAGGACCCTCAAACTACCTTCTCAGTGTGAACAACCATGAAGTCAGCTCTCAGAATCCTTCCCCATGCATTTCCCTCCTGGAAGTCTGTCAGCGTGCCAGGGCTGAGGAGAAGGAGTGGCAAGGCCTGATGAACTGGTGAGAGGCTCCGGGAGACAGGCTGGGAGGACAGACCTGCCAGGGAGGGAGCCTCCCCCAGAAGAAGGCAGCGGATGTGGAGACAGGAGGAGCCCTTCTGCTAACAAGCGAGTGAGGACAGGCCAATCAATCACTGCCAGCCTGGTGACACCACCGCAGCTCCTCCTGTCAGCGGGGCTGGCCTGTCTCCTCACCTATGCTGCGGAGTGGGGAGTCTGGAAGCGTCCTGAGCGGTGGGACGTGTGCCAGGGCAGGGCCTGTGCAAGGCTGCAAACTGCTCACTGCTGCCTCTCGAGCACACTTTGGCCTTGTTTAAAGTGGATTTGCCTGTGTCCAACAATCAACCCGAGGAAAAGCAAACCCTTACAAAATGACTGAGCTCCTCACTAAGAGATAGGGTCAGGGTTGCAGGTTTATCTTTCTATGGCACCATTTTTGGGCAATGAGGAATCAAGGAATATTATTGGGAAAAGTCATTCATTCATTCAGTGTTTATTATCAATCTGTTTTGTCAAAGAAGAGCGTATTCCAGGAGATACAGACTGAGAGAAGAAAACCCAGGGCTTGGTTGGGTGACAGCAAGGTTTAGTCAGTGCATAGAGAAAATGAATAGTAGAAATGGTTAGAAAGAGTCTGGAGTTTGGACTTTAATTCCTTGGGCAAATGGAAACCACGAAAAGTGTTTTGTGTATGTCATCATTATTTTTGAGGTATAATTTACCTGCAGTAATATTCATCCTTTGTAAGGTGTTGAGTTTTGCAAATACATGTAGTTGTATAAAAATTACCACAATCAAGCTATAGAATATTCCCATCAAGCCACAAAGTCCCCTTGTCTCTTTGTAGTCAACCCTTTCCCCCATCTAGTGCCTCATACACACTATCTGCTGTCTGCCTCTACTTTTGCCTTTTCCAGAATGTCCTATAAATGGAATCATATAGCAAGTAGCTTCCTGAGTCTGACTTCTTTCACATAGAATAATTCACTTGAGATTCATCTATGATTTTGTGGATTAATAGTTGGTTTCTTTCTTTTCTTTTTGTTTTTTTGTTTTTAGCTCAGTGGTATTGCATTGTGTGGACGTATCACAGTTTGTCATCCATTCATCAGTTGAAGGATGTTTGGGTTAATTCCAGTGTTGGGTGATTATGAATAAACCCACTAATGTTCATGTACAGATTTTTGTACGAACATAAGTTTTCAATTCATTTGAGCAACTATCTAAGCATATAAGAGCAACATTGCCAGGTCAAATAAGATTTGTAAGTGTATGTTTAACTTTAAAAAAAAAAAAAACACCAAAACCCTGCCAAATTGTTTTCCAAAGCAGCTATAACAGTTTGCGTTCTCCTTGGCAGTGTATGGAATGTCTAGTTATTCTGCATCCTCATCAGCATGTGATACTGTTATTTCTTTATTTTTATCTATTCTAATAGGTGTGTCATGGAATGTCATTGTTGTTTTCATCTACAGTCCCCTAATGACTACTGAGGTTGGGCATCTTTTCATGTGTTCCTTTGCCCTTCTGATACGTCTTTGGGTGGAAGATTTGTTCAAATCCACTATAGTGACATGATCACAGTTGTACAAAAGAAGATTATCCTGGCAGCAGAGCCCAACTTTGTTACTCAAAGTGTTGAATGAGGACCAGCACACCTGCCTCTCCCGGGAGCTAATTAGACATACAGTACGTTGGCCTTGTCCCAACAAGACCTCCAGCTGGTTTGCATGCATGTGAAACTTTGAGAAGCACTGGTGTACCGGAAAAACTGGAGGAGAGAAAAGAAGAATGTAGGGGCTCATTTTAGGAAACTGTTGCAACACGGAGCACTCAGTGAGGCTGAGCCGTCAGAAGGCCAAGGAAGTAAGAATCTACACGTCTCCTGCTGACCTGATTGGGAAACCTGGCTCCGGGTTTGAATTCCCCTCTGTTTCCTCACCTGGGCCCCACTGCTGAGTGCCAGCAAAGAGGGTCTGCGGAGGAAAGCATTGCCTGGAACACCAGGCACATTGGTTGAAGCCTCTGGTCACAGCCTGTGGGACCAGAGTGTAGGGAGGTCTGTCAGGTCAGTAAGGCAGAGTAGGAGACGATTCTGTCTAATGGATTACTCCAGCCAGTACTGACAGTGCCTCCGGGTGGGCACACAGATAAGGTTCAGCCTTCAGATAAAAGCTCGTGGTCTGGTTGAGGAACCAGACAGACACAATTACCATTCAGCATGATAGTCTCATAGCAGAGATAGATATAAAGTGCTCTAGATACGGGAGAGGCTAATTGGGGTGGAGGACATGGGGAAGGAGCGGGAGGATTCATAAAAGTTAACAGTTGACTTGGGTTTTGGAATTGTATTATTAACTGCTAACATTTACGAAGCACTAGCTACATGCCAGACCCTGTATTTAGTGAGATTATTGTGTTTAACCCTCACAGGAGCCCTGTGAGGTGGGGACTGTTATCCACCCCATTTTATAAAGTAACTGTGGGCACAGGGGGTTTATAAAGCAACTTGCCCCAGGTCTCACCGCTGGATTCCCACTGTCTGGCTCCAAAGTTTGTGTTCGTAACTGACCATGTGCTGTGAAGCAGGGTGTCCAATAGAACCCTCTCAGAGCAGATGGAGAAATCAGTGTCCGTAGCCCAAGCAGCTCCCAGGACTTGCCCCAGCCCCAACTTTGCCCAGAGGAAGTAAGACATGGAACAGATGCTAGACAAA
This sequence comes from Rhinolophus ferrumequinum, assembly GCF_004115265.2. Taxonomy (NCBI): domain Eukaryota; kingdom Metazoa; phylum Chordata; class Mammalia; order Chiroptera; family Rhinolophidae; genus Rhinolophus; species Rhinolophus ferrumequinum. The sequence continues at coordinate 69,180,511 of NC_046292.1, read as the reverse complement.
GCCTTGCAACTACCTGGAGAAGACTTGGGCATAGGCTGGGGGCACCTGGCTTTCTTTGTTGATGCTAAGCTGCGCTTGGTCAGGTTTCCATGGTCATCCCCTACTCGGGCCGCTGCCTTTCTCTGCAGGCAGAGCTGGACAGTTTCAAACGCTTGGCTCTCCTCAGATCCCACATAACTGTGGATTTCTCTTCTATCTAAGGAGATAAAGCCAAAGACAGGCTTTTGCTATTTCTCAGCCTCCCCTGACAGCATAGAAGCCTGTGCATTGGAAAGATTTCTAAAAAGAAACTCCATTATAGTTTTTAGAAGTTAACCTGGAGATGCAGCGTATCTTTGTAAAGGCCTCATGCCCGCTTGACCTGTCAGTTGGACCTTGTAAACTTGAGTGCTAGGACACATAACCCTTTATGTTCCTCTCTCAGTGCCTTCATGCTGTGCTGGGCTAACATGGTGTTTGAGGAGTGTTGGCTGTGTTGACAGCCTGAGGAGGCTGGAGCTCAGAGAGGCTGTGGCTCACAGGAGTGAGGGGCACAGACTCTGGAGCCAGGCTGCCAGGCAGAATCCTGTCTCTGCCACGTACTAGCTGTGTGATATTAGGCGAGTTACTTAACCTCTCTGGGCCTTAGTGTTTCCTCTGTAAAATGGAGATAGTAATCGTTCCCTCCCAGAGATGTTGCGAGATTAAATGAGTTGTTTCAAGTAAAGTGCTTAGAAAAGCATCTAGCTCATAGTAAACACAATATAATAAGCATAATGGAAGAGAGCAGCCTTAGCAATCAGACCTGGGTTGAAATTTCAGCTCCATTCCTTTCTAGCTATGACCTCAAGCAAATTACTGAGCCTGAGTTTCAGCTTCCACCTCTGAAAAATGGGGATGATAACATCTTCCTCACAGGATAAGGGAGAGGATCAAAAGCAGTAAGGGGCTGGCCCAGTCTTACCTACCCAGAGTAACACTGCTGCAATCTTGGTTTCTTGACTCTCTTGTGCACCTGTTCTGAGGGTGAGGGAGACATGGCTGCTCTCTGATTGACCTTGTAAGATGCCCTCAGCCCTACCCAAGGATAAAAATCATGAAGCAATTGGAGGACATGGGCAACAAAGCAGCTGGGGTGTCCATAGAGAACCTAACACTTTGAGGGCAGCAGTAGCGAGACCAATTCAGTAGGAGGCCTGAGGAAAGACGAGCAAAACGACCCCTACCCCAGAAAGTAAACACCAGAAACTGTGGCAGCTGCGAGGCCCTAAGGCAGGGGAGGTAGGACCACATGGATGCTGGATCTCCCCTGAGCCATGGTTACCCAGAACCTTTGTGCATTTCTGCCCCTGGCGGTTTGCCAGCAGCCTGGTTTCTGTCACATCTCAGTGGCTCACTACCTGTGTGTGTGTGTATTTCAGGCTCTGTACAGACATGTCTGTGCACTTTGCTGCTCCTGGGACGGAAACGCTCAGCCAACCTGCCAGACAACGTGCAAAATCAGAGTGCTTCCAGCAAACCAGGGTCAAGAACAAGGAAGAGGAGAGGTAAGAAACATCTGCAGATCATCAGTGGAGAGACCCTGACTCTTGGTGGCAACACACAGGGTGGCCAAGGGCACTGTTTTCTGGTTTCTGTGCAGTCAGCCTTGGGTGGATGGGTCTGGGGGGCCTTTCATCATGGACTTCTGATGCATCAGTGGCGGGGCCCCTTCTACCCCTCTGGGTACAGCCTTCAGGAGCCTCTGGAGAGGAAGAGCATGGAAGGAGGGCATGGGATCAAAGAGGGTCTTGGCTACGGAGCCGAGGAACCTGGCCTGTGTTCCGTAGGCAACAGGCAGCCAGAGGTGGACTTGAAGCAGGAAAGCAGAATGATTTGATGGGTGTTTTAGAAACTTCTTTCATAGCTACGTGGAGGATAAGCTCCTTAAGAAGATAAACATTAGCTAATTTCTTTCTTAAATGTACTATATTTTCCAAGTGAAGCCTAAATCACGGACTGCTTTTCTCTTAATTATGTTTTTGATTCGATCTCTTTAAAGGGTTAGGAAAAATTAATAAAAGTTCTGAAGCCTTTGATGATGCCCTAACTTGTCCTCTCCCTACCACGTAAAGCTGGCCAGAGAGAAATAAGGCAACTTTCCCAAGCTCATGTAGTGGGTTTTTGGCACAACCAGGAAGGATTTCACAGAGTCTGGGTTCTCAGAATTGTGTTCTAACTGGATCCTGATGCAACCCACTCACATACCCATATTCATACTTACCTCCTAAAAAGTCACTTTCAACTTAGTAAAAGAAAGAGTCCGCCCAAGCTTTGGGAATTTGGCTCTGAGTCCAAGTCCCACGTTAGACTTTTGCAGATCACTGCCTCAGTTTCCTTCTGCGTCACCAGTCTCACATCATTGATGTTTCTCAGTGAGTTTCCTGCCCATTCCTTCACTGCATTATAAATGTAAACACAGTACCAAAGTTGACCTTTAGCCCAGCGTGGTTCTGAGGTCCCAAAGAAACCCTCCTTAGGAAATGTGAGGGATAAACAAATGTTGAATAAAGAAGTCATTGTTGACTGCCTTCTGTTCTGATGTCGCCAATGTACTGCTTCCTTTACCGTGAAAATTGGCCTCAGCCTCATGAGTATGTCAGCGTTTTGTCCTAACTTGGGGCTGTGATGGCTGCTTCGTGGTCCACCCACTTTCCTGTCTCCAGAGCACACCTCACAGGAAGAACCTGTGTGTAAAGGACGTTCATGAGGCTGCATTTAGAATGCACTGTGGATTTTACGTCAATGCTTCTGTAATTCTGAAGTAGAAAATGGTACACCCTATATATCACTTAAACTAACTGATCTCAAACTATCTGTGTTATTTCCAAAGGCAACATAAATGCACTGCTGTCCTTTACACAAAAAGCTTCCCAACTGTACAGTGGCAAACAAATGTGTTTCTGCATACCTGTGCTCTTTCCATAATACTGTATGTAGTAATTTGCTCTAAGTTCATAACTCATGCACCTACCTTTGAGTCCTCTGAGGGAATAAACAAAAACAGGTGAAAACCCCTACGTCGCACAAATAAACAAAATTGGAGCTTTTTAAACAGGATGTTGTTGGAGTCACATTGGCCTCTGTGCTAACGGGAAAGAACGGTGCCTTTTACCACAACCCTAGGCTTCCAAAGAAAAGTACAGCCAGCTTAAAAGGAATCAAGCTGCAGGCAAGTTAGGACTTTTCCAAAAATAATAGAAATCTGTTTGTACTTTTTGAGCTTCAACTAGGGAGATATTTTCAGTTAGGTTAGTAAAAGCATGTTTAAGCCTGTTTGCAGAGAGGCTCATCAAACATCCTCGCCAGAAAGAGATGGCAGTGGGGAAAGGTGGCAGTCACTTTATTTTCCTTAGAGAATTAAGCATTGTCCCAACAGGATACAATATTCCCCTTGATCTAAATGGAGCCCCAAGCAGTGCAGCCAGTCTGTATTTATTTCACTGGGACCCCATCTGACCCCTATTGTCAAAGTTCGATGTCCCTGTTTTCCCTAAATGAAACACAAACCTGGAACAAAAGTGCTTACAAGAGGATTCATACTCAATGCAGTCCTTGATGGCAGACGGTGGCAGATGATAACCACAGCTGGCAAAACTCTGGGTGGGAGAAATACCCTCACATGTGCTTTTCAAAAGTCTGAGGTGTCTATCCATATTGTACTGCAAGCCTCTCTCTTGTCTTCATTTTTAAAAAGTCTCAGAGACCATCTTTGTATTTCCAAGCAGTCACTTATGTGTTTTGTTTCACTGTGGGATATATTTCTATCATTAAATTAAAATGAAGCTATAAAAGTTTCACTTTTCTTTTTTACCCCAAACCCTTTCCTCAGGCCAAATGGGGACCCCAAACACAATTATGGTCCATTATTATCCCAGGGAATTCAGAAAAAGCTGAGAGAAATGTCCCTTAGGATTGCTTTCTAGATTAGCATTTAGCCACAAGCTTGAATATTTCTTCTTTTTGCCACAAGAGAAAAATAACTCACTGGAGAAATCATGTTGCCAATGAAACTGAAACCAGAGGATAAAGTCAAATGTCCCCCATAAATCTTCCAGCTGGGGAAATGAGAACAGCTTCCCTAAAATGGGATGAGGCCAAAGGGAATTGTGTTATCATCTTGAGCCATGTTTACAAAACTCAAGTTTAGGGTGCACACAATTAGGACAAAACCAGCTTGCTAAACTTATTTCCAAATGTATTTGAAAAAGTCAAGTAAGGCAAAACTGAAAATTTACAGAGAGCTAGAAGAGTGTTTGTTTTAAAGGGGGGGAGGTGTTGAAAGCCTATTTACCCAAATTTCCAATGGTTAGAATTCATTATTAATATATGAAATTGACATTTGAAAAGCCACACCATTAGTTAAAACCAGGCTTGGTTCATACAATGTCTTTACCGACTTTCTTCCTACATTATAACTACATGTCCTGCTTTTTATATCCCACTTATCATTACAACATTAGCATTTTTTCATGTTATAGTCTTCATAATTATCGTTTAATTTATATATTACTATTCCTAGCACTGAATGCACCATGAATACATTAATTATTCTCTTTTTGGTGATTTAGGTTGTTTCCAGTCTCTCACTATTATAAATAATGCTACAATGAGCATTTTGAGGACGTTAGCTTACTTCAGTATTTCAACTACTTCCTTAGGACTTCTAGAATAGAAATAATGAGTTAAATAGTATGTACCTCTTTATGTCTCTGGATACAATTTGCTAGATTGTTTTTCTAAGAGATTATACCTATTTACCCAGTCATTACCAATGAATGACAAACTTTTTCTCACCAGCTTTGGGTATTAATCTGTAAATGTTGCTCTTTAAGAGCAAAATAATTACCTGGAGGTTTCAAAATTTTGGGGGTAGCAAACATGTCCATTTTCCTCTCTATTTTCTTAAATAGCTGTAGGCTTACAACGTTGTCCCCTTCCCTCTTTAAGGGCATCTTGGGCCCCAGGTGATTCCTACGTGCAGCCAAGGCCCAGAACCACTGATACAGAAGATGGGGATCAAAGTCTGCTTCCAAGGGTCAAACACAAAAGGGATGTTTGGGTAGTAGAGGCAAGTTTCCCTTTCAAGGAGTTTGATGAAAAGCAAAGACATATGAAGATAGTTTGAGGCAGCAGCAGGGTCAAAGAAATGTGCTTTTAACAATGGAATAGATGACCTGCAAATGTTTGCAGACAGAGGGAGGGATTCCGTGGAAAGGGAGATGAGCAAAAGATGAAGCACATAAGAGAGAGAGGAGGAGTCAGGCCAATCGCTCAGGAAGAGGGCTCAGCATGGGCAAGGGAAGATAGTTATTGCTCAGAGAGATGTGAAGCTGGGACATTCTGAGGTGTGGCTCTGTATCAGCTGGCTCTGATCTTTATCAGAGGACCAGGTCATCGCCCGGGGTGGAAACCATGTGGAACAACTCCTATGAAAAAAAGGAAAAGGAGGAAATAAAAGACCCATGTACTAAAAAGCAGTCAATTTGGTCAACTGGTCAACAACACTCTTGAAAGACTTCATTGAGAAAGGGAACAAGAAACATGACTAAAATTAGGGTTGGACATTATTAGCTGTCATGTATTCACATTACCCTTGCAAGTGTGTACAAAGGAACTAGCTGTATACATTGTATCAGCCATAGTTCAATCAAAATCCAAACCACTATGTGTGATATGTAATGATATTTTTACAATGTAGATTAGAACTAAAGCAATTTACCAGAGGGTAAGGTGGGTAGGGGATGGGAGATAAGAGTAAGGGCGATCAAACATATGGTGATGGAAGGAGAACTGACTCTGGTTGGTGAACACACAATGGGATTTATAGATGATGTAATACAGAATTGTACACCTGAAATCTATGTAATTTTACTAACAATTGTCACCCCAATAAATTAAAAAAAAAAAAAAAGAACTAAAGCAATTTTGGGACCTGATGGAGAAGTCTAAGTGTCGTGCAGGGTGTCATGCGGGCTGTCAGCTCCCGCTCCCCACATAGGCAGGATATGGTGAGGACAAAAAGGAACATCCATGGAGACATAGATAGGGGAGTCAGACCACTATAGTCTCGCTGGCGGCTGGGTTGGAGACACAGGAAGCAGGAGCCACACTAACCGCAACCTGCCATCCTCTTCTCTCTGCCAACCAACCTCACTTGCTAGCTGCAATCTGCAGTGCTAATGCAATCTGCTCTTGCTAGCTCAGCCACCATCTTATTGCTAGCCCCCCATTTTTCTGCTAGCGTAGCCACGGCAGTTATATCAGTGGCCAATGGCTCACTGGTTACAGCTGACGGCCAACCAGCCACAACTGATGGCCATCCAAGCACAGTTGATGGCCATTTACTACCTGAGTGAGAACCTTTCCACGTGAGGGCGAGAGCCTGGAAACTGCTCTCCTGGCTCTGTCCTCACACTATGCAAGACTGTTGTCCCTGCATCTGGTGTTGGGACTAAAGTCCAGGTAGGTAGGCAGGGACTAAAACCTGGATGTGCACTGAGGGAGAGCAGAGACAAACTGGAACTCATGAGGACGACTGGTACCTGCATTTGTCTCGTCGTGTCCAGCCTTCAGGAGGTGGGCGACCTACATCAAAAGCTGGTGCTCTTTGTCAGAGTCGCACACATGCCTGGCCCAGGACCTGGAGGAGCTGGAGCCCCCTGCCCACGAGGTAGGCCAGCAGATGCCTCACAACATACGTGAGCTGCAGAGGTACCTGGTGTCTACATCGACCTTCAGAGCATAAAAATGGCCTTTGCCTCACTTCGGCCTCCCAAATCCCACCTGGAATGGATAGGAAAAAGGGAATTCTGGGAGACTTGGCTTCAGTGTGGCTGAGTTGACACCTTACAAAATCACCACACACAGTCTCTCTATATAAAGGTGCATTACAGCTCTCCACTGACTCATGCAGGAGTCGGGGCTTGAAGAAGACTGTGAGCAATGTTTGAGTTTTATAAGTGCAGCAAAGCCAGCCCAAAGGTTACAGTTTGGACCCAAAGTCACATCTTGTGTTCGCATGGAATGGTGACATTTAAAACTTAATTTTCTGGTACACACGATTGAGCATGGAGACAGCCTCTCTCTGCTGGCGGTGGTGTGAGTGCCAAGGAAACTCCTTGTGCAACTGTTTTACAACCGTCATTGCCAACAGAAGTTTGGGGCAAAAGGAGTCCCCAGGGTTTTCGGAAATGTGGCCTTAAGTGAGCTTTTTCTCTTGGCTCAGCACAACTCTTAGCCTATATGTGCTGGGGGATCGGAACGCTGCCACAGCCAGCAGGGCAAACAGTGCCTGGTGTGAGTGACTAACTTTGGTGTGGAGGCAGCTCAGCTGTGAATGTGAAGACCCAGTAATGTCCTGGATCCTCATAAAGCCGCTCACATATTTGCTATCCAACGAAGCATGGCTGAAATAACACGATCTCTGTGTTGCAGGTTTGGGGAATGCAGCGTCGGCAAGCCCTGGGGCCCTGTGGCTTCCGTTCCCCACTGTGGAGGTGGCCAGCTGAGGAATCAGGCCCTCCTGGTTCTGAGGGAGTGGGGATAACATCTGCTCTGGCTTGTGTCCTGCTTGCTTCATCTGTCACCTGGCTTAAACACAAACGGAATCAATACCAAGCTAGAAACTGGACAGCCAGGTCTTTCTCCCGTATTTAAGCTCAGGTGACCACAGCCGAGGCCTTGGAGAGGGTCACGTTTTAGTCAGACTCAGACATCATTTAATTTTACTACACATGCACACTCACGCTAAGCTGGAAAGCAGAGCCATTTAATAGGGCCTGGATTGGAAGAATTTTGGAAAACATTCTTGGAACCATGAAAGGCTGGTTTCCCAAAGCTTTGCCAATCTCTTCCTTTTCTTTTCTCCTCCTGGGTTTCCTCTTCTTCCTTCCCTGTCCTTCCTCTTCTCTGTCCTTCATTCTGATTCCAGAAACACATAAGCAACTGTTTACTGGAATCGGTCCTGTGATGAGCACTGTGGGGATACTGAGAAGACACAGCATCTGTCCTCAGGGTACAGCATGCCCAGGGCGGGGCAAGGAGAGGGAGGGGGTGGATGATAGGTGAGCTGAGTTTTGAAGCAAAAGTGGGAGTTACCTGGTGGTCTCTTTTGTCCTTCAGTCTCATTTCTCTGCCCAAATGCCCCCTTTTTGTACCCTTTGCCGACCACTAGACTGTCTGAAGACAGGAAGAGACTGACAGTCAGTAGTAAACTTTGAGGTCACATTTCTTTCTTTTTTTTTTTTTTTTAAGATTTTATTGAGGAAGGGGAACAGGACTTTATTGGGGAACAGTGTGTACTTCCAGGACTTTTTTTTTTCCCCCAAGTCAAGTTGTTGTCCTTTCAATCTTAGTTGTGGAGGGTGCCGTTCAGCTTCAAGTTGTTGTTCTTTCAGTCTTAGTTGTGGAGGGCGCAGCTCAGCTCCAGGTCCAGTTGCCATTGCTAGTTGCAGGGGACGCAGCCCACCATCCCTTGCGGGAGTCGAACTGGCAACCTTGTGGTTGAGAGCCCACAGGCGCATGTGGGAATCGAACCGGCAGCCTTTGGAGTTAGGAGCACGAAGCTCCAACCGCCTGAGCCACTGGGCCGACCCTGAGGTCACATTTCTTATGAGCATCTCTGGACCCCATCTCCTTGGTAAAGAAGTCATTCTGAAACTCCAAACTCTTCTAACTTCCTGACTCTCCAAAAGTACCCAAAGTAAAGTTTCAAACACGGAATCACCCGCCCACTTTTAATTAGAGCCTATTAAGTCCTCTCAGCTGTGTTGGCCCATTAAAAGTTCTGCAGTTTTCTTAAAATGCAAACACTTCACTTTCAAGTCTCTTTCCTGTTATTCACAGTTTTCCTGGCTGCTATGCTAGATTTTGCCTCTAATTTCACTCATGCCCCATCCACACCAAAGCTTGTACGGTGGCCAGAAACTGTTTTAAACATAATTTGGCTCCCAGTCTGAGAGTCAAATTCATCATCCACCTGTCCCCTGGTATCACACCTGTCCTTCCAATCGCAACCTCTGGCACATGGCCCACCTGTAGCCTGAAGGCATTAACTGCCAAGGAATCGGAAAGAGGGTTAGGGGAGGGGCTTTAGAATGCTGATGTCAATCACCAGATCTGCAGGAGAGTATTGAGCAGGGTGTGAGATTGCCCTAAGACTGAAGGCTAAACTTATAAACATGCAAGACCTTGATACTAGGTACCCAGAGAGATCCACTTCTCGTAGAATCTTTAGGAGCAGCATGGCGCTTATCTGTCCTGCTTTGTGGATGCTGCACCTGGACAATTTGAGGGTCTTGGAGGTTGCTGATAGCCTGATACCCAGAATGCTGCCCTCATGTGGTACATCCAATCAGAAGGGGGGTGAAGTGGGGGAAGGGAGGAGACCCTGAGCCAGCAGCATCACATCACCTGGGAACCAGTCAGAAAGGCTCGATCTCCGGCTCCATACCTGATCTATGGAAACAGACTGTGTTTTAATAAGCTCCCCAAGTAGTTTGTATGCACGCTGCTACTGTTTGAGAAGCTCTGCTGTAGAGTTCTATGGCTAACAAAGCACCATCATATACATAAAATCCTCATCTGAGGAAGGCAGGGGAAACTGAGGATTTGGGATGAGTGACTTATCTACGGTCACATGGCTGGGACAAGAAAGTTCTTACCATCTCCTAGTTTGGAGCTCTTTCTACTGTATCACTTTGCCTCCTGGCAACAGTCAAGAGAGGATATTAATGGCAATGGATACTTTTGGTGAGCTCTCACCACATGCCAAGCACTGTTCTAAGTGGACTGTTCTTTAATCTTACTGGACCTATGTGGCGAGGACCTTAATTTTTCTCATTTCTAGCCAGTGGTGGAGCACCAGAAGCAGCTAGTATATTCCAGGCTCTTTGAGTTACCCACCTGAAAGCTGAGTTTTGGATTTGCCAGTGGTAACTGGGAAGGAGCAAAGAACAAGGAAATAGTACATAAACAGGAAACCAGCTAACTGTGTGACACTGGACCACTCACCTCACCTCAGATGACTCATCTAAGAAATGAGGTTCAACTAGATGATCTTTCAGTCCATTTCCAATCCCGAAATTTTTGGATTCTAATTCCTTTCCTTGATATCGACCGGTCACTTTTCTTCTGAGCAGCTTTGATTTAGGATCAGAAACTGCGCCCAGACCTTTGGAGACAGAGCCACATTTTCCTGTGACCAGGACAGATGGCAAGCTGTGTCCAAATCCTGCACCCAGTCTGCTGGCCAGCCCCAGGCCAATCTGCTGTGTGGCATCTTGGGATCATTTCCAATCTGGCTGTCCTACATAAGTTTCTGAGAATGACTTTCAAACATTCCCTGCAGCTGTACCACACCCTTCCAAATTCAGCTGGCAAGAGGATACCTTTAAAGAAGCAAAGGTGGTTGGGCCTGGAGTGTTTCCTACGAAACCCACACCACAGAATGAGTTAACTGTCAATGAATCAGAAACATATGGTACTCAACATGCTTCTCTCAGAGTGTGCCCTGTTTAATAACCTCAGGAATTACTGCTTCTCAAAACAGTTGGGGCTTGTTACCAAATCCAGGACCTCTGAAATCCAGTTTGAAATGTATTGTCAAACACCCACACTCTCCAGGGCCAGATTAATGCATCTCTGCTCCATCCACAGGAGATTGTTTTCCAACTGTACCATTTGGTAGTTGTGATTCAGAACGAGGTCTGAAAAGACACCTGACCAATGATGCCTTCGTAAATACAGCTTAAAACAAATCACAAGTAAGCATTACTTTAGTCCCAGTGCAAAAGAGCACACACTTGCTGCTTCTATTTTCAGAAAAATTAATGAACGATCTCAGTTATGGCAAAACAACCCTGCAGAACAAGGGTCAGTTTGCTCTTTTCATCAAGAAGCTTTGCCAAATATTTACTAAAATAGGGCAGACTCCTTGTAAAAGTATAAATAGTTTTGTTTCTTATTTAAAATAAAAAGGTCCCTAGCACCTTATATGGTCTGATCCTCTGATAGCACTGGAGTGTTTTTATAGTAGGATTTCCATTGTGGTCTTTGCTAAAGAAAAAAGAAACAAGATTGCTGCACAAGGTCAGAGAAAAATGATGCTTCACACACACACACACACACACACACACACACACACACACACACAATCTGATAGAAAACTCTGTAGAGTAAACTCAGTAATGTTGTCTCAAGAGGATTAACCATGCCATATTCAGACTCAGTGAAGACTCAGTTTTCTGCAGCAGACTCAGTTGGTTGCTTGCTGAAGATCCATCTCTCCTTCTTTTTCCTTTTTCCTAATAGAACCTTGATTTTGCTCAGTTATCCATCCCTGAGCCATTCAGGACATTGGCTCCACAAGAAAATTCTGTTTAAGCCAATCATGAGCGTCTGATTGATTGGTTTAGAAACAGGCATGGGATCCAATTCTGTTTAGTGAAAGGTGGGCAGTCAGTTGCGGGGGGCTTGGGGAAAGGTTTTCTTGCTCCCCAGAAAGAAGAGCAAGAAGAGACAGATTCTCCTCCCTGTGGATGTTGTCACGTGTGGCTATGATACTTGCAAAGTGGCAGCCATCTTGCTCTCGGTCAAGGGTAAAGCTGACACAGGGGTTGGGCAAGGCACAGAGAGTGAAACACAGAACAGAGCCCTGACACATCCCATCTGGAGCCCACCTGCATTTGGCTTTCCAGTTATGGGAAATAGTAAATGTCCTCATTGTTTAAGTTAGATTGGGTTGGTGTTTGCAGTATTTGTTGCCCAAAGCATCAAACCCACCTAATATAGCTTCCAATTTTTCCAAACATAAATTTGATCTCAAATCAACATACAGATCAGCCATCCATCTTTTTCATACATTGTCCTAAAAACTTCACATCACCCATTGTTTCGCCAAAAGACTTTTGAAAGGTTAAAATTTCCCCAAATGCTATTATATAAAGCTATAGGTTAACCAGTAAATCTAAATGGTGATTCTCTACTGATTTAAACTTATTTGATTTTCATTTCTCAAGATAGGCACCCAAGTGGTATCCTAAGGGGCTCTTTTTGTAATAAAGATAAGCTCGAGTTGGTAGTACATCTGTTTCCAGGACTGGTTCAATGGGTCCATCCACTCTCTCTCATGTATACCCCTTGTATCAAATCATTGGGAATATTACATCTAATGGGGGGTCAGAATTGATTGTGGAGAGTCTACAACAGCAAATATTACTGGTTCACCTGTGAGTCAAACCTCCGGACAAGACCTTAGGAGTATCATGAGCTACAGATAGAGACAGGTTTACCATTCCAAGCCCCATTTGGGATCTCAAGCTCAAGGTTTAGAAAAAGCTCCTTTCCCCATGTGAAAAGTGAAAAATAAGGATTTTCTTGAGTATAATCTGGTAGTATTTATACCTTTGTTTGCATATATATATATATCAAAAATAAGCTTCCAATTTTTCCAAACATAAATTTGATCTCAAATAGTCCCTTCTGCATGGAGTCAGGGAGCTGACATAACAAATACCAGATATATTCTGTATTTTACATTCAGAATTCCTTTGCCTCCCCACTTTGCTTTTTATTGACTTCATTAAAGGTCTTTATACAGATATTCCAAAACAAAACGATTCAGTAAAACGAGTTAAGGGGAATTCTGAAAACATTCTCAACTTGTATCTGATGAATAAAAAGTTGGAGTTTTTTGCCTTTAATTATTTGGTATATTGTCTCAATTTTCTGCTTTCTTATGTCTGTGAAGACCTGGTTTAGCAGTCTCTATCAAATTTCTCGCTGGAGATAGTTACTGAATATGCTACCAGCTCTAACAAGGAAAGGCTCAAGGCTTCACCCCACAAGTGCTCTGGCACTTAGATGACAGGTTGGAGGAATGGTGGGTAATTCCCAACCAAAACTGAGTCTGGAAATATTTTTCATTGTGCGCTAGAATGCTAACCTTTGCTCCTATATTCACCCAAAATAATAAATGAAACAGAGGTTAATTTTTGTGGATGACTGGGGTGGGAGCTAGTGAGAATCTTGGCTGAGGAGCAAAACTCACAAATCACAAATGTCAGTTGTAATTTTTATGTTGATGCATTCTTACAATGGCAAGGATATCTCTAGTTGTGCTGACATTTGGCACACATCCTCACTCTCTTCAAAGACTCTAAACAGTGTGCTGTGAGCTCTGTTCAGAAAGAGTTACTGTGCTATAAAGTTAGGGAGGCACTGAGTCGGTTCATTTCTCCTCCTTCCTGGAAAGGTACAATGCCTTCCTTGCAGACATTGCTCTGGGAAGTATGATGCACAGACTCAAAAACCCTGTCACCCTATAACACACATATCTTGACCCCAGATTCACAACTTTTGGGATTCTCCCCTTTGACGTGAAATCCAACCACAAGGCTCATGAACTATGTTATTACAGTCCTTTATCCATTGCATGTGTTATCATTCAAGCTAAAGGAAAGGCACATGGTGCATGTGTACCATCGGACAGTGGGCTTCAACGATAATGATTATGTCACTAGAGCACAGCTCGGTTTGCAAAGTGATTTTCCATACGTGAACCTCTCAATCCTGGTGGGATATTACAGACAGGAAAAATGGAGATGAAATGAAAAGGCTCAAATTACTTGCCCAAGTTCACATTTGGAGGCAGAGCTGGCACTTGATCAAAGCTTTCTTACTCCAAATCCAGTGCTTCTTCCATAAAACTATAATGTCTTGAAGAAGGTGGCAAAACGGCAGTATTATGTAATATACAGTAGATCTGGGTTCAAATTCCAGCTCTGCTACTTACTGGTTCTGTGAACTTGGGAAAGTTTCTAAGTGTCAGGGTCCTGCCTTGGTTTTCCCACCCACAAAATACAAATAATATGTGTATTACAGGGGTTGGGGATAAATGTGTTAATGCATGAAGAACACCAAGCAGAATGCTTGGCACAAAGCACAGTACTTAGTAATTCCTCAATAAATAATAGCTATTTAAAAAGGGGGGAAATTATCCTGGGTTGAAAACTTTGAGTGCAAATCTCATTTCTGTGGCTTTTCACTTTGTTATTGACTGTTAGTCAAAGATGTCCTGTGAGCTCCAGTCTGCAAATGAAGGCAAGGGGGGCTTCTTAAGAAAACTGGGAAGAACCTACTCTATCTGACCTCTGTTTTTAGCACAGGCCACTCCATTGTTTGTGTGTGTGTGTGTGTGTGTGTGTGCACCCTAAATATCTGGGGTGGGGAGGAAAGGAGGAAGACAGGAGTAAAGGATCCTGGTATTAAATTTACCAGCTTTTCTTTTATGTTAACACTCACCCAGCACCCAGCCAAGGAGTTTATGGTGTGGGAGATTAAAATGCAAAGTGGTGACATTTGGAAACGGCCATAGTTCTCTTGGAAGATACACACCAACACACAGACAAGGCTGTTATTGCTTTCAAAGACTTAAAAATTCCAGGATGACAACAATGTGATTTAGTAGTTAGATTTCTTAAATTTACACCATTTGTTTAAAATACTACATGGCACAAACAAGTAGCATGAACTGCAATATTCATATCCCCTAGCAGGAAGGACAGCAAGATGAGAAAGCTAGCACAGAGAAGAAACTGTTTCTTATTACCACGCTAAATGAACTGGACATTTCAACTAGGAATGGTGTGCTTCGTGCCCTACAAACTCACCAAGGCCCAGGAGGTGTGGGGAGTTCCAAAAATTCAGAGTCCTCTCTCTAACCCTTTTAAAGGTAAATTGAGCAACTCTTTGCTGGGATGTGCTACACAAAAAGAAAACAAACAAAAATTAGTACAAATTCCCGCACAGGGTCAAAGTGATTCTTGAAGAAGAATAATACTCCTTAGTGTTATACTTACTTGGCCAACGGGGTCACAACTCAGGCTCCCAAAGTTATAACCCTTTATAGTCAATGCTTAGCTGTTCCCAAGGAGCCCAATATCATGGGACAGGAGCAGGGAGGATTTCAATCTGAGCCTTCAGATCGTCTTCCTTCTCTGCACCTCCTGTCCTCCTTGGATGGCTCAGGCTCTAGGATGGATTCTAGGGCCCCGTCTTTTCCTCCTTTAGGACTCCCCGTTTTCTCCCCATGAGTTTGCAGTTGGAGCCTCATGGAGTTCCTTCCCAAGGCAGACCTTGGTTTGGATCCTGTACCCTCAGAGAAGCTCTGATACCGTGGACCTTTCTACTGACGTCTGCACGGGAGAGCAGCCTTTATCAAGCCTCAAAAACTGTTTGTTCCCTCCCTCTCCTGCAGCAGTGAGTGCCTATGGGCTGTAAGGGACCAAAGAGAAGCCAGTCAAGGAATTCTTCTCAAAACAAAGATTTACTCCAAGTCAATTTATTGTCTCTTCCTAGATAGAGCACTGCTTGGCAACTTTTAAACCAACAGCCCTTGCTAAAAGAAATGTCAAGTTCTACCTAACCAACCACCCCATTTGCATTAAAAACAATGGGTACTTAGGATATGCTCTCTTTTCATTGGTATGATTTAATAGGCTCCATGTCTCCAGTAATATTTCTGAAAGTCTGGTCTGTTTGCTACAGAATCACCTGAGATGCTTGATAAGGGGCAGATCCCTGGCCCCATCTCTGACCCAGTGAGTCAAAATTTCTAGGAATGGTTCCAGAAACGGGCATCCAGGTGATGCTGGTGTACACCAAATCTTATACTGATCAATGAGAATTTTCCCTGTCTGGTGTTCACTTATTCATCTCACAAACATTTACTGAGCACGTACTAGATGTCATGCTTGATTCTAAGCCTTGGGAAGACAGCAGCAAATAAAAAGACACTGCCCCAATAAAGCTTTACTTCTAGAGGAAGAGACACATAAATATATGAATAAGCACATCTTAATATGAGGTGGTATTAAGTATTATGGGAAAAATAAAACAGGGAAAGGAGATGGAGAATGCAGGTGCTATTTTGTTTGTTTGTCTTTTCTAAAGTGGTGGGGAAAGTCTTTTGGGAAAGGCATTTAAGCATAGAAGGAAAAGCACTGAGGGTGCAAGCCAGCAGATATCTGAAGAAAGAGTGTTTCAGGCAAAGGGAACAGCAGATGCAAAGGCCCCAACACAGAAAGAAAGGATGCTTGGAATGTTTGAGGAACAATAAGGAGAACAATGTAGATAGAGCAGAAGGGATGAGGGAGACAGGTGGGAGGACATGACATCAGAGACGCTGCAGAAAGAGTGCAGATCGTGAAGGGACTTTGAGGATGCGTTCACTCCAGGTGTGAAGGGAAACCACTGGAGGACCCGAATAGGGCAGTGATGGAGCTCTGTCTCGGTTTGAATGAGCTCTTCGAGCTGCTCCTTCTCTCTCTGTCTTAATCTTCTCTCTAGTTCTGTGTCTTCTTCTCAGACAGTTCTGTGGCTAAAATGAAGAACTGATTGAAGGAAGGAAGACAGCCTTCAAGTGACACTTATACAGCTACCATTCACTGAATTCTTCTGTGTCTGTCAGGCATGGAAAGTAACATCTCATTCAACACTATGAGATCAGTACACACACAGAGCGATCACCTCTATTTCATAGATGAAGAAATTAAAGCTGAAAATGTTTATACATCTTGAAAGGTGATGAAAACAGTTTTTCAAACTTAACTTTCTGATTTTCATCCATATGTACCACTGTCTCCCCTGATAGAACCACTACGCTTCACAGCACCTCTGAAAAATGTTGAAGATTTAACAAAGAAAATAAAAGGGGTCTGGATTAATGATCTGTGGAAGAGAAGTTGATGCAAACGCATGCACATTGGAACCTTGAAGTTTCAACTTTATTACCTTGAATCTGTGGCTTAGTCAACTCCTTTTTCCATACTTAATAGTGAGTCATTTAAACCCAAAGTTACAGCCCTAAAAACCACCTAACCACAGGGAGTTTAATTTATACCTACAATTGCAGACCACCTTATTTCTCTCCCTTAGTCGTATCTGACCACAGCTGCATCCTGCTCTATTAACCACGAATCAAAGTTGCTTCAAACTAGTCTTTCATTTTAGGAAATTATCTCCATAACTAGCGCTCTGAGATTGGAAATGAAATTCTCTACTCAGTTAGAATTACCCTTCTCAGTTATCCAGCAAGTTGAAGGGAGCCCTAACTCATTGCACTCCATCTAATCTAAGAAAATGCTGTCTCGTTAATATATCAAATGGTGGGCCCAGCCTCCCAGCGAGAAATCTACTTTTTCTACAGTATTTTTGTAGGTCACGGTAGTTAGCCAAGACCTGTATAATGAAAAGGCAGGTATTGCTGCTGTTGTTTTTAAAGTTTCAACCATTAATTGGTAGCTTCTCATGTAACTGACAGAAAAACAACCATAGATATTCTCTATTACTAATGCAGTAAAATCAAATTATCAGTCACTCTATGACCCCCAGTCCACTCCTACAAATTTTGAATCAAATAAACTGCAGATATTTATATGTTTAATTTACTTGCCGATAAGAGTTTACATTTCCCTAACAGCTGGGCTGGGAGCAGAACTATGTTTTCGTGGGGGTTTTTTGTTTGTTTGTTTTTTAATCTACAATGGAAAAAAGGTAAGGAAGGAGGGAGTAGGGACCAAGACTAACTTCAAGCCAGCTGTGTTTCTTCTTCAAGAGGGACCACTGAGGAGGTGATGGTTTATTCGATCTTAGAAATGTAAACAGAAAGAAGCCTGTCACAATGAAGTTAGAATTTAAGCGTTAAGTCTGACGCAGTATAATAGACATTTAGAGTTAGTAAATATTGATTCCAAATGGCTCTGCTCTCTTACTACACCTCAAATTAATCTTAATATAAACCAAAGTGCATGTGTTCTTTTCAAAGTAAAATTCACTCGTGTCTGTAGTCTAAGAGAAATGATACTGGAAAGCACACGGGTTACATTTCCCAGGAATGTATGTGAAAGACCACAGCCTTGCATCAGTCCTATCTGTAGTTCTGCAGTATTGCTTGGGGCCCATCAATTCCCACAGAGCAGCAGCAGATCACTAAGGAATTCTGGGTAAGATTAAACACACACACACACACACACACACACACACACACACACACACGTCACAAATTGACCCAAAGAGTTATGGCCTCCAAGATTTTAAGATCCTACATTTTAAGGTCAATTGCATAACTGGAAGCGTGAGTTAAAAATATTTGAAAAAAAAAAAAAAAGATAATTAATCTACCAGCGACTACAGCTCCCGTTTCAGTTCACCTCTGTGATGGCTAACTGAAAATCCAGATTGCCTTTGAGGGCATGGAGAAATAAACAGTGCTGATACTTCACAGAAGAGGAATTTATTTAATGCTGTTAAGGGAGTTAGTGATTGCCCAGTTTACTTTAGGATCACCTTTTCATTAAAAAACAAATTCTTGTCAAATGAGCTAACCTTTAGCTTTTGTTTTTATGTAAAGATAATATGTCTATATTATTTTCTTAAAAGTTTTATTAATTTTTAAAAAAACAGTTGACCTCAGAAAGGCAAAAAATAAACAACAAACAAAAACTCACCTAAAATAGTAAATGATCTTCCCAAGAGGGGCATTTTGTCATACTGAATTGGTGGATAGACCAGAAAATATTTTGGTGATGGAATGTATAGCATCTTAAATTTTGTATCAGAATCATAGACCTAGAAAGGACAATTCCCTCTTCTGTGCAGAGCTATCCCTGGGAAACATTAGCATTTCTCTCCTAACAGTTTGATAACTGAACTAGAAATCAAGAAGATACACTAGCTGGGCTACCCACTTTCTAGGTGGGAGGCCTGGTCTGTGAACCCACTAAACAGATGATGGCTTACATGAGGTCGAGGACATATGTTAGAGGAGGAACCAACAGGAATTGGCAATAGATGGGCTGTGGAGGGACCGAAAAAGGAATCACGGGTGACATCTAAGGTTTTTATTTGTGCAGTTGAGGAGATAATGATGTCATTTCCTGAGATGGTGACGATGGGGACAAGAATGGGTTGTAAGGGTGGTGTTCCCAGGATTCTGTGGTGGGTGATTTCTGAGATGCCTGTTAACCATCCAAGTGGAGATATCAAGTAAACGGTTGAATATGTGAATCTGGAAATTCAAGGGAGCTCAAGGCTGGAAATAAAATGTGGAGAAAATTCAGAGGGAGAGCAGAAGCAGGCCCAGGAATGAAAATCAGAGTTGGGAAACTCATAATTTTGAGTTCCTCTACT
This sequence comes from Rhinolophus ferrumequinum, assembly GCF_004115265.2. Lineage (NCBI taxonomy): Eukaryota > Metazoa > Chordata > Mammalia > Chiroptera > Rhinolophidae > Rhinolophus > Rhinolophus ferrumequinum. Next base: position 69,161,302 of record NC_046292.1, on the reverse strand, counting down.
AAGTATCTTTATTACTTTTTTAGAGTTGTAAGTTTTTATAATAGGAAACACATACATATTCAAATATATGGTTCAAATATATGAACAAGAGTATATTTTGGGGGTCAAATGTTAATGAGTTTTGGATTAACTGCTTTAGTATTATTTTTAATCATTGCAAATCAAGCATTAACTATATTTGTATTTTCATATCCAGTAGGAACTAGTTCAATGAACTTGACAAACATTTAGTAAATGGCTTTTAGACTCAGACATTTTGGGGTTGTGTGCTAGTTACACCACTTACTTAGCTGTGCGATCTTAGGCAAATAAATTATGATCTGAGCCTTGGGTTCCTGAAGTATAAAATGGCATTGGGAGGGTTAAGTGAGACAATTTAAGGTAAAATACCTATAACAATTCCTAACACACTGTAAGAGTGCAACAGGAGGAAGTTATTATTTAGATAAGACATATTCTCCCAGGGACCTTCCAATCCGGTGAGAGAAGACAGACACAACCAGGAAATGCCAGCAAGAAGTTTCCAAAGTGAGAAGATTTGATATGAGCAGAGACCTCCCTAGAACACTTTTGTTCCCTTCCGGTCAACAGGAGTCAGAAGGATGGTCCCAGCATCCCCTGCTCTCTTGGGTGGTTGAAGCTGGATGGCAGCCCAGCTCCAGCCCTTGGAGAACTGTTTCTGGCCACTGAAGAGACACTGACTCCTCAGGACCTGGGGCCAAGGGCAGCTGGCAGCCTCTATCTTGGTCCCTTCCTTCTCTTGGGTGTGTCTGCCTTCCTCCACTGCTCTCCAACTACTGGTCTGAGTCTCCTCTCAACCGGAACCTTACTCCACCCCTCCCAGGGTCATACTTGGTTTCCTGACATGCTGCTGCATCCCTAATTAGTAGTTTCAGTTCTCTCTTTGGCTTGAGATTTCCAATAACAAAGGCCTAGAGGACACGTTCTTTGATCCAGGTCTCACCACTATGGGATCCTATCAGCTGAGTCCGATGCATAGCCACCGAGCCTGGAGAGGCTGAGCTTAAATGAAGGTTGTTTGGGGATCTGGGCTGAAGCCCCTGTTTACATGGCCAACTCTGGTATGAGGACGCTGCCTATACTTTTCCGGGCATAGATTCCATCCCCTACATTGGCATGTGGCTGTTAGTTCCTGCTGGATATGGCTACTTGGCTCATTGTTTAGTTTCTTTCTTCTACTTTTCATATCGCAGCAGTTTCAGTAGCCAAAGGATCAAATCTAAGTAGCAGATGAGATGTGCTTCCTGTCTGAGACTTGCTCGACTGGCAGCCAGGCCAGCTCTAAAGGCAAAAGGCGGAGTTCAGTGGACTGATGGGAAGCTCAGTGTCTCAGGTGTTGGGTACCAAGGCAATGGGTGATCTGTATCTCCAGGGGTTTATGGGATTGAAGAATAATAGAAGCATTAACACAAACCTATCAATGTGACCAGCTGTATGCTGGTAACCAATATCTCATAAATTTATTTAAAACTGTAACTATTCTGTACAATCACAGCTTCAAAAATGATCTTTTAAAATGATTACTTTGAATCGATAACCCAGTGCTTCAATCTATTAACAGTCCTGAGCCTTATCGAGTTTCTTTTTACACTCTTCTGATTTTTCTAATTTCTATCCTTAACTTGAAAATCAACATTAGGCATCTCTGTGTGCCAAGGAAATTAGGTTAAGCCTTGCTTTCTCCAACCAGACAGAAGCCATCAAAGATCTCAGGTGGTCAGAACACGGGTTGGGGTAGAAGTGGGTTTTACTATTAATATAAAGGTAGGTTTCAGCTTTGAGGACATCTTCTTGTCCAGGTCCATCCCAAGGCTCCGTATCTGATTTCGTATTTGTAATTTTGCATTCTTTTTCTTTTATTTTTTATTTTTTATTTTTTTTAAATTTTATTTAAATTTATTGGGGTGACAATTGTTAGTAAAATTGCATAGATTTTAGGTGTACAATTCTGTATTACATCATCTATAAATCCCACTGTGCATTCTTTTTCTTTTAAAGCACCAGAAATTATAGGAGATTGAGATCCCACCAATCTTGAGTCTACCCCTGAACTTATTCCCGGGCCAACCAAGGGATTCTGCCACCTCTGGGCTCCTCCAGGCTGCCTACCTACCCTGAGGAGTCTGAGCTGTGAAGCCATGTTGGGTGCCATATCAACAGGACCCAGGACTGACCAAGGCAGCACTGGGAGAAAGGTCCCGGGGTGCAGGTTACTGCTGGAGAAGCTGGGATGACACAGAGCAGTGGCCATTTACATCCATGGCTGAATACCAAACGAAGGTGTTTTCTGAGGGGAGTATTGGAAAAACAAATTTACATAAAATGTAGCCTGTAAGTTAGGCTAAACATCTATCTGGTCATGTAAGGGTAGGCCCCCCAAGTCCTCCTGTGTCCCCGAACTTGACCCTCTGTACCCTTGATGCTCTTCATCTAGGGGACTTGTGTTTGAGGTTCCCTGTTCTCTTCATGTCCCATTTGGGGTTCTTGCTATTGCTATAGTTTCTGTGGTTTCTATTTAATCTTAGCTGTTTCCTTGGAACTCTGACCAAGTTCCTAGATCCATCTTACCTCCATGGAGGTCAGGGAATATAACAAGTAATAGATTTCGAATCACATTGTAAATCCTTTATGGACTGTGTGTTATAGGGAGTAGCTGAGCTGTAAAACTGGAATTAAATCTATGTGTTTACAGAAACGTGCCAATTGTAAAACTTCTTTGCTTTCTAACTACAGCCTTTGTGAAGCAGAGCTTTAGGTACACAGAGGGTGGGTCAGAAATGGGAACTCGAATGGATCTCTGGCAGCCTTCTGTGAGCGTCTGACACATCTTGGTCCCATTTTCTCCACAGCATTTTGGAGTGACTCTTCTTGTGGGGCATGCAGCTTCTTCATGGAGTCTGTAGAGCATTCTTGTCCAACACCCCTCACATGTGCTCTTCCCTGTGAGCAGGAAGTGCCCCGCCCCCTGAGGTGGAAATGGTGCTGTCAACACCCCTCCTCAGAAGGCACATGCTTAGTGAGTGATAGTGATGAACTCCACCAGCCGCCATGGCCTCCACCCCTGTCACTGACAAGCCAGCTGCAAATAACCCTCTGAATCACTATTAGCGAGGTAAGAGAAAGCAGTTTCCTGCTTTCCTTTCCTTCCTGTCTTCCTTCCTCCCTCCTTCCCTTTTCCTTTTCTTTCTCCCTCCCTCCCTCCTTTCCTTTCTCCCTCCCTCCCTTCTTGCTGTCCTTCCTTCCTGTGGCTCTCCTTCCTGAGTGTCTCCTCCCATTTCCTACTCTTGACTTTGCTCAGTCAATCATTAATTAGCTTCATGAGCAGTACATAAAGTAAACTAGAATTCTGCCAGCTGTTCTGGGCCCAGGAGACACCCCCCCTCCCCACACACACACCAAAGGAGTAATAGGAGAGGGAGGTAGCTTAAAATCATGGAAGTCAGACAGTCATAGTTTTGAATCCTGGCCTAGACACTTACTAGGTGGGAGAACTTGGGCAAGTCACTTAACCAGTCTGAGCTTCGGTTCCTTCCTTAGATGTATAATGGGGATAAGAACTCTGCAAGGGCAATATAAGAATTCAAATCTATATAATAAGAGCCCACTGAGTGCTATACATTGTTATTTGTGTGATTTGGGCAACTGTTCACAATAGTTCTTTAGGTTTTAAGAAGGAAATACCCAGAAATGAGTTATATCAGCTAGCTTCTGATGGATACAGACTGGTAGGAAAAAAATAAATCAGTATTTCAGAAATTGGCAGAATGCAATGGGAGGTTCAACTCAGCAACCATTTTGGATTGGTCTTGGCTCATGACCCAACCCACCGGAGTTCATTCATTGGGAGCCAAATTAGTGAATAGGATTGAAATAGGAAATGGGTCAGCATCTCAGATCTGAGCAGCATTCTCCTGGGTGTAACTAACACTAAGAAGCAATCTGGCAAACCAATCCCTGTGGAGGGATTAATGACTGATAATAAGAATAACAGCACTCAAAGGTTCTTATTGTATACCAGGAACTTGACAGAATATATAATTTCTTTATACTGTTATATAGATGAGGAAATTGAGGCTCAAACAGGCAATTAATTTAGGCAAGGATATACATCTAATACACAGTGGAACCAGGATCTGAACAACTCAGATTTGTCTGTGAATGTTTTTGGAATATTCACCTACATGTTGCCAGAAATGAAGGCTGCATGGGGGTGGTGTGATACCTGAATGGCAATCAGGGTAGTTACTAAGGGAGGGGGAACTGATTTTGGAGAGACAAGCATCATGGTCACCGCACACTCTGTAACCAACCTTCCTGTCCTGTTCCCTAAAGGGTAGTTTTTATCCATTTTTATCCTTCTGGGGAATGTCCCCCTACTCTCATGTTGAAGCCAAAAGGTGACTCCTATTCCATCAAGAAGAGCTCAACATGGTGATAAGCAAAGGAATATAATCACGGGGCATTATTAGGAGTAGTAATCATTCCCAAAAGGATGTTGTCCATGTGGGAATCAGGCAAGCCGCTCGGCCCTCAGGAGTGACGGGGAGAAGGGTGAAGACAGGTGGTGGTGAGGAAGGCTTCTGGAATTATCCTGGGCAAAGTGTGTGCCATCCTGGGGGTCTGCTGAGTCTGATTCCCAGCAATTACGTTGGAACCACTGGCAGGGGCCCCTTATTGGTGATGCCACACATCAGGAGATGGATTCAAGAGGTCAACAAACAGCATCTTCGGTATGAGTAAGTGGGGCTGAGTCCCACATCATTTTAACCAAATTCTCAAATTCCACTTTCAGGATTGGTTAACCTGTTGCATCTGTGATCAAGCAATAGTTGACTGATCTGACCCCCGTGCTTTTTATCTTTCCTTACAGAGGAGATCACCAGCATTCTGCAAGACTATTGAATAGCGATAAGAAAATTAAATAGGCCATGTTAGTTCCTGCGCTCCTGTGCTCCTTGCGTCTATGGAGGTCCCCAGCCACCAACGGTTTTACTCATTATTCTTGCAGAAGATTTTATAAAATCCTATTTGCATGTCTTTGCTCAAGACATCCTCTCCACCAGGAATTCTGCTCTGTTCTCCTGGCCTCCTTTCCCCCATCTCTTGACTGTTGAAATGGGAAATTTTATTCATCTTTTAAGGTCTACTTGACTTCACCTCTTGTAACTTCACCAGCATAGTTAGGATTGCCTCCACCCACTCTGAACTTCTCGGTTAGGGTTGGATCACACCCTGATCTAACCTGAAGTTGCCTGACAGCTCTTCAGGGCAAAGACTTTGTCTTTTTCTTCCTTACATCTTCCAGAGTTTCTAAAGCTCGGGCTCAGTAAGAGCTTGAATGAATAGATAGCCGTACAGATCCTCCTAGGATCTTGCTGCAAGCCAAGTACAAGCCCAGGGAGAACTGTGCCCAGGCTCAGCCGGCTGCTGTGCATTTCTGTGGCGCTGCACGTGTCTCTCTGATAAGACATTTTCTCTTGAATTCCTTGGGAAAATATCTCAGGCATGTCTGATAAATGTCACCACTCTGGGCAGGGGGCTGTCCAGCTGAATTTATGTTTCTGCCCTCAAGGATCATGGAGCCAAACTGCAAACAGGGTGGAGCTAAGAACTAAGAGGAGATTGTGGTGTGAATGCCAGCAACTTAGCACACTGGGCCCCCTGCCCCTGATGCAGCCAGAGGGCACTGCCCACTCTCTATAGGACTGTTGTTAACAGCCAAAGGGTGTCCTAGGAGTGTCAAAGGAAAGTTCACATTTCCATGGAAGGCCCGGCGGCCAAGGGAGAGGTCAGATACATCTGTGGGGCTTTTGTCTGGTTGTTCTTTGTTAAAACACACATGTGGACCTATTTTGCTCTCGCACATATCTGCATGTGTTTCTGGGTGGATAAGAATGCTGTGCAGCTGGACCCTGAGTAATGGTTCCGGCCTTCAACAAACTCCTCGGAGGAGCAGTTTAGACGGGTTGCATTCTGCTCTCAATTTCCAATTTGGCAAAGGAACCTGCATATTCATCGCATCCAATGAGGGGAGAGTTAAGGGCGTTGCCACCAAATGCTTCTCCCGTCCCCCATGTGCAAGTCCTGAAGGAGAAGTTCTGACTGTTTTTCTGTAATGGCGAAGGTGTGTCAATGCCAGCCTAGTCCCTGGTACAGAGGAGGTGTTACTTCTTATTACGGAAAATTCCAAGTATGTACAAAAGATACACAAGAATCTACAAGAAGACTTCCGGCATATCACAACGTACCTATTATTCAGTTTCCACCTTTGTGAATTCATGGCCAATATTGTCTTAGGGATCCCCCCACCCGCGTCCTCCACTCCATTTGCATTATTTTGAAGCACAATCCAGACATCGTGGAATTTCTGGAGTTTTCAGACTGCATCCCGGTGGTCTCGTTGTACATGTTTCTTTGTCTTCTGTTTTTCCTGTCAATTGGAAATTGGGTCTTGGGTTTAATCAGCTTCAGCTCTGATTTTTATTTTTTACTTTTTTGGTAGGTCTGCTTCATAGACGCTGTATCCGTCCATTAGGAACGTGCTGTTGGACACTCAGATGAAGGCTACACTTTGAGACTTTGGACTTGGCATGTCCTTCAACGGCCATCCGTTGAGCACGTTTTGCGGCAGGCCAGTGTACACAGCCCCAGAACTCTTCCCGGGCCAAAAATATGATGGTCCTGCCGCGGACATATGGAGCTTGGGAGTGCTGCTGTACAGGATGCTCACGAACACTGTCCCTTTCAAGGGAATGAACTGGGGACAGCTGCAGAAGAAGGTACTCAGTGGGGAGTACATTGTGCCATTCTATTTATCCTTTAAAGTGGAAAACTTCCTAAAAAAACTACTACCCTTCAACCCCAGAAGAGAGAAAAATCTGAAAGATATCATGCCGGCTCCTTGGGTAAACATGGGCCAGGAGGAGGAAATCAAGCCTTATGTTGAGTCACCCAGTGATGTCATAGACCCCTGGGTAATACAAGAGATGCTGAATCTGGGCTTTCACTGGGAAAACATCGAGGACACGTCAAAGAAAACATACAATAATGTCATGGCCACATACCGTATTTTAAACACAGAAAAACCAGAAGTCCAGTGTCACGCCGTCCAGGTAAAGCCCTTCCATCTTCCTGAGCTCCAGAGCCGTAGTCTCTCCCCAGCCCAGGAGGTTCAGCCAGAGTGCTCAGGTTTCCAGCAGGCAGAGCAGCAGCCTATGGACCACGAGTCAGGGGAGAAGGCCTGAGAGTCTGCCAGTCCTTCAGCCATCCTGGCGTCTAGCACCACCACTTTCAAGTGAACGGCTGAGTCCAGGACCACCCCCACCCCCACCCAGACTGAGCTCCAGGACCGCCACTCCCGAGCACAGACCAGGGTCCAGGACAGCCACTCCGGAGCTCAGCGCGGGTTCCAGCACCACCACCCTTAGCCCAGCCCCCCAGTGTCGCCCTAGAGACTCTCCGTCCAGCCACAGCACCACCAGCAGCAATGGAAACCCAGAAGAACTCAGTCAGGGCTGGCAGGGGGTGGCTAGGAGGTGCTTGAACTTTTTAAGAAAGCTCTGCTGTCTGCAGCCCAAGAAGGGGCACTGCAAATCCAATAAGGTAAAGACCGTTTAGATTTTGGATGTCTAGGCAACTAGACTCCGAGGGTGGTAAAGTCGGGCTCCCTGCATTTTAAATGCTGAACTGGACGAAGCTGAGGTCCAGGGAGCTTGACCACGTGGTGGGGGAGATCAGCCAGAGGCTGGATGCAAACTGCAGGTGGCAGCAGTGCAAGAAGTACACACTGTGGGTGCAAGAGGACTTGTACCCACAGTGGGTGAGAGGACTTGGTCCAGTGGACAATGGAGGTGTGCAAAGTGCCGTGGCATTCTCTGCACGGGATTCACATCCAGGGTACCTGGCATCCTACCCAAAATCCCTGCTGAGTTTGAAGGACTACCTGGAGCCTGCTTTGCATGTTGTGCCCTCTTGGTCTTCTGTTCCCTTGGCTTTGAACCCTCAACTCCCTGGTTCATTTCTCCTTCATGGTAGGATGGTGTTGCTTGCTCCCATAACACATATGCTGCCTTCTTCCTGCGGATGAGTTTTGTAGTTTATGACATTTCTGAGACTGGCTGAGCGATCTCCTCTGGAGCAAAATGCCACATACTCTGCAGAACTTTAGCTCCAACTGAGCAGCCATACTGTTTGTGGGGACAGAGCCCCAAAAAGCAGTTTCCAGGCTCTCGGCCTCACATAGAAAGGTGCTGGTTCAGGTAGTAAATGGCCATCAACTGTGATCAAATGGCCATCAGCTGTGGCTAGCTGGCCATCAGCTGTAACCAGTGAGCCATGGGCCACGAATATAACTGCCGTGGCTAGGCTAACAAAAAATGGGGGCTAGCAGGAAGATGGTGGCTGAGCCTGCAAGCGGCGGAGTGAGGGTTGAGAATTGTGTGGCTCCTGCTTCCTGTATCTCCAACCCAGCCGCCAGCGAGAGTATAGTGGTATGACTCCCCTGTCCATGGCTCCGTGGGTGTTCCTTTTTGGCCTCACCATGTCCTGCGTTCTTATGTGGGGAGCGGGAGCTGAGACCCCGCAGGCCGTCCTGCATGACACTGTTATAATGTCTGTCAGATAGTCATGAAGTTAAGCCAGTTGTAGGAGGAGGTGTAGAGGATTACAATTTGCTTATGACAAAAAGGTCTAAGGAGGGCTCCAACATCAAGGAGGCACCAGAGAAAAAGCACCTCTGCCCACCCCGGAAACTAACAAAGGCGGCGTGGGAGTCCAGACCCGAGAGCGCACAGAGCAGGCCGAGAGGCGGGGAGCCTAGGCCCAGCCGGTGAGCGCCACTGGTAGGGGCTGCTCCTCCAGACTCCTTTAAGTGGGACCGATTATTCTCTTTTAGAATCAATGTGAACTCACGAATTTAAACATATGTGATGCATTTTAATCTATTGTAGTTACTATCGTTATGGATTTCAAACTCTCCATTTTTGGCCCATGGGAGCCTCTAAAATTTGACTGTCTCGTCTTTCGATGCAGTCCTAGTAGTCTTCAATAACTTTCTGGTGTGACAAGATGTTCGCGGCACATCTTGTGCATTTCCTGCTCTAAATACAGACTCAGCTGTTTCTCCAAAGAGCCTTGTTCCTTTTAGTGGGAAAAGGTGTTTCTGGAGCTCACTCTGGGCCTTGGGGTGTTCTGTCCTGACTAGCTACTCATTTGTTTCTAGGTCTTTTTAATAGACAGACACAGGAAATATGTTTATTTCTTACGATAAATATATCAGGAATTCATATTAATACTCCCAATTCAAATTCAGGATTATAGAGATTTTGCTGACCGTCTTTAATCCTACATCACCTCCTTTTTCCCAAAATTGAGAATCCTGGTTTTCAAAGACACTGGGAATGATACATTATCACGTAATTATACATTCGTTCGATCATGCAACACACACGTATCTCAGAAAAAAGACCAACACTTTCACCACCGACAGGATTCCTGAAAAGAGTTTAAGTAGGTTTTGTTTTTGCTCTAGTTCTTATTGCCCCAGGGAATACCCCCTCCCACCAGAGACCTTTAGTCAAGCTGAAGTTTTAAATCCCGGAGTAGTTTCACTCTGTGTGGTTATGCAAACTATTCACATTTAGGATTATTTGTTTCATTTTATTTTCCTGGATTACTTTTTTAAGATGTAATCTTATAAAATATTTACATGGTTCCAAGGTCAAATCTATAAAACAAAATATATTTAAAGTAGTCTAGCTTCTATTTCATATCTCCTTCACTCTATTTTTTCCTGTGACTTATAGGCAATCATTTATTTCCAAATTTTATGATTTATTTTTCTATTGCTTGTTTTTAAAATGTTACACATATACACTCAGATATATATATCAGATATATTACTCAGATACGTATTTCTTTTTCTCAGATATATATATCTGTATATATATATCTGTATATATACATATATATTATATGATATAATATTAATATTATACATGTATAATATTATACATATAATATGTATAAAATTTTATATGTTTATGTATACTTTACTCTGCTTTTGCTTGCTTCCTATATCTTGGAGATAACGCCATAGTAGCATATAGAGATATTTCTTACTCCCTTTTTTAGATTGGTTTAGTTTATTCAACCAGTCTCTTAATGATGGGTATTTGAGTTGTTCCATCTTTGTTGACAAAAATAGTAACAGCCTTGTCTTTTTTTCTTTCTTTCTCTTTCTCTCTTTCTATATTTCCAACAGTATAACTCTGAAATAGATTTCTAAAAATGGAATTGCTGGATACATAGTAGTTTAAGAGAAATTTTTTTAACAATCTCGAAGTTAAAGAAAAGTCGCAAATAAAGTTCAAAGAACATTTTTTTCCCCCTGCACCACACCACTTGAAAGTGAGTTGGCGACATGATGTTCCATCACCAGGGAATGCCTTAGTATTTATTTCCTATAAACAAAGATATTCAGCTACATAACAATACAACCATCAAAATCAGGAAATTAACACTGGTCTAATACTATCATCTCGTCCTTGGACTCCATTCGATCTTTACCAATAATATCCTAAAGCAAAGGTATCCAGTTTAGAATCACACGTTGCATGTTGATGTCACGCCTCTTCAGTCTTTCGTTTTGGAAGAGTTCTCTATTTCCTTAACTTTCATGACCTCAATGTTTACAAGTCAGTTATTTTGTTGTACGTTCCTCAATTTAGGTTCATAGTACTACTACGTTTTTTAAAAAAAGATGTATCGGATTAATATTGCTCATGTTCTCTTTAATTAGTGTCGGACCTTGGGAGAGAGGATGGAACAAGATGAAAGGAGAGACAGACCCCTCTAGAAGAGAGGGGCCCATCCCCTTTGGAAATGTGTTTATCTCACTGTACACAAAGGATCTGGGCCTCTTAATGGAGGGTGCGGGTAGGGAAAGGAAGCCGATTCCCCAGGAAGCTCTGCCAGATAAGAAATCTATGACTCTGTAAACTCATCTGCTTCTGTGTTTTTGTATTGTCCCTCCTTAGCTTCCTCCTTAGTTCCAGCAAAGTTATTTGTGGGGAGAAAAAAAATAAATAAAAAGGCAGCTTTGTTGCAGCTGAACTAAGGAGAAAGGGTTTGGTCAAGTGAGCTGGTCAAGAAAGAGTGCCAGGTATGGTGAGTCTACCTTCCAGGAGTCAAAATTGGCACCTGGCCCTTAAATCAAGATGAAATAAAATAACGTATGAAAGATACCTGCATATACCAGCACTGATGAATAGCTACTATGTAGACAGTTAAGAGCTCTGCCTTCCTCCTCTCAGGACTCTGTTCACAGCCCTGCTATAGGCCCTACCTCCTGGGAACGGTCAGAGTCTCTCTTCTATAGGGGCTTGTGGGGGCTGGGGGCCGTGAACCAAGCAATTGAAATGGCATGTGTTGAATAGCATCACATTAATATGTCTCTAAGCTGCTAACGCATTAGTAGCCACACTTCGGAGGGCTTCAGTCAGACAGCAGGAATCTTCTCCAGAAAGAAGCTGTGTAAGGGCACACATTAATATGGGAGCAGGAAGGACAAAGGTGGGAGTATTCACAAGAAGGACCAAGTGACCATCTACTTGTAGGCCCATGAGCCAGAGGAATTTCATTTACACTGAACCTGAGGAGAGAAGGAAAAGAAGGGAAAACAGGAAGTTAAAGAATGTGTGATTGGTTCCCTGTCAAATCCATGAGGCAGGCGCTGTCAAAGGGGTGGGGTTTGGTCAGCGCTCCCAGGAGCCCCTGCAGCCTGAGTCTAGCTGGGCCCTGGCCTGGGACTACACTCTGAGCCTGAGAGTTTGGTAAAGCACAGAGCCATTTACTTTAACTGCATTTGTGAAGCCATGTTTTCTATTCAGGGGGAAAAAAAAAAGTAAAACCACACACACTTAGTTCAATCCAAGTGCTTGCACTTCTTACCAAAGATAGAAAAGACATGATTTCCCCCAAGGAGGGATGGTGGTAGTTTGGGGGATGGTGTTTTTGTGTAAATTGGATAAAGCCCCTACATAGACTGAGTTTTTCTGTGATGTGATAGGAACTCCAATCCCCTCATCAAAGAAAAATCAAGGTGCACCTTCAAACACAGCTTTGAGATAACCTCAAAGGCTTAAAGGTCAATATTGGTTTGTAGGAATTCTACGTACATTCCAGACTTTATACTAGCTCTTTTTAAATTCCTTTTTTCTGATAGGGGAGAGCTTGGGGATCACCACTCATCAAAAGGCCCCTATTTCCCTATCCTCCCCGCAAATATTTTTGGACAAAGCATTTTTTTTTAACTCTCTAATGACTGGAGCTCTCTTGGTAAGCGGGTTTTTGGGCATGTTTTTGTCTATTTGTGTATCATATTATGAACTGGGGAGAGAGAGCATGATTTGACCGTGGAGCTTCGAGATAGAAAAGATTTTGTTAAAACTCTTGGAATTTAAAAGCTCTTGCCCTGTAATGAGTCCTTTGAAAGATAATCTGTTTGAGGCCCTCTGGGGTTTCTGAGGAAACATGCAGCTTTGAGGGGAAATGCTCTCTCTCCCCTGGTCCCACAAGTGTACACTTCTCAACCCGGCGCTCTAGTTGGAGCACTCTGCTTCCTGGTGCAGTAATCAGATATTCTGGTGAAGGAAATTTTAAAGCCTAATCATACTGTAATGAGGAAGGTGGGATTTCTTTCCTTACATGTGACTCAAGGGCACATTTTCCTCAAAATCCAGGTATTACATTTTGGCCTCTCACAAGATACCCAGCCCCATACGATGAAAGAACTCCCAGTCTCTGCCCTTGGAGAGCTTACCATCCAGAGTGGAGGACAGGCAGCCAGCCAAATAATTTACACGTGTGGTAATGGCAGTAAACTTTTATTAGTGTTGTCAGTACATTCGACACATTTATTGCATTTACTGAGCCCGGTGCCTGGGGACACAAAAGCAAATACTGAAATTTATCAAATCTATGCTACATATTGCAATCACGCCATTACTCTTTTTTTTTTGTCTCACCAAAAAAGGAAAAAACACTGCTTATTGTAATATAAATGCATTCTGATTTCAGAGATACTAAAAAGTTGAAAATCAGCATCTTAGGATCAGTGAGATGCAGTAAATTCCTTCTAGATTCACCCAGGAGACAGGTACGGGAATAAAGCGAGGTAGGAAAGCACCAACAGAGAGGTCTGAACATGTGCTAAGTTGGTCCAGAGCCAGGAGCAAATGATGCTACCCAAGAGATAAGGTGGGTAGCTTCACAGAGGAGGTGACATTTGGACAAGGTCTTAACGACTAAGTAAGGATTGACAGTGGAGAAGGGAAGGAATTCCAGGCTGAGGAAACTACATGTGGGCTTCAGATAAGGTCTCAATTTACAGCTCAACAATATGTTAAGTTTTATTCTCTTTTACAGAGGAGGAAACAGGCACATGTTGAATAATTTACCCAAGGAATCTCAGCTGGTAATCAAGAAATATTAGCGATTGCTATTATTTCTATCCAGGGACCATTATCCTAAAACTGTGCTATCCAGTATGGTAGCTACTAGCCAGCCACATGTGACCGTTATGCCACATGTGGTCACCTGAAATGTGGCTTGTCCAAATAGAGATGTGCTGTAAGAATAGAATACACACTGGGTTTTAAAGACTAAGTACCAAAAAAACTATGCAAAAAGCTCACTAATAATTTTTTTACATGAATTACATGCTATAGTGACAATATTTTGGGATATATTTGGTTAAATAAAATACATTAAAATTAATTTCAACTGTTTCTTTATACTTTTATAATTAGGTTACTAGAAACATTTTAAAATTACAAAGGTAGCTCACATCATACTCGTATGTCTGCTGGAAAACGCTGTTCTCCAGTCATCTGCTGTGAAGGTGCGTGGTGAGGCCGAATGGGGCCCAAAGACAAAGGAACGTAGCTGTGGTGCTGTCTGCTTGCACTCTGCAGCTCTCTGCGCTTGTGGCCTCACTGTCACTCGGTTAAGTAGCTTGCCCTACAAGTGGCAGAGCTGCAAGTGGCAGAGCTGGGCTTTGAACCTGAACCCCGGGCAGCCTAGCTCCAGAGCCTACCTTTGAGTTCCAGAAATGTGGGTGATTGAGGTGTCAGTGTCATTGAGCACATGGATGCCGGGGGGTGGAGGGGTGGAAGGGGGTCACATGGTTAATGTGTTACCTGCTTCAGAGAACATGTTTGCGCACATTTCCAGAAGGCCTCTGAGGAGTGAGTGGAATGCTGGCAATTTCTGGCACCAGCGGCAAGGTCCCCAAGAAATAACTTCCATCCTGAACCAGGCTCCTGTGAGAGGTGGACACCTTGGGTGTCACGTCGGAGGGCAGTCAGGTTTTGGCCTGTGCTAGTGAGCTTCTGCCTGAAGCCTGTGTCCTAAGCAAGAATCCAAGAACCCTCATCCACATTCAGGACCCCCCACCCTGGCTTTCTAACACGGCTGTTCTAGCACCTGCCCCACCCGCTACCTGCCACACAGCCTGGCTCCCTTTAGACCCCACACTTCGATGTGGCTGTGACTTTGTTAATGCTCTCCATCAGCTTATTGGTCCTTTCTTGTCTTGCCCATAAGGCCACCGTATCCTTCAGGACCCAGCTCACACCTCACCTCTACAGACTTCACCGACTCACCCAGAACAAAATGTATCACTCCCTCCTCTGTTTCACATTGTAGGTATTTGTCTGCGTATCTGTGGCCCTTGCTTGATGATGCACCCCACCTGGGCGCTGGCAGCATCTTACTTGTCCTGTCCGCCCAAGAGTGCCTACTAAGTGTCTGCCTACCCCAGATGCTCAGGTCCTGCTTTGGAATGGAATTGAATTGAAGCACGTTTAACCAACCCAAGAATGGTGACAGCTCCCTCCCAGCTGAATTCCCCTTTGCAAATCCTCAAGGCCAGTGGCTCCTGCTCTTTGCCTGTCTGTTAAAATACAGGATTAAAAGAGGAAACAGGTAGTTGTTGTTGTTTAACTTCTGAAATGATTGTTATAGAAGCAAACCATGCGAGGAACACACATGACTCACCGGCATGCCTCAGCGAGGAGGTACGTTCCAGGGGGGAACACAGGTTGGTTTTACCTCGAGGCTCTTACTCTGTGAAACTCAGTCACTCTCCCTCCCAGGGGTCTCATGCTCTGATGTCGAAGGGTCGGAGGCACGCTTGGGGGTTCGTTTCTGTGACACCTGAAGGCTTCTACGCTTGATTTCTTCACTTGACCTATTTGCTTCTCACAGCAGCCTCATAGAGGGTAGGAAGTTTGGGGATATTTTTATTGGTTTTACAATTTTGTCCCACGAGTTAACAACTTGTAACAATTTCAGACAACTCAACATTGTTTGATGTTTTCATTTCAAAACTACTACTGAGGGTCACAGTGCTTTGAATCATGGCTGCTGAGTGAGTACTTGTGCCTCCCAGACTCAGCCAGAGGCTGAGAGCAATGATTAGGTGCGGGGGTGGGGGGTGGGGGGGTAGGGGGGTGGGAAGCCTGGAGGACGCGCCAGAGGCCCTGACAAGGAGCCACGACCTAGACCGAAAGCCAGCGCATGCCATAGAGTCTGTGGAGGAGCTGTCCTGCCTCCACTGTTCCTGTTCCACCAAAATAAAACTGACTCTTGTTCAAAGACGAAAACACTTCACCTCCCCAAGAACACTGTTATTCCACCCCAGGAACATGTCTTATCCATCACCTGAAATATTCTTTTGCATAAACATTTCAATTATTTTAGGTCCAGCAATTATTCAGTACTTTGAAGCCAGACAACGCAACGGGATGATCCGAGTTTTCTTTCGGTCTGTAAGCTTGTATCCTAACTTTTGGAGTGTGCGTGCTTTAGAGAGGAAAGTCTGCCTTCTGCTCAAGAAAAGCAGGGGGTTTGCCTGTGCAGTTGATGTGTGAAGAGCTGGGTAGTGGAACAGTTTGCTGATATTTAGCTTCTGTGAGAGTGTTCGCATTCTTCTCCTTCTCCACTTCCTCCTCCTGCTTCTCTTTTCTACCAAGAAAGGTACCCTGTTTCCCTGAAAATAAGACCTGGCCGGACCATTAGCTCTAATGCATCTTTTGGAGCAAAAATTAATATAAGACCTGGTCTTACATTACAGTATATTAGTATAAGACCGGGTCTTATTTTACTATAAACTATTTTACTATAATGTTTGCAACAAAAGACGCATTAGAGCTGATGGTCCGGCCAGGTCTTATTTTCGGGGAAACATAGTATGAGAAAGTCTGGGAGGGTGAACTGTCCTGAGGCAATGCAGTAGCCCCTTAGAGACCGTTAGGGTGACCAATCTAAAGAAGCGGTGTGTAGTCCTGTTTGATGGAAATGAGGAATAACGAGGACCTTTTGTGCTTCAAGGGTTGAAAAGGAAAAGTTGCCAGACCTATATGGGCATGGTCCCTGAGGATGGGAAATACACAGAAATTTGGGGTTTGTAGGGCTAGACAGCCTGATAAAATCAGATACAACCCTCTGGGTGACTGGCTCTTTGGAGAAAGATCATATAAGGGATTGAAAGTTAGCACTAACAGTTGCAATCCTGGGAACCTAAGCAAGGGGCAGCCTAGGCCAAGCTGAGCTCAAGCCTGGGTGAGGGCCGTTCTCCCCTTACAAACCTCCGGGAGCCGTGCAGAAGAACCCTGGCAGCAGTGTCTGAAGGCTCGTGCGGGGCCCGTCCCACAGCCACGTGGCACCGAGCAGCAACACTTCTCCCACTGGCTGGGGACGTCAGGCTGACCTCTCTTTTGGGATTATGTAAGCATTTGAGATTTTGGACAAATCACGGGGAGGGTGACAGCCCCAAGACAGAGATGCTGGACTTCCTGCTAATCCCACAATCTGTGAAACCATGGAAATTTAAGCCACTTATTTTGTGTGAAAAAACTAAATATGACAATATTTGTCCCCTCAGTTTCTGGTTATTACATCCAGGATATGTGTAAACGTGAACAATTTGAAAACAGATGTTTTCACCACCAGCCCAAAATTGAAAGTTGGTGAAGGGGATGATCCCAAGCTTCTGTCTTGATGGTTCTGAGAGTCACTGAGTCAAAAACAAATAGCAGAAATCTCTTGATACGTATTTTGTGTCTATAATGAGAAGGGAAAAGGGTCACTCTTGGGGAAGATGATGCTAAAACAAAGCAAAATGAAAGTCTAAGCTTTGAGACAGGTTTGCCGACAGTCAGTCTGCATTTAATAAATATTTCCAAAATACCTGCTCTTGGTCGTGCACTGCACTAGAGAATAAAATGATACGGCAGAGGTTATTCTTGTCCTCTGGTAGAGAGGTAGAGAATCACATTAATCAAATAATCACTCAAATACATGACTAAATATAGTTAGCACTGAGGACTAATTATTACCTATTTTCAGGCTGATTAATTTTCAGCTGAGAGATAAGATAGATGAGACTATATGTACAGAGCTGAAGATCGGAAAGAGTTAAGCCCTACATGGGGCTTTGCTGAGTCTGTCCCAGGAGAAAAGAGGGGCCCATTCATCAGTTCTTGGGCAAGGGGTTGGTTCTCCCTCCACTGTCATTTCGGAGAATGTGTGCTCCCTCTGGCATCCTGGCCCGGAAGGTCACGGCAAGCTCAGGGTGCCACAAATGCAGGATTGTTCACTCTCTTTGGCTGGAGAACTGGGCTGGGGACCAAACTGGCCCACAAATTCAGGTTTTCTCATTTCATTTCAAGGGCAGCCAGCTTCAGGGCCTTAAAAACAGGCTATGGCAACACTGAGCTGGTGAGGGGAGCCAAAGTCAATGCCATCCACAGGCCACACTGCCTTCAGAATAATTTTCCAATCTTTGAAACAACTACTGCGTGATTTGCCAGAGTGATTCAGAAGGGAGGAAAGTTGGAGTGATTTTGTCTATTCGTAGTAAGGTTGTATGCAGAAATAATATGAGATAATAAAAAGAATTTCCTAGGAACCCCCAACCCAGTCTATTTTTGAACAGTATGGTTTCCGTTTCTTCCTGTAATTCTTGGGCATCCTGTGAATTAATATGGAATTTTCTATTAATTAGCTAATCAATTCAACAGATATTTATTCTAATATCCTCGTTTACTAGCTGTAAAACCTAAGGTTATAATCCATCCATCCTTCCCCCCACCCACCAACATTTATTTAATGCCTAATGCACATGAGACTTTGTGTTACGCCCAAAGAGGGGAACCTAACCCAGAGATCACCAAATCTCATGTCATTCATCTCTTTCCCAAATACATGGGGAAACTACATTTCCCAGACACCTTTGGGGAACGCTCATTAAGTTGGGGTCACATGACTGGATTCTACTTAATAGGACAGGGCACAAATGATGCACGTTACTCTCAGCCTTGGCCATAAAATTCCTTGTGCAATTGTCCAGGTTCTCACTTTCCCGTCTACAGTGAATCCAGATGGCAGCATTAAAGGATGGAAGGAATGTGGATCCCTGAGTCACTACTTGGAGGAGAGTCACAGGATTGTGGTGTGGAATTTGTTATAACCTAGCCTCACTTTTCCTAACTAATACAGGCATACCTTGAGATATTGTGGGTTTGGTTCCAGACCACCACAATAATATGGGTATCTCAATAAAATGAGTTGTAAACTTTTTTGCTAGTGTAAAGCCTTCAATTTGTAAAAATTCAACACCTGTGAAACAAAACAAAGTGAAGTGCAGTAAGCCTGTATATACTCTCTAAATGCAGGGATGTCTAAGTTTAAGACAGAAAGAAAAGAAGAAATTATCTAGACTAAGTCAGGTAATGTGACCACTTTTAATTATCTACAATTGGTTCTCAGACATAACTGTATGTCAGCATCACGTTGGTTGTTTTTTTAAATTACAGACTCTGAGGTCTCAGTCACATATCTGGTGTATTAAAGAGCTCAGAAAAACCTGCTCTGAAATAGCTCCCATTCAAGAATTTCCACTTGCCTTTTCCACCAAACCTTTTCTTTGGGTTAAGGGAGCACAAACAGAAAATTAACCTATTAATCTCATTGAACATTCGTTGGTCCACACAAAGGAGAAGGCCTCAGGGGACCTGGCAGTTCTGAGATGGGGGTCGTGGGAGGGGGAGCAGCTTTTCCCAGTCCACGGAGCCACTCTTGCGTGTTTCCTTTGGACATGTAGGGGTTTAGTTGTGAGGCATTTGTGTGTGAGGTTTTGTGGGTGTTGGTCAGTACCTTGGAGGTATTGAGGGTTCGGTTCCAGAACAAGGCAATAAAGTGAGTAGTAATATTTTTGCTGGGGGAGGGTCTTGCCTTCAATTTGTAAGAAATGCAACATCTGTGCAGCACAATAAAGCGCAGCACAAATAAAATGAGGTATGCCTGTAGACTGTGGGCCAAGAACTGAAGGAGACACTGTGGGGGATGGGGAAAAGAGGTGGAAAAAAGCAATCTCTGGCTTTAGGGAATTTTAAATTAAGGGATAAAATTTCAGATCCTTTCAAAGCCCCAACTAAACACATGCAAAAGAAATCAAACAGAACACCAGGGTGCTGAAAAAAAAAGTAGGGAATTGAACTGCCTGGGGTTAGAAGAGAGAGACTTCCAGGTAGAAATGAATCTCACACTGTGTTTTGCAGGAGATAATCCAGGGGGATTAGTGGAAGTGGATGGAGGAGGTCACTGAGTTGAGGGACGGAAAGGTAGAATTACTGATGGGGGAAGGAACAAGTTTTAGGAAGGGCCTCCCTTAAAAGCCATCGGATTTTAAAAATCGGAAATAAATACCTCGATATGTCAAGGACCTACAGGGCCCTTTCCTCTAACAGCTGCAATGGTGAGGCCTGGGATAGCGACCAGGCCACATCCTGCCCTCTAGCACCAGGATGGTCCTTCAACACACCCGTGCCTGGGCTTTTCGAGACCTCTCTACGGGTGTTATTTTGAGCACTCTTGACCAGCAGTAAAATAACACCTAACGAGGAGCTGTCAATTGCAAAATGTTCCGACCTACTTCCCCCCTCCCTGTCCTTATTCCTAAGTACCCCGGAGTGGCACAAGTGAAAAGTGGGAAAAAAGCAGATTTTCCACATACATCAGAGCAGGGTCAAGTGAACGGCACAGTCAGGGCTTCTGAGGGAAGAGAGGAAGGGCAGGAAAAGAGCTGCCTCCCTGCAAGACAAAGCTGGGTGAACAACTGGGTCTTTGCCTCATTGACAAAGGAGAATGAGGGACTCGCGCCAGGCTGGCTTGAACTGAGTGGAGAAAAGTAACTTTTGTAATTGACGGCCTTCTGCGTGCTATGGAAACGCTGGCAAGGCAATGAGACAGGCATGCACTCTGCAGCAGAAAGAGCATGA
Source organism: Rhinolophus ferrumequinum (assembly GCF_004115265.2). Taxonomy (NCBI): domain Eukaryota; kingdom Metazoa; phylum Chordata; class Mammalia; order Chiroptera; family Rhinolophidae; genus Rhinolophus; species Rhinolophus ferrumequinum. The sequence continues at coordinate 69,140,939 of NC_046292.1, read as the reverse complement.
ACCATGAGACAATTTGGGGCTCCAGGGTCAAGGATGGGGTTGCCCAAGGCCCCAGGGCAGCCTTAGGGAGGGAGGGACTGCCGGGCCAGGGGCCTGGCTGCCCCTCCCCCCACCAGGCCTCAGAATTCACTCCTTCTGCGGCACTGCAGCTGGGCTAGAAGGGGCTGCACCAGCTCCGCCCACATCTATGATCACGTGGGGCGAAGTTAGCTAATCTGGAGTGGACACTGCAGGGTCCTATGGAGTGTTAAGGAGGGCTGGGAGACTGCTCTGCTTGGAGGGAAGGCACAAAGAACAAGTTATGGGGTAGCAGGAGGGAACCCAGAGCAATCCATATGTCAATTGGTCAACAAGCCTTTACTGGATGGTTCCACTGGGCTCACCATGGAGGCTGAATTTGACTCCCAGTGCCTAACTAATGGGCTTTGAGGTATAGGTGATGAATAACCTGGCACAGATGAAGTGTACTGAAAACATGCCCCTACAGCCACTACGTGAACCTCACAGGTGGAGACATTCCTGTTGGTGGCCAATATTGGACTTCTTTTGTGTTGGTGGGCGGGGCCAAGCCAGAGATGATGATTTAGAAGAAATAAATGTGAAGTTTCTTACATCCAAGTGGTCTGGAAAAATCCATACTAATTACATGGTATAAACCTGCTGTGATCCTGTGCTAAATGGGGTGGCAGTTGAGTACAGCTGTGGAGAGATCTCAAGGGGACAGAGTGATCAGAAGTTTTATGGAAGAGGGAAAACTGGAGTTGGGTGCTGATGGATGGGCAGACTACAGACAGGCAGAGGAAAGTGGAAAGGCATTCCGGGAGGGAAGAGGCAGCATAACCAAAGACCCTGAGATAAGCATGGTGAGCTTAGAGGGTGTTTGGAATTTAGCAAGTGCTCTGAAGAGTATGAGAGAGAAGAGAACACTGACAGCTAGAGTTTAGAAAGTAGCTCATTGCAGGACCCCACGGTACCTAGGAGGGTCTCAGCTCTCAGGGTTTCTCCTGAGACGTCCTTGGGGGTTTAGGGAGAAATTTCGTCCGAGTTCCAAGCACTTTAGTTGATTTTCTAATTCCCCCTCACTGAATCCCCACGGAAGGGGGCTAAAGAAGCAGGTACTATACCTCTAAGGTACTAAAACTCTGGTGCTGAGGGATGAGTCTGCTCCAGAAGGATCTTTGAGAGAGAAATATAGGGGTCATATGAGCTTCGAGTCTTTTAGACATGGAGACAAGAACGCAGGAAATACCGAATGGATACCCTGAAGAAGCAGAAAGGCTTTGAACATGGGACTGGCTGTACAGGCAGGAAACTGGGCTTTAAGACAGGGGACATGAGTTGGGGAGAGGAAAAGAGAGTCTCAGACCACTGCTGGAAAGTTGCTATACTGTAAGATTCTGGATATTTGCAATACTTTCTCCTTTTCTGGACGAGGCATCAGGACTCCCTTTGAAAAGAGAGCATCCAGGATCTGTCAGAAGAACAGAGCAGTAAAAGACAAGAACGTTTGATTTTCTATTCAGCTTTATACAGGAGGTCCTAGCCAGTACAACTGGGCAAGAAAGACATTAAAGACATACAGATTGGAGAAGAAGACGTAAAACTGTCCTTATTTGCAGATAATATTATCTTATAGGTAGCAAAGCCCAAAGAATCCACAAAAGTCTGCTAAAACCATAAGCAAGTTTATAGTAGAATTGCAGGATACACTATTAACAATCAAAAATGAAATTAAGAAAACAATTCCATTCATGATAGCATAAAAAAAGAATAAAATACTTAGGGATAATTTTACCAAAAGAAGTACAAGACCTATACACTGACAACTTCAAAACTTTGCTGAGAGAGATTAAAGAAGATCTAAACAAATGGAGAGATACATACCATGTTCATGTATTGGAAGATTCAATGTTGTTAAAATACAAATTGTCCCCAAATTGATCTATCATTTTAATGCAATCCATATCAAAATCTCCACAGGGTTTTTTTGTTTTTGTTTTGTTTTCGTAGGACTTGACAAACTGATCCTAAAATTTATATGAAAATGCAAAGGGCCTAGAGAAATCAAAATAACTTTGAAAAGGAAGAACAAAATTGGAGGATTTATTATAAAGCCATAGCAATCAAGACAATGTGGTGTTGACCTAAAGATACGAGTATGCATATAGGTAGATCACTGGGACAGAATAAACTCCAAAAATCAACCCTTACATTTATGGTCAATTGATTTTTGACAAAAGTGCAAAGGCAATTAAACAGTCTTTTCAATTAGTGATGCTGGAACAATTAGGTATCCATATATGAAAAGAAAAAAGAACTTGTTTCCCTCCTTCACATCATTGACTCAAAATATATCAAGTTACCTAAATTTAGGAGCAAAAATTATAAAACTTCTAGAGGAAAATGTAAGAAAAAGTTTTTGTGAACATGGACTAAGCAAAGATTCTTAGATATGACACCAAAAACATGACCCTTGAAAGAAACATATTGATACATTGGACTTCATCAAAATTAAAAACTTTGGTTTTCGTAAGATGCCACTGAAAAAATGAAAAGGCAAGCCACAGACTGGGAGAAAATATTTGCAAATCATATACCTGATAAAGGACTTGTATATAGAATATGTAAAGAACTTTGAGAACTCATAAGAATATAAACAGATTTTTAAAAAAAAAACGAGCAAAAGTTTTAATAAGCATTTCACCAAAGTAGATACACATGGTCAATATATGAAAAGATGCTCAACATCATTAATCATAAGGAAATTAAAACTACAAAGAACTACTACTACCCACCACTAGAATGGCTATAGTAAAAGACTGACAATATCAAATACTGGCAAGAATGTCGAGAAATTGGAACTCTCATACATTACCTTTGGGAATATAAAATAGCACAGCTAATTTGGATAACAGTTTGGCAGTTTCTCAAAATGTTTACCATATAACCCAGCCATTCCACTCCTAAGCATTTACCCAAGAGAAATGAGGACATATATCTACATAAACACTTATATGCAAATATTCATAGCTGCATTATTCATAATAGCCATGAAGGGTAGCAGAATATGCCATCCCAAAATATGCCTCTTTGGCATATGTATTATTTTGAGAAACGAATCAAAAGAAGCTCTGAAAACTGAGTAGAAATTACCCTTTTGTAAAGAAAATTTACATTTAAAAAAGGAAATCTCCATGTGTAAGTGTGTCTCCCGTTCTATACCAGGAAGAGAAGGATGACTCTAAATCACAACAGAATCATATCAATGACAAGGCACTGATTTAAAGCTGCATAATGAACCTTACCTTTGTTTACTGTGCTTTTCCTGGTAACTTCCCATAACTGGCCTCCTCCAGCCCCCTTCCACACATGACTTGATTTTGTCTTTAGCTAAAAATGGTATCTAAGCTGGTAGCGTAGGCCACCTCAGGGAGTTCTGCATTTTTCCCTTTGTATCTTCCATGTGTGCATGAGGTATACATGTCAATAAACTTTTGTTTGCTTCTCTCTTGTTAATCTGTCTTTTATTACAAGAGTCTCAGCTAAGAACTTAGAAGAGTAGAGGGAAAATTATCTTTCCTCCCCTACACCCCAAACTGGAAATAATCCAAATGTCTGTCAACGGGTATGTAGAGAAACCAAATCTGGTATATCCACGAATGGACTACTACACAGCCATTAAAAGGAGTGAACTACTGATACATGCAACAATAGATGAACTTCAAAAACATGCAAAGTAGAAAAAATTAGACACAGAAAGCTACATTTTGTATGCTTTCATTTATATGAAATTTTTAGAAAAGGCAAAGTATAGAGACAGAAAGCAGATCATTAGAGTGGGGTAGGAACAGGGATTGTCTGCATAAGAAGAGGAGGGAACTTTTTGGTGGGATGTATGGACCAAGAAGGGACCACATACTAAACCTGACACGCTCAGGGGAGGCCTGCATAGTGGGCCTTGCTGTGGGGACAGAGTCCCAGAGAGCAGTTTTCAGGCTCTCGGCCTCATGTGGAAAGGTGCTGGTTCGGGTAGTAGATGGCCATCAGCTGTGACTAGTTGGCCATCAGCTGTTACCGGTTAGCCATTAGCCACTGATATAACTGCCGTGGCCGAGCTAGCAAGCGCGGAGTGTGGATTGCAGATTGCAGAGAAGCAGATGACAAGTTGCAGATCGTGTGGCTCCTGCTTCCTGTCTCCAACCCAGCCGCCAGCGAGACTATAGTGGTATGACACCCCATCTATGGCTCCATGGGTGTTCCTTTTTGGCCTCACCATGTCCTGCGTTCCTATGTGGGGAGTGGGACCAGAAACCCTGCATGACATCCCTACATGACACTTGCAAACTCAGAGATGGAAAATAACCACATAGTATGGTCTGAATATAAAAATTGTTAACTAAAAGCTAGTCATGGCGGCTAGTCACGTCCTAGGCCTGTAAATTTTTTGACAAAGGTCAGTAGATCTTTAGCCTGTCTATTGTCTTTTTGCCTCTAAGATAACATACCTTTGAAATGTCAGAGTAATCTTCTTTTCCAGACCTCTCAGAGCACAACTTCCCACCAGAAAAGGAGACCACAGAACCCGTCGTGGTTATCTTGTTCCCCACATACCATCTCCATGTGCTATAAATGTTCATTATTAATTATCCTGCACCTACCAATGTAAAAGAAGTGTTTCTCTATTTTGCCTTTTTATCCAATTCCAGAGATTTTCCCGCTTTACTTTCTCCCACATCCTTAATGTACCACCAATGGATTTCATATAACCTTCTTTACGTCTCCTCCTTTGATTCTAATATGTAAAATAAGCGGCAAAACTGCCATTCTCCAGAGCATTTTCTTAATCCATTGAGATTTTGCTTCCCGGCAATTATTGTCAGTTTGGTTCAAATAAACTCACAAAAATTCTCTACAGGTTTGGACATTTTTTTACATTGACAGATGGAAGTGTTCTAAAACTGAATTATTATGATAATTGTGATAATTGTAAAACTGTATGAATTTACTTAAATGATCAAACTGTACACATATGATGGGTGAATTTTATGTCAATTATACTTCAACAAAGCTGTTAAAACAAAGGACAAGGAGAGTCCTAGAGAGGTCTTTGGGGAGAGGGTGTGTGTGTGTGTGTGTGTGTGTGTGTGTGTAGTTGTCACAGGAAGAGAGAAAACACCTATGGGCAATAGTTAGGAATTTGAGTGCCGTGGAAAAACACAGGCTTTGGAGCCACATTGCTGGGTCTGAATCTTGCTTCTACCACTTACTACCTATATGAACTTGAGACAAATTACTTCTTTGAGACTCTGTGAGGCAGGGCTAACAGTAAATACCAAGGCAGTTGTGAGCATTGCAGATAATGTACATAAAGTGCTTAGCCTAGAGCCTGACAACATAGTAGGTACTTGTTAAGGGAAAAATCTGGACCAATTACTTCTACAGAAAATCCAGAGCTTTTTTGTAACTGTAGAATTATGGGCTCTCTGAATGCATTGTAACAGAATTACAAGTCTCTCACTGACCTGATTTATTATCTTTATTAATGAGGAAGCTTGGGACCATGGGCCAAAAGCTTTGGTTTCCAAAAGTGGTTCTACCACAGTCACACCATATGACTATACCAGGGTTCCTTAACCTGTCTGGGTTCCTAAGAGATGACCCGTCCCCCAAGCAGGGTTGTTGGGATGCTTCAGACATCAGAGCTCATTGCCAACATTAAATGTTCCTGTGCAGGTAATAATGACACAGAACGGACTGGGGGCTGGGGCCCAGCATGAGAGAAATAGAATCTGGCCAAGGCCACTATGCCTATGGGCTGGGATATGTGAACATCAGCTTAGCAGGAGGCCGTGGAAATTTTCACAAACCAAAATTGGCATTTGGAGCTGAACTGGAAAGCTGTGAACACAGGATGTTGCTGAAAATGGTGCGGGGTAGGGCTGCTACCTGAGGTTTTGGCCGACTTCACCCCCTGCCAGTTGATTGCAGAAGGATGTTGGATCATCAGGAAATGGGGATTTGAAATGATCCCACAGGAAGGTGTGAATAACAACAGAAGCAACAAACAAAGCTAGCCAGGCCAGGTCTGACTGGGGGGGTGTTGGGTTAGAAGACCAGTGAGTTCTCACTTTCTTCAACATGTCAGTAACCTAACTTCTAAGGAGACCAGCTGGCTTTCAAAGATGGCTTTGTGATAGATTCCTCCACTCCCCCCCGGCCCTCCTCCACTGACACCTCCTGGAAGAGCACAGGGAAAAGGAGCAGTTTAAAGGGACAACTCATTTCTGCCTCAGGATGCTGGCAGTCCTCCATGTAAGTTTCTAGTGGACACTGCTATGTTTTTGGATGCTCAGCACATGCTCCTATTTTTTTTCTGGTAAGATCACTTGGATTTGTTTTCAGGGAATTCCCTCTCCCTGTTATGTATGTAAGTACGGCCTTGGTGGGGCTGTCAATATAAGTACACTGCCCTCCTCTGGCCTATCAAACTCTCCCTCCTGGCCTCTGAGTTAAGCTGAGTGATGGGTAAGAAAGGAAAAGAAAAATGTTGAGAGAATATTGGACTCGATGGCCTTCACTCGATCTTTACTTATACCTGCTACTTGAATCCCAGCTCTGCCCCAGTTTCTCAACTCTTCTTCTATTTTGTAAGCCCCTGATATCATTCCAATAAATTCTGTTTTGACTAAGTTAGCCATGGTCCATTTCTGTTTCAAAGAACAGACATAGAACATAGCTGTGGATCTCTTGCTTGGGCAGTTTTCATAGAAGACACGCAAGGGTGGGTAGAAAAAGCCCACCGCAGTCACCCACCTTCAGCAATTTGACTCCTCAATTTTCTAACTATGTGACCACAGACAGGAAAGTCACAACATCACTCTGAGCCTCAACCTCTTCTGTAAAATGGAAATACTATCACTTTGCGGAACTATTAGGATTAAATGTATTTATTCATTCATTCATTTGCTATTTACCCAGCAGGCACCATTTCTGGCACTCTGTGAGGGACCAGCAAAGGGAACGAGGCATAGTATAGTCCCTGCCTTCAGGGAGCACACATTGAACATACATTTACGAGTCTGATGATGTTATAACAGTTCGAAGCATTATGGGAGTTGTCGGTTAATAAAGGGATCCAAGGAATCCAGTAGAGGGCCACATATGAAAGGCCCTTAATAGATGTGACTCCCTTCCCCGCCCTTTGCCTAGTTATTTTCTTCTTCATCATGGTACCTTTGCCACTGAATGGCCTACTCGTATCCATGTTCTTACAGTAGAATTAGGACACTCTCAAGAAGTCGTCATTTGATTTGAAGCAGAAGTTGGATGACTTTCACTCCAACAGATGGGCCAACCTGGTGGGGGGTAGGGGACCTTACCCCAGGCATAAAGGGAGGTCAACATTAAGAGTACGGGAACGGAATAGGAAGGCACTCACGCCTTTAGAATTGACATCTTCTCATGCTAGCAAGGTCTGGTAGGAATCAAGATGGAAGAGGTTGGCCTAAAGTTGATATTCACAAAACAAGAGCAAGCAACTTCCCTGATCCGTTAGGTGTCTTTCTAGCATCACAAAGTCTCAAAAATCATTCACAGAATGTTAATACCAGAACAGAACTTAGAGGACATTTAGAAAGCTCCTTCATTTATAGATGAGGAAGCCATGTTCACTGGAATTGAGTCTCTTACCTATGTCCTGGGTGTGTAACGTGGTGACACCTTTAGACCCCTGCCAGGTAGTGAGAGAGCCCGGACAGGTACCTTTTTCATGTGGACAAGTCCTGGTGGATGTGCCCCCTGAGAAACTCTAGGTTACTGTCTCACAGGACAGGGCCCAAGGGAGTGAGGTCTGTGCTATGTACAGGGTTGAGGCAAAGACAGTAAGATACCAGTCCTTCAGGGTCCTTCTGACATAGCTGGGAGCTGAGGAACACACAGAGCCATATAAGCACGCAAAGCAACAATACATGGGAAATGCCTGGTGGCCATGGTCACACGGATATGCTGCTGCTGTTTCCCTGTGGACAGCTCTGGGATGCATCTCATCATTTCTGCCCACTTTTCTTCCCAAGTCCCCTGCCGGAGGTGCCTCCTCCTCTGCTGCCTGTATCTGTTAGTAGTAATACTATCTTCCAATCACAAAGGCTGGAAATATTGAGCTAGTTGTTATTCCTCATCTTTACCTCTTTCCGTCATCTCTACATCTAGTTAATCACTAGGTCCTATCAATTCCACCTCATCCTGTCCAACGACCCCAGGGTGGCATTCCTAATCAATACTCTTCTATCATCTGCTTGCTCAAAATCCTTCGGGGGGGCTGCAGAAGAATCTGTAGAATGAAACTCCTTAGCTTAACATCTACGGTCCCTCATGATCTAGTTGCATCTCCCACTTCCTCCCTCAAGTCCTGCTGCTCTCCTACAGGAACTACCAACCATGTCTTTTTGCATTTTGATGCTTTGACAGCTTTGACATCCGGTGCTTTGCGGATCCTGGAGCAACTGCCCCTCCCACGGCTAGCCAATTCCTCGATAGTAAACAACTAGCCCTTGGACACGCCTCTCAGTGGCAAACCAACCAATCCAGAGCCCACACCCCCAAACACCTCTATCAGGCTGTCATACACAGGGCAACTCTCACCCTGCTTGAAACACCCTAGGGCCAGGTACCAGGCAATTAGGTACACCCCATATGACCCTGAGCCCGTGGAAATTATTCACCCTAGCCAATCCAAAACCTGCTTACTCTGTATTGCTCATTCTGTCGCCTGGAAACCACAATAAAAGCTCTTGCCCTAGTGTTCCCCTGCTCCTTCTGCTTCCTGAGCAACGCATGCATCCTGTGTGGCCCCTGTGGCATGGGATCTGTGAGTATATTTTCATTGGCTGTCCTCTCCTAATCTGTTGGTCTTGCCACACCTAAATAATAATAAAACCTATACTTTAAAACAAGGAACCTCATGCTCCAGAGATCTCTCTGCTTCCCAAACAGGCCTCTGATTTCCTGTACCCGTCTTTGCCTGTGCTATTCCTCATCCTCGGAATGAACTCACTCTGCCATATCTGCATTTTACAGTTCTATCCATCCTTCGATGTACTCTCACCCAAATGGGCTTGAATCACTGGTGATTTAAAGATGCGTGTGTGAGGTTCAGAGTGATTTGTGACTTATATCACACAGCAAGTGGAAGGCGTCAGACCTCAAAGCCCAGTAGGCTCTCTTTGTGCCTTTTTGAATCATTTATTGGCTCAGGGTGAGTATGCGCAACAGAAACTGACCCTAGCCAACTTTAGCAAAAAAAAGGATTTCCTGGAAGAATGCTGGGGCAGCTCACCTAATTGAAGGAGCTGAAGGATGAGATCCCAGGTGAAGTGAGAACAGGGCAACTCCAGCAACATATGTCTCTGAATCTTCCCTCAAGATCCCAGTTTTTAATAAAACTCAGGTCAATAAAGTTTCAAACACCTAGAAGTGAAAATGTGAGGGCCCTCGCCCGGTCAGGTGTAAGCCCTGGACCAATCAGCTATGGCGGAGTGTGTTTGGGAGGGGTCAGGGTAACAGAACACTGATGTGATCTGGGGGACCACTCCTGTGTGTTAGAGAGTTTCCCAAGGTAAAAGGAACTGTTGAGATCTGGGCGAACATCCCTACTTGAGTCTCCTACAGGCAGCTTTCTCATATTTTAAATACTAAGTTCACCAAATAAAATTGGGTAATGCAACGGTGGGGTGAAAACAGCTCCTAAAGCAACTTTTAACATTTCAACAAATAGTCATTGAACACTTACTTTGTGCAAAGTACTAATCAAGCCCCTGGGTGGGAAAGCAATGGGGCTGGAATGTGAGACTCAGTAAGACCTGGCTCGGGAGAAGACAGGCATATAAATCATGACGACGCAAGTCAGGATAAAGGAACTGATGCTCCAAAAGACGTTCAGAGTGCTATGAGGTTTTACAGCACGGAGAGCTTCCCTCAAATTTATATCCAGAGGGAAACCAGAAAACTAAAGTCCAAATTTTCCTTCTTACTGTCACTTCATCATATGCTGCAGAAACTATACATGACTCCACGTGGAAAGGAACACAGTGTTCTTATTTCCACCTACTACAGCCCAGCTGCCAAGTCAAACATCTGTCACCCCTTAAATGTGCATTTAGGGAAGCATCAGGTTCTGGGGACTCATGTGCCACTGCCAAGCCCCCGCTCAGATGAACTGTGTAAACATGGGATCTGGGGAGGGCGAAGGGAATTGCCGGAGGAGTCCTGCCCACACTCTTGTGGAGATTTCAGATGTTTGTTCCATCAGGAAAATCTGTGAGCACAGACAAGGAGAAAGCCCTCTAATTCTTACGGAGAGGATTAACGACAGAGTCCTTTGCTGATAACATTGCCGCACAAGGAGAGTTTGCTGCATCATTTCCTCACTGAAGAGCTGCAGGCCCAAGGCCACATGTATTTGGCTCCATCTCACGTTGTGGTGGTGCGAGAGCGAGAAGAGTTTAAACATCTTGGTCCTACCGGGATTATCAAAACCACCTCGCTTTATTGAGAGCACCAGGTGTACTTCAGGACCCCTCCAACTCTGGGAAGATTAGCTAAGGAACTGATACGGGGGTGGGAAGTGCAATGGCTTCTTCACATACTGCCTGTCCTTGTTTTAGTGGATGGTTCCAGGAGGCAGGGGCAAAGGGGATGCGGAGGGGGAGAAGGAAGCAGGGGGCAGGGAGATTAAGGAGGGAGGAGGGTGCATCTATTTGGGAGCACGGGGAAAGGGAAAATAAAGACTGGAGTTGTTTAGCACAGTGTGGGGACAAAGCCAGGAGTGCAGTCTCCAGGCTCTCGCCCTCACGTGGAAAGGTGCTCACTCAGGTAGTAAATGGCCATCAACTGTGCTTGGATGGCCATCAGCTGTGGCTAGTTGGCTGTCAGCTGTAACCAGTGAGCGACTGGCCACTAATGTAACAGCAGTGGCTACGCTAGCAGCAAATGGGGGCTAGAAAGAAGATGGTGGCTGAGCTAGCAAGAGCGGATTGCAGTTAGCACAGCGGATTGCAGCTAGCAAGTGAGATTGGTTGGCAGAGAAGTGGACGGCAGATTGCGGATAGTGTGGCTCCTGCTTCCTGTGTCTCCAACCCAGCCGCCAGCGAGACTATACTGGTATGACTCCCCTACCTATGGCTCCGTGGGTGTTCCTTTTTGGCCTCACAATGGCCTGCGTTCTTATGTGAGGAGCAGGACCAGAGACCCCGCATGACACCCTGTGTGACACACGGTTTTCCCTATTGAAGTGGGAGGGAGTAAGCAAAACAGAATCGGTCTCACCCTTAGCAGTAGAGAGCGAGGAGGTGATCAGCTGAGGGAGAAAATGAGCCAGTCAATGACTATTTCGGTAGATCCACTATGGCTCAGGCGCTGCTGCATTTTCTTTGACTTGGGAACTTGCTTAGAGACAAGCCTCCAGCAGTTGTACTTGAAGACGTAACAAAGATATAGCAGACATCTCCTCACCCTGAATACAAAACAGGCTTTGTCTCTAGAATGTAGCTTTCTTTAAGGCAGGTGTTCAGGCTCCACCCTGGGTCCGAGAATTTAGAACGCCTTTGTTTGGAGGTTGAGTTCGCGCTCACACACAAGTGAGACACCCTCCACCTTAAGGCCACAGTCAGTATTGGGGGAGTGGAGGTGAGCAGGGGTGCACTTAGGTCGGTCCTCAGAGTCATGAAAATGAAGAGCAGGGCCTCAGATGTAGACTTCTGACATTTATTTCCAGGGGAGGTTGTATTAGGCTGAACTAAATAAAACAGTTGTTTCTCTAGGTCAAACAAATGGTTGAATACTAACAATTTCATGTGGCTTCACTTAATACATAATACATATTATAAATTATATGTTGAAGATGTTAATTTTAAAATGACCATTTTTAGAAACCTTTGTCATTTTGTCATTCTTTTAAAAATATATGTGGAATCTTTAAAAATATGGAAGAGACCTAGGCCCTTCTTGACTCTGTCTAAAGCCAGGTTCTGCCTTTATCTTGGGACAGTCAGAGAACAGCCCTCTGACACACAGGTATAAGAGCATCACATGCTGCTCAAGACCCACAGCTCATCTTTAGAAATGCTTCTCACGTTCAGGTGTCTTTTCTTTTTCTGAATGTTACAGCTCAGCTTCGTTTCTCATAGCTAACTGTTTAAATCCACACTGCTTCTCCTGTTGCCCATTTTTATATCACTGTATCTGTTTGGTCATCAGATGGCTGCTTACAAATGTCTTCTATCTCTTCCAATCTTCTCTGGGTTCCCAAACTCTTGCTCTGCAAACTATGTTTAATTGCCTATAAAGTTTCACATTAATTCTAACCTCGTTCAAGAATTCAGGCCAGCAGAAAATCTACTTATTTAGTGCCACTGCTATCAAAAGCCCACCTGGCTGACTCAATGTACAGATGCTGTTGTAGCAACAATAAAAACCTAGTATAAGTCCCTGCTACCATTTCTCCTTTGCTTCACTGAGCTCCTCAAAAACCAAGCAACAAAAGAAAATCATTTGCTTCACTGTAGTCATACTATGTGCATAGGTGTATATATACTACTGTGTGCTCATTTTTCAACAAATATTTAGTGAGGCCTGATTATGTGCCAGACACTGAGGATACAAGGGTACATAAAAGACATGAGTCTCGTTGTCATGAAGTTTGCAATCTAGTAGGTACTACATGTAAGAAGCTGATAATATGCTATATTATGCTATGCTACACAGGAGTGACGAGGCTACAGGGTGCTATGGGAGCCATCATTCCTTAACACAGGGTTTTGAGTGTCTACTTGTCCCATGCACTGTTCTAGATTCTAGAGGAAGAGATGATAAGTAAACTGGGAGGCCTGTTTGAGGAGGCACCATTTGAGCAGGGTACTGAATGATGAGCAGGATCTGAGGATCGGGGAGGAAGGGTGCGATGCAGATCTCAAAATGAGAGGTCAAGGAAGTCTTCCTAAAGGCAGTAGGGTCTGAACTGAGCCTGGGAGGATGAAAAAGAGTGATCCAGGTGATGGAGGCTGGACCTTGGGGAAGGGTTGCAGGCCAAGGAAGCAGAATATGCAAAACTTAGGGGAGGAGGAGTAGAACGCATGAGAAGTTTGTGGCTGGAAAAGATGAGGTGTGGTAGACGGTCACTAGCACCCTCTTTGCCTGGTAAAACTGTTTTAATTGTGTAAGGGGTGGTATTTTTGTGTATCTTCTTTTCTGTGCCAGTAGCCTAACTGATACACTAGTCCAAACGTGTCTGGACAGCTGACAGAACATGCCAAAGGGACTCCTGCCATCTGGTGGACAGACAGAACATCATAATGCATCAATACACAGAAAATCAGCATTACTAGTGTCAGGATCACAGCATCCCAGATAATGGCAGTTTTCCATTCAATGTTTTTTTTTTTAAAATGCATTTTTTTGTTTTGTTTTTTTAAAAAAAAGTTTACACAAGAAATACGTGAGAATATTCTCAGGCCATGCTCCCCTGTAGGGGGGAAATGAAGGGAAAGTAGGGGAAGAAAGGAAGGAAGAAAAATAACTGTACTGTGCAACATTATACTTAGAAAGCACACTCTCACTTTCTCCTCCAAACGATGAAGCAAGCGTACAGGCCCCACTCTGCAGCTGAGGACACCAGGGCTCACGGCACAGGGAAGAGCCAGCCTCGGCTGCCTTCTTTGTTATGCTGCCTGTCATCAGGGTTTATTTTTAATCAACAAAGGGTAAGGAGCATTAGTTCCCCAGTTGTTACATCTATAATTGTGAGAACCTCAAAGAAAATACTTCAGGCCTCATTTGGTGCTCAGAAGACATTGGAACTCCCTCCATTTTACTCAATAATATACGTATGAGCTGCTTCCCCAAGCACAGAGCCTCAAATGCCGTATGTTACAATGGACATATTTCCAAAGCTGAAAAACTGGAACACATTTCTAACAATTTCACACTACTTCGAGTTGAGAGACATTCTTCAAAATGCAATTTGGATGCAGCAATGTTGCAATCCTCAGAACACAGCAACGAGGACTAACATTTTTGGAATGAAGCTGTCTCAATAAAATCCAAGATGAACAGGGTCCCTGTACAAAGATGCATGGCATGAGCGAAGCACAATCAAGTGTGTATACAGTGCTTTCCTATAGTATTTTGTACACTCACACGTCCTTAGAACAAAAAAAAATTTTTTTATTATGATGCTTGGTACACAGTAGGAGCTAAAGACATGATCATAATAATTATGCAATTTTTGTTCTCTCGCCTCTCATACAAAGATGTGGAGGGTTATTACAGACAAAATGTCCACCGGCTGTTTTCTGCCTCCACTGAGATCTAAGCAATGGGAAAGGAGCACCAGCAAACTGGAGAGAAATTAGAACTGTTATGGCTGGGAGGGGGGTGGGGCGCTGGGCAATCTTAAAACAGACAACCAGGGAAAAACAGCATAATCCTACGGATGTTTAAGAATAAAGGGGGCTGTCCTTAGGCTGGGATTATTCTGGTGAGGTTTGGAAATACCTCCTGGTATCAGGTTCCTAGTCAAGCCCAAAGTTTTGAGTACTTGAGTCCCTAATGTGGTGGTAAGAAATGTGAGAGGGACATGAAATAGTCTCTAACTTCCAGAACTTTCTAACGTGGGTGTAGGAAATCAAGGAAACAATTACTTGGATTGGAGTAATCAGGGAAGATTTTGTAGCCGCAGGAGTAAATCTGATGGCTTACTAAGAATGAATGCATTTGGAGCACAGGTAGGAGGGAAAGGTATTGTAGGTAGTGGCAACCAGAAGTCCAAAGATCCCTTTAGGTCTATTCCTGGCATCAAAATCTTGCCCTCATTTAAATCACATATTTATTGGAGAGTGGGAGGAGACAGTCTCCTGGAAAGAGATGATGTAAAGAGGTATGAGTCATTTCATTTTTCTTACCATTTGGTGTCACTCCCTATCAAAAAAATTGTACCAAACTTAGGAAAGTAGGCACCCTTATTAAGAGGTTTTTGGCTCAATATCTTGCCAAGAAAATACATTAAATGTAACTTAAATGCATTCACTCAACAAATATTCATTGAACACCCACTCAATAAATTCCAGGCACATGTCTAGTCACACTGTATAGGGACAAACATGAAATATGCTTCGTCATAATACACAACAGAGATGTAAGACGCTGGTGTTTATTCTTACACATAAAAGTGATAACAAGTTTCCTTTTTATGAGGCGCACACGTTTGACATGGACATTTAGTTCCAGAGTTTTAAAATGACAGAACACTCACAGAATACCAGGCATTCATATCACAAATCTTGGGGGAAAAGTGTAAAGGAACATTGCTAATACTTGTCTAAAGATTACTCATATACATACTATTGTGGAACTGGTTTTGTTTTTAATCAGAACATTTGAGTGAAGGAAGATCAGCAATGTGCCAGAAGAAATAAACTTCTACTTGGTAAAAAGCATTAAGATGAGTGTCTAGAGAAATTCGGAGGTGGCTGGATTCCCCAGCCCTCTGCTCCTTCTGCTTATGGACAGAGCTAAAATAACAACGTGAGGCTACAGAGCGTGCATCTGTTTCTCATTTACTGTCTTAGTCTCGTCCTAGCCGGAGTCATTTCTAGATCATATTCTACAGTCTTCAGAGAAGTTACAGGAGACATTTACACAGAGTGAGAATGTAATGCACACATATGAAAATGCACCGATAGAATGTAGAGAAGGGACATGTGCAAAAATTCTGATTAGAAAATTACCAGATGGCTCTTTTACTTTCTGATTTGTGCTATTCACCCCTGCACCCCGCAGCTGACAGTGTTAGGAGCTCATCCCTTAACTGATTAATTCCTGGTTACCTACTAGAGTGAGTGATATTGGCCTTCTTTAAATCTAGAACTAGAGATGAATCTAGAAGCTATTCTTTATTAGTCTTTGTAAGGTATTAAATTTTCTTGTGTTAAACCTGTTACTTTCCTCAAACAATTGCTTCAGTAGGGTCCAAGATGGAATCTGCTTAAGGGCTAGGACAGCACAATGTGTTAAGTTTAAAAGGGCATTTTATGCAGGTGCACGTTTAAATCAAAATTCTACTTAAATCAAAATTCCACTGCACTGACATCTGTTTACTGGTCACCTTTTTTTGCTTATAAAAGCTATGTACACACTCCAAATAAGTTTGTGCTTATCCTTTTGAATTATTTTCCATATACTATTTTGTTAAATTTTCAAAGCTCTCAAAATAGAAGTCAAGGACAACGTATGCTTTTAGTTCACGTTCTTCTATTGAGAAAAAAATTAGCAGGTAAAATTAAGCACAAACTATTTTGCAATTGCTTTTCTGAACTTCATTTTTACAATTTTCTCACCCAATTTGCAATTGCTTTCCTGAGATCATGTCTTTTCACTTTAGATATCTAAAATGTCATTATTTACTAAATATTTGCCTTAGCACTGACCTTTGTGGTTACTCTGTTGAAAATCTTGCTGTCATTTGACAGCATTAACTACTTCTGATTACTTATCTAGTACATGGGTGATAATATCCACCTTTCACGAAACGAAGACAGTTCAAACACATAATTTGACACAATACGGGTGCAGCAACAGCAGCTCTAAGAACACAGGAAAAAAAATCTGAACAGAACTGACATTTCTGCCTGGTGTCAGTGTTCCTTAAACCACAGACAGCACACACAATTGTGGGCAGAAACAATACATCTGCAGACACTGGCAGACAGCATTACCCGCCAAATTTGGCCACAGTTTCTTAAGATAAATAACTTTTCGATGACGCGTAGGGCTGAAATTACATAAACAGCAGAAATTACTAAGACCCAAGCCTACGAGTTCTGTGGGTTTCAAGATTTTATGCAATCAATATTCTGAAATCTGTAACAGCATTTTGTTCCCAAAATGCAGACACCAGAAACATAAAAGATTAACATCACTTGAAGACTTTTGTTCAGATTTTGACATAAACTGAGTTTAATTCTTTGGAATAACCATTCCTGAGCCACATTTTTATTCAGGTCATTAAGACAACCATAATCATCTCCTTATAAGGAAACGTTTCATTAAAATGCTAGAGCTGCAGCCTGCTTCGAAAACCAATACTGTAGCTTGTTACATTAATAATTCTAAATGGCTAAGGATTATTAAATGAAAACACCCTTAACAGTTTTATCTCAAGAGTCTGAGCAATAAGAATTTTAAAAAGCTGACATTGGACAAAAACAGTATTCTGGTTCCATAGTAGAAAATGGCATTAAGTTAATCTTTCCCTCAAAATGACTATTTATATATTTAAAATCTTTTAGGGAGGTATCTGCCATTACAAAATGGAGTTCAGAAGGCTGAAAAACCTGAATAGTATGTGTATTGAAGCTCCTTGATAATTTTTAGCTAAACAGCACCCAAAACTGAGGCAACATTCTCTAGTGGGACTTAAATGACCTGAGAACTAATTTGTAACACTGGATATCTTTTAAAACACTACCTCCCTTTACCTCCCCTTGCATATCAACCAAATTCTATTCTAAAAGTGACATTAATGGAAAGCTGCAACAATAGCCCTGAATATTAAACTTTCTTAGAGAATGTCTCCTTCCCTACACTTTTGGAAGTTAAATTTTTCTTCCTGTTAATTTTCTCAGAGTATGTTAACTTGATTGTGAGTCACATTAAGAAAGTATTTTTTTAGCTAAGACTTCATTTTAGTTACTGAGATGGTTTATTGCTTTACTGTTTGTTACAAATATCCTATACATGAAGTTAATGAGCACCTTTTCTATTAAAGAAAATCTATTTCTATCTTTCATATATTACTTGAGCTGGAGAAATTTTTTTTTAATCTATTATCCACTATTTGCTGAAGAGAGACCATTCATCAATCTCAGAAGGAAAATACTTCCAGCGATCAATATTTTTGTTTTTTGAAAAGGTCTTTTTCAAATAAGTAGCCTGACATGAAAAATACAAAAGGATGAACTTTATTAAACATACAAATTCAGGAACATTCAAGTTTGTTTTTTTAAACGTTTACAGTATAAGACAGAGCAGATCAATGGTAATGGTTTTTATATACAACTATTATCCTTACCAAATCGAGTAGGTACATGTACCGACTTCAATGTTCAAAATAACAAAATGAATGTTCTATGTCCCTAAGTTTTTCTATACTCTACGACTAATAAATGGGAGACTTCTCAGCAGATCAATATCCCCAGATTTGTTTCCCATAAGAATTCTGATATGCTGTCTGTCATTGCTATATATCATTGGAATGCAGAAATCCATAAACCTCTCTCACTGGTTCTTTCCTACTCTTCCTACTTCATTTATCTCTCTTCCCACCCCCAAGTAGGACCAACTTAGTCAAAACAGAATACAGAGATCCGGATGGCTCTAGGCAGAGGAAAAATCTCCAGTAATATTCTCAATTCTGTGTTTACTTTTCCTTCTAGCAGCTACCTAATTATACCTAAGATGGTATATGTAAAAAAAAAAAAAAATAATACATTTAGGGGAAAAGAAAAAATGTTGGATTATCAATCTTCACCTTGGTCTGTGGCTTCCCTTTACCAACCAGTATATGCATTAAGTTTTTAACTGTAAACATAAGCAATATTCAGCAAAGCACCCAGAAACTTTGTGGAAAGCACCACATAATTTTCAAGGAGAATGTGTAAGGTGAGGATAGAGCAGGCAGGAAAAAAACAAGAGAACCCATTAAGAAAAACATGTCAATTCACACAATAAATGCTTTCACAAAATACTTTTAAATGGATAACTTACATTCAATTTTAAGTGATATCCCCATTTTCTCATTGCTTAGTGTTCACAAAAGGCATAATATATGGATCTAGAAGAGGAAATTATTTTCTTAACCTACAGAATGGTTAGAGCACCAGTACAGGCTTGAGTCTTCCAACAGTACACATAACTCATAGTTCGAAGAAACCAATAAAGTAAGCTTTTTGATTCATTTAATCCCTAAAACATCCATTGAATTTAAGACTTGCACCTTGAACCCTTATGTACTAGGCTAAAACTGCCCCTTTTTCTGTACATGGCAGTAATAATTAGGGAAACTAAAGAGCTGTTTCTCCTTGGGTAGATCTAACTCAAAAATCATGTTAGTAATCTTCATACAATTTTAGAATAAATTATTCATCTTGCCCTGGTCTCTATATAAGAACTTATGGCTACACAAAGAACTCTTTCACCCCATCTCACGATACATAACAGCTAACATTACATGAAGAACAATAATCACAAATGCATATCTTTAAAAAACGGATGCAACAAAGCTCTTTCTGCTGTTATTCTTGAAGCTGGATTTAGATCTAGAAGTTTATCAAGCAGGTCATAAGCTTCATCGGGTACGTCATCCCAGCCTTCTAGATTGGTGGTATACACATCAAAATGCGCCCCACACCCATTTCTGTTCTCTTTATACAGTGAATTCCCTGAGTGCTGTGCTTGAGGCGTTTGTATGAGGTGAGAAGCTTTATGGGCAGTCTTCTCTGAAAAAACTGGGTCATGAGAAGCAGGCCCTTGTATATCGTTTGTAAATTTGGGAGTGTTAGAATCTATACCTCTGAGCTTCTCACAGAGTTTTCTCAAGTCTTGTGCTGGGACTTCTTTGCTACACAGTATTGACTTGCCTAAAAGAGAAAAAAATACATGTATTTTGTTATCAATTGAATAAATCAGAAGCCTCTCTCATGAAAAACATACAAGCCCAACCACTCGCTTTGTGGATATATTAATACTTACACTGAGGATGAGATAGAGCACCACAGGCTATTTTAAGTTTCTTTGCACTACATAGCGGAAGATGAAATCATAAAGTGGGAGACAGTAAGTAGAAAGCAGTGACTTACTAAGGTAAGAACTCACTTGACTCTGCCAACTTCTCTAGTTTCATTGTATCCGTCTGTAATCTTTAATCAGCCGCAGCTTCCATTCCCTCTCCCCCTTCTAAGCTTCTACATGCCTTTCACTACATGGTTCCTGTCTTTGTCTAGGATGTCCTGCACACCCCCACGTGCCCACGATACTCCACTCAGCTCCAGAATGACCTTTGTGAGGCATGACCCTCTCAGAGAGTTGATCCTTCTAAACGTCTATTGTACCCTGCGAAGATTTCTACTATTACTTTTGCCATCCTGTATTGTATCTGGTAAAATATGTCTGTCTTGCGTACTAGACTATGAGCTCTTTGAAGACAGGAACTGTCTTATTTATCTTTGAATCCCCCAAACCTAGACCATGTTTGGTAAATACTAGGTTCTCAATGCCTGTTGGACTGGACAAAAAGGCATTATTCAGCTTCTCACGTCATTGTTCAAATATCATATCCTTACACATGCTGTCCCTGATCAACCTATGTGAAATAGCTGTGCCCTCTTCACTCCCTGTCTCCTTTTATCTTTCTCAGTATCACTGATCTAAATGACAGTATGGATTTGTTTATTTTGTCTTCCCCACAACAATTTAAGCTCTATGAGAACAGAGACTCAACAATAGTACCTGGTACATATAAACCTCCAATAAATGTTTCTATGTGAATACACAAACCAGATCTCAGTTTTTTTAAAAATAGAAATGTCTTTGACACAATTTCCCAAAAGGATTACGATCAGACATAGGCAAAAATAAGTTAAGCACACAAATAGGCAATAATGTATTTATTATTTTTGCCTTATACTTCCTTATTAAACAGAAATGTGGCTCTAAACAATGAATGAAACAGCATATAGATTCCTTTCTAGGGTATTTGTTAACAATGTGGACTATTAAAGCAATTAATCTGGCTCTGGATTATATAAAGTTACTTTTACATATTCTGATCTAACTACTGGATTGGTGGACCTAAGGTATGGGGGGAAAAGGGTGGGGGTGGCATGGCAGGCAGGGAGACAAAGGAAACAAACTACCAAAAACTAAGTTGGTTGAGGATACCCAGGCCAATCCTTTCTTACTTTTAAATCTATTTTATCGTTCCCATTCTCTCCAGAAAATTATAGCTCGAGAAGAATAGTCATATAGTCTTACTCCTTAATTTACAGACTACTCTGAAGTCATGAGATAATAAACACTATGTGTTATAGCACCTTCCCAAGTTATACATTATGCCTAAATTATCTTTTTATACATCCAAAGAGAGGGTTCATTATTCCGGGAAAATAATTTAAACTAATATATTCAATCAAAAAATATTTTGTCTATTGAATTTATTTGACACAACTCAACAAGTACTTAATGACAACCTACGATGGGGTCAGGTCTGGGGGTTGAGGACAGTGGGGCAAGTTACACATAAGACAAGAGAATGAGAGGTATTCTCACTGCTAACCTCAGGCAAGACATTTCTTTTGATCATAAAGAAAAACACTGGTGGTTGCTAAAGTTTTGAGTTCTGTATTCAAAAGTTACAGGAAGATTTGACTGAAATAACTAGCGAAGTCATACTAAGAAAACAGACACGTGCTACATAGCATTATTTTTTAAGGACGAGAACAAGCATTACAATAAGGGATCAAATCTTAACTCCTTATAGTTGTGGTTTGACTTAATTACATAAATATTTTTAATAATATATTTTAATTTGTTGATTGTGTATTTATTACGCATCATGTGCTCTTGGGCCTCCCTTAAATGGTCTTAGTCTACTAACAAACAAACAGTAAATTATACTACAACAGAATAAGGACAGCAGTGGGGAAGATAATAGAATGTGTGTTAGTTGTCAGCTTCCTTAGGGTTAGGGTAGCAGAGAAGAGAAACGAACAGAACCCCTTTGCTGATGTAGTATCACTGTAAGCATGTATTTGACATGGAAGTCATCTCCTGAGCGCCACGAAGTTCTCATATTTCAAGATTGGGACATACAGTGCTCTTCGCAGAGTACCTGAGAATTATCTCAGCCTTGCACTAGCCAACAACGTGAACACAAATGCCCACCTTATGTATATTCTCCATGCACAATTTTAGTTAATACTTTCCAGAGTGGATGGGTATGATTGTGTCAGAGTGCTACCACACAATATAGAACACCCCTTAGGACGGAGTTGCTGTCAGCCGACCCCAAGAGAAGCTTGGCCACCTTGTGCTTAGGCTCTGGATCAATGGGTCTTAATCAAGGGTGCACTCAGAATTATCTGAGGAACTTCATGAAACACATGCACCTGTATTAATCCAGCCCTTCCTGGAAAACAGGAATCAGAAAAGTATGATACGTAGGAAGGGTCCAGGCTTGTTAGTTTTAAATAAAAAAGTGATTTTGACCAGGAACTACTTCTGACTAAAAAAATAATTGTCCCTTGCTTAGGCACCAGTGCTGTGGTCTAATCCATCAGAAAAACTTAGTGGTGGTTGTGAAGAAAGCCTCACAGTAGAGGCTTACCAAAAAATCTTTCTGCAGCAAAGTCAATCCACAATTTGTACCTTTCTTACACCTATTTTAAGAAAATTTTATCTAAAGAAAATAAGGTAAAGTAATACATACATGCAAGAGAAAAGTGACCATGAGTGGAAAGCAACATTGATACTTTGGAAATGGCATTCTTACATGAGTATGTTTACTCTCAACTGATTGAAAAAACTTTCATCTACTGGTGAATAACTCCATGAGATTATGAAATTTATCAGAGAACACCAAAGCATTTTGTTGAACAGCTGAAATCCTCACCCCCATCTGTAGTCGCTGTTATAATGAGGATCAACAATGGAAGTACAACATGACACAGGAACATTCCAGGACAAATGTCATGGTAGCAGACAGGGGCTTTATTGAGATTTATTATTGTACTGCTTGTTCTCAAGCATTTGAGTTCAAGTTGTTGGCTAGTGCAAGGCTGAGATAATTCTCAGGTACTCTACGAAGAGCACTGTATGTCCCAATCTTGAACTATAAGAACTTTGTGGGGCTACGGAGATGACTTCCATGTCCAATACATGCTTACAACGATACTACATCAGTAAAGGGGTTCTGTTCATTTCTCTTCTCTGCTACCCCAACCCTAAGGAAGCTGACAACTAACACACGTTCTATTATCTTCCCCACTGTCGTCTTTATTCTGTTGTAGTATAATTTACTACGTTAAATCATCACTTGCTTTATAAAATGGGTATCGTCCACTAAGCAAAGAAAAGAATATGACACCTGCAGACCACATGTCAATTGTTTGTTAGTAGACTAAGATCATTTAAGGGAGGCCCAAGGGCACATGATGCTTAATAAATACATAATAAACAAATTAAAACATATTATTAAAAATATTTATGTAATTAAGTCAAACCACAACTACAAGGAGTTAAGATTTTATCCCTTATTTTACTTAAGATAATAAAGTTAAACTTTAAATATTGGAGAAGTGTAGCACTTTTTGTGCTTGATAAGATTAAATAATTGTATGAATAGATGTGATGAAAATTATTTCTTACACATGCAATTAATTTTTAACCAACTGAGAAATCTTGCAACACCAGAGAACTTTATGAATACGGAATGTTTATTTGAAAAGAGAATTTCATAATAATGTATTAAGTAATTTGTAGGAGATAATCAAAAGCACTTGTTTTCTTCTATAACATAAAACTGCTTACCAAAAGTTTCAGCAGCCTGGATAGTTTCTCTGGATCCACGAATTGTCATAATTTGAGCCAAAGCCGTTAAATCATCACTTGCTTTATAAAATGGGTATCGTCCACTAAGCAAAGAAAGGAATATGACACCTGCAGACCACATGTCAATTGCTGTAACAAAAAACAAACTTTAAAAAAAAATGCCAAATCTGTAATTTTATCATCTGTATCAGTTCTCAACCTTTACTGTACATTCACATCATCTTGACAGCTTTAAAAAAATTCTGATGCCCAGGCCGAATCCCTCAGAGATTCTGATTTAACTGTTCTGGAGTAGGGCTCAGGGATCATTATTTTTTTTAGAAGTTCCCCAGATGCTTTTAATGTAATTTCAGGATTGAGATTCCCTGGTCTAACATCCGTAATACACAATACAATGTTTTCTCTTTTGAGCAACACTGTTGGTAAATTCAAAAGGATATTTCATCATTAGAAAACACTAAATAAATGCATGTTCTTAAGATCAAAAGAAATCCAAAATTAGCTATCTGGGGAAAAAATCTAGATGCTCCTCAGAAATTACACACTATAGTAGTAAAAGTGGTTCATTTTAGTGAAAAGTATTTAACATTAGAAGCGCTTCTTCAGCCAGGTGCTAACCCTAACTTTTGCTGTAGAGACTAATACCCAGAATTTTGGTAGTTAAGATTAAGACCAGCTCAGCCTCATGTTAAAAAACATTTCTTTTTCCTTTTAGAGACATCTTCTGTCCTAATTGTTGACCTTCCAGTATCACCAGATTTACTGTCTATTTCCTTGGTCAGTGTATCATTTGCCTTTCTTGGTTCCCTTTGTACCTCTGCCTGTTCCTTCAAAGTATTCTCTAAGCCTCAAACACTGAGGTTTCCAGAATTCCAATCTCTTCTCCCTTATACGCTCCCTGATTAGCCCATCTACTTTATGGCTTCAACTACCATTTATATAACGATGACACTCAACTGTATTTCCAAACCAGGCATCCCTGAGTTTCAGACTTACTTTTACTGTTGGACATCTCTATCTGGATGTCCTCAAAATACCTCAAATTAATTATGCCCCCAACCGTGTCTTACCTTGTAAACCCGTTGCTTCTTTATTCTCCACCTTGGCCACTGGTACACATCTAAGTCCCCCAGGTTAGGAATCTGATAAACATCTGAGATGCCCTTTCCCTCAACTCCTCACACCCAAATCCACATCCAATTAATCCTCCAAGTTCTGCCTTTCCAAGCCTTCACTTTTCTTTTCATTCCTATGACTAATGCCCCACTCAGGCTTTCATCCTTTCTCACCTGGACTACTGCAGGTCCCCATTCTCCAAAATCTAGCCTCTCTACACACCTGCCAGATAATCCCTCGAGAACAAAAAGGTACCATATCTTCCTGTTGATAACCTTCTAACACCTACAGGATACAGTCCAAGCCATTTAACAAGTGTGACCTGACATTGTCTACCTCTTTATAGGTATATTTCTCATCACTCCTTGATTCTTGCTACACTAAAATTTTACTCTGTCCTGTCTGACCAGGGCAAGCTGTCTCTGGAGTTTGTCTGCTCATGCCGCAATGCCAAACCAACCCCCATCCCAACTTACAAATCTCTTCTCAGAACTTCTCTTTTCATAAACTTTCTTTCAAAATCCAGTCAGGTATTTCAGATACCCCTAAAATACCTTGTATAAAGTTTTATATTCATACTCAACAGGTTATTTTATCATTAGAGAATGTGTCCTGACTAGAGTATAAGCAGCTAGTTTTATTCATTTTTTTTGTATCATTTTGTATCATTAGAATACACACAGTGCATAAATGCATTTCTTTAAATATCATAATCCAAGTGAATGGTAGGATTCATCTGTTTCCTATATTTCAGTTCCATAATTTTTTTCTTTTTCAAAAATGTTTTTAATGCTATTCTATTGTTTTTACAGTAACAAAACAATAATGTTAATGGAATACACAATCACGTGTATCACAGGAAAGTTTTGAGGCATTATGCAAACAGATAAAATGCTGTCAGTCTTAAGTTAGCAAAGACCACTATACACAATTTCTTCCCCCACAAAGGGGATGTTAACAAAATTCCTGTTAAAATCATCTTGTAAATAGATAAGCAAAATGTGATCTATTAAAAAAAAAATGTTCTTTTAAACAGAGGAAACACTAGGATTAGAAGCTTTCATAAATACTATTATCTTTAAAAATGGGAATACCACACTGCTAGAACTGCTTATGTACTTTAATTAAAAGCAGAAGAGCTCAAAATTAGTCATAAATAAAGTACATAAAATAAAATATGCCTGGGACAATTGATTTTAATTGGCGTCTGTATTGCTAGTGCAACATACCTGTAGTTTGATTGGGGCACTTTGTCAAGACCTCTGGTGCTCTGAATCCTGGTGTACCCGCCCTAGGGGCAACCTGTTGCCGCCTTATGATGAGATAAGATTTTTCTAGTTATGTTCAAGTTTAATTATTTAAGACCAAAAAAAAAAAAAAAACCATTTATCAATTTAGTTCACAGTAAATTCTGCCTTGATATCTATCTACATAAATAAGTTATTATAAAGCAAATGGTAATTCAGTATGATGAAAATCCTAAATTTTGCTTCCACAGATCCTTCCCTACCCCCTCAACTAGTTCCCAGCCTTATGCCAGAAAGATTTTAAGATAACTTCCAGGCACAAAAAGAGGTAGTAGGTGAGAAAAGCCAAAACAGAAAAATAGAACACAACAGGAATTCAGAGGTATGAAAATTTATTTCTGTTTGGAGTGATATACTTATTCATTTATATACTTGAGTTAATCAGGAAAGGCTCATGAAAACCAAGTCCTGAAGGAAAAAAAAAATTAAAGTGGCAAAGAGTTGGAGATGAGAGTGAAAGAAGAGCTCTGTTATTTGGTTCTGGTTTTTCTACATTGGCAGGAATGAAGGAAAAAAAGAAAAGATTAAATTAGCAAGCAAAATGTGCAATTCTCAGATCCCAAAAAAGCTATCCCCCCACAAAAATTATTTGTATAAAGAACAAATGTATTTTCCAAAGAGAATATAGTGTCAAGTGAACAATACATGACAACAGTTATCATTTGCTCTCCAAGGTAATACTCTCCATCAGTACGTATGTAGTTGACAGAACTGTGTTATTTCCTTTGGCTCACTCAATCAATTTGTCCAGCAGAATCGATGCCATTTCTAATCTTGCAGGCAGCATGCTGGTGATTTTACAGTACCATCAAAACACATTACCTTGAAAGGCAAATACTGCAAACTTTATCTGTTGCATAACAGTCACAGGTCAGGCTGGTGGGGCAAGAACTGGTAGTTTTCTTCATCACACCACTATTCATAACTTTTGTAGAAACAGCCTTCTTTTTTGTTGCTAATTTTCTAGATAGTACATCCACAGTCTTTGACTGCTTCATAAACTGTAAAAGAAAAGTCGTATTTTCTATTTTTATGACATTTAATATGATGTCTTCAAATGCTAGCGTGGCAAAATGCAATAGTGGATGCATAACTTTTAAAACTGCTGCATGTACTATTGGATTGTAAACAAACAGTTTTCGTATTAAAACATTTAAGATCTTTTTAGGTTTTTCTGTTGAATAAACATATTAAAATTTACTAATTAACTAGTTTGGTAAATATTTGACTTATTTTTTATTAGAACTTTTCCTGGTATGTTACAGAAATATTAAACAGTTATGTTCTAGTGTCTAACTCCATTTCAGAACTGTAAATTGCACAATTACATTGGCTAAAATCAGAATTTTAATTTGTTGCTCATACTATCTAGCTGTTATAGGATATCTTAAGTCAATTTAAAACCATTTAACATTGAAGATAATTTTATAAAAATCTTTATGCTATTAACTATGTGTCAGAAATGTGTCATTTGTTGGGAGCTCACATTCTAGCCAATGAGAGAAAAGGCAAGAATGTTCCAAATGTTCCTACAGGGGGAGAGCAACAGTCAGCTAATGAAAAAGTCCACCAGAGAAGTTCAGGAAAAAAACTGGACAAAATAAAAGTGTTGACTAGATGCTCAAAGTAGTAATACCTTCTGCTGAAGCAACTCCTTTTAAAAACTTCCTGATAATAAATGCTGACCTACCCTTTCCCTAAATTCTCTTTAGTAAACGACTAACTGACGATTACACTATGAAGCTACATTACTTACTTTCACTGCAGGGCTCTCATGTGAAATGGAACTGTGTATATTGAAATTTCTTTCTCCAAAAACAGAGCGCTGGACAGAAAGGCCTACAGATCCCTCCTACAATACCAACAAAAACAAGGAAAATAAGGATTATATCTGTAACACTTTCTGCCAGCTGTACTCTGCTATAGTTTTGAAAGAGTTAAGTGACATGAAACAAAAACAGCTGCATCCAAGTCATTCTCAGGCACCAAAACACTTCTGTGAAAGGAGAAAATAGTCTATACAGAACTCTTGACACCCATACAACATTATCATAGTCCACAAATATGTTACTGAAAAAACAGAAAATCCACCTGCATGGATGTTACATTTTGCTGTGCAGCTAAAATGGAGATAGACACTTCAGAATTTTTCTCCTGTAACTAATGCTTTCTTTTAAAAAGGATAATTAATCTGAACTTTATAACATGCAGGGAAAACTTACTATTTTCCATTTTGTTATATAATGTAATTGGTAATGACAAAGACAGTATAAATCTACCAAGTACGGTTCAGTTTTAAAATAGTAACACGATCCGTTACAAATCTTACTAGTGAAAATCTAATCATAGACAACAATTGTAAAAACAAATTATTTTAAATTGCCAGTATTATCCTAGCATTACATCTCCCTCTGTTGGATGAAGGAGTACATTTCTAAAACAGTGTTAGTTAAGAAATAAAAAAGGTAGAACCTTTCCATCTTTTCCTTGTTTAATCTGAATTTGTGTATTTGTGTAGGGCCTTTTAACAGAAGCTTTTGTGGTGGGCTGCTGATCCGGCTCCTTAGGTGCTGCCAGGCCACTTAATGGAAACTTGTTTCCGGTGATTAGATGGGATTTATATTGTGAACAGCCTTCCTGCTGAGCTTCAGATTGAACAAATTTGAGAAGCTCTATTTTTGTATCGTGGGTTCCTTGGGCCAAACCAAAGTCTACCAAGGCGTACCTAAGAAACAAAAGAAAGTATTTTTGACATCTCTGTGACAATTAAAGCTTAGTGACGTCATAATAAGCTCAAGCGATACTCATACAGAAACTGTGATTCTTTGGGGGATCAATTAAGAATTTGTAACATTCTTGAAAAAGGAAAAGAAAAATAAGTTTGACACAGAAGGTAAGGATTTAATAGCTCACTAGGATTGAAAAGTAAGGAAAGAAGTATCTCCATCCCCCCCACCAAAATCTTTAATTCCCGTTTTTCCATTGGCCTGTACTGACAAGGAACACGGGATATAAACACAATTCTTTTTTCTCTGACGGTGGCAGAGATGTCATTATAGTAGATAATTTTTAATTAAACAAGTTTAAAAGAAAAATTAAAATCATAGTTTTAAAATCTGATTTAAGAAAACTAAAGACAACAGTCAGGAGTAGAAAGGCCCAAGGAAAGAAGTTATAGTTCTATTCTTCTTACCACACTTAATATGACACAATGTATAAACAGCAGTATTTAAGTTTTCAATGCCTCCATGTATAGAACCAGCATAAAAAAGATATATAAATACAAAATTTAGTGTTGAAACAAAAATTTGCTTTCATGTGGTCTAATCCCCTCATATACCGAAAAGAAAAATAAAGCCCAGAAATAAGAGGAATGTGTAAGGTCAAGAAGACTAGACCCTTTCTAAGTTTCTTTTAGCTAAGTGCTATTTCCCTTGAGCCATGGAGCATTGAATGATGTACTAATACAATTTTATGTTCTTCTTCACTGTATTTTCCCTCTCCTATCACAGAAAAAAAGTCTGTGTGTGGCTGTTGCAGCATGTTCTATGTCTAAGAGATGGATCCCATAGCACAAATTCACTCAAGTGTAAATATTTTCTGGTAACTTTCCACACTTACTTTTTCAGGCGCCTATTATATAAAAAATTGCTGGGCTTCACATCACGGTGAACAATACCAAACTGATGAATGCGTTTCAAAGCTTTGAACAGATTGAACATATATTCTCGTACTTCTTGAAAGGAAAGAGAATTCAAGATGTCCTAAAATAAAGTTATGAATTAGGTCGTAAAATTTTTTTCAATTAAATACTGAGTTAATAAAAATTCAAGCCATACCAAAACCTACCAAAAAGGACTCATGCTCCAGATACGGCATAGCAATAACCACATGATCATTTTTCCTAAAGCAGTATTTAACTCCCATGACATTGTCTTGCCCCCTAGTGGAAAAACGTACAGTGAACTTTAGAGGAAAGGTCAAATAAACTGAAACTTTAAAACAAAAAACAAATATAAAAACCCCCTGCAATTTTATCAATGCATAAATAATGCTAGAAGACTAACTTAAAACTGTCCTCATATAGGATAATATACACATTCAACTGACTTGGACAAGACAGGTTTTTTTTTTCCTTTTTTTTTTATTATTTTTTAATTTATTGGGGTGACAATTGTTAGTAAAATTACATAGATTTCAGGTGTACAATTCTGTATCACATCATCCATAAAGGACAGGTTTTTTAAGAACAAAAATAGCACTAGTTATGAGGATACTATAATAATTCATACATGAGATATAGTTTTAATTGGAGGAGTGACAGAATAAGAAAAAGATGAATAACAAGAATGAATTAACAAGATTTAGTAACAGATAAGATGGTAATAGTAATGAATAAATTTAAAAAATTTAGCTAACCTTTACCAAGCATTCACTATATGCCAAGCTCTGATCTAAGCACTTCATATCTTTAACAAATTCATTTCATCTTCACAACAACCCTATGAGAACAGTGCTATTATTTCCTCCCCTTTTCTACAGACAAGGAAATTGAGGCTCGGAGAGGTTAAGGAACTTCCCCATCAAACCAGAATTCCATGGAACCAGGATTTGAGTCTAGGCAGTTTGCTTCAGATCTATGCTCGTAACCACTATGCTACACTGCACCTCATGAAAGATGAGGAAAATAGGGTAAAGTTTATTTCCATGGCTTTGAGCCTGAGTAAAACAACATGGATATCAACAAAATATGTAGAGAAATCAGGAAAAGAAGCTTCAAAACCAAGACCTCATCATTTTGACAAAGATATCGAGATATGGGACTAAGCCTTAAGTGAGAAGTCAGTGACAGTACTTGCACAGAAGTGATATGTAAAGCTGTGAAAATGATGAGAAAACTGAACCTTGGACAAGTCCCTAAAGTTGGAGAGCAAAATGAGGAGGAAGGGGCAGAAAGCTGATACGGGTGCCATGCAAGTGAGGAGTTCTGAAGCAAGGGGTAATCAGCCTGGAGGTCAGAAAGAGTAAGAATTGACGGAAGGCTTTTAGTTTGGCAAAGAGGAATTAACTGGTCATTTTTCAGAGAGCAATTTAAGTGGGAAGAAGAGGTAAAACAGGATTTAAGGAGGGAAAAAGGATACAACAGAAGCAGAACATAAAGAAAATTTGTTTGAAATATCTGGCAAAGAAAAGAAGAAAAAACCAGTGGGGAAGGTAGAAGGGAAGCAAGAACACATAAAGATTTTAGTGTGCACTGTTCTGAAGTACAGCAGAGGGACAGATTTAAAGTGTGGAAAAAGGAATGATTTTATTCAAGGGACAAGAATGTAGTATTTGGGCTGGACCGGTGGCTCAGGCGGTTAGAGCTCCATGATCCTAACTCCAAAGGCCACCGGTTCAATTCCCACATGGGCCAGTGGGCTCTCAACCACAAGGTTGCCAGTTCGATTCCTCGAATCCCTCAGGGATGGTGGGCTGCGCCCCCTGCAACTGAGATTGAACACGGCACCTTGAGCTGAGCTGCTTCCCAAATGGCTCAGTTGGCTGGAGCGCGTCCTCTCAACCACAAGGTTACCGGTTCGACTCCCGCAAGGGATGGTGGGCTGTGCCCCCTGCAACTAGCAACAGCAAATGGACCTGGAGCTGAGCTGCGCCCTCCACAACTAAGACTGAAAGGACAACTTGAAGCTGAACGGCACCCTCCACAACTAAGATTGAAAGGACAACTTGACTTGGAAAAAAGTCCTGGAAGTACACACTGTTCCCCAATAAAGTCCTGTTCCCCTTCCCCAATAAAATCTTTAAAAAAAAAAAAAAAGTTTTTAAAAAAACAAATAAAAAAAACTGTTTTAAAAAAAAAAAGAATGTAGTATGTAATCATGCCTTAGACAGGCCATCTCAGCATCCTCTTGTCTTCTATAATAAACAGAAGAGTGAAACAAAGAAATAGGATTGTTCATTCATTCTATAAATATTTAGCAGGCACTGTTACCATATTTCCCCAAAATAAGACCAGATCTTATATTAAGTTTTGCTCCAAAAGACGCATTAGGGCTTATGTTCAGGGGATGTCCTCCTGAAAAATCATGCTAGGGCTTATTTTCTGGTTAGGGCTTATTTTCAGGGAAACACAGTATTTGCTAGACACTATGTTAGACATTCGGGATGCAATGGTGAATTAAAATTAACACCATTTCTGCCCTCATGGAGTTTACTATCTAGTAGATAATGCAGTTAATAAACAAGATAAGAAATAATAATAGATTATAAGAGCTGTAAAAGAGAGCAAAAGGTGCTGTGACAATAAAAAATAGGAGAATCTAATTTAATTCAGAGAAGACCTCTTTGAAGTGGTGCCACTCTTGCTCAGATCAGAAAGATGAGTGGGCACTGTGAGGGGTCTTCCTGAATGGGGAACAGTATGGCTAGAAGCCCTGAGGTAAGAAAGCTCTCGAGACAATTTTGAGGAACTAAAGAAACTGGAGCACAGCGAAAGAGGTGGGAAAACTGGCATGGGATAAAGTTCAATTTTTTCTTTCTTCAAAGTACCCTGAGAAACCATTGAAGGATTTTAAGTGGTGGAACTAACAGTAACCAATTTGTATTACTTGCGCACATATTTTTATATTTTAAAGATCATCCTGGCTGTTTTGTAACCATGGGAGTAATGGGGTAAGAGAAGAAGTAGACCATTATAGTCATCTAGGCTTGAAGTAGTAGCTGAGAAGGCAGAAAGACATGGATGAGTTTTTAGATATATTTTGGAGTCAAAATGGCCAAGACTTGGTGATGGATGTGGTTTAGGAGAGAAATGGAAAAACAGGATGATTACTAGGTTTCTGGCTTGAGCAACTGAGTTACATGGTGGTGACATTTGCTGAGATGGGTACATAAAAACAAGGTGTTGCAATAGGATTTCTTCTTTTTTTTTGGTAGGGAAAGATGGATTAAAATTTAGTTTTTGGCATATTATGTGTGAGATGTTTATTAGGTGTCCAAGCAGAAATGTCAAATAGGTAGGTGTTTAAAGTCATGTGGAAATACATGATCCTACCTAGGAACTAGTCTAGAGAAAAAAAGCCCAGCATCAAGCACTGAGAAACTCCAACATTTAGAAGTCAGGTAGAAGAGGGAGAACTGGCCAAGGGCACTGAAAAGGAAAGGCCAAGTCAAGCAGGAAGAAAACAAGGAGTGTGATAGTATGGAAGTCAGAAGATAATGGTTCAAATCAATTATGTTAAACTCAGCCTAGAGTTCAAGTAAACAGAAACAGGAAACTGGCAAAATGAAGTCATGGTTGACTCTACCTAAAGGAGTTTTAGTTTAGTATAGAGAACAGCAGACACACTATCTGAGTAGTGAAAGGGGGGTGTGGAAGTGAAAACAGCATGTGTAGATAATTTTTGAGAAGTCTGACTGTGAAGGGGAGCAAAGAAATGATGGAGCAGCTGGAAATGGGATGGCAGTACAAGGGGGATAAGAGATGCTAGATCATGTCTGTATGTTGATAGGCATGACCTAGCAGAGAGAGACCAATGAGTAAGACATGCCAAATGATTCTGTTGGTCAGAATAAAATAAGAAATGAGGCTCTCTATAGCTGGGATGTGAAATATGAGTTCTCCAAATTTAAAAAAAGTGTCTAGACCCATGGAAGCCAAAGTTTATGGTTTGGCAGGAAGATGAGAAAAAGAAGTGGTAAAAGAACAGGAAGCCAAGCTTAGCCCCCAGGGAAATCTACTCCAAAAATTAATACAAATTTTACTAACCATTCCAAAGTTAGAGGAAAAGTACTAGCAAATTGCAAACACCTGACAAAGAATGTTTAATTAATGGACAATCTCAGATATCTACTTAAAATTTGTCTTAAAAATTACATACAGCCATTTCAATTAAAATGTCTTTAAATCGCCTACCCAGCCACTGTTAGGCACTGAAGTTCAGCTGCAATCCTTATAGGATGACTTGTTGGAATTAAATGTTTTAGAGCAATTTTCTCTTCAGGTCCTACTTGTAACTGCGCTGTGGCCAAATAAACAGAGCTGAAAGTGCCTATAAAACAATTTATTAGATTTTTCAATATTTGGTTTTCAAAAATGTTTATAAAACAACGCTAAAATACATCATAAAAACTGTTTAGAACCCATAAAATTATCATAATATATCATTAATATTTTAATAACAATGGAAACAAAGAGCAAACACATCTATGACTACAACTTATTTTCAATTTTTAATAAATTCTTAACTGCCCTCAGGAGACACTATATTAATCAAACTTCTATAGTAAATGTTTGTCTAGGTTAGCATAATATATTTCCATGGTCATGACCTGGTCTAATAAGTCTTTTTCTATAATATAGTCATTTGAAATTACTTTCTTAAGACTTGGATACACATATGTCAAAAGTAAGAATGATAACAGTCTTAGATGGAAAAAAATTACAAAAACACCTGGGCTTTTAAACTTAACATTAAACAAAAGAGAAAAAAAAAGATATGGTGGTCAATTAAATTTAAGAAATGCTGAGTTAAAACAAATTGATAGATTTTTTATTTTTTACGACAAAATTTTCCAGCCTTTAATGTGTTCATCACGAATAACCAAAAGGGATCTATATGCACTACATTTCCCAAGCTTCTTTAGCCTTAGAACATACTCCTCCCCCTTCAGAAATACCTATCAATTTGTTAGGACATCAGTGTTTTCCAGAACAAAGTTTTTGAACACTAAAGCAGAGTTCAAAAAAGGTAAGGAGAAAAATGTAAAGATCTGCTTCTTACATCCCAAATCACCTCATCTAATTACTCTGTCCCCACTGACCTAGACTTTTCTAGTCTGACACTTTTCATTGTGAAAAGCAAGCAATAAAATATATGGAAGTATTTTTACTACTTAGACATTTCTCAACATAGCCACCAAAAAATTCTATTATCTTTTATCTTCTCATTCCCTTCACATCTGTCTGCCAAATTCACCCTTCATTCAATCAAAATGATTGTCAGTCTTTCAATGGTATTTATGCTAATATCGACCATCCTATAAATACTGTACTACTTTATTTTCATCATTTTACCATCTTAGGTTTCATGTATGAGGTAACCAACTGAGCTAAGAGGCCGCCCCACATGGTGTTAATATTTTAAAGTATATTTTTCAGTAAGAAATAATAATGAACATCAAGATTAAACAAGGATAACAAAAGGGGAAAGAAAAAAAAAAAACCTTAAAAAGATAATAAAGTATATCCCCAAATTACCTTCTCCAATTTTGTCCTTAATCTTAAACACATTACCGAGCTGTGGTACAGCTTCATAAAGCTTCTCAATATCTTTTTTAACACCTATCAAGGAAAAAACAATTCATAGCTACAATTAATGAGTGTATATTTTATACTTTCTTAAATTAAAAAAAACTCAATGAAATAAATTCTAAACTATGACTAAGTTACAAATAAATAATTAGGTATAATAAGCTTTAAAATCATGGTAAGAACAATTAAAATCCCATCAAGTTGTTGTAACTCATATATACCTCTTGAACTAAAAGACAAAACTGTCTGAATCACACACTTCAAGCTACACTGACTGGACTTCTATTACCGTGTTTCCCTGAGAATAAGACCTAGCCGGACCATCAGCTCTAATGTGTCTTTTGGAGCAAAAATTTATAAGACCTGGTATTATATTATATTATATTATATTATATTATATTATATTATAATTATATTATATTATACCTGGTCTTATATTAAAATAAGACTGGGTCTTGTATTAGTTTTTGCTCCAAAAGACGCATTAGAGCTGATGGTCCAGCTAGGTCTTATTTTCAGGGAAACACGGTAAGTCCCAGAATCACAGGGAATTTCTACTTCTCTGGAATTATTATATATGAACAGATACATTGTCACTGCCCACAGTACAACACACTGAAGAAGCTAACTTTAAAAAAAAAAAAACTAAACAATTTGTGCTACGATCACTAGATGGCATGACAAGGACACAATGCAATCTTCTTGAAAAGTATTTCCTTCCCCCAAAGATACAAAACCTTACAGGCTTGGGAAAGTTTTTTGTATTGTACATTCATAGTATTCCCTCAGATAGACAGTCTACTAATGCTGTCAGGCATATCGAAAAATATTTTAAAAAAATTGTTCCAATAACTAATAGTATCTTCTATCCCTGCCAGCACGTAAACTGCTAATTTTAAATAAATATAAGCTCTTTACAAAAACATACATGGTTAAAATAAGGAGAGGCAATAATACAAAATGTGATAAACTACTGGATACAAAAAAGAACTACATACTTAAGAGTCATCAGATTTTATTCCCATATCTAGGCCAAGCATCAGCTACTTTTTAAGTTATCATAATACTCTGCATAGTGTTAACAGTTTAAGACATTCTCAAAGCACTTTCACATGTCTGACCATTTCAGATCTTCACAATAGCACTGTGATATTGGCAGAACAGGAATTATTACCCTGATTTTTCAGGTTAGGAAACCCTATCCAGGGAAGTTAAATCACTTGCCCAATTTTATAGAGGTATTGCTGGTAAGTCTATATGAAGGTCTGACAATTAAGTTTGCAAACTTGTTGCAATGATGTTGCTAACCTTTTTTTATATCAGAGGGGATTATTCATTATGAATTTGTACCAACTGGACACACAGCTAACCAAGTTTACTACATATTTGGAAGTGCTGAAAGGGCTACCGACAATTCACAGCTCTTGCATCACGACAATGCACCAGCTCACAAAGCACTGTCTGTGAGGGTGATTTTAGCCAGTAAACAAATAACTATATTGGAACACCCTCCTTACTCACCTGATCTGGCCCCCAGTGACTTCTTTCTTTACTGGAAGATAAAGGAAATGTTGAAAGGAAGACATTTTGATGACATTCAGGACATCAAGGGTAATACAAGGATAGCTCTGAGGGCCATTCCAGAAAACAGAGTTCCAAAATTGCTTTGAAGGGTGGACTAGGTGCTGGCGTTGGTTCACAGCTCCCAAGGGGATACTTCCAAGGTCACCATAGTGATATTCAGCATTGAGGTATGTAGCACTTTTTCTAGGATGTGTTTGCAAACTTAATTGTCTGACCTGGTAGATTCATTCATTTAACTAATACTGTGTTTTAACAAATGCTCAGCAATGACCATATTATAAAAAAATGAACTAATCTGGTGCAGCCCCTGTTCTCTTAGAGCTCAGTCTAGTAAGAGACAGATGTTAAAAAGCTCACTCTTAATACAAGACAATAATTGTAATAAACAAATGCATATATTACAAGGTAGAAG
Organism: Rhinolophus ferrumequinum; assembly: GCF_004115265.2. Classification (NCBI taxonomy): domain Eukaryota; kingdom Metazoa; phylum Chordata; class Mammalia; order Chiroptera; family Rhinolophidae; genus Rhinolophus; species Rhinolophus ferrumequinum. Next base: position 69,103,552 of record NC_046292.1, on the reverse strand, counting down.
CGGGGGAGGGGAATGAATACTTCTGAAGGTGCCAGGAAGTTTCAAGTGACAGTTAAGACTGTATTTTGAAGCACTCACCAAGTAGAAAAAGTGGAAGAAGGCATTTTAGGAAGAAGGAACTATGTATGCAAAGAAATGTAAAAGGAAAAAGGCATAGATTATTGTGGAGGGAGAGTAGGGTGGAGGAAATAATGAAATTCAATGTGGCTGAGGAAGGGAAAGGACGTGAAAGCCATAGAAGTTTTTAAGTAAGAAGATGACAAGTGGATAATTTGAGGGGGAGGAAGAACATTAAAAGCTGGAGAATAAATAAGAGGTTTAGTCCAGTATTCCTTCTACTATATCAGCCCATTTAAGGAAATAGGAAAAACTTACTTAAATTACCCTCACCTTCCCCTGTACTTCATAGTTCACAGATGTATAGGAGAAGCATCATCATTTCAATACAAGACGCAATACAACAGTAATTACGCACACCAGTTTTGGAGAAGGGAGGCCTAAGTTAAAGTCCTGGCCCCACTGTTCACCAGCCAGCATGACTTTCCTGGAGCACACAGCGTATCTCTGTGAGCCTCAGTTTCCCCATCTATAGAAAAGGGGTAATAACAGTACCCATGCCACTGAGATACTGTGAGGATTCAATGAAATAATATACATAATGTAAGAGAAGCTTTTAACATAAGGCCTGGCACATAGTAAATAGTAAATAAATGATAGTGGTAATTCTTATTGTTGGTTATTGTTATGAACATTATTTCTAGAGCTGTTGCTCTTATTTGTCTCTCCACTTGAAATTCTCTTCCCTATAACTTCGTGTGGCTGGCTAAGTGTCACAGTCTCCTCTGACATCCTATTTAAGTTAGCACTCCTCCTATTTTTCACATCATCCTGTTTATTGTCTTCAGAATATTTAGCTACTATAAAATTATCCTGTTTATTTATTTGTTTGCTGTCTCCTCCCACGAGAATATAAGCTCCACCAATATAAGTTCCCTGTCTGTATAATTCATCACAATACACTCAGCTCTTAGGACAGTGCCTGGCACGTTTGCTGAATGAATGAATAATTACCATCATTATGGCCAAAAATAGATGTAGGGGGAAAAAAAAGCAAAAATTTAGAAGAAGTTACAACAGAGTGAAGCCAAAACAGTAGCAGCTACCTCTTATCAGCAAATATACTATTCACTCAAGAAACCAAAACCAAGGCCTGGGGAAAAAGCAGGCTTTCTACCAGTCACAGCTGCCACAGTGCATTAGAATTTGTCCTAATGAGTGTCAATTCTAACCAGCTTCAAATTCCAGTGTCACAGGAAAGGCACCATGAATGGGTACTAAAGTCAATGGGTACTAAAACGCTATGTTCAAAAGTATATTTGATTCTAGGACACATTTTAACAACTCTAAAAGTGGGATGCAACTTATAATTGTCGGCTAGCATCAAAACTTACAGAGAATAGGTGTCAGTGACTTGAAAATCCAAAAAATCAGAGGAGCATTCATGTCTAACCCTTAAGTGCCAAATGGTGTAGGAAGGAGCAGCAGAGGTGGTAAAATCAAGTGTAGTTCAGTTCCACACAACTGGGATCTCCTTAATTAAGGGCCCATTAACAAGGGCTTTAAAAAAATGGATTCACCACAGAAATTCTGGTTCACTAATGTGTGGAGAACAATATTGTGAGGGGAGGACTAGGACATCAATAACTCTAAGTACAAAAAGGATTCAGAAGAGACAGATCTGAAATGTGTATTTTCCTTTTAAGTATGTATCAGAGATATAGAATTATTTGTCTGATAGGTCTAAAAAAACCTCTTTCAATAAGTATAAAATTTAAAAATCCTAGGTGATAAGAAAGCATTGCATCATAGTATAACAGGCAGCATTTCTAAGTAGTACATAAAATGGTGTATCTTACAATCAATGGCATTTAGATATGAAATATTTTAGGAACTCTGCTTGTAGTCTTATTAAATGTATTGATGAAGGATTTATGTATATATTTTTGTTGTGTACATGATTAATAATACCAAAAGCTTTGTAGTATAGAGTTGCGCTGTCCACTAGTTTTGTGTGGCAAATTCATTAATTAAAGTAAACATTAATTTCCTCAGTCACACTAACCACATGTGACAACATAGAAATATTTCTGTTATCACAGAAAGTTCTATTGGACAACACTAATCAAGAAGAAAGCCTAGAAGCTAAAGATCTGGATTCAACTCCTATCATTAAACCACACTGTTCAGTTTCTTAACCTGTAAAACAAAGGGGTTGGATAAGGTGAACTTTACCTTCCAACTACAATAATAGTCTATGGTTTCCCCATGAGCTCCACATTTTGGACCTTCCCTTTTGCATAAGCATGAGCTGGCAGTTTGCAGTAGAAATGCTGGTTAGCTGTTAGAAATCACCAGAAAGAAAATGTATGTAATAAGAAAATACCGTAATGCACAAACCACGTGAATGACTTGGCTTAACGTGCTTCCACACCACTACTCACTTCCTATGTACAATGTATTTACCTATCTTTCTTTACAAAACTCTAAATATGTTTATATTAAGGTTTCCTGTCATTACATAACAACTATGACATTTTAAAACAACAATAAAACTTCCTGACAACCAAAGTGAATGCAAAATCCTCAGATTCTGAAGTGGGAGATGAAAGTAGACAGCAGAAGAGGCATTCATTCAAAAGCTGGAAAATACTCCTAAAGGCAATGACCAATACATAAATTTTGAGGATTGAGGGAAGACCCTGAAAAGTCCACCAGCTAAAACATTATTTAAATGTCCCTATTTTATACATGAAGGTCTAGGCTTCTGTTTTGAAATTTACAGTGAATTTTTTTCTGCTACATAATATATCCAAGTTAGCTTTGATAGAGAAATAGCCTCCGTAACTAGCATGCTCTCTGCTTTCACCCTTGCTGGCCTGTAGTCTATTTGTAACATAGCATCGAGAATGCCCCAGTTAAAGCTACGTCACCACACCACTATTTTGCTCAAACCTACTAAGTTTCACATCTTGCTCCACAAAAAAGCCAAAGAATTATCTTTAGCTTCCACTAATATTGACACCATAGGAACTTCATCTGTGAAATGAGATGGTTGGACTAAAATCCTTCTAAAATGCAATCCAGTCCTAAATCTAGATCTTAGGAAGTTTTACTGATTTGTAAAAATGTTTTTATGTATACATACAACTCACTTTAAGATTCGGGAAGTTGTTTTTTAAATAACTGAAATTATTGAACTGTTGCCTGTACATCTTTGGAATTAAACACATACCTGGTGGTTTAAAATTCTGCTCATGTTTTTTTAACGAGCCATCCGCCTGCAACGGGTCACCCAGGCGAGAAAAAGCCACAGGTTCATCCACCTGAATCCCCAAAGACGCGTCCATCACAAAACAACTGGGATGCAAAATGCCAGCTAAGGGCTCATGTCCACAGGGGAGCAAAGCAGCTGTGAAAATTAGAATACTGGAGAACATGAGAAGTTTAAATCACTCACTGAACCGAGCATTAAAAAATGCCACTGCCCCCCACAAAGGGGCAAATATTTAAAAACGCACCAGATGTTCAAATCCCCAAAGGAAGAAAACTGTGGACCATTTCTAAAGATTCCATTTGCTTTACTTTCATCTTCCAGAAATATCGGCAGGAAGTCGAAGGGAAATTCCTAGTGGGGGGAGCCTCCGGGTGGTGGGCATGCTGAGGTAGCCTGCCCTGTGATCAGCCTTGCACTGGCACCAGCCTTCTGGCAAACGGGGCGGGGGAAGGGGGCGGCCTTAGTGGGAGAGCGGTTTGATCTGAGGAAGAGGTCTGAAGGAGGAAATCGTTTGGCTACTGAAACGGAGCGCCAGGAAGCTGGTCCAAGGCCCCATGCAAGTTGGCGGAGAACTGATACCATACTGGCCACGAGGGCGGGAAGCTGGAAGGGAAGAGGGAATGAATGGGATCCCTCCGGGAGCGCGGGCCGCGAGCTCAGCTGGGAAGGACCTTCCTCCCTCAGACCTGAGACCGAACGGGATGCTTAGTGCGCAGGCGCACGACTTTCCCGCCGCAGGTCAGTGGGATCCTAAGAGGGATCGGGGATACTGCGCTGCGACAGGACTGAAGTCACGATCCAGAATTCGTTTCTAATCCCTCACAATCCCGCGCCAAGAACAAACCGTCGGAAACTCACGGTTTAAGGGAATACGACTTCCGTCGCTCCCCAGACGCCCGGGTCGCCGCTTCCAAGAGCACCCTACCTAGAGAGTCTGCCAAATGCGCCTGCGCAACACTTCCCGCCTCGCTGCTTCTAGTTGCTCATGCGCACTACAGCCCTCGGCGCCGCTGAGTATGCCACTGGGCGCTTGCGCAAGGGGGTTGGGTTTTTACCCCTAAAACCGTGGCTAGCCCAAAGCGGTTACAGAGAGAAAGCCTCTGGATAATACTTTACTAAAACTTAAAGTGAACCATAAAGTTAAGGAACCCAGACAATTTTCAGGAAAGAAGACAATTCAGAAACAGGAAAGTCTCAGGTCCTGGAGTCTTAATACATCCCGACATACTGTGGCCACACAAGATACTGGGCACTCTGGATTAAAGATTCACTTTGACTCCGTGCTTTTACTTCTTTTTGTTGAATGCCCTACTTCTCTGTTAAACAAAAAATGCAATTGCTGTTTTATTTGTGGTTGTATTCGAAGAAACGAGCTCAGTGGCATTCAGTCAGTATATACTGAGCCTTTGGCTAGGAGGCTGGTTTCTAGAGGATGGTTTACAGCGGTGATCACGACTGAAAACAACAACAAAAACGACGTTATGAAACTAAATTCAGTGAGGCGGTGACAATAACAAAACGAATAAATGAACGACATTCTTTCAGATATTGATTAGTGATCCGGAGGAAGAGTGTGACAGTGACTAGGAAGGAGGCACCATGGTGGGAGCCTATAGGGAAAGAGATTACCAGGTACAGTAATCAGGGAAAGAGAAACCAGGTACAGATAGAGCAAGTGCAGAGTCAGGAATGAGCTTGGTATGTTTAAGAGGGGAAACTTTCACAGAACATCAACATCACACAAGGCCACTCTGTGACCATGATAGATAAAGGCAAAAATAAAAGCACTCTGTAATCATGTCTGAACATAGATAAAACAAACATTGTCCAAGCCCCCCAAAATGAGCCACCATTGCCCAATCCTAGTTAATATGAGTAACTGCTGCTTATTTATCAAATACAGGTTTAACCTCAGTCCAGTAGATAATACTCAGTCCTTTTAGGCAATACTTATTAAAATACACAATTATAGAATTACCTCTACCTCCTTACAGCTTTCAATCCAGAGCAAAATTCCTCTTCCTTGAATGCTTTCTAAATCATCTAACACAAGCCCAAATTTCTAACACCCTCTTACTGAGATGCCCATAGGTTCTCCATAATGTGCATTCTTACTTACTGAAACAAGTAATAAACCCAACTTGTTCAACTATAGTTGCATTTCTAGTGGTCTTTGGCTGGAGGGCATGGTAATAATTAAGTCCAAGATGCCTATTAGATATTGAAATGATAATGTCAAACAAACAAAAGAATATATTGGTCTCTAATGGCGTCTAGACTGGAGACATAAATTTGGCAATTATGAACTTATATGTGAAACTTAAACCCTTGGGATAAATGAGATCATCTAAGCGAAGATTATAGATAGAGAGCTGGGGTATGAGAATCTCCAACATTTCAAAGTTGGGCAGAGGAGGAAGAGCCAGCAGGAGACTAAGAAGGAGCAACCAGTTAGGTAAGAAGGTGACGTTATAGAAGTTTTACAATTAAAAGGGAATGGTCAACAATAGCAAATGCTGCATGGCAGTAAAGTATGAGGACGCAGAAGTGACCGATGGATTTGGCAATCATTACAGCCACTGTCAAGAGTAGTTTCAGAGGTGTAGTGAGGCAGAAAGACTGAGTGTATTGAAGAACAAGAGATGTATGCACACACAGGGATCGTCTCAGGGTTTTGTTGCTTTGGGTGGCCAAAAAGAGAAATAGGATGGTGGCTAGAGTGGGACAAGCAGAGCAAGGGAAGTTTCTTGTTGTTGATGTTGTGTTGGCATATAAAAGTTTATATTATTGTGGGAATGATCTAGTACAGAGAGAAATTGTTGATGCTGGAGAAAAAGGGAATGCCTACAGGAATGAAATTATAGAGGAGGATGAAGGAATGGGTCCAGAGCATAGGGAGAGGGATGGGCCTTGAAAAAGAACCTAGATTCCTATCCTTTTAATAGGAGGGAAAGACAGAAGATGAATTCAGATGCAGATCATTTGTGAATGGGTGGAAGGATAAGGTAGTTCCTACCTAATTGCATCCATTTCTTAATAAAATATAAGATGAGGTCTTCAGCTGAGAGTGAGGCAAGAAGGGGGTATTAGTGGTTGGAGGAGTGAGAAGAAGGTCAGAGGTATCTTCTGGAAGTGAGAAGGTGACTTGAGGAAAGATTGTATTATTGCCAGCAGGGTTGAGTGCCCATTTTCGATTTGTGTCACGAATATAAAGTCACCTTCAGTCAAGAGAATTCAGACGTGGGAAAAGATAGTTGAATTTAACTAAGAGAAGGGCAAGTGAGGCTGTTTGTGAGGCAGTTGTAAACAAAATTCCAGAGATAACATTTCAAAAAGAAATTTAAAGAGAGCTTATTCAGAGAATGATTTGCAAACCAGGAAACATAGCCCTCAGTATAAACCTAGAATAAGTTCCAAAATGGAGGGGATAGGGCAAGGTTTATAAAGCCAAAAGTTACAAGGAGCTGTTGACCAAAAAGATGGTTGCTAGGGAAAACAAGACAATAAAGACAATAAACTTACATCATTTGTTTTCTCATTGGTGGGGGCAACTGCACTTTCAATGGTTGGCTGACTCAGTGATCAAACAAGTAGGGTTGTGAGGTGAGAACAATGGGTAATATACAATTAAGCATTTATTAAGTTCTGGTTTCAGCCCAGGCCTGTAGAACAAAAAGGCTGCCTTTGATCATGCAATCATAGTACAGGGAATATTATTTAACAATGATGCAAGGAGTACAATTTATCAAATCAATCAATCAGCACAATCAGCACAGGGGGTTGCTGGCCCTGCGGGCAGTTCTGGAGCCCAAAAGGGCAGAATTATGCTCTACAAGTCTTCAGAGCCTAAGCCATAAAAATCCAAATATTTGGCCATAAATTATGAAATTAAAGTTCTTGTAAGTCCTCAAAATGATTATAATGACGCACCATGGAAACCTTGTGAGACAAGAAGGAAAGGGTTTAGGAAGGTGATAGCTATTGATATGTAGATTGATTGATCAGTTGATAGACTGAAAAATGCTGGGAGTGATGGATCGAAACTCTCTGTAATCTAAGAATTGATATAACGGAGGTATGAGGTTGAGTTAAATGGATAGAGGTAGTAGATGGTGCATGGAGTAGTGAAAACTGGGGTTTCAAAGATAAGAGCATTCCAGAGGGCAGTTAAATTTGCTGGAGGAAAAGATCTGTTTTGCTGCAGGAAGAGCTGATTATCTTGACTCCAACTTTAAAGACTCACAAGCACTATTCTGGAACATTAGTTCTCAACCTTGCCTGAACATTAGAATCACCCAAGAAGCTGTTAAAAGTCTTAAAGCTCAGACTGCACCTCAAATCAATTACATCAGAATTTCTGGGGTGGAATCCAATTATCAGATTATTTTAAAACTCCCCCGTTTGACTCTAAAGTGCAACAAGGGTGAAAACCACTGATTTAGAAGTTGGTCTCATTCATCTATAAGCCTATTATCACAATCCTTGCCAAAGTTTTTTTCCCCATTTAATCATATACTTACTTGTATAGCCTTTAACTTCTTTTTTGTATCTTTTATATTAAGTGCACAGTAACTACTCATTTGAATGATTTCATCTTGTGTCCCAAATTGTTTACCAGTTTTCTGTTAGTTATGTAGCCTGGATAAGTCATTCAACATCTCTGACACTCAGTGTATTTCAAACATGTAAAATTGACAAAATGCTTCCTTGGTTTTGTTAGAGGGATTGAAGTTGATAAAGTGAGCTAAGACACCTAAAGTGTTTAGCCTAGTAAGCCTGATATTCTTAGCTCATTTAATTCATAGTAAGTATTTTTTCCCTTTCCCTATGTACTATTCCTAATGCTGTCCACACAGTGTAGACTCAGTAAATGGCTATGAGAGTAACGAGCAATGAGAATTTAGATTTTAAATGATTAGTTGCATTTATGGATATCTCCAGGAGCAGATTGAAGATGGGTTGATTGTTGAATTTTTAATTGTTACTTCGGGATGTTGATAACTACATAACACAAAGCTTTCCTTGGGGCCTGGCCAATGCCTTCACTATTTTTCCTTCACAGGTGCTTATTCTGCTTCTAGGTACATGTGTGTTTTTCTTATTTTTGTCTTTTGTTTCTGTCTATGCATCCTCTGAGGTCAGTGAAGTTTCCATTTCTCTAAATATCTCAGCCAGGAATCCTGTCCCTCCCCTAATTCAAGGTTAACTCCTTATAGACTGACTACTAGTAATTTTATCACATGCTCTTTTGTTTTCTAATTAGCTGTATTGAACAATTTAGTTCCTTATTAAATATACTGTCATGTTCTTTGAACATCACTGCTCTTTTGTGCATTTCACGTTCCAACTAGACTATAATGTTGTGGAGAAGGACTTTGTCTTTTAAGAATTTCTTTTATTCTTTATAGTACTTAGTTCACTGCTAGCCATAGAGAAGGTGTTTTATTAATGCTTAGCATCTTTTTGCATTCATCAATATGTACTGAGTTTTTCATCCTATCTAATTGATTCACTTTTTGAGGAATCATAGTTTGTTTATTCAGTAGGTTGCTGTCTGTTTCTTCTACTTCCAAAAAAGACAGTTAAAGATTACCAAGAAGGGGAAATAGAGCTTTGCAGACTGAGACTTAAAAGAGACAGAAGCAGAAACCAATTGGTGTAGGACTCTGAAGGTAGTCTTATTTCAAAGGAATGAGAAAGCTCTGCAATGATTTTAGGCAATTGATATCTGAACAGAGCCGTATTAGAACCTTCTGTGGTTCTAAGCTATCTCAGAGAAAAGATAATGAATATATAAAGTAATAGTTCTGAATCTTCACCTTCAAAGGTAAGAGATAGGGAATAGAAAGGGAAATAAAAAGAGAAAAGAAAGTGGAAGTAGAAAAGGGAATTTACGTGCGAAAATACGTACCACTGCGCTCACTTCAATCGTATTCATCTAGAATCTAGATGTTCTGTGGGGAAGGAAAAAATTAGATGGGAGAGGGGATGGGTTCCTTCAAATGAGGATGAGGACAGAGGTTGGTAGGTTCTGTCCACTGGAGGAAGAGGAGAAGACTTGGGTGGAGAAATGACCAGACAGTGCTTAGAGAAAGACTGGCTCCCGGTCCTGGCAAGATGCCCATCCCTATTGGCACAGGAACAGCGACCAGGTGGGCTGGACAATGGGTACCTGGTCACTGACAAGTGGCCTCCCTAGTGCTTTGGTGCTGCGTAAGACACTTCTCTGGACCTTAGTATGATCCTGGCAAGGGTTAGAGGGGATGCAGACAATGCATTTCCTACCATTTCAGCAGAATGGTTGCTGAGGTAAATTAAATTGCTTCAGATAAATAAATGACAACATTTTTTTGGAAAAACTGAGTTGGAAGTTGAATTTGTTTGACAACTTCACACAATCGTAGATGAATCAGGACTTTTAATTATACTTTTTATGTCCCCAAACTTGTGCATTTTCTTTTGAAGGAGTGAGAGGGCCAATTAGCCATTCTCCACCTGTGCTGGGGCGTGGGGTACCATTTGGCCTCAAGTCCTCCTGTGTTTATCCAGTTACATTGAAAATACCTAACTTGTCCTGAAGCAGTTGTCAGCAGAACTCTTTACACCCCTTTACCCCTTAACACAGCACCCTCTCCAAACCTTTCCCTTCTGATTGCCAAGTAAAGCAGAAATTTTCATTTGACAAATAAAGAATTATTTAGTGCTGTCCTCCAAAGTGGCTATGAGTGAATTCTACCATGTCAGAGTCACATAGTCTGGGTAAAAGAATAAACTTTATTGGGAGATGTTATTAACTAAGGGTGAGCAAGAGTAGCCCCAGATCTGCTGTTGCCAGTGAGATCATGGGTCTGTGCTGCAGCAAAAGTTTTCCTGCCCTCTTATTTCCTGGTCTCTTTTCTGATAGGGAACACATGAGAACAATCTTATTAATGGGGTTCAAACTACTTGGGCACCAAGCGATATGTATTTAGATGCCAAGTGATTATAGACAACTCATCTTGGGAAACCCAGGGACCTAGCAAGTGGAGACCTTGGGATTTGTGGAAATTCGAGTTGGGTGCAGCCTGTCACTCTGGGAAAAGCAGGAAGTCCCTGGTCGGTTGTACAGTCAGCATAGAATAAGTTCCCAGCAAAACTTTCAAATCATTCTGTTCATCTCTCTTTCTGTGTGTAGGCACCTACTAATGGAAGGAAAGGAGGAAGGAAGGAAGGAAGGAAGGAAGGAAGGAAGGAAGGAAGGAAGGAAGGAAGGAAGGAAAGAAAGAAGGAAGGAAGGGAGGAAGGACTAGTATACAAAAAGGAAAAGTTATTGGAAATCTTATTTCCTACCCACTTTTTTTTTTAACTTCCACTATTAAGCTGAGGCACTCTCTTAGAAACTCCTCAAAGATAGACAGCCTAGGATAAAGATAAATACATAGCTTGTGAATATGAACAAAAATTTTCCCTTAGGACAATTACTAGAGGCTGAATGTTTATGTCCCCCCTAAATTCACATGTTGGTGTTGAAATCCCGATACACAACGTGATGGTAGTAGGAGATGGGGCCTTGGGGCGGGGATTAAGACACGAGGGTGGAACCTCGTGAATGGGATTAGTGCCCTTAGAAAAGAGACCTGGAAGAGCTGCCTCAGGTGAGGACACTGCAAAAAGACTGCTGTCTGTGAACTGGGAAGCATGTTCTCACCAGACACCCAATCTGTTTGTGCCTTGATCTCAGACTTCCTAGCCTCCAGAACTATGAGAAATAAATGTTTGTTGTGTAAGCCGCACAGTCTACGGTATTTTTGTTACAGCTGCCGAATGGACCAAGACAGAAATAGTCAGGCAAATGAAATAAACCCCCACGTTATAAAATAAAATGCTAGACATTCATTGCAGAACATACATAGGACAAAATACAAAATACTTAGAGGTTCATGGGGTAAAATGTTTATTTCAAAAATAAAATTATAAAAAAGTCAAACAGCTGTCCATGAGTTAATTCGGAAACTGCCGTGGAACAGCAAGGAATTTTGAAATACACAAAAGTCCACAAATGAACTGAAGTTTAGTTTCTCAGTCAGTAAGGTGGGAGGGAAAAACAACTGCCTTGCAGTGTTGTATGCAGATTAAATAAGAAAATATTTAAAGTTTCTGGTGGCTCTCAGAGAAGACACCTAACATTTTAATGAGTTTACCCATTCAATAGACACCTCTCACCCTTGGTGTGCCTAGCAATGGGATAGGTCCTGTCACATGGAGGTGACTATGAAGACGACGCCTCCCTAAGTAGCTTAAAGTCTGTCTAGGAGTTGAAGTGGACAGTTTTCATACTCATTTTTCACAACCTAGCACATCTTTCTCAGGAAAGCCTCACTAAGAGGAGCTTAGGTCTCCAGGTGCACACTTCCACAGCATCCTATACTCCTTCTTTTATCACATTTTGTTATAATTGCCTGTTAATGTCAATCTTCCTCCTTAGACTTATCTCTATTCCAATATGGATGAGGTCTGTCTTGAACGAGCTCTCTAAAGCTGGACAGCCAGGGTCGCCATCGACAAGCTACGTAATACTCTCTGGATTCAAGGACCGGTTAACTCAGTTGGTTAGAGAGTGGTGCTAATAACACCAAGGTTGCCAGTTCGATCCCCACATGGGCCACTCTGAGCTGCGCCCTCCTTGAAAAAAAAAAGATTGCCTTAATACTCTCTGGATTCAGTTGCTTCATTGATACAATGGCGAGAGTAAGAGTATCTACTTCATAGAGACGTTACTCAGGTCAATGAATTAAAAATTGTATGTTGTTTAGAACAGTGCCTGGCACATGTGAGTGTTAGCCAGGGTGACAACAGTGATGATAAGAGTCCCTAGCACAGCACTTGACATGTATTAAGTAGGTCAGTAAATAACTATTCTGGGGAAATTGAAGTCCAAGCTGGTTTTAAAAAATTAGTAGGAGTTCACCGGGTAAATAGGGGAAGGAAGAAGCATTCTTTTAGGCATGCTAAGAGGACTGAAACAGACAAACATGTTCAGGGAACTATAAGATGTTTGGTATAATTTCAGCACAAATAGAGAAAGATTGGTGGGAGATGAGCTAGGGAGTACACAGGGACCTCATCATAAACATTCTCGTGTGCTATTCTAAAATCAAGCATGACAGAGTCCTAATAAACGGTATTAAATGGGGGGGATAAACTTGAGTTTTATTAAAATCACTTTGGGGAGAATGTAGAAAATAGACTGTAGGAGAAAGAGGCTATAAGCTAGGTGAGCTATTCAATAAATATTTAGAGGGCGAATAAGAGCGAGAACTTGAAACAGATGACTTGAAATAGTGTCTCTTTGGAAAAGCTTCAATTTTTTAGTTTACCCTTATATGAGGCTTTATGCTGCATACAAGTCCTTTCTATTTTGTTTGTGTTTATTTCTCCTTGAGAGATGTTGAAAGGAAAGCAAGCAGCTAGTTTGTTTATGAACTAAAAGGTTTACAAGAAAGCAAAAGTAGCTTTTTTTCTGAAACCCTGCTTTCATCGTTGCTGATGTGACCACAAGAATGTTGTTTCTAGTGTTGCCAAACGTGGTCTCCTTTGCAAAAGCGTTGCAAAAGCGTTGAAGCAATAATAACTAGGTCAGTGATTATAACGAGTGAATGTAGGAAAAAATCAGCCAACGAAGAATAGATCCCTTCTTTTGATGTAACCATTTCTCGGGGAGGTGGATTAGTGAGCAGTGGATCCCTGTTAGGTGTAGGGGGTGGGGAGGGGACAATCTGAACCCTGGATGCAGGAGGAGCTCCATATGTTTATCTTACTTATCTGGGTAATGGACTGAGACTTGATTTGCCTTTTTTGGCTTCCCCCGAAGATAAGAGTCAGCAGCAATCAAAGTCCAAGAAGGTCATTAATATGGCACTTGCCTCCAGACACATCTCTCCTGTGAAAAATCACCTGAAACAAATGAGTGTGCTCTTCTGGGGTCAATGATGGGAGAATATGAACAAACAGAAGAGATACTCCCTTGTATATGAGTTGTGGGCTCACAACAAGAGTCGGACAGCTGGGGGCACAAGTTTCTTTTTGGCCTGTTGCTCCTTGAATAAATAGACCTGTTTGTTTTTAAGAATGTGGTGGGCAGTTGAGAGAGAATGGGGATAAGTAGTTCCAACGCTTTCCTCAGGGTCTAACTGTAGTTGAGGTAGGTAGCTAATATGTAGGCTTAGTCTTGCATTAGAATAGTGAGAGAAATGGGCATAGTGAATAGTGAAAGAACACACACATAGAGGGATTGGCATTGAGGGACATAAATTCTAGCGACCAAACTAGGGGACTTCCCCCTCATCCTGGCATCCTGAACAGAAATTAGGAAAGTTCAATAGCTGTACTATAAGGGAAAGCCTCCAAGAATTCCCTATCAATCCCAATTGATGTATATTTTGAATTATTGGCATAATGAGAGGGGATACATTTCAAGGGCACTGTCGTAGGCATTGACCTGGGTACTTGTGGGGACAGAGCCCCAAAAAGCAGTTTCCAGGCTCTCGGCCTCACCTAGAAAGGTGCTGGCTCAGGTAGTAAATGGCCATCGACTGTGATCAAATGGCCATCAGCTGTGGCTAGTTGGCCGTCAGCTGCAACCAGTGAGCCATTGGCCACGAATATAACTGCCGTGGCTACGCTAGCAGAGAAAAAGGGGGAGCTAGCAAGAAGATCGTGGCTGAGCCTACAAGCGGCGCAGTGAGGGTTGAGAATTGTGTTGCTCCTGGTTCCTGTGTCTCCAACCCAGCCGCCAGTGAGAGTATAGTGGTGTGACTCCCCTACCTATGGCTCCGTGGGTGTTCCTTTTTGGCCTCACCAAGTCCTGCGTTCTTATGTGGGGAGTGGGAACAGAGACCCCGCCGGACGCCCCGCACGACACTTGGCGTAGTCGGCAGGATCCCCTGCACTACAGTACTATAGTAAGATCTTTATTTGTGTAATCTCATTAATTCTTTTAATTATTGGACTGATTTTTATGGACTAGGAAAATGAGCTTTAGAAAAGGCTAAGTAAATTGCTGAGAACAATAAGCCAGTAAGTTGCAGAGCTAGAATTTGAATCCAGGACTCTGATTACAAAGGTCTTGATTTATATTAGACCTCAACTATATATTTAAAAAAAATTGTGTGGTAAAATACACATAACCTTAACTATCTTAACCACTTTTAAATGTGCAGTTCAGTATTATGAAGTACATTAATATTGTTGGGCAGCAGTTACCGCCACCCATCTCCAGAACTCTTTTCATCTTGTAAAACTGAAACTCCATATCTGTTAAACAGCAACTCCTCATTCCCTGTTCTGCCAACCCCTGGCAACCACCATTCTATTTTCTGTCTCTATGAATTTGGCTCTAGGTACCCCGTATAAGTGGCATCCTATAGTATTTGGGATTTTTGGGCCTGGCTTATTTCATTTATATAATGACCTCAAGGTTCATCCATGTTGGACATGTCAGAATTTCCTTCCTTTTTGAGACTGAATAATATATATGGTAGTCCCCCTTAGTCATGGGGGATGCATTCCAACACCCCCCGTAAATGCCTGAAACCACAGATAGTACTGAACCCTATATACATGTATACTATGTTTTTTCCTATACATTCATAATACACTTTACGGCTTCTCTTTGGCATATCTGAATTGCCAGCATCACTACTCTTGTGCTTTGGGGCCATTATTAAGTAAAATAAAGGTTACCTGAACACAAGCACTGTGATACCATGACAGTCGATCTGATAGTAAATGAGAGGACTATTATAAATGACGAACGGCCAGGTAGCCTATACAGTGAAGATATTCTAGACAAAGGAATGATTTATGTCCTGGGTAGGATGGAGGGGGTGGCATGAGATTTCATCGTGCTACTCAGAAAGGCACATAATTTAAAACTTATGAATTGTTTGTTCCTGAATTTTTTTATTCAATATTTCCAGATTGCCATTGACCAAGGGTAACTGAAACCACAGAAAAGGAAACTGCAGGTAAGAGGGGAACTACTGTGTTCCATTTTATGTATATACCATATTTTGATTATCCATTTGTGCACCACTGGACACTTAGGTTCCTTCCACATTTTAGCTATTGTGAATAATGCTGCTATGAACACGGGTGTACAAATATCTCTTTAAGACCCTGCTTTCAATTCTTTGGATATATATACCCAGAAGTGGAATTGCTGGATCGTATAGTAATTCTATTTTTAATTTTTTGAGGAATCACCATACAGTTTTCTACAGAAGCTGTACCGTTTTACATTCCTACCAACAATGCCCAAGAGTTCTAATTTCTCCACATCTTGTCAATACTTATTATTTTCTATTTTTGATAAACACTATCCTAATGGGTGTAAAGTAGTATCACTGTGGTTTTGATTTGCATTCCCCAATGATTAGGAATGTTGATCTTTTCAAGTGCTTGTTGGCCATTTGTACACCTTCTTTGAAGAAAGGTCTATTCAAGCCCTTTACCCATTTTTAATTGGATTATGTTGTTGAGTTTTAGAAGTTCTCTATATATTATGGATATTAATCCCTTTCAGGTAAATGATTTGCAAGTATTTTCCTCTATTCTGTAGGCCATCTTTTTACTCTGTTGAGAGTATCTTTTAATGCACAAAAGTTTTTCATTTTTATGTACTCTAATTTGTCTATGTTTTCTTTTGTTGCCCGTGCCTTTGGTGTCGTAGCCAAGAAATTATTGACAAATCTAATGTCAAGAAACTTTTTCCTTTGTTTTTCTTCTAAGAGACATATAGTTTTAACTCTTTTGCTTAGGTTTTTGATCCATTTTGAGTTAATTTTTATAAATGATGTTAGATAAGCATCCAACTTCATTCTTTTGCATGTGAATATTCAATTTTTCCAGTAGATCTTAACTATATTTTTAAAAAAGTTTTGTTCAACATAGCCAGCAAATAAATGCCTCAGGTTAAATTCAATTTGGAATTCAATTTGAAAGTATAAGTAATTACGCGCTTTATTTTTGGAAAGAAGATACTGATTTTTGTCCTATATCTTTGTAGCATAGTTTAAAGAGATGCAAATCTCCCAGGATTAGGTAAAAACAAACAAACAAAAAAGAAAGCCAAGCTATTTAGTATAATAATTATCTATCTTGTCTTATCTATCTCTTCATCTATCCATTTTTGTGGTAATCCAGTTTCAAAATTATAAACACGAAGAATGGGAAGCTCTGTAAGAAATATATTGAAATCTACCAAGGGAGAAAAGTATTTTAGTATGAAATAAATATGCTACACTTGAAGGTAATTCCAACGTACAAAAATAACAAATATCATATTTTTCCTCTAAAACATGCAGATTTCAAACACTCTGGAATAAATCTTGTTATCATTACTAAAATTTAGAGACCACAACACCACCAAATACATACTTTTAAAATGTAGACACAAACTTATGAAAGCTGGGATATTCTTTACATTCACTGGGCTCCAATATAAAGTAAAATACTACTAGTATTGGGAGGTCAAAGAGCAAGTACTGTGATTTGTCAAGTTTTATCTCCAGTGACTGAGACTTGCTGGCCTCTGCTATCACTCTGAAACAGGCTGACAATTTCAGTTCACCGTTAATGGGGAGAGTATCCACCACAATGAAGTCACAATGATTTGACTTTCAATTGCCTGTTATCTTTCAAGATGATTTAAAGTTTTGAAAAATCCCTAGAAATTCCAAGTTTGGGGCCTTTGTCTTTAGTGACCTTTTGCTGGCAAAGAAACATGCTGGGGAGTAAATTTTTTAAATGACATGTTAACATTGTATAAAACTTTTAATATTCCTGTATGTTTTTAAATTCCAGAAGAAGGTTATAATTAGCTAACTTTTATTTTACAATCTTAAAAATGTAAATGTCCATAATTCTAAAGATAATTAATCAAGACATAGTTTAATATAGCAATGTTAATTGGGGTTCAATGCTAGTGACTTTTCAGATTCAAAACAATTGTCTCCTCTGTTTTAGGTTTTAAATATCAAATTTTATCCCAGAGAAGAATTTTACAGTTAGGTTGTGAATCCCTGCCCTTTCCTCAAAACAACAAAATACAATTTAAAATGGAGGCACAGGCACAATTTACTCTGAACCTTTAAACACAATAGTAAACTTGACTCTCAAAAATTCGATATTGGAGCATCAGAGGTCTGTGAACTACATTTCACGGGCCAAAGCTAGTTTGCTGCCTATCTTTGTACACAGAGGATGCTAAGATTTTTTTGTGAATATTTTGTGACACATGAAAATTATATAAAACCAAATTTCAGTGTCCATAAATAAAGTTTTGTTGGAAGACGGCCATGCTCATTTGTTTATGTATTGTCTATGATGGCTTTTGCCCTACAATGGCATGGTTGAGTAGTTGTCACCTAGATGTGTGACCTGAAAGTCTAAAATATTTACTATTTGGCCCTTTATGGAAAAAGCTGGCCAACTCCTGGAGCATCATGAAAGCAGCTTGAAGTGTGGTATGAACATACAAATTAAACAAATGTCACTATGGAGTGCAGAAGGCATTTTTACCATACATTAAATCAGCAATTTAATACGGAGAAATAAAGGATACAAATATTTACTTCAGCATTTGTTAATTAAAACAGTTAAGAATTGCAGCTAGTGCTTTCTAAAGGGAGGTTTTCTTTACCTTGAGAGAAGAGCCCCAATTCACCTTCTCCATGTAAAAAAAAAAAAAAAAATACAGAAGGCAGAGTTGGAAGAAATATGGCACAAATCCATATGCTGAAGTCTTGGCTAACAGTGTGACAATGGATGGATGTGACTTTGGTGTTTAATTTTGACATGAGGAGGGAGAGGCCAGCAAATACTCTGTGCCTCTTTGAAGTGAAGGCAAAAATCCACTGAGTCTTTCCTTCCTGGGCTTGTATCGGTGGGCATGGGTTGTGGGAAAGCCAGTAAAACTACTTTGACATCCTTCCATAACAATGATTCTAATCCTTCTGAACTTAATCCTTAAGTCCTACTTACGTTGTCACTCATACCTTCTAAAACAGTCACTGTCCCTGGCCATGTGAAAAGGATAGAGTAACACATGTGTCTTAAAATTTGGAGCAAATTAAAGTAAGTTACATCATAAACTTTTTTTGAGAATTTTTATGACACCTCTTTAGAAAGCTGGAAGCGCCTCTGTGTGTTACAATACCTCACTCACTGCCTACAAATACCCCCGTTAGTCTTCCCTCAAAAAGGTGACTATGATTTCAGAGTATGTGATAGGGAGCGGAAGAGGATCCCTTCCCTATTGGCCATCCTGAAGATGGTGAGCTATATGCTTTAAGAATGTACAGCCACCATCTCTTCCAGCCAGCACATAGCTAAGAAAATGGCTGAGGGTGAGAACCAAAAAATCAAAGAGAAGGGAAAACAGAGGCCGGGGAATAGGATGATCGGTGCTTTCTTACATGTGCCGTAATAAAGCATAAATAGCAGCCTAGATAAACAGCAGCCTTACCAAAAACTGTTAAAATAAAAAACAAATATATTCTAATTGTATATCCTACAAGCAATAAACAATTGATTCTATAAACACTCATCTTCTATATAGCAAGAAATCACGTCTCTGTGATCTATGCTAGGTTCCACTAACTCAATATTTCTGGTCAGATAAAGCACATCCGGAACTTGTCAAAGAAAGTTAACTTTACAAAATAGTTCCTTGTAGCAAGACCCCTAGCCAATGAGTTCTTTCCACCACATTTCTACTGCAGTTTACCCATAGATAGTCACCATAAATATTGAAAATGAAGAATAAGTTCTTTTACATTTTATATTTTGCTTAAATAACCTGAACACTTTATTGTAAAATTGGTCTAACAATCAGCTTTCCAAATTTCCCTGTCCTTTTTCTTTTTCTTGTTTTAGTAAACGTTGAGTAGGCAGTTATAAAATTGAATGTGTTCACGGGCTATGCCCACCTGCCTCTTCCATGCCACCTTGTTGTTATTTTACATTTGCTCTTTTTCAATGAGGTTAGGAGGTCCTATGAAAGAAGTTAATAGGGGTATTAACCACTCTCCTTAGGCCCTTATAAAGCACTGGTATTCCATTGAAACCTAGGATCCCAGACGCTTTGCACTAAACAGCTTAGTCCCAACATTGATGCAATAATAACTCTTCCAATATTCTGTACCTTAACTTATGGTACAATAACATTTGCTAAAGCCAAGGCACAGTGTTTTTGTCTAGGTTCTCCTTAAGGCTAGTAATGTTTATTAAACAGCGAGAACTCAGGGAGCAGACATACAAGGCAGGAATGAGGAGAAGCCAAGACCAGGATGAGATAAGAGGTTGGCCATGCTCTGGGGGGTTTTGGCATATGATCCTGCAGAATCTTCTGAGGGTAGTTTTGAAATATGTTGTAGAACCTTCCACCTGGGTTTAAAAGCAGCAGCGAGTATTAATGTACTGCTAAATACTGTTTCCCATTGGTCAATTGCCGCTACCCTTGCAGGTGGCACATGTCACAGTGCTGAGTGGGTTCCTAGGGGTTTTCCATGTGGGGTGTCAGAGGTTCACCAGAGCAGACAGTAGAAGGACACTTCGCAGGTCAAAGCAAGGGTACAATCAAACTACTTCTGTACAGAATTAGTTGAGGTCTACTCGGAACAAGTTGCAGCAGCAGAAAAAATGAGAGAGAATGATTAAAACCAACTTCTTATGATTGCTGAAAAGAGGTTTCGTGTATATAGGGGCATCAAGCAGAGAGTATAAAAAAGAAGAAACAAAATTAACATGCCTATTATGAACCAGCATTGAGCTTTTTTTTTTTTTTAACTTTCATTTTTTTTAATCATGTTTTCCCAGGACCCATCAGCTCCAAGTCAAGTAGTTGTTTCAATCTAGTTATGGAGGGCGCAGCTCACAGTGGCCAATGTGGGGATTGAACCAGCAACCTTGGTATTAAGAGCACAGCTCTCTAACCAACTGAGCTAACCGGCTGCTCCTGAGCGTTGTGCTTTTTTTTCACATAAATGTTTTTAGTGTAATATTCCAATAATCCAGTTATTGGATGTTACTGGCTTTACCACAACCCTTTCAGTTGGCAGGTAGTAAAGTAGGTATTTCTTTTCTTTCAAACATAGTGTGATGGTTCATTTTAAGTGTCAACTTGGCTGGGCTAAGGGATGGACAGATAGCTGGGAAAACATGATTGCTGGTGTGTCTGTGAAGGTGTTTCTAGAAAAGATTAGCATTTGAATCAGTAGACTAAGTAAAGATCATCCTCACCAAATTAGGTGGGCATGATCCAATCCACTGAACCAAAAGCAAGTAGAATGAAAAGATGGAAGAAGAATGACTAGGCACTCTCTGCTTGAGCTGAGACATCCAGCTTCTTCTGCCTTTGGATATCGGTGCACCCGGTCCCCTTCCTCCTCTATTCTACATCACACATCTGCTGCTGGCTTGGACTCCGGGTTTGCACTCCTGTTTGTTTCATAGCCTGCTGTTCAGTATGTGTCCCTGGGACCAGTGGCCTCAGCATCACCTGCTTAGGAAGGTAGGTTCTCAGGCCCCACCCCAGGCCTACTGAATCAGAATCTGCATTTTGAAAAGACCTCACATGATTCCTGTGATCTCACATTGAAGTTTGAGAAACCCTGCCTCATAGGATGTGTTCTCTACTTGTAGGCCTCATAGCCCTCATTTGAAAGGATTTGGCCCAAGTGATTTGCAGACGCACCCAGCCAAGTCTGATCTGCAGAGGGAGTCGCTGCTGAGACTGTGCACCCTGATACTCTAGGAAAAAACAACATCACTTTATAATAATTACCAAATCTTGAAAACTCAAGGCAGAAATTTCTTTGTTTTATAATAGAAAGGAAGTCACTACCTTTTCTCAGTTGCTTTCCTATTTCCTAATACAGCTTATTCTCAAGTAGAAGGTCCCATTTCTTTTTCATTCAGTGGCACCTCCCAAGTGTTTATGTTTTTATGACAAATTGAGGGGACTCCTAGTTTATAATTTATCCAATTAGAACTGTTCTGCTTTTGAATGTGGGGAGATGGAGGAATCCTAGAGAAAGATCATCTGGACTTTCTTTGGACTTAGGGTGGTTTGAGCCTTTGGAGCTGAGACACTCCTTTTAAAAGCCATTCCTCGTTTGCACTGGCTGATGCCCAGCTGTCCTGCCTTTCAGAGAACTTTGGTTATTGTAGGACAACATCAAATATATTTGGCAAACAGTGTGGGGGTAGGGTTAGGATAGGAAGCTGTTTCTTAGCAGGGCACGGCAGTCCCTCTTTAATCACCTCCCAGCAGTATTTTAAGAAAGAAAAATACAAAATTTTAAACAGTAGCTTTGTGGAAGTAATTGAGCAAGAACTATTGTGCTGGATGTTCTCTTCATTCCACATCCAATCTCCACCCTCCTCTGCTCTGCTCTGTGCCCTGGGAAGTTGGTCTCTACTGACTGGACCACATCCCCCGGCTCCCTTATCCTCTAGACTCTGGGCAAGGTTGGTTAAGTGTCAGGGAAGAGGTGAGGAGGAAGAAAGAGAGGTTGGGGTTTTATTTCCTCAGCTCCCTCCCTGCTGGGCCCCGAATTGGCTTGGCTGTGTTCCTAAGGCCACAGGTCTCCCAAATAGCTCCTCTCCCACAGTTTTCATTCTTACCAGGTTCCAAGAACAGCACCTCCATTCACCCTTCTGGTCTAGAAAATGGAAAAGGTTCCTGTCCCCTCACCCCATCCCTCCTGCTGTTGTTAGTCCCCCAGCAGTTTCACTAGGCCTTAATTCTCTTCACACCTTTGTAACTAGTCCTTCGTTGAACTCTCCTCAATTATTCTTTTAACTGTGCTTTTCCCCCCCAGGACATTAAGTCTTAAAAATTGGGATACTTCTTCTTTGTACATTAATTCTATCTCTAAGATTCTCACTAGAAAATAATCAGAGCTGCAAAGATTTATGATCCCACCTCCAGGGCTGGGCCCAACTCACTATATTCTGTTCCCCTGGCTATAGTGATTGTTTCAAAAGTAGCCACATGACCTAAGCATAGACAATCAGGGTGAATTTCAGGCCTCAGGTCTCGTGCTTGGAAATCCCCTGTCAATCAGGGGGAAATCTTCCTGTCCTCTCTGTCTTCTAGACCAGGAGGCACAGTGGAGAAAGGGAAAGAAATTGGATGTTTGATGACAGTCGCTGGCTCCATCCCCTTCTACCCCCTTTTCAAAACAGCTTAATTGAGGTACATACAATAAACTGTACATATTTAAAGTGCACAATCGGATGAGTTTTGACATATGTATCCTGTAAAACCATCACCTCAGATAGTGAACCTACTCATCACCTCCAGAAGTTTCCTCCTGCCCCTTTGTAATCATTTACTCCTGCCCGTTTCATTCCCCAGGCACGTCTGATGTGTTTTTATTGTTGAGTAGTATGCCATTGTATGGATGTACCACAATTTGTTTATCCATTTACCTGTTGATGGATATTTCAGTTGTTTCTAGTTTGGGGCTATTATAAATAAAATTGCTATGATCATTTGTATCCAAGTCTTTGTATGAATATATGTTTCTTTTCTCTTAGATAACTACCTAAGAGTAGAATGGCTGGATAACATGTTAGGTGTATATTTAACTTTTTAAAACTTGCCAAAAAAATAAAAAAATAAATAAAAAATAAAAAACCTTGCCAAACTGTTTTACCATTTTACATCCCACCAGCAGTTATGAGAATTCCAGTTACGCTACATCCTCAGCAACACTTGATATGATTAGCCTTTTGCATTTTAGCCATTCTAATAGTGTATCACATTATGCATTTCCCTAATGATTAATGATCCTGAGCATATTTTCATGCGTTTTTATACCAGATATATATCTTCTTTTGTAAAGTTCTTGTTTAAATCTTTTGTTCATTTTTTAAAAATTAGGTTTTTTTTTTACTATTGAGTTTTGGGAGTTCTTGATGTTTTTTGAACACAAAAGGCCTTTATCAGATATTTAATGTGCAAATATTTTCGCCCAGTCTGTGATTGGTCTCTTCATTTTCTTAACATATGAGTTATAGGAGCCAGTAAATCTCCTCTCTTGTTTAAGGAAGTATATGAGGCTAGATTTACAGGTTTATTTGTAATAATAAAAATCTGGAAACATCCTATCTTCAGTGATTCGCAGGCACTGATAAGTGCTAAGGCAGGGTTTCTCAAACTTCAATGTGAGATCACAGGAATCATGTGAGATCTTTTCAAAATGCAGATTCTGATTCAGTAGGCCTGGGGTGGGGCCTGAGAACCTACTTCTCTACCCAGTTCAACAGAAGGATAATAGAGTAAAACATCAAATGGGTGATTATAAAAATTATACAAAAAGTGAGAAAGAAAGAAGCAGCCCCTGACATCAGAAGAGCTGGCCTGGTACTACTGGCTAGGCCTCACTGTTCCCCTGTTGAACATAAACAATTGCACAAAATAGCCACATCAGACAAGGCCACTCTGCAGCTGGGATGGATCAAGGCAAAAACAAAACCTCTCCATACTTATGAACAAAATACGAACCTTGTCTAAATCACAAAAATATGAATGACTGCTTGACTGCCTTCCCTCCTTTGTCTTTCCCCACTTTCCTTTCTCCTTTCCTCTTACCTTCTCCTCACCCTGCTTCCATCATTACATCTTCTCTAACGCTTCTGCTTCCCTCTCATAAAAACCCTTGTGATTACATTGGACTCACCCGGATAATCTAGGCTAATTTCCCCATCTCGAGACCCTCAACTTAATAACATCTGCAAAGTTTTTTTTTCTGTGGAGTAAGATAACATATTCACAGGTTTCAGGGATAGGACATGGAGTTCTTTGAGGGAGGCCCTTATTCTGTCTATCACACCACGTAGTAGGATTATTGTGGGCATTAAATAAGAGAATACATGTAAAATGCTTAGTTTGATACAAACTAGGCCTAGGCTTTTGAAATTCATAAGTCAAGAGTAATTACCTGCAGCCTGCTGTGTCATCTTTTCTTTGAGGCAACACATACCTCATATTCTATCTACCTCCTGAGTAAAGAGAAGGGCTGTGAGGTTATGAAGAAATGTGGAGTAAAAAAATGTCTGTTAAATTGCAAAGATCCATTCCTCCACACCTATAAACATTTTTACTTTTCCTGAATTGGCCCACATGCAAAGTTCACTCACCAGTGAACCAGTGTGCTTCAAGGTCCATTCCTAGTGTAATATATTTCTCTAACATTAGGATCCTCTTTTCTGAGTGAGTGTGAGTTCATTTGAGACCCCCTTCTGGCTTTTCCTTTCCTCTTTCTCTCCCTTCTCCCCCAAATCCCCAACGCGGGGGAGCATGCACTCAGGGTTGGGGCACAGTTAGGCCTGGCATCATAGAAGGGGCTGCTCATTTGTGTTGGGCAGTGCCAACCCCTCCCCACAGTGGGAAGTAAGTATTTTATGGTACTATATTAGCATTCGAGATCATGAGTATTTCCAGGTGCCAGTTGAGAGGGGCTGGAAAGTGAAATGGAAGTTTAGGGGAGTCTTGCTTGATTCAGCTGAGCAGAGCCAGCTGGTTCTCTAGCTTGAGAATCATAGCTGTGCTAGCTTGACTGTGCTTAGGCAGGGCTGGAACTCATCAGCTCTAAAAATGACAACAAGCGGGCAGTATTCCGTTTTTTAAAGCCAGGAAGGAAATTCTTTCACAATGCTGGGAAAAATGTAAGAATGTATTCCCCAAAGTGGGGTCAGGAAGTCCTGAGAGGGGAGCTGTGTCTCATTTTGTGAAATGATCTCCAGAAATTAGGAATGTGGACCTTGTAGAAACTAAAGGATAGCACCAAGGAATAGAATGAGCACTGAAGAGCCGGCCCGGTGGCTCAGGCGGTTGGACCGCGGAGCTCCTAACACCGAGGTTGCCGGTTCGATTCCACATGGGCCAGTGAGCTGCTACACCCTCTACAGCTAAGATTGTGAACAACAGCTCTCCCTGGAGGTGGGCTGCAGTTGGCTGCCGGCTGGGAGGAGACTGTGGGGGCGGGGGGCACAACTAGACTGAGAAACAACGGTTTGAACCAGAGTGGCGGGGGTGGGGTGGGGTCGGGGGTTGTGGTTAGAGAAAAAAAGAATGAGCACTGAAGAAAGGAAGTAACTATCTTAAGAAGAGAAGATGAGCCATTAATTTTAAATTATGAGCAGCTGTGGTGTATCTGGACCAGCACTGACCTTACATTAGAAGACACTAATGAGCCCTGGCACTCAACCATTGGTCAATAATTGTAAGAATCACCAGTTATTGAGTTACTGTTATGTTCAGAATCCAGTGATTGGTACTTAGTTATGTTATCTACAATTCTCAAAAAATCTTGCAAGACAACATATTATTATCTTGCTTGTGCACCTCTCAGCTTCAATTTTCTTTATCTTTAAAACTGGAATAATATCTATCTTATAATATTGCTGGGAGAATTGAATTTAAAAGTATACCTCAAACTGCTTGGCATTTAGCAGGTCCTCAATTTATATTTGTGAAATTATTGTTGAATCAGGTAGAAAAGGTGAAGAGATGAAAGATATGTTGATCAGTTATTTCATTTGGCATTTGTGTTGGGGCCTAATACATTCTGGCCCTATACAAACAGAATCAAAACACAGCCTTGACTTTAGGATGCTCACAGTATACTGGGGAAGACAGAAAAAAAAATCACTGGTCAGACAAAAACGTTACTGATTAAAATTTAATACTATATATTTTTAGGATTAGGATGCTGAAAAAGTGTTTCCAAAACCAGGGAGCACATAGTAGACTTTTAAAAGGAGCAAATGGGAATTGTGTGTGTGTGTGTGTGTGTGTGTGTGTGTGTGTGTTGTCCTGTCCATTCATTTGGGGCAAGGATAACTGCCACTAGTTTTATAGTGCCAGGGACATATGCCTATGTGATGGGACTGAACAGGCAGGCAGGAGCTGAATCATGTCAGCTCTCATACACCTTTCTAAGAAGTCTAAATTTTATGCTCATAGTAATGAGAAGCCATTAAAGGAGTTTACGAAAGATGTATTCCATTCATATTTAGGTTTAAAAAGATTACGTATTTAATAGTGTGGAGAGGAAAGGCACACTATTAGATGCAGGGAGAGTTAGGAAACTAAGAGAAGGCAATGTAGTGTAGTGGTTTACAACACGAGCTCTGGAGACAGATGCCTGGGCCCAGATTTTCTAGCTTCACCATTTTCTAGCTATATGGCCATGGATGATTTATTTATCTTCCTTGTGCCTCAGTTTCTCATCTGTGAAATGAGGATAAAGACAATACCTCATACAAACCTCACAGGATTGATGTAACAGTTAAAAGAATTAATAGAGATACAGCAAACAGTACAATGCCTGCCACATAATGACGCCCAGGTAAATGTTAGCTTGTTGTTGTTAATTGTTATTGTCGTTGTTGTTATTATTATATATTATTGCAAAAGAGAAATAATTAGGGCCTGGGCTAAGGTGGTGGCAGTGGAGATAGAAAGAAGGGGATGGTGTCAAGAAAGTGGAATTGAAAGGACTCATTAATGGAGTGTATGTTTTAAGGTGGCTTTATCAGGAACGAGGGCAGGGGAGCTATTTGAATTCACTGGGTGAGTGGAGGAGGTCTGGATTCAAAGCTGCGCTAGTTTGTATTCTTCCTCCATTGTTCTTTCTGAGGAGATCGCACTATGATTCTATCTTCTTGCATGTCCTTGTCTGTAGGCACTGAGTTCAAACCTCATCCACAAACACAGACGTATAAGAAATAAAAATATCTTTCTTTTTTTCTTAACTCAACTTAAGTTTTGATTTGAGCCTTCCCCTTGGATGGCGGAAACATTAAGTTCAATTAAATCGTGGTTTCTCCTTCCTTTCCCAAGGTTGTCCCTATGTTCTAGGAGTGCCAGGATGTGAGGTTGGGGGTGGACCTTAGATCCTTGATGTCATATGTCCAAGCTGATATCCTCTGTGACTATCCTCACCTCATTGGGTCCTCGGTCCATGCTCCATGTGAGTTGTCGTTGAGTCACCTCTTAAGCTCATAGCTAAAGCCCCCTTTGGGTTCAGGTACCTCCTTTTGGGCAGCAGCAATAGTTCTGCTGTTCAGTCAGGTGCTCCCATCACATACTGGGCAGTGGAAAACCCTGTAAGGGGTTAGGGTCATTCATCATTTCTGTGCCTTCTGGGGCACAGCTAAGGCATTCCATAGTTTCCCATACTGCACTGAGGCAGGTGGGTGAGGCTATCTAAGGTGCTCCTTCTTCTCCGGATCTTATCTCTGTTCTTGACTCCTGAAGCTATCCAGAGTTTCTATAGACTCCCGCAGGACCCACTTCAACCTAAGGGATGGGGTGAGGAAGTACAGATGCCCTTTTCTCAGGGACCCCAAGCTTCTAAGCTCTTATTGCATCCCTTGATTCCAATCTCCTTCCATCTTCTTCCAATCTCCAGGCCTGAAGTCAGGTTCTTTGTTTCTTTTCTTCTTAAAAAAATCTTCCCAGAGTTTGTTCAGTTTGCCTCAGGGCCTCGGTTTTGAAACTCAACAGCTGAGCAGAGGCTCTTTTTAAATCTGCTCTCTTCTGCAACACCCCTTCCCTGAGGCAATGAAGGAGGGGAAGTGCTCAAAGATGGGAAAGAGTCAAAGGAAAATATTCTATTAATACTCCATAGATATTATCCCACTACATTTTAAACACAGTCATCAGGCGATAATTTACAATCTCCTTTGTCTTTAGTCTTTGAAATTCTTATCCTTTCCCTACTTGACAGATATGTTGCATGTCATTTTGATAGACTTACTGATGCTGGACACGTAGGCAGTGCTGAATGTTACCAATGCAGAAATCTCAAAGAGAGGGTGAAGCCAGCCTCTTTGAATTAGGGGGAAAATTAGGATAGAAATGAAAGATGGACTTCTTCCTCAGTACTACCTTAGTGCCATGGAGGGCGAGACAAGGCTAAAATTTGGAAATGTCTATGGAAATCTGAGATGGGAGAAGGGATTTATCTTCAGCTAGACTAGAAGGAGCATATAATGGTTTGCCTGAGACGGTCCTAGTTTATGCCTCTTTTCTTCCTGTGTCATCTGGTTAGAGATCCCTTTCCCTCCCCAAACTGTCATGGCTTGGACAATAAATTATGTGGTCATCCTATTTCTAGCTTGTATAAGCCTATTAAAATGTTCCCATTTGGCGCTAAGCCAGAGACACCTAAAGCCTTAATTACCAACATTTTTCCTGATGTAATAAAGTCAACGAAATTATCCAAGGGTCTGAGATGAAAAAGGGTCTTTCTTTTTAACTCTAAGACTATGTAACAGCTACTTTGATATAAGAATCATAATTTCAATACAAATAAATAAGGGTATACTGTTTAACCATTCCATCTTTGTTTCATTAACCACATCTATCACTGTAGTTTCAGAAACCTTCTTTGCCCATTCAATTTTCAGTGGCAAAGAGAATCTCAAATCATCTGATGTTCTATGTTTCACACCAATATTTTTAGAGTTTTTAGTTACCCATGAGTAAAATAAAAATATATTCTGCCTAGATAAAGTCCTATTTTTCAACCATTGATGTGGTCTTTCATTAGGATAGTTTCTAGCAAAATCATCAAATTTGCATATGTTATCCATAGATGGCACATATGTATGTGGTTTTAGTGTCTCGTGTAGCTGATTATATTCTGAAGACCAAA
Organism: Rhinolophus ferrumequinum; assembly: GCF_004115265.2. NCBI lineage: Eukaryota > Metazoa > Chordata > Mammalia > Chiroptera > Rhinolophidae > Rhinolophus > Rhinolophus ferrumequinum. The sequence continues at coordinate 69,074,503 of NC_046292.1, read as the reverse complement.
TATAAAAGACCTGAAGCCATGATAATTTCCAGTACACACAAATTCCCTGCTGCAGTCTACTGCCCTGACCCCTGAAACACCTCTTGCCTCCTTAGGAGTTAGGAGATCAGCTTGTCAAGAATGTCAGAGGAGAGTCAATAGGTCAACTAGGCATTTAGAACCTGATAAGCTAACTCCAGAGTTCTTTCATTCCTTCTTGGTGCTAGAGGATTTCATTGGTTTTCCTCATTGGAAATCTTTGGTTTTATGGAGGGAATACTGTTTTTCATCTGTGTTATTAGGAAATGCAGTTCTTTTATTTGTTGTTAATTTAAATAAGAATTTTTGTGTGCAAGCATTACAGCTCTTCTTTTAAATGCCTCGCTGTATCTTTATAGTATATTTAAAGGTCACTTTTGAAGGAAAAATGTATTGACTCTAATTTCTGCAAATTTATGGAGGCCTGTTTTTAAGAAATTTTAAGAGAACCCATAAATGTTACTTCCTTTTTATAATATTCAATATTTTAAAATAAATTTTAGTTGTTCTTTGCTTTGAGAAAAACTTATAGAACATGATATAGTTCATAAATATTTTTAAATCCTGCACAACATTTACTTTAAAACTGGATAATGTAATTTATAATGAAATTGTTATTAAGACAAACATATAAAAATGATAAAAGAACAGCTGTTTTTTTAAAATGATGCATACTACTGTAATTTGTTATCCTTTGGTTATTGAGTAAGTAAATTATCATAGAGACCCTTAGAAATATGAAGGAGCTCAATTATTCCTTTAGTTTATATGTGGAATAGAGATAATACTCCAGTTCCTAGTGAAGAGATAGGAAAACTAAAGATCCCACTGGGCCCTCATTAAATATCTATTGCCAATATTTCAAAGATTTAGGGGAAATTCTCAGGATATAGCAGATTCTGCATATTTTCCAATGCAAATAAGACCAGAAGATATGTTTTATTGATTAAGGGACGTGAAATCTTTCCGTTGGACTTTTCTGACACTTTACAACATTGAAATCCAAGACAGGGGAAAGAATAAAGTAGGAAACAGATGGGGCAAACAGTTGGGGAGGTATGCAGAATAAGCCTGAGTTTTTGGTTGAATTGTTTAGAACGAGGTAAACATAGCAAAGAAAAGGTAAAACATAGTGCTTATAAAAAGCAAGATTATGTGACCAGGTCTTTGTGAAGACTGGCTCTTCTCATAATGATCACAATACGTGTCATCTTTTCTGCGTCTCTATAAAGTGCTTACAAAGTACCAGGTGCCTTGCTAGGTGCTTTTCCATGCATTACCTTGAATCCTCACAACTGACCATGGTAATGTAACCTGAGTTTTTCTAGCTCTTTCTCTTACCAACTAATGCTCTTCAAAATTCCCTCTTTCCACCAAATATTTCTGAGAGTCCTCAGATGGGGTCTCACACGTGTTCATAGACAAGTTCAACCAGTTACTGTCTTTGCTGTGTTCCTCTGTGTCTGCAATGCACATGCTGCTGCAGATTACCAGGCACTAGCCCTGCTTCTTCTGGGCTTTCGTGGGCATCATCACTGTCCTCCACTGCCACTCCTAATAGGGATCATTGTTTCTGCTGGGCATCACTGTCGATTCCATTGGCTACCATTGTCGATGGACTGAAGTCTTGAGAGTTTTAAAGTTACATGATGTTCTATAAAGAAGTGGGAGAGAATGAATCTGCTGCACACTGAAAAAGGGGTACCAAAGTATTATAGCATTTTAAATGAGAATAGTTGTCTCCATTTTTTGACTTCCTGTCTTTACTCCCTCTGTGCCATAGTAGGCTCCATTTGACAAATTAGGAAACTGAATCTCAAAGGAGCTCAACAACTTGAGTTAAGAAACTTTCTAGAATCACATGGCTGGTAAGTGGTGGAACTGAGGGTTGGTTTGTTTAAAGTCTAGGCTTTCTCAATACACCACGCTGCTCTTCAGTCCTTGGTATTTCTAGGGCTTTTGATGGCTCCAAGTATCCCTTCTTTGGAATTTGACCTTCTCTCTTCCCTTTGCCTCTAAGACTGTATGTACTCCAATTTCTTCTCCAAATTGGTTCTTCTTTGTTTGCTTCTGAAGGTTCTCTTCTCACCTATTAACTGTAGTTCCACACTTACCCTTTTTCCATTTATCTTTATACTCTCCTTTATACTGTCTAATTTTGTCTGTTAACTTTAAGCAAATTTCTTTAAACAAGATTCACTTAACAAAGTCACTTCTTAGTATATGCCAGACTCTTTGCTGAGCAATGGAAATACAAATCTATCTAGGAATTTATAGTCTAGCGTGGAAAAAGTACTAATCATTAGGATTGTGACAGGGCTGGTATAGGTTATGATGGAGGTAAGACAAGTATGATTATAAAAGTTGAAAACTACAGAGAATGGGGGAAAAAAAACAAAAATCAGTGTGGTAACTAAGGAAAAGTTCGAGAAGGAGTCCTTCTACTGAGTCCTGAAAGAAAAGTTGGTATTGGTTAGGTAAAGGATGGGTTGAGGTAAAGGCAGATTGTTCTAAAAAGAGGAAGAAATATTGACAAAGTCAGTTTTGAAGCTACAGTACCTATTGCAGGAACTGTAAGTAGTTAGCTAATTAAGGGTGTGTGGGAAGAAGTAATAGGGAATGATGTGAGGGTATCCACAGGCCACAAACAAAAATGCTTATAGAGGCTAAGCAGATAAGATCAATGAGTGAAGCAGGCTGGGTAAAATACAATGTGGGGAGTGGAGACAGTGACAAACTAGAGAGCACATACATTGTCCAAATGGACAACTTTTTTCTCGCTCCAGCTTTATGTTACCACTGTGAATGCAGGCCCAAAGATTGCCAGATATTTTTGTTATTTTTCAAGAGAAGACTAACATACAGATTTTTATATGAGTTTTCCCAAATGCATTAAAATACCATATGGCTAAACAAAATACATCTGCCTGCAACATCTGGGCCAAATCATGATAACCCTTGTATATTAAGATAAAGAGATTGAACTCCTCCTAAACACATTTCTTGGGAAATCACTAAATGTTTCAAAGTGGGAGTTGACATAATCAGACTTGTGTTTTACAAAATAATTCATTGATAGAAGAACAGAGGATGGATTGGAAAGGGGAAAGACTAGAAGATGGGAGACGTGCTAAATATTGATGGTAGGAACCCAAATGTAGCAATAAGAACAGAGGCAGTGAAATGGAGAGAAGGGGGCAGATACAAGGAAGGTCTGGGATCTGCAGGGCTTGGTGACTAATTAAATATGAAAGATAAATAGAGGGGAAGAGCCAGGATAATTTCTTTGCCCTCTGCGTCAACAATTTTCTGGACAACCAGAAAGCTTTCTCCTTTTGCAATAAGTTCTGTAGCTCAGATGCGGGAACAGCAAAATGTTCTAGAGTTTTGAATAAAGGCTTGTATGATGAAGTGAAACCCAAGGTGGGTGTCTATGAGTGTGTTATGGACCCCACCCCACCGAGAGATTCCTGGTACAAGACCCTACCTTCTCTTCTGTACGATGCTGGTTATAACTGTGGATTATTTTCCACTGCACCATTTCCCTTTCAGAATGCCTCTCTTTCTTACAGCAACCAATTTAGTTCACATCCTTAGGCTTTAGTTATTACAGTTGTCACCTGGTTGGTGTTCCTGATTCTTGGTCGCCATTCTCCAACTTGTCCTCAAGATGCTACTCACTCTGACCACATCAAGGTTAAACTTCTTTTCCCGGCTTTCAAGGCTTTCTACAATCTGGCACCAACTGTCCATTTCAACATTCCTAATTATAGCCTGATCTGTACCCTCTGCTCTTTGCAGCTGATCTCCTTAAAGCTCGTTTTTGCTTTTCATACTTGTCTCTGGAATGGCCTACCTCTCTCTTGAACTCAGGGAATGTGGTTTCCTCTTCAAAGTCCTCTGTCTATTTTGGTCTCATTACTTCTCATCTAAGTTCCTAACGCTTTTGTGGTCTCTACTAATTGGCCACAGGAGGAGTCCTTGAAACTTTAAAATGCCTGTCACACACAGGGAATGGCCAGTTCTGTCCTGTGTAATCTGCAATGATTCTAACAGGTTGCTTTCAGTGAGCCCACCTTGGTGTTCTGGCCATGGTGGACTGGACTTAATAGACACTGCATGTGTCAGAGTCAACTGTATTTGGGCCGAGTCATCTCTGAGGAGACTTGTTACAAACCTGACTCCAAAGGCATGTTTCATTTGATGATTAGTCCTCTTTAGGGGGAGGATAAAGTGTTAGACGAACAAAGGCACTTGTAATCAGGTTGCTATTATGAGAAATAACACGTTCTTAATTCTCTGTTGTAGCCACTACCTTTGCCAGTGTAGGAGGAGCACCAGATCCAGGCGCTCTGAATGGCTGGTGAAGCAACTCCCTCTGTTACCAGAGATTCCAGCATATTTTTGCAAATAATCTCTATCACTAAAGGAAGTCTGTGCATGTCTTGTACTAAGTCAAGCAATTTAGTATTTTTTTTTCAACTAATGTTTTAAGAGCTTTAGGCATCTTCCCAAGAAGACCTCAGAGACATTTCAAATAGAAAGCACATGGGTATCTCCAGGCAAGATCAATTGGCTACCTTTCAAGAAGCCCCACAGGATGGATTATCTTGGTGAATTTACCACAGCCTATGATCTGGCTCTCAGCCCTGTAGATTTAGAAACTGGATTTTATCAACACTTAAAACATAGATCTATTTGTCATTAGTGGCTCATGTTAAGCAGCCCACAAAGACTGATGGAAACAACCAGAATATATATATGAGTAACTGTCCCAAGGACTGGAGTGCTTGCTTAGAATATGAAATCTAACTAAGGATTTGAGTAAGGAGAGTTCCATGGGTCACACATCTGTGAGAGGGAAATGCCTGGAGTTGGCGTTAGTGCCAGAAATTGCACATAATCTGCAGCTGATATTATTGCTGGGGCAGCTATCAGTGAATTACCATCAGTGGGGGGAGAGCAGTTGTTTGTCACAGATGTGATGGTCTTTCTTCAGTTCAGATGTGATGGTCTTTCTTCAGTTGAGTACTTGGTAACAGATGATCCACGAGGGGGATATGTCTATCCCAGGGGCTAGGATGTTTGTATCTGTGACCAAGGACACTTTCTCTACTGAATGAAGACAATTGTAAATCATACCAAAGAAACTGGTTGATTGATTGATGATTGATTGATTGAATGTGAGGGATGAAGGAGAAGTAGGAGTCAAGGATGACCCCCAGGTTTATGACTTGAGTAACTAAATACATAATGCAACCACATACTAATATAAGGAAGGAGATCATGAGTTCAGTCTCAGATATACGACGGTGGACAATTACGTTCGCGAACTTGTGCAATGATGTTGCTAACCTGTTTTGATTTCAGAGGGATTATTCTTTATGAATTTGTACCAACTGGACAAACAGTTAACCAAGTTTACTATTTGGAAGTGCTGAAAAGGCTGCGTGAAAAAGTGAGATGACTTGAACTTTTCACGAACAATTCATGGCTCTTGCATCACGACAGTGCACCAGCTCATATGACTCTGTCTGTGAGGGAGTTTTTAGCCAGCAAACAAATAACTGTATTGGTACACCCTCCCTACTCACCTGATCTGGCCCCCAATGACTTCTTTCTTTACCCAAAGATAAAGGAAATATTGAAAGGAAGACATTTTGATGACATTCAGGACATAAAGGATAATATGACAACAACTCTGATGCCATTCCAGAAAAAGAGTTCCAAAATTGCTTTGAAGGATGGACTAGGCACTGGCGTCAGTGCATAGCTTCCTAAGGGGAGTACTTCGAAGGTGACCATAGTGATATTCAGCAATGAGGTATGTAGCACTTTTTCTAGAATGAGTTTGCAAACTTAATTGTCTGACCTTGTACTGAATGATTTGGGGAAACCTTTGAGTCATCCAAGTTGAAGTGTCTCGTAAGCAGTTCTAGATTCACATCTGTTACTCAGAAGCATGATCTGCGCCAGAAATATAAACTTGTGATTTGTCGGTGTATAGGTAACTAAAATCAGGGAATTAATAATATTTTCTCAGGAGAAAGTAAAGAGCAAAGAGTGGAAGGCTTAGGACAGAATTCTGAGATAGACCAACATTTAATTGTTGAGTAGAGGATGAGAAGCTGACATAAGAGAACAACAAAGAATATCCCCAAAAAGTAGAAAGAAAATCAGGAGTGTGCTGACATAGAAACCAAAACCAGCAACTGTTTAAAGAAAGGCGTATAGGTGCTTGCTGAATGGTGATGTAAGTTCCAAGGATAAAATGGCTTGGTGCTGCACAGAGTTAAGTGTCTTGGATTTAGCAAGATTCCACTTGGTGCAGAGATGCTCGTTGGCAGCAATACGCCCTGTTAGGGACTTAGAGGATTCTGGGAAAATCCTCCGCATCATTCTGCACATATCCTGCCATGGTCGGGGGCACTTCATTTGCACTAAGTTTCTGTATCTTTTGCTATATAAACAAGGGGATGAGGAATTTAACTTAATTAACCACAAAAACAACAGAACTAAAAAGAGATCTCGATTTTTAGCAGTACAAAGTTTTCTGGTGACTTTAACAAAGCAGTTTCAGCATAGTGATGGGTTTGGAATAATGAGAGTGGGCTGAGGAACCAAATGCTTGTTCCTAGGAGAGAGAGAGAGAGAGAGAGAGAGAGAGAGAGAGAGAGAGAGAGAGAGAGAGATTACTTAACATGAGGGGAAGAACTGAATCAGAGTATTGCAAAATACCTTTTAAAAAGTTATTGTATACTCAGCCTTGGAGATTTCACTTCAGTATGCTACTTTGATCTTTCTTTCCAAGAGCCATCAGTGATGACTTAAAAAGATTAAGTCTGGAAATAATAGATGTTTCTGGGAATATTTGATGCCTAAGGAGTATGACTTGAAACATTGACACAAGAGGAATGCTGGTGTCACTGCTTAAAAATGAGTAGCTACATATGGCCTGTCTAGATTAAATTAAAGTCAAAGTTCAAAACTGAGAAATATTAAACACGCACTTAGGATGACATCTAACAACCTCAGTCTGCAGGATGGAACTCTAATAAAATTAAGGGACCATGTGCTGCACCCAGCCACGTAGTCAACTCCACTGCTATCTTGAAGCGTCATTCTTGGCTTAAACCAGCACACAGGGATATAAAAGTATGTCATTCCTTTGCACTCCCTTTGGGATCAAATTAGCTTTGAAAAATTCCCAGAGATGTCCGATAAATGCAGCACCAGGTAAGGAGGAAAATCCAGATGCTTCCATGAGCAGTAGGGTAGTAGATGTTTTCTTCTCTTGAGGGAGGGAGGGTTGGGAAAGCAAGAGGGGTCCTCCTTAAGCACTCATCCTCACAGTCTCATGCTCACACAATTTAAAATAGCTCTCCAGAATTTACATTCTCTTTCTTCGAAACCTCATAATTAAGCATAGCTGTTTATAACTCACTTTCCAAAGATCAAGGGTCCAGTGTACCAGGATATAGTACTACTTTAGTGCACTAACCCTGGCAATGCAATAGCTACTAACTCGTTTTACTCTTGTACAATTTCCATTTTGCCTCTGGCGAGCAGGCAAATACTAATTTGTACTGAAGACCGGGAAGGTAGACCAAAGGAATCAATCTGTCTCAATGCTTTGCCTTTCTAAAATGTTCCCAGTGGGACTGAGTTATCAGTGGGACCTCGCCATAATGTTGCAGATTTGAAGACCAGAGGCTTTGGCATCACACACATCTGGTTTCAAATCCTGGTCCTGCCATTTGATTTTGAGCACAGTGCTTTACTTCTCAATTCCTGTTCTCTTATCTGTATAATGGGCACAAATAGAGCCATTGTGAGGATTTAGTCAGATAATTCATGTAAAAGCCCCAACATAGTTTCTGACATAGAGTAAGAATCCTGAATAAATGTTAGCTATTAGTATTATTAAATATTATTAGATATATTAAAAGAGCTCAAATATATTACCATAAGATTTCCAATAATGTAAGTGAAAATTTATTAGAATCATAAGTTTCACGAATAAGCCTCATATATAATAAAAATCTTCTAAAATTTAAAATATTTTTAAAGAGACTTTGATTATGATTTTTAAGAAGACAAGGATTGAGTGGCCCTTTATAAGACAGCCCTTTACCACTATAAAACTAGCCTGAGAAAGCTTCATCCAAAAATTGTCACGTCATCAATTTCAGAAAGTCAGGTTGAGACACCATCCCTCCCCTGCCCAAGCCCACTTTGCATACACAATGATTATAAAATTGAATAAAATAATATAAAGATCAATATGCCATGATAAAAGACATTTAAAAATCTACTACAGAAGCAGTAAATAAGCATTATAAATTTATATGGTAATGTAAATGTTGAAAATTCTTAAGACTAAAATTTTTTAAATACAATTTTTATATTTAGAGAAGAGAAGAGAAAAGGGTAGAAAGTTAATGAATAAATAAAATACAACACGTTTAGTTAACTCTAATAGATATTTTTATTTTTCTTTAATAACTTTTAAAATTAATTGAGTGATATCAAATTCCATTTAATATAGCTGTCACTGACTAGAAATGCATAATTCTCTTACTTTCCATATTCATTCATTCATTCATTCATTCAGCAAATAATCTATTGTAAAGCTTTTTTATGTGGTGAGCTAAAACAGACACAGCCTGTTTAATAGTAAAACATCTCTTTGACTATAGAGTATCTTCATAAGTTGGCAAAAAATGTGTAAGCTTGACTCTTTTTTGTTTGTGAATCATTATGACCTTCTAAAAGGCAAGTTTTAGAGCATGAAGGTCAAGGTATTTTGTGTCTGTGACACAAAATAATGTGAGAACAGACTCTAAAGAATTTAACTTGAAGTGGTTGCTCTTATAGCATACAAAACAAGCTTTGTCTCATTCTACTTGGCTAAGGGTGATAAAGAGGATAAGCAACAGAATTGTCCAGAGGCCAAAAGATCCTAGAGGCAAAAATTACAGATGGCTTCACAATACAATCTAAGTTACTATAAAGGGTGGATTTAGAAATACAATAAACTTTTGTTTATCTTGGAATTCAAACAACCAGCATATGTAAATAACTAGGATATTTTCCTCTCCTATTTTGCACTCTTTTTCCCCCTGCACTCCATTTTTATGAAAAAACACAAATAGGAAATATGCCACTGCCAGAATTTTGGTATCAAAACCAAAACCAGCATATGCCATAGGGTCGGTACAGGTTTAGTGTAATTTCTCACGTCTTCCGTATAGTTATATAGTGCAAACTGTTCAGGGTCAAATAAATCAAGTTACACCAAATCAACATTTACTGTGAATTTATTCATCCAGGCAACAAGTATGTATTGATGATCCCCATGTTCTAGGTATGTAATAGATGCACGAAGCAATTCTATGCAAAGCATTCAGGGGTTGTGCATGGGTAAGAATCTTCATGTAAGGAAATAGTGAGAGAAAAGGTTGGGAAAGTAGTTTGGAGCATGACTCTGAATGACCTTTGAATATCAAGCTAAAGAATCATGGAAGTATTTTGAGGTAAGGAATGATGTGATCAAGGGAGTGTTTTTGGAATATGTACTCATTTGGAAGCAGTTTCAGGCTAGTGTTCTCCCTCTCCCCTTTCATGGCACCATTGTTGAAATGGGCAGAGGAGCAGAGAATGAGGTTCTGAGGGCTTAGTGACTGTAATAGGATCCATAAATGGAGATGCTCAGTGGATTTGCTGGGCCAAAAGAAGTAATCTGAGTCACAAATCATAGAGAAAAGTTGAAGTTCAATGTTCCAAGTGAGTGGTCAAGGGGCACAAAATTAGGAAGACACCAGGAGCAGAAATAGAAGCTGTAGTATGAACCAAGAATTTAAAACCGGGGAAGTGAAAGTGAATGAAAGAAATCAGCGGTGGATGAGAAAGAAGGAGGAAAGGGTTGGGGAGTGAACGGACAGGTCTACTTGCCTTGAAGGGCCAGGAATGGTGGCAATAAGAATGGAAAAGGAGGGGAAAATGGAAGAGATACCATGTAGCAGACACCATTCAGAGTGTCTAATGACACATCTCTTTTCTGGGAACATCAGAGTGGACCCTGGGCTGCCATATTTATATTACACAAGTCTGTCCCTTATTTAAACCTGACTGGACCAAGGTGGACACCTGACCTAAACTGGGCCAATCACGTCTTCTCCTGAGAATTTGGAATTTGGATTGAGACATCTAGTAAGTTTGAGATCTTCCCACGAACAAAGATGGTGTTAATTTGGAAGCTATGTTGGCCATATAAAAATAAAAACAATAGGACAGCTTGGGAACAAAGTTAGAGATAGATGGGGTGATGCCTAGTTTCTTGATGACTTTCTGGTCCCTGATTTCAGTTCTTCCTTGAAGCCCTGTTTTAATTCTTGCCCTTTGAGTCTGTAAAACAATCAATGATTTCCAATTGTGATTTATACTAAGAAATATATATTTGGTCTTCTCCCAGTTTCTGGCCCAGAGCTTCTAAAACCCTTGGAATTTCCTAAGTGATGAGAGTCATAAAAGTGTCTTGTTATGTTAATGCATGACTTTTGGACCCCACCTAAGAATGAGAACTGGTAGCCAGGAGAACTAACCATGTGATCAGAGTTTTGGAACTTTCAGTCCTACTCTGCATCCCACCCCACCTCCAAGGAAGGGAGAAGGGCTGGAGGTTAAATCAGTAGTCAACGGCCAATGATTTGATCAATCATGCTTATGTAATGAAGCCTCCATAAAAACTCAAAATGACAGGGTCTGAAGAGCTTCTGGGTTGGTGAACACGTGGAAATTTGGGAAGAATGGCCCACTCACTCGGAGAGGGCATGGAAGCTTCACACTCTTCCCTCATACCTTGCTCTATGCACCTCTTCCATCTGGCTGTACCTGAATTATATAATTTCATAATAAACAGTTAATGTAGTAAGCAAAGTGTTTTTCTGAGTTCTGTGAGTTGCTCTAGTAAACTAATCAAACCCAAGGAGAGGACTGTGAGAACCTTCAATCTATAGCCAGTGAGTCAGGAGCACAGGTGGTAACCTGGGCTTAAGAGTGTCTGAAGTGTGTAGGTGTGTTGCGGGGAGGTGCAGTCATGTGGGATTGAATTTCTAACATGAGGGATCTCTGGGTAGATAGTGTCAGAATTGAGTCCAATTGTAGGACATCCAGCTGGTGGAGAATTGCTTGGTGGTGTAGGGAACCCACCCCCACATACACGCATTGGCATCAGAGCCAGAATCATTACCAATAAATTCCTTTTACTGCAGCTAATTTGGAATGTGTCTATTACTTCAGCTTAAACTGGTCCTATCTTGTTTCTAACAAGATACTGAGTTGCTTTCCAGAGACAACAGACCAAAACCACAAGTCATGCAGCTGAAGAAGCATGCAGAGAGGAGAAAACTATCTTGACCTCCATCTGCACCCTGTACCAAAATCTTGTCCCCTCTCTGCCCACACATGAAACCAAAAGACCAGGACATAACCAGAACCTCAACACTGAAATTCTTTCAGAAGTGAGGGGGTCCACTGTGCAGAAATATACAGTACAGAAATCCCTTACCATATCTTACAATAAATGGCCAACTTCCAAAGCTCTCCATTCAAAACCTGCCCCGCCAGCACTTCCACACACCAGCCTGTTCCCCTAAGCTCTTAAAATGTACCCCGAACTCTGGATGGGGGAGAGATTTGAGCCTTACCTCCTATCTCCTTGCTGGTCAACTTAGCAATAAAAGCTTTTCTTTTCTCAAAAGCCAGTGCCATAGTATTGATTCCTATACGTGTTGGGCCCGTGCTTGGTAAAAATACTGCCAGGTTCTGAGGTAATTTCTAAATTTTCTAATAATAATATCTTGCTATGTCAGTAACTACTGTAAGTAATAAATAATTAAGATTATTGTCATTGCTGAATATATTTTATTATAGGCCACTTTAATGACAATAATAATCATTTATTATCTATTATGTGCTAGTTATTGTGTTAAGTTCATTACCCATATCTGTAATCCTCTGATGATGATGACGATGATGACAATAATAATAAAATATTCTAATAACTGTAAGGCAATTGCTATTATGTTTAATGTACTTGTGGTTGGTAGACTAATTGGAACTATTTCAGTAAATTTGAACATATGTGAATGCAGCCAGGTTAGTCTTAATTTTCCATGTCCTCTTCATGAAATAATACAAACACACAAATATATAATAAAATGGAAGTTTTATAGAAGCATGTACATTGTCTATGTACAGGGGGAGCCATCTTTCTGAGCTCACAAAATGGAACGATCACAGAAAGCACCGAAGATCAGGCTGTTCTAATCATGCTCACAAATATGAATGGAAGAAAATTCCAAGAACCTGGACAAGAGATCTTATACTTCTGCTTTTTAAAACCAGGACTTGTCTCAGCCTTGCTGTGCCAGTGGGGCTTTGAATAGAAATCTATATCTGACATATCTCATCTTTAATTCTTTTCTATCTACTTCCTTTCTAAATAAAGGACATGAGTTATTGCAGTACTAGTCATTTATATTCCAGGAGTGCATTTTGAAAAGAACAGAACTTTTGTTTTCCTTGTTCATCCTTTGGTTGACGTACTAATGAACAGGGAAATAACCTAAAGTTAAGTTGTATTTAAGACGGGAATAGGGATTTGAAATCTCGGAATTAGCTCAGGTCCCAAATAATTGTATGTTCTATGACTATAAAGGGAAAGAAAATTATATTAAAAGTGTTTATTTAAAAAAATTTAATTCTTTATGAACACTAAAAGAGTTTTATGAAAGGCAATGGTTTTCTTTCTTTCTTTCTTTTTTTTAATAATGCAGCCTCCTCATTTTTTTTCCTAATTAAAGTCATCAAAGACAATGAGTATCTTTCTGATAAATCTATAACCGTGTGGTTTGGAAAGATGTGTGATAAAGGGAAATACATAGCTTATTCTTAATCATTATCATAGCAAGATATTCTGAGAGTTTCAAAAGGCAATAGTAATAAATAGCGTGTATAATGTCCGAAAAAGATAAAATGGAGAGATTAATTAAAATACATTAATAGAAGTGGGAATAGTCTTTTATAAAAAATAGAAAAGTCAATTAAAGACTATTTATTGCAATGAAAATATTTCAGTCCCATACATTTACTTGAGCTTTGTTCTCTTTACTTACAAGACAATTAATGCCAAAATCTCCAATATTAAATTGCTCTTATTCATTTTTTGAGAGGATCAGGCCACCTAGTGGTAAGGAGCCCTAAATATCACATGGGGCAGTGTAAATTCACTGTGGTTTTCATTTGATGTTAAATGAGGTGGGGATTATTTTGAGTGGATGACTTACCTTTTTGCAACACAGAACTATTACACAAATGTCACTTTAGCCCCAGACAGTATTTTTAAAAGCATATTGTTTTTCCTAATGTAGAGTAAAGGAGAAATTCATCAGAAATATTGAAAAATAGCACAAAGGAAATAATCTGATTTGATACTGGAACAACAATTTTTAAATAATTACTTTTATATTAAAAGATCAGTTTCATATGATTCAGTTTCTTCAATCAAACTAAATGTTGGAGCATCTAGGTAGCTGCCTAATGGCAAAGATTTTTGTCCTGACAGATTTTTATTTGCATTATTTATTTATCTAAAAATTAATTTAGCAAATAGTTCTTATGTGCTGGGAGGTAAAAATGTAATGAATTTAGCTAGCAGTTTGAAATCATTGGGGAATAAACAATGAAGTCATCTTATTTTTCTACAATTATTATAGACCAGGTGCTCCAGAGAAAACATGGCAAAAGTTAGAAGTAAGAAAACAGCAAAATGGTACAGGAGGAAGGAGTGAATATTAAGTTTTTTCTAAAAGAGAGAATTTGGAATGGGGTAAGTTTAATTACAAGTCAGAAAGAAACAGTCAAGAGTCAGTATATTAAAATCTCTAGATAATATTATAAGGTTAAACTGGGATAGTGTTTATCATTGATATGTATGTCTTAAGAAGACTTCTTTTAACTTGTTTTTTCCTTTACTCTGTTTTTTTAACTTGCTTTTTTCTTTACTCTCGGTTTTATAACTTTGTTAGGCTGATTAACTTAATTTAATTTAATTATCAAGTTTATAGAATATCATTAAAATTGAGTATTAAAAAGTCTGATATGACCTTCATTTGGCTCTTTCTAATGGATAACATTACTTCTGGTAGACAGTGAAACTGTATTATAGGCCAAATTTTAAAAGCCAGAGGAAAAATAGTTTAATTGTTATTGAACCCAGAATTTTAGAAAGATTGAGTGGATAGTACATAAAGGGTGAGGATTTTTTGTTTTTGCATTTCCCCCTGCATGTGATAGTTCCATATACATGTCAATATATAATAAATAATTTTTGATAATTTAATGTTGGTGAAATCTACTGAATCAGTTTATTCTCTAGAAAAACAGCAGGTTTCTCATGTTCTTTATATCACATATAGAAAGTGCCAACTTAGTATAGATAGATACAGAAGACATACCTTTATAAATAGTAAAACTTATGTTGTTGTTTTTCTCCTTTAATACTTCAGACATCTGATAATAATGACATTAATAGCAATGTTCACTTACTGAGTCTTCACAGTGTAAATTACTGGGCCAGGCTTTATGTGCATAAGCTTATTTCTTTACCACATTTTGAGGTGGGTATTACCTCTTCCATTTTATAGGTGAGCAAACAGAGGCACAGAGAAGTTCAGTGACTCATCCAGGTACACTCGGCTCCAACACAAACCTGGGTAATGCCAAAGCCCAGGCTCCAGCCATACCTTATGCTGCTCCCCACCGCCCCTCTCCTAATAATAAACACAGCGATGACTTTGAAAGTCCAATTTCAGAATATGGTAAGTAAAGAAATCAGACTCTCACTAAGCATAGTTATTCCAAGTCTGTGAGAGTTTGAAGGATTAGTTTGGCATAATAATTTTGTGGGTAGAAGAAGGAAGAACCTCCTGATGGCCTCAAAAGAAAACAATTAACATGAATTTGTTAAGCACTTACTATGTGCAAACCTTGGAAGACATTATTTCAGGTTATAGTTTGTCCACAATATAACTTAGTTTTGTTAACTTAATTTGTAAGAAGCAAAATCTATAAACTTTTTGGTCACAAAGACTGTGGATTTTAAAAGATCTTTCATTGTGCTGCTTAGGTGAAAAGTAAGCTATGGTAAGGTTTTGCTTGTTTTTCATTCACTTCCAATATGAGAAAAAGGTTGAGGATTTATAAGAAAATTATTTTAAACCCCAAGATAGAACAAAGAAACACATTCAGAGAAAATCTTGCTTTACACCTAAATCCAACAGCTTGTCAGAAGTGTACAGAAATCTCAACAGGCAAATATGAACTGTTTTTGCCATACCCAGCAGACCATGTACTGAAACACTGAGACATAAAGCAACTCATCAAAGCAGGAATCATCTAGAGAGAGAAAAATAACCAGTACATCACTTAAGGCATTGGTTTTAAAATATTAAAGATAAAGCAATACTTTAGAAAGGACTCTGTGGCTATTGTTAAAATAGAATTTACTCAGGGACTGTGGTTTAGTGTTCCAAAGTAGCTGGTTCCCTGAAGCTGTTTAGTCTATCCCTACTCTTCTCCTGTTCTAGGAACACTCTGATTAAAGGGCTACAGAATCACAGAAAACTTTGAACCCTGTTTATTCCTCCTCACCCTTGAAGTTCTATTTCCAGCAAGCATCATAGTATGCGATAGCCAGGCAAAGAAAAAAAAAGAAAAGCACCGTTTTCTGCATTAATGATGCATTTTGGGTGGTTTTAAATTTTGAATTGAATAAACTGGACAAGTGATATTACAGAATTCTTGATTTTACTAAATAATGATAGTAATTTACCAACACATTGTTATGAAACATTTAGTTAAGTGGTATGATCTGGCACATTTTTCTTTTCTGTTAATTTGGAGTTACAAAAATTATAAAGAGACATGCAACTTTTCATTTTAAAGAAGTTATTGTCTTCTACCAGGAATTAATAAACACATTTTTAGAAAGGCATTGCATTCTTCCCTCCATTATTAACAAGCCTTGCATTATAATATATGCTGTGGTTCTGGACCTGGTCAGAAGTAGCAGACTATTCAGAACTCAAGGTTCAGTTTCATCTTCAATATGGCCCTCAGAGGACAAATTCAAGCCATCAGTGATAGCTCAGAATGAGTGGTTGAATATATAGTGTGACTCAGAGCTTATCCTCCCATAGACAGCCAATCACTTTTTAAAAGTGAGCAAGGAAAAGAAAGACATCTTTGTGAAAAATGCTAAAAATTAGGAAGATGTCCAGGATTTTTTGTCTTTAAAACTAGAATTAAACAGGTTTAAACAACTTATTCAGAACCCAGCCAAATATTTGTTGTTACTGCCAAATAATACTACCTCAATGGAATGGATGGAGGGAGAAAATTCTATATCTGCATTCAGGAAATGGAAATAAATAATTCCCGGCTATTAATCCACCTACTACGGGAAAAACAGCACCTAATTTAAATGGTTATTTACCAAAATGAGGACACTAAATATTGGTTGAAAGGGATTACCCTTTCCTTCCACTAGAAAACAAATATTTGCTATCCAAGCAAATAAATATGAATAGTAGTACTGATCAGGAAGCAAACCAGTAACTATAAATATGGCATTTCAATGAGTCTTCATGGAACTCTGAGATTCCAAGGCACCCCTTCCTCTGATTAATCCCCCAGAGCATGGGAAGGGAGATAGATACAGAAAAGCCAAAAATCTCGGAGGCTGGTGTCTTGGGCCCTGGCAACTGCTTCTGCCTTAGCCTTAGTAGGTAGAGCCTCTCTGCTTACTGCTTGTTTTCCACTTTGAGCTTTTACACAAGATTATCTTTGAAAACAGATTAACATCATTTTTTAAAAAGTAGCTTGAAAACTCAATTTTAAAAGTTTTCCACTATGTGCTGAACAAGAACAAAAAATGTGAGAAATCTGGTCACCTTTGCCCTCATTCCCAATTAGAGGCAAAATTCATTTGAAGTTTAAATTATAACTTACATTGTTACTCACACTGAGGGCTCTCCATTCTTATCTATATCTGCACCCACTTTCATCCTCTTTTACCGCATGAATAATAAGTGTTTATTTTTTAAGTCAGTATATACTAATTTCTTTTCAAGCCTTTTCAATGACATTTCTGTTTTACCAATATTTAGAGAATCTGTAGGATTCTCTCATCAATTTTTCAACTAGAATTTTTAACTTAATTTATTTCTAAAAATTACTAGTCAAACATATTATTATCATCTCAATGCTCATCTTTTAGCATTTTAAGACTGTTTAGTCATTTTATTTTTTATCCTTCCCTCATACTTCCCTTATACTACCTTATTGATGAAAGAAAGTATGAATGTTATTTGAGATATTAAACATACAGTTCAAATTAGTAATCTTTTCCAGACATCCTCATTTCCTTTCTACTAGTTTGAACAGAATAATTTTGGTCAACTCTTTCTGCAAATTGTTATCAACTCAAAATACCCATTGCTCCTTGTTTAAAGCTAAAATTTAACATTTCATCTGTGATAAGATTGCTTTGATTTCTTCTGACATTTTTGCTAAACTTCTGAATGTTATTTGCCATTTTTCAAACTTTTACCAATTTCAGTATTCTGTCATCAATCCTCAAATGGCATATTAGCATTTTAAAAAATATTTAAATTTAAATTTCAGCATTTCACCTGTGATGCGATTGTTTTGACTATATTTGAGTTCCTTTGCATCATCTTGGGTATCATTTAAAAATTTCCAGCTGTAGGGTATTTTTATTATTCTTTGAACTCACTGGCATACTCATCTGTGTTAGAAAATGGGTTCAGCACCTAGATTGAGACCCAAATTAAGAACATCTTAAACAAGGTAGACATTTATTTCTTCATTTCTTCTTGTGTAACAGTCTGGCAGTTGGTGGTCTGGAGCTAAAAGGGTCGGTTTGCTCCATGAGTTTGTCCAGGAATCCAGGCTGTTATCTTATTGCCATAAGGTATTTCCCATGCACATATTGACCAAAACTATGCATCATCACTTCTGCATTCCAGTTAGCATAAAAGGGTTAAAAAAAAAAAAAGCAGTGGAGGGCATACCCTTCCCTTCTAAATGTAGACCAAGAGGTGCATACATCATTTCTGCTCAAATTCCATGGATCAGAAATGTAATATGACTATACCTAGCTGCAAGACAGATTGGGATATGTGGCTTTTATTCTGAGCAGCTAAAATTCAGAGGTTTCATTACAAAATGAAGAAGGGGAGAATTGATACTTGATAACAATTAGCAGCCTTAACCACATAGCTTTAATTTTATGTTTCTAGAAACTGGTAACCAAAATATTCCCATTTCATATTAATGAGGTTGCTCTGGATATGTTCTAAGCAATTTCATATTTATGATGAATGCACATCAAATTTGAGGCTGTCAGTTGTATTTAAGGAAATAGGGAAAAGGATGTAGCTACTGTCCATGTTTCAACCAGTGCCAAGTTTTTAAGGGGCATAAAATCTGGGCATGGTGGTGGCACTAAGGAAACTCAAGGGGCCACTGGAGTGTACTCAGATATTCTGCTGTTCCCATCTGCTCAAATCTTGATGAGATTGGGAAAATGTTTTAATGAGAAAAGCCATTGTTTGTTTACAAGTCTCTCCTAAGGATTTCCTCTCCTCTTCCCCTCCTTTTTTTCCTCCTTCTCCTTCTTATTTCCCTTCTTCTTCCCACACTAATGGTTATCACTAGAGATGTTGTGAGTTATCCTGCCCTGAAGATCTTTAATAAAAGCTTAACAGCATTTTGATTGAGTTGGCTTACACATAGTTGATTTAGTCTAAATATGAACAGGGCCAGTGTGGAATGCAAATAAAAGACTTCCCATCTAAGCTCTGGAGATGGTGGTGGCAGGGGAACTATACTCAAAGAGGAGTCCAGACTACAGCTAGCTGTTCAGCTCATGAGAACAAGACATTCTTTTTTAGAAAGATAGGCCTCCTTCATATATAGGGTCAAATTTTCTCCTTAAAAATAAAGCAGGGTCAGAGGTCAGAATTCTTTAATAGTGAAAGATTATTTAAAAGAGAACTTTCAGTTGAATATGGTCCATCTATCTTATCTATGTTTGATGATGCTGGGGGAAAAAGTATTTTCCCAGAAGGAACTTTTGAAAATTGCATATTATCAGTAAATATTACTTTAAAACATCCATATATACATATATAAGTTTACAAAATACAAAATAGAGTATGTTCAACCGAATTAGATCCTACCTTCTAGGAATTGAAATTGATATTACTGATTCAAGCTAACAAGTAAACATAAACAAGAGTATCCTACACATAATAGGAATAAATAGCAAACTATTTATAGTTTGCATGAGTTCAGTGACCAACTCTGAGTCTTTGTAGCCTGGAAATCAGGCATAATTTCCTGACTCCTACTCTGGAGTTAATTCTCCTCACAGAGAATTAGCTAGCATGTTTAGGATTGTGATGTCTTAAAAGCTTTGTAAATAGCTACATTTGTACCTCAACTCCAGGCTTTCTAGGTATTTTATACTACAATATGCTGCATTAGACAAGGAAACAAAACCAAGAAGAATATCATTGCTTTTCTCCTGAGACAATCTTAAAAGGAACCTATAAAAAGTTGAGCAAGGCATAGTTGTTGGAAGTTGCTCTTGATTTTAGGAAATGGAGTGTCTATTATTTATAAAAACATAAGCAACTTATGAACGTTTCTAATATGAAAATAAATGCAAGGCAACTATCTTTATAAGAAGGAAGATACTTTCATAATCAATGTGAGATGATTAAATATATTAATCAAGCTGATTAAATAAATTATATAACCATAATATAATTATGTTGAAGTGAAACAGAAGACAGTATGCTAAAACAAAAAGAATTGAAGTGCACACATAACACATTTAGGCACAACCCCCTAAAGTTTCTCTTAATGAAAGTTTGGGGCTGTAGATCTTTGACCATATGAGAGATTCTTAACTTTTAGAAATGGAGACTATTGTTCTTACTTGAAACCAAAAGAGTAATGGAATTAAAAAGCGCAGGCTTTGCCATAGCTATCTCTCAGTACAGAGACAAATGTGAAATATGAAATACATTTTAAAATGAAAGAAACTTGTTTAGATCACAAGTTTTAACAAGGAACGTGCTTGCAAAAGTTCAGAAGGTGTAAGTACACTGTGGATGACGTTAGTTACATTTTAGATTTACCAGTGATTATTTTGATGGCTTTCTTATATGAAAATCATAAGTCGTATTATTTTTTTCTTTTTCTGTGAAATTATAGTAAAGACTTGATCAATTAAACAGTCATTTACCCCTCTCTGTGCCAGGAACTATACTATGAATATGACACAATGCCTTCAAGGGACAGATATGTTAGCAAATGATAACAGCACAGTATGGGGTGCTACAAGCTAGCCTAGAAGGATGTACAGGCTCTATGAGAACATACAGGAGGGAAAGCCCCTTAACTCAGGGAGGTGGAGTAGGGTGAGGAATACGAAGGCAAAGTAGAGGAAGGCTTCCCAGAAGGAGGGATGAATACTAAAGAGAACAGAATATTGAAGAGAAATTATTTACCAGTAAGATAATTGAGGGAGAAAAGGGCATTCACCTAGAGGACTCGATACATGTAAGAGTTTGGGCCTTTAGCTCTCACAGCAGGTATGAAGAGTAACAAGTAATTAATATGGCTGAGGTATGGAAGATCTGTACTGAGAGATCAGTGATCGATTCCACTTTGCTCTTCATTCTTCACATCTACAGTTATCAACAAGTCCCCTAGTTTATACCTCAAAAATATCTCTGGAATATGGCTAATAGCTCTAATTCCATCTCCACCACACCATCTCAATCCAAGCCACTGTCATCTCTAAGCTTATCTATTGCAATAGCTTCCTTAACAGGTGTTTCTGTTAATCTTTTAATCCCACTGAAAATGATCTTTAAAAAAAATCAGTTGGAGATACACTTTACTATGTCTCTGTTTAACGTGGCTTCTGTTTGTCCACTATTCGTGTTCTTCTTAGCATTTATCTTCACTCTATTAATTAATTAATTTATTAACTTTTCATCTGTTAGTTTCCCTCTCTAGACTTTTTAAGGAAAAGCCATGTTTGTTTATATGCCCAGTGTTTAGCAAAGAGCAGAAACAAACAAATAAATAAGAAGGAAAAGAAAGGAGAGGAATAAAAAGAAATGGATGTGATGATTAAACGTACTGTGGTTTCCTGAAGGAGATCCTGGGACAGAAAACAGGTAAAAAATAAGGAAAGCTGAACAAAGAATGGGCTTTAGTTAATAATAATGTATCAGTATTGGTTTGTTAACTGTGACAAATGTGCTATACTAATGTAAAATGTCAATAATAAGGAAAAACTGAATTTAGAGTACATGGGAACCCTTTACACTACCTTTGCAATTATTCTGTAAATTTAGAAGTATCCTAAAATTAAAAGTTTATTTTTATAAAAGAAAGGAGGAGGAAAAGTGGCAACATACAGCTGGGGTAATAGGCAGGGGTTAGCTGAGAAATTCCTCATATGTCATGCCGATAAGTTTGTATTTTTTGCTGAAATGATTAGAGTTGTATTTTAGGAAAAATGACTAACGTAAGGGTCAGCAAACTTTGTCTTAAAGGACCAGGTAGTCAGTATTTTAGAACTCTGTGTTGAATTAATTTTCTAAGACGACTGTAAAAAATTACCACAGCCTTGGTGACTTAAAATATCAAAAGTTAATTTTCTCACAGTTCTGGAGACCCAAAGTGCAAAATCAAGATAGGGGTGGTAGGGCTGTACTCCCTGCAGTGGCTCCGGGAGGGACATCCTGGTCCTTCCAGCTTCTGGGGGCTCCAGGCATTCCTTGCCTTCCTTGGCTTGTGGCCACATTACCCCAATCTCTGCCTTCATCTTCACCTCACCTCCTCTGTGTGTCTCTAATAAGGACACTTATCATTGAAATTTAGGGCCCACCTGGATAATCCAGGATGATCTCATCTCAACATCCTTTATTTAATCATGCCTGTGAGGAATTTTTTTTTTCCAGAAAACGTAACAATTCCAGGGATTTGGAGGTGGACATCTTTTTGAGGGCCATCAGTCAACCCAGTACACAGGTCATATGGTCGCTTTTGAAACTACTCAGTTCTGCAGTTGTAGCACCAAAGCAGTCCCAGACAATACGTAAGTGAACGAATGTGGCTGTGTTCCAATGTTATGCGCTGGCTTTGGCCCATGAGCCATAGTTTGCTGACTCCTGATGGCAGTGTTAAGGAAGAACTTGAAGGCAGAAAATGAAGGCAGTTAAACAAGTCAGGAGGAATTAAGGATGAGAAAGGTTTGAATAAGACAATGGCAGTAGAAGTGAAGGAGAGAGGAAGGAATTGAGAGCTAGGGATTAGAATCAACAGGATTGGGTGATAGACTAGAGGGAAGGGATCATTAAAGTTCATTACAGAGGTGTAAATCATTATTTCACCTAATAGATGAATACTTTTGGCTTTTCAAAGGAAAGACTTGAGACTTTTCTACTTTCATTACTTGGAAAATATTACTTTTATGAAGGCAAATTGTGTAAGCCATACAGACGAGTAGTAAAAAACAGAAAAGCTCAAAATGTTAAGAGATTTTACTATGCATCCATAGCTACAGTATGGGACACTTTTTTTTTTTAATTAAATTTTATTGGTGTGACAATGGTTAGTAAAGTTACATAGGTTTCAGGTGTACAATTCTGTAATACATCATCTATATCACATCGTGTGTTCACCACCCAGAATCAGTTCTCCTTCCATCACCATATATTTGATCCCCTTTACCCTCATCGACCCCCCCCCCGACCCCTTACCTCTGGTAACCACTAAACTATTGTGTGTCTATGAGTTTTTGTTTCTGTGTTTGTCTTGTTCATTCGTTGCTTTCAGTTTTTATCCCACATATCAGTGAAACCATATGGTTCTCGACTTTTTCTTTCTGACTTATTTTGTTTAGCATAATAATCTCAAGATCCATCCATGTTGTCATTTTCTCGACTTTTTCTTTCTGACTTTTGTTTAGCATAATAATCTCAAGATCCATCCATGTTGTCACAAATGGAACTATTCATCTTTTCTTATGGCAGAATGGTATTCCATTGTGTATATATACCACATCTTCTTTATCTACTCATCTATCAAAGGGCACTTTGTTGTTTCCATGTCTTGGCCACTGTAAATAAAACTGCAATGAACATCGGAGCACATATATTTTAAGGATAAATGTTTCAGATTTTTTGGGTAAATACCCAGGAGAGGGATTGCTGCATCATATGGTAATTCTATTCTTAATGTTTTGAGGAACCTCCACACTGCCTTCCATAGTGGCTGCACCAATCTGCATTCCCACCAACAAGGTATGAGAGTTCCTTTTTCTCCACAGCCTCTTCAACATTTGTTATTAGTATGGGACACTTTGAAGTCAGAGAAGACATAATTAGCCAGTTGGTTTATTAGAAGGAACAAAGCAGTATTAGGAAGAATGTCTGCTCCCATTAAACACCACAGTGTACAAATAGTCCCTCCCATCATGCAGAGTTGGATAGTTGAGCTTATTAATTATAATTAATATTTATACATCTATTTATAGTTTACAAAGTTTTGACATGATACATGATAACATTTTATACTCACAACAGTTCTGAAGTAGAGGGCAGGTATTATTGTACCTGGAGTGAAGTTCAGTGACATTTTCAAGGTCACACAGACAACAATGCTGGTTTCTTCATTCAAAATTCCCTAAATATTGGACTATATCCTTTTCACTCTCCCTGAGTTTGCATCAGAGAGCTGTGACAGTGTGTGGCCGTTGTAGCCGGGGTGGTGAGCATGACCAGAAAGATAAAAATGAGATTAATGAGGTTCTTAACTAGGCAGTTGGGGTGGCCTTCCAGCTGTCTTTGGAAGGCAGATGGCCAAAAAGAAAATGCAGCCTTGAGAGCAAAAGCAGAACACAGCATGGGCAGGGATGAGGAAAGAAACTGGACCCAGAGCAGTGTTACAAAAATTATGGAGTGCAAAGAGATAAAGCAGCAATGTCATGAATGTAATCCAAAGAAGTGAGTGCCAAATTTACCACTGCACCAGTTACTTGCAGAGTTTCTTAGCAATGTAGCCTCCTGAGTTCCAATTTAGAAGGGTCTTCTGATTCACCCAATCTGGGATAAGAGCCCCTTTCTACTCAAGGAAATCTGGTAGAGAATGTTCACCAAATAATCCAGAGGATAAAGCAGAAGGAAACATGTAGAGAGATTTTTGATATTAGGATAACAAAGTGTTGCCAATATAATAACTCCTATTTTTAAGAAAGAGGGAGTCTAGGCCTCTTTTAGAAAATAACTTAATAATTTTTGGACACCTGCCTTGCACACGGCACCAGGCCAGGTACTGGTAGTATAACAGTGAATAAGAAATTAAGAGAAACTTGGTCCTTGTACTCAGAGAACTTATATTCTAGATGGGAGATTGATATCAAATAATTATATAGTATTGTGAAATAATAATTATGATTATATGATAGTATGTAGGTAAATCCTAAATATAGAGAAGTACGGAATGTCGTTAGAGGGGACACATGACAGGGGAGCCTGGCCCAGTCTGGAGATCAGGAAAGATTCCCCTGAGGAAATGGTATGTGATTTCAAATCTGATGAATAAGTTGGGCAGACCAAGGAAAGGGGGACAGGAGAATAAAAAAGGCATCTCAATAGAACATTAACTACTTCAAAAATATTTACTGAGAACTTATAACGTGCCAGGTATTCTTCTAGGTTCTGAGATGGAGCAGTAAACAAAATGGACAAAGTTCCTGCTCTCATACAGCATATATCCCAATTCGTAAGACAAAGAAAATTTAAAAATAAATTAATAGATAGTAAGTAATCTGATAATAACAATATTGTAAGATTTCTGTCTCTTCAAATCAATCTATTGATTCAATATAGTGCTAATCAAAATCCTAGCAGGATTTTTTTGTGTGGAATTTTACAAACCAATTCTTAAATTTATATAGAAACATATACAAAAAGAAAGTCTTAAAGAAGAATAAAGTTGGAAAACTTTTATTACCAAACACAAAGATTATTCTAAAGTGATAATTAAGACAGTATGGTATTGTCATAGGATAGACAAATAGCCAATGGAACAGAATAGAGTTCAAAAATAAACTCACACTTCAAATATAGCAAAGGTGTCACTGCAGTGCAGTGCAGTGGGGAAAAGCATGCTCTTTCAACAAATAGTGTCAGGTGAATTGAATATCCATATAGAAAATCAATACACAAAAATCAGTTTTTGTGCAAACTAAAGTAATAACATTCCTAAAAGATAAAATAGGAGAATATCTTTATGAATTTGAAACAGGCCAAGATTTCTTAAACCAGACACTAACCAAAATGGGCAATACTGATAAATTGAACAGCATTAAAATGAAGAACTTCTGTTTATCTAAAGACACTATGAAGCGAATGAAAAGGCAAGTCACAGAGTGGGAGAAAATATTTGCAATATATGTAGCTGACAAAAGATTCATATCTGGACTATATAAAGAATACATACAAATTAGGGAAAAAAGGGGGACATAAAAACCTGAGATAGGCATTTCACCCATGCAAAAAACAAAGACTATATAAATGGCCAATAAATATATAAAAAGATGCTCAGACTCCTTAGTAATAAGATAAATACGAATCAAAAAACCACAATGGGATAATAGTCACACTTATCAGAATAGTTGACATTTAAAAAATTAACAATATCAAGAATTAGCTAGGATGTGGAGCAATTAGAGGGGGTGAAAATTGGTACAACTACTTTGAAAGATGGCTGGTAGTATCTGCTACAACTGAACATGTGTATACTGCATGACCCAGAGATTCCACTCCTACTGTGTTTCCCCGAAAATAAGACCTAGTCAGACCATCAGCTCTAATGTGTCTTTTGGAGCAAAAATTAATATAAGACCCAGTATTATATTATATTATATTATATTATATTATATTATATTATATTATATCATATTAGGCCCAGTCTTGTATTATATGAAAATAAGACTGGGTCTTATATTAGTTTTTGTTCCAAAAGACTAATTAGAGCTGATGGTCCAGCTAGGTCTTATTTTCAGGGAAACATGGTAGTTATACACTGAACAGAGATATATTCATAAGTAAACCAAGATACATGTAGATTAAATGAATGTTCATAGCAGCACTATTTGTAATAGATCCAAAATGGAAACAACCTAAAATGTCTGTCTTAGTCTGTTCAGGCTGTTATAACAAATACCATAAACTGGATGGCTTATAAACAGCAATTGATTTCTCACAGTCTGGAGGCTGGAAAGTCCATAATCAAGGTGCTGGCATATTTGGTGTCTGGGTATGACACCTGGTTCAATGTCTATCAACAGAAAAATGCTTAACGAAATTTTGGCATATTCTTAAGATGAAATACTAGACAGCCATAAAACTCAACAAATCTACTCCATGCAACAACATGGATGAGTCTCATAAGCATAAATATTGAGCAAAAGAAGTCATATAAGAGTATCCATTATATGACTCAATATATATGAAGTTCAGGTACAGGCAAATACTGATCTATGGAAGTTACATTTAAGGAAGATAATTATTTATAACTTTATCAGGCAGTTGGTAATACAGGATGGTCACGTTGTAAAAAATGAAGTTATATACTTAGAATTTTTGTACTTTTCTGTATGTCTGTTATAGTTCAATTGAAAGATTTACTTAAAAAGAATTGAAACTGTCCTAATCTTTTTCTCTCTTCATCAGTCATTAAAACCTGAATAGCAATCTATTAAGAAAATTTGTAGTAGAAATTATTAAGGTTAAATGTTTTGTTAAAGGTGTTTAAAATTTATCTTTTGTATGATTTATTTTCACATTATTACTTGATTTAAAAGTCTCAATTAGAGAATATTCAGGTATTATTGAGGAAAAATTACTTGTTGTGTTATAGTAGGCCTTTCCCAACCCCATATCTCAGTGGCTTAAAATAACCAAAGTTTATTCTTGTTCTCATAAGTCTAATTAGATGTTTGGCAGGTGGCCTTCCACATGATGTTTCAGGGACTCAGGCTATTTCTGTCTTCTGGCTTCATTTTCCTCTGGACCTTGAGTTCTTCCTGGACCCTCTCCATCTGGCCAGCCATGGAGCAAAAACAAAGAGTATGGAGAAGGCACACTTTTAACTCTCTTGGCCACAAAAGGACACATGCCTTCTAATTGTATAATGGGATGTAGTCATTTGGTCCTATAAAATGTAATGGGGCTAGGAAATGAAGTCAGCTCTGTGCTGAGGAAGAGCAAACAAATTTAGTGAGCCTGCAGTCATCTCTGACATACCTGGAACCCAAGACAGACCCTAAGGTCACTACAGAAGTGCTCAGAACCGAGATGCCCACCAATAGCCAATTGGATAAAGAAATTGTGGTACATTTACGTATATAATGGAGTATTACTCTGCCATAAAAGAATGAAATTTTACCATTTGCACAACATAGATAGACCTAAAGGATATTATGCTAAGTGAAATAAATCAGACTGAGAAAGACAAATACCGTATGATTTCACTTATATGTGGACTCTAAAGAACAGAATAAGGGAGCAAACAAAATAGAAATAGACTCATAGATACAGAGAACAAACTGATGGTTGCTAGATGGGAGGAGGGTTGAGAGACGGGTGAGAAAGGTGAAGGGATTAGGAAGTACAAATTGGTAGTCACAAAATGG
Organism: Rhinolophus ferrumequinum; assembly: GCF_004115265.2. Classification (NCBI taxonomy): domain Eukaryota; kingdom Metazoa; phylum Chordata; class Mammalia; order Chiroptera; family Rhinolophidae; genus Rhinolophus; species Rhinolophus ferrumequinum. The sequence goes on along the minus strand of NC_046292.1, from coordinate 69,046,611 downwards.
TCATGGGGATATCAAACACAATACGGGGAATGTAATCAATAACGTTGTAAGACTGTATATGGTGTCAGATGGGTATTGGACTTATCGGGGGGATCACTTCATAGGTAATATAAATGCCTAACCCTGTGCTGTACACCTGAAACTAATATAAAATAATATTGAATGTCAATAAAATTTACAAACACACACATACACACACACACACACACACACACACACGCACACACAGAGCGTGCCAAAAAAAATGTATATACATTTTAAGAAAGGAAGACTGTATTAAAATTGTTATACTCAATATATGCCAATAACAAAAGATGAATACAAGTCATGTTTGACTTCTGCAAATACAAGAAGTGATCAAAGTGGTTACCATCAACGTCCAGACACTTCTGATTAAGGCAAACTACTGCTTGAGCAACATTGACCAAAGTGTCCATTTATGTACATTTTTTTGGCACCCCTGGTATATCACAGGATGTAAAGTACAGCATAGGCAATAAAGTCACTGATATTGTAATAATAGCTGTGTACGATGTCAGAGGGGTAGTAGACTTGGTGGGGTTATCACTTTGTGAGGGGTGTAACTGTCTAATCTTATTGGTTTTGTACACCCTGAAACTGATTTTTAAAAAGTGCTCAGAAAGGATTGGAGGAATGGAAATTCTAACAGGAAGAGTTACAATTATGGCATCTTAATTAAGAATTCTATTATATTCAAAAGATGTAAAAAAGAAATTGGAAAAAGAAAGGTCCCTTTCATGATTTGAGAGAAAGGTTATTGTGAGGGAGGTATTAATTAGAAGAAAAATGAATGGAGACATTACTGCCATTGGAGAAAGATGTATGAAAGTTAATTATTTGAAACAGACTATGGGAAGTTAGTCAATTCATGAGATATTGTACAGGTCAGTGAGCCTAAGTCAAGACAGACAAGACAACGAGACAAGGCAGGCAGGACTATGTAATATTTAGCATTCTTTTGCTCTCAAGAGTCAGGTAAGCCAAGAACAGGCTGCAAACTTAATCAAGAGAGTTTAATTCTCACAGGGAAAGCTATAACTTACAGCCACCTCCTATGCCCCTGGTATTGGGACCTGCACTTAATGGTAATAACATTATACAGTAATGGGGAAAACGAGTGTAGAAAACAGTAATTAGACTCTGATGTGAATAGTACCTTCTGGAGTTGTTCAAAATGATGCTCCTGAGCCTCTGCGCTCACTTTGGGAGAAGTCTGGGAAGAAGTTGGGTAGGTTTGTGCCTACAGACAAAGAATGAGATCAGGAGGGAAAGAATGTGAGTAATTTTAAGATGGTTAATTTTAGCCTTCTCATTATGAGAGCTTCTAGGACTTCTAGGAAACATATCTATTATTTCTTATGTTGACTGTGGTCAAAGTTACTATACATAATATCTTCTATCTACAGAGCTCCACTGTCCAATCAACAGACATAGCTACCTGGAAGGAATCTCGCACTTGGAATGACAAGTGCTCTTTCTTCTGGTCCACTGTGTAAAAGGGCACGGGGCAGAACAGTTGTATAATCTGCTGGTTAGACTATTTTCCCTGCCTGTACAACACTTAGAAGAGTTGAGACCAAACCCAGGGTATGTTAGTTAGGTAAGGCTAACCTGCTGAAATAGACATCTAACAATTTAGTTTCTTAAAGGAGGTAGAGTTTATTCCTCTCTCTCATAATAGTCTGCTGTGAGTGTTCCAGGTTGCAGACAGCCCTACTGGTTGTGATCATTTAAGGACTCATGTTTCATCCATCATATTGTGCTTTCACCCTGGGCATTATTGTCAACAGCAGGTCAAAACTGGGTCATATTTGTTCTAACTGGTGGGAAGAGAGTATATATCTTAAGGTCTGATTCAGAAGTGACACATTTCACTTGTATCACCTTTTATTGGCAGGAGCTCAGTCATGTGGCTACGCTTAACTGTAAGTGAGAGTCACATATGTTGTCCCTAGCTAGATAGACCAGTTATAACTTTGTTTGTATGGAAGATAGGAAAAATGAATTTTGGTAGGCATCTAGCAGTATCCATCCAGGGGAGAATACAGTGAATAAAACAGGACAGTAAAATTATTTTACACATATTATTAAAACAACATAAAGGTAGACTTTATTCATATTAGAGTTGTTTATACCATTTGTTGTAAAATATTCTCAAATTCTGAAACTTACAATTTTTTTAAACTATTGATATTCACTGCACTTTCAGAGAAGTTTAATTCCCAGTTCTGACTTACCTTTAACCAAGATTCCAAAATCTATATCTTTAGACTTCTGTCCCCTCTCTTCCAAAGTCAAGTTGTTAATGATAAATAAGCAAACACATTAAATGTTAGGAAAGGCATAAGTTACTATTTTAAAAAAATGAAGGTAGAAGTTTCTTCTAAGAGTGCAATCATGGGGCAATCATCCTGAAAATTTTGTTTTGAAAGTCCATACTATATATTTAAAGTGTAGAATTGTTAGTACAGAATGTGAGGTTTTTGTGATTTAGAGTACAGAGAGTGACTACTGAAAAATAATCTTACTTTCTGGTTTTGGGTTGTCACTAACTATATCCTAAGAAAATTTCATACAAATCTTGGTGTATGCAAGTAAAATGTTGGGCCCAACATTTTACTAATATATAAAATTTAAAATGGTAAGTCCTGGTTTGCTTCTGGTATGGAGAATTGAGTAGCTAACAAACTAGTCCACTCATGAATAACAGTGGTAAAACTCTGGACAAAATACAGAAAACCATGACTCCCTAAGGATTCTAGAGACTGAACAAAGGCAGACAAATTTTTAAGGCAAACTTGGGCTAGAACAAACTTCCCTATTTATTTATACCCAGTTTTATTCAGATATAATTGACATATGACAATATGTAAGTTATATAACATATAATATTGTATAAATTATAAAACATGTTGATTTGATAAATTTATATATTGCAAAATGATTACCACTATACATTAGCTAACACCTCCATCTTGTCATATAATTACCATTCCCTTTTTGTTGTGAAAAAATTTAAGCTCTATTCTCTTAGGAACATTTATATGATACAATATTATTAGCTATAACCACCATGCTATACATTAGATCCTCAGAACTTGTTAATTTCATAACTGGACTAAACCTCCCCCCCTTTTTTAAAATTTTGATGTTTTGTTCCAAGGCCCATGCTGTCACAGTGGAGGCAGGTGGCATAGAGAATGTATATTGTAATACCTAAAGCAACCACTTAAAAAATGTTAGGAGGTATAGCTTAAAAGCCAAAGGACAAATTAAAATAAATATCTAAAAATATTTAAATAATCTGAAAGAAGCTAGGAAATGGAGGAGTAGAGAGAAACAAAAATTGAAATGACAAACTGAATATTAATAAAATAGTAGACCTAAATACAACCATATCAATAATCACATTAAATGTAAACAGACTAAATATTTCAGTAAAGAAAGAAAGATAATCTGAATGGGTCAAAAAGCAAACCTAACCATCTGCTGACTACCAAAGATATACTTTAAATATAAAGATACACTTAACAGATAAATATGCATATAAGATTAAAATATAGACATATACATTAATGGAAATAAAGAGTCCATAAATAGAATCATATGTAAATGGTCAATTGTTTTTCAGCAAAATGCCCAAGGCAATTTAATGGGGAAAGAAAAAAATCAACAAAAACTGCTAGAAAAACTGGATATCCAAGGACAAAAAAATAGATCCTTACTTCATATAATATCCCAAATTTACTCAAATACATTGTAGACTTAAATGTAAAAGCTAAAACTGTAAAACTATTAGAAAATAAAATAGAAAATCTTTGCCGACTTGGAGTTGGCAAAGATTTCTCCAAAAGGACACAAAAGGCATGATCATAAAAGAAAATTTAAAAATTGAACTTTATCAAAATGAAATAGTTTCTCTTTGAAAGACACTATTAAGAAAATGAAGTGGGCCAGCCCGGTGGCTCTGGTGGTTTGAGCGCCATGCTGAGGTTGCTGGTTCGATTCCCACATGGGCCAGTGAGCTGTGCCCTCTACAGCTAAGATTGTGAACAACAACTCTCCTTGGAGCTGGGCTGCTGTTTGCAACTGGAAGTTGGCGTGAGCTGCCTTGGGGGGAGGGGAGGACAAGGCTCAAAAAATACCAGCATGGGCCAGGGAGCTGTGTCCTACACAACTAGTTTGAGAAACAATGGCTTGAACCGGAGTGGCGCGGGGGGGGCGGGGGGGGGGGGGGGGGGGGTGGAAGAAAGGGGAAAAAATGAAAAACAAAAAGAAAGTAAATGAATAAGTAAATGAAGAGGCAAATGACAGAATGGGAAAAATATTCTCTAACATATCTGACAAAGGACTGACTGGTAATTCAGAATAGATAAAGATTTCTTCAACTCAACAATAAGAAGACTAACAACTCAATAACATTTCATAAAATATACCCCTTTTGTGTACATGAAAATATGCTCAACTTCATTAATTATCAGGGAAATACAAATCAAAACTATAACAAGATGTCATTATATCCATTAGAAAGGGTAAAATGAAAAAGACTGATAATAACCAGTGCTGATAAGGATGTAGATTAACTGGAACTCTCATACACTCACTGCTGGTGGGGATGTAAAATGGTACAACCACTTTGGAAAACAATATGAAACTTTCTTAAAAAGTTAAACATACATCAACCAACAAATTTATTATTTCTGCTCTTAGGTATATACCCAAGAGAAATGAAGACACATGTCCATATAAACACTTTTACACAAATGTTCATAGCAGCTTTAGTCACAATAATCTAAAATTGTAAACAACCTCAATGTTTATCAACTGTTGAATGGATAAACAGAATGTGGTGTGTGTATATATACAATGGAATACTACTCAGCAAATAAAGGGAATGAACCATCAATATACATAATAGAGATGAATCTGAAAATCATTAGGCTGAGTAAAAGAAACAAGACACAACAAAGTATGTGATGTATGATTCCTTTTAGATAAATTGCAAACTACTCCCTAATGATAAAAAGCAGAGCAGTGGTTACCTGTGGCCAGGAAAAGAGGGAAGGATTTACTATAAAGGGAAGGAAGAATTTGGGGATGCTGAAAATGTTCTGTATTTTTAAAAAATATGGTAATTTTGCAGATGTATATAACTATCATAACTCATGGGATTGTGTAAGTTAAATTGATGCCTTTTATTGTACATAAATTATTTATCAGCACATTTGATAAGAAAAATTGAGAAGGCCTTTTTTGTATTGTTCTTCATAACTGAAATCTATTTCTTGGTCAGTAACGACCCTAATTTTGTGATTCTTGTTCTGCCCTCTGAAACCATGCCTATAATTGCATGAATAAATTATTTGTTCTACTACAAGAGTCCCTCAAATATTTGAAAAAAACTAGCATATTCTCTTAGTCTTTTCTTCTCCATATTATATACTACCTCTCCTGAACTCCCCACCCCCTAAACCTTTTTTTAAGATATTTTTTAGGTCCTAGGCTATTAACCTTCCCGTTTCCCCACCTTTGAACACATTTTAGTTTGTCAATTTTTTTAGTTTGCCAGATGGGAGGGGGTTAGGGGTATGGGTGAAAAAAGGGAAGGGATTGAGAAGTACAAATTGGTTGTTACAAAGTAGTTATGGGGATGTAGGGTATAGCATAAGGAATATAGTCAATAATATTGTAATAACTCTGTATGGTGTCAGAGGTACTAGATTTGTTGTGGTGATAGATGGGAGGGGGTTGGTGGGCAGAGTGAAAAAAGGTGAAAGGATTAAGAAGTACAAAATTGGGGGTGGCTGGTTAGCTCAGTTGGTTAGAGTGTGTTGCTACTAACACCAAGGCTGCCAGTTTGATCCCCACATGGACCACTTTGAGCTGAGCCCTCCTTAAAAAAATAAAATAAATAAAAAAGGAAGGAAAAGAAGTACCAATTGGTAGTTACAAAACAGTCATGGGGATGTAAGGTAAACAATAGGGAATATAGTTAATAATATGGTAATAACTATGTATAGTGCCAGGTGAGTATTAGACTAGTCGGGGGGGGGCTTACTTCTTAAATTATATGAATGTCTAACCACTATGTTGTACACCTGAAATCAATATCAAATAATATTGAAAAATTAAAAGATGTGGTGTTGTCACACAGCAGCCTAGCCGACTGTCCTCCTGTGTCTTTCCTTGAAGAAAGAAGAGTCTGTGAGACTGTGCCTTTTTGGGACTTTGTTTTATCATGATGTTTACACCTCATGTCTCTCTGTCTGGTCCCAAAAGATAGTTTGCAGCCAATGACGGTATAATTCCCCACGGTGAGGGGTGCGGGGGGACAACTCAAGCCAGGCGGAACCGTGTGGGGACCCGCAATGAGCTGCCTGGAAAATCTGGAAGGGGCCTTGCCTCCCCTTCCCCCCTGCTGAGAAAAGCCACTACTGACTCTGGCTTCCTCTCTCACCTGATTGTGAGAGAAGTCATGAGAGTGATAAAGATCAGCTCTCTCCGCTTAGCTCAACAGAAGAGTTCAACATGAGAGACTTATCCCCGGGGAGGTGCATACCTCACCTAAGTCATCATAGGGCTTTCTGCTCTGGCTGCTAGTGGACAGGGATAATTGGTTTGATTCACTTTTGTGACATGATGGATGAGTCTCACAGACCGTGTAAAAAACAATACCACTCCTTGTATGATTATCAATAAAAGCCACCAGTTGGCCTGATTCTGCGCTCGAGTCCTTAAATGACTGTGAGACACTTTGGCCCTCTGAGATTTTACTGCATTAAGTCTCTGTTTCTTTCTTTCTTAAAAACTTAACCTAATGCCTCCCCTTCTCGTTCCCTCACTGCCTGTGTTGGCGCTGGACGTGACAGTGGGGTAGGGTGAAGGGGAATTAAAGGTTCAAATTTCCAGGTATAAAATAAGTCGGACCTGCAATGTACAACATGGGGAATATAGCCAATAACATTGTGATAACATAGTACAGTGTCAGATGGTTGCTGGACTTATTATAGTGATCTCCTTTAGGTATATAAATGTTGAACAGCTATGGTGAAGCCCTGAAACTCATATAATATTGTATGTTAGCTACATTTTTAATAAAAATCTTTTTTTCCCTTTCTTCCGCCTCTCCCCCCCACTCCAGTTCAAGCCGTTGTTTCTCAGTCTAGTTGTGTGGGACACCACTCCCCGGCCTATAAGGCAGTCAGCCGCCGGTCGTTGGTTGGCCACCAGTGACCTCTGCATCAGGAGCATGGCACTCCAACCACCTGAGCCACCGGGCCAGGCCCAGTAAAAATCTTTTAAAAGAGGAAATATAAATCAACTGAGACATTCTGCTTATAAATGACCAAGGCTACAAAACCAACATTTTGTGACTTGAAAAGAATTGTGTAGTTCTTTTTTTTTTTTAATTAGATTTGTGTTTGGAAGGGTATACATTTTTCTATTTGTATGCGGATCAATGACTCTTAACTTCTGATGTTATACATTTTTCAGTCATGTACTTTAAATCATGCAAGTTTGTGACTTGCTATGCAGGCTCTGTGAGTTCGAAAAACTCAAAACATATGGCAGGTCAGATGTTAGGTGGGAAGAAATAAAAAATTTAAAATTTCAGAGCTGTTTAGAATATGCTTTGCTATATATATATATATATATATATATATATATATATATATATATATATATTTTATGTGATTTGTGTATATGAATATGCTGGGAAAGATGCCCTTGGGAATGAAGTCTAAGGAAAGATATATCTTCTTTATACTTTAAGTCCGCTATAGGTAACAGCAGATGTTGCAAATAAAATGGGAATCTTCAAAGCCAGAGATTTAAAAATACACTTTTAAAAAACTGCAACATTTAAATAAATAGTAACACCAAAAATATCAGTAAACAACTGCTCAAGGGAAATAGTATAGTTTTTAGAAAGAGCTACGGACCAGGAATAAGGTAATGTCAGCAAAATTATTATACTATATTAGAAATCAAATACTAGGATATTTCCTGACTTGGGGAAATTTTCAGCTAAATTGTGAGTGTTACTTTTATCCAGAAAAAAACATCGTAATTCTCCATATTATTTCCCATAGCTTACAAAATAATTTATTTAAAACTTCCCCAAGTGACTTGTGATACAAAGCATTCTGCTAGAAAAGAAAAGAAGTTTGCTACTGGCCATTCACCCACTCCTACACATGTAGATGGAAGAGAAAGTGTGAACACTGGCTGTGGGGTTTGGCAGGATTCTTTTTAGAGTTAATGCTGTAATTTTTTCTTAGGATAGCATATTTTAAGTGTTCTGTTAATTGAAGAACACATAAAATAGGTGAATAAAATTCCTAATGTTCAACAACTTGCAATTTGATAGCCCTTTTATTCCACAGTTACCTGAAAAAGTTCTAACAATATACATTAACTTGCTTCACTTTCATACTAACCACTCTCTTATCTTACTTATTTTTTCGTAGGCTTTTAGGATTTTTACTTCCCTCCCAATCTCCATGTATTAATTCTTAAGTCCACAATCTTCACATTTTGGAGTGCATTCCTGGCCAGAATGCTTTCACCTGGACTTGCTTTAACCCACACTACTCACTTTACTAATGGAGAGACAATATTCCTTCTGCTTAAATATGTAACTTATTCTTTATCCATTTGGTCCAACTCTATTCTCCTGCCCTCCCCATGACGCACACATACAATCAATCCATCTACTCTCTCACCCCCTCACTCAGACATGCACACCCACCATTTGTACAACTTCCTATTTTCCTCATCCATTAAATTAAAAAAAAAATGTTTGTAAACTGTAGAGTGCTATATGCATTTTGTTGTGACACTGGTGTTTCATCTGAGTTAGACAAAGCAGGGAGCAATTCAGGTAACTCTTTCCCCACAAAAGACAACAAAACAAATTATTACTCTGAAACCATGCCCCTTAATTGTTGGAATCTCAGCTTTGCTTCTGACACCCCCCCACCTAACCATCCCTCCGATTTCCAGCTGACAATTGGAGGAAGGGGCTTTATCAACTCTCCCTGGCTTTAGCAATCAGTCCTATTAACTATCATAAGTAGCATATACTTTTATAAGCCAGGCTTACTTTCCTGGCTGATTTCACAGCTCCAGACTGATTTCATAGCTTCCTAATTTAGGGCTGCTCATATCACTGCCTGTGCCTCAACAATGTGTTGTTCTGAGGCCAGCAAATCTCTTCCAAGGCAGGTCTTCTCACTATGGAAGGCTTAGTGGGGCCAGGCCCTGGGAATGATTTAGGAGCATCGCTAAGCTGCCTCTACTCCACAGCCAGGTCCCTGAAGCTTCCCTTGCTGCTTCTTGCTGAGTCTGCTGTTCCCTAGATGCAAATCTTAGGATGCCTAGGGCTGGGGGTAAAGGGTGCCCTAACCTTAGCACTGATCTACTTTTATTCCTTATGCATGTCTTGTGTTTACAAGGCCTGGCCGGAGCCATGAACAGCTAAAATTTCCAGAGAACGTCTTCAAATTTAGTACGTTCCCTTCTCTGGTGATTATTAATGTGGCAGCTATTGTGAGAAAACTGATATCTCTTTTTCTCTTTGTGGTGGCTTCTGACTTTGGGCAGACATGGATACAGCACTCCTAGCTGTTCCAGGGATCGTCAAAAATATTATAATATATGCTATTATATGCACTGCCCTCTGTCAATGCTTTGACATATATATCTATATCTATATCTATATCTATATCTAATCTATATCTATATATATATATATATATTTTTTTTTTTAAGGAAGGCGCAGCTCACGGTGGCCCATGCGGGGATCCAACTGGCAACCTTGGTGCTAACAGCACCACACTCTAACCAACTGATCTAACCGGACACCCTCACTTTGACATATTTGAACATGAGATAACTCATGCTTAAATGCATCCTAACTCAACATATATCACAAATGAATAATTATCTGTCAGTTGCAATAGCATCTCTCACCACTCCTTCCCTTTCCTGGAAAGGATTTTAGGCAGATGCATTATACTTGTTTCTTCATGGTGTTTCTTATTTTCATTATTCTGTCCATACACTGATCTACCCAGTATCTTAACTGGTTATTTGTAACATTGAAAATCTCTTTATTAAGTATAAAATTATATTACTTATAGAAATTATCTTATTTCTAAATAATATATAAACAATATTAATTAATCTTTGATCAGATTACTGCAAGATCTTGCCAATTATTTCTTTGTCTTTAAGTAAAAAATGAAACCAAGAATGCCTGTTCTTTAAATCTATTTTATACTCTGATTCCTGACATTTAAATATCTTTTAAAATGCCTGTCAGTGGCTTTTAAAATTCCTTTACATAATTTTGCTAATATGATGTATTCCATGTTTCATAAGACAGTCTTATATAAGAATTTACAAGATTCTGTATGCCAAAATCTTGATTATAATAGGTAAAGTATTCCACATTCAGATACTAACCTCCTAAAGGAATGTGTTAATTCCTATTTACACAGGGACTTAATAATAACAGCAGAAGAATTGGTAAGAATGACTAAACCTAGTATAACTCTGTAAGGAGAAGTGCGTACAATTTGTTACATAAATCTAAATACAATTACCATAGAGAAAATACTCTGGGGACCAGTCTCCATTTACTCCTTCTGAAAACTGGTATTAATTTTTAATTAGAAATAATTCTATTCCAGTGTGGAATACTGCTCTTTGCCCCAAAGTTTCTGTTCTGGGATTTTTGAGTCTTACTTCAGGATTTCTGTCACCATATTTTAGACTCTACTTACGTAACTACACAAAAAAAGCAGCCATTGAATACTGAATCTTTATTAACTGATTTCTATGGAAAGCTATACTCTTTGTAGTAATACGCTCTGGCCAAGTGTGGCTGTGGGGTGCTTTGGTTCTAAGTCTAATTGGAGCATCCTGTCAGGCAGTCCCATTAGAATGAACACTCTTGGCTTTGAAGAACGGAAGATACTTTAAATTCATTTTGGCAAGAGCAGTCAATTTCTGCCTGAAAAACAAACAGATCTCTCGAAATGTAGGTACAAATCTCTTCTGCATTACCATTAAACATACTCCATAGCAGTGGAACTCAAGGGATTACTCAGAAATTTATGCCTTTTATTTTTCTGGTTACATAGACACTTACTAAATTTTTCCCTAAAGAAAAATTCTCTTTTGATTTTCATTCATTCATCTTTATGCTATTTAACCATCTACTAAATGCATAGATAACACTGAACTCTTCCACTTAGAATTGCATATAACTTTCTAAATTTTTCTTCCCTCCCAAGAATCCCATCATACCAAACTAGATCTTTTCTTCTTTTTTCTTTTCTCCTTTTCTTTTCTTTTCTCTTCTTCCTTTGCTCAGACATTAATTCTACAGAATTGATCTTACCATTTTGCTTTTTTTTTTTTTTAAAGACTTTATTGGGGAAGGGGAACAGGAGTTTATTGGGAACAGTGTGTACTTCCAGGACTTTTTTTTTCCAAGTCATGTTGTTGTCCTTTCAATCTTAGTTGTGGAAGGCGCAGCTCAGCTCCAGCTCCAGTCAGCTCCAGCTCCAGTTGCCGTTGCTAGTTGCAGGGGGCGCAGCCCACCATCCCTTGCGGGACTCCAGGAATTGAACTGACAACCTTGTGGTTGAGGGCCCACTGGCCCTTGTGGGAATCCAACCGGCAGCCTTCGGAGTTAGGAGCATGGAGCTCTAACCGACTGAGCCACCGGGCCGGCCTGCTTTTGGATCTTATCTATTTTCCCCCTAAATCTGACAACAATAGCATAAACATTTCTGGCTGTCACCCAGAGAAAAATAGTCCTGAAACTTCAACATCTCTTAGTTTCTGCTTCTATAGAGCCAGCAGCACAAATTCTTCAATATCAACTCTTCCTGATCAGAGTTTTAAAAGAGTGGATGTTAAAAAGTAGAGAAAATTTTGATTATGTTTAAGTTATGAGCCAGAACTCATGGCATCAGTTGTATTAGCAATAATCTATCTAGTTCCTGTGTTGTGAACACGTATTTTTTCCTTGCTTTTTTTTAAAATTAAATTTATTGGGGGTCACAATTAGTAAAATTACATAGGTTTTACGTGTACACTTCTATAATACATCATCTATATATCACATTGTGTGCTCACCACCCAGAGTCAGTTCTCCTTCCGTCACCATATATTTGACTCCCTTTATCCTCTTCTATCATCCCCTCCCCACTTACCCTCTGGTAACCACTAAACTGTTGTCTGTGTCTATGAGTTTTTGTTTCTTTGTTTGTTTTGTTCCTTTGTTGCTTTCAGTTTTATGTTCCACATATGACTGAAGTCATATGGTTCTCAAGTTTTTCTAACTTATTTTGCTTAGCAGAATAATCTCAAGAACCATCCATGTTGTTGTAAATAGCAGTATTTCATCTTTTCTTATGGCAGAGTAGTATTTCATTGTGTATATCTACCACATCTTTTTTATCCAATCATCTAATGAAGGACACTTTATTGTTTCCATGTCTTGGCCACCGTAAATAATGCTGCAATGAACATCAGAGTACATATATCTTTAAGGATAAATGTTTTCAGATTTTTTGGGTAGAGCCCCAGGAGAGAGATTGCTAGGTCATATGGTAATTCTATTCTTAATTTTTTGAGGAACACCCATACTGTTTTCCATAGTACCTGTACCAATTTACATTCCCACCAACAGTGTATGAGGGTTCCGTTTTCTCCACAGCCTCTCCAACACTTGTTATTGTTTGTCTTGTTAATGACAGCCATTCTAACAGGTGTAAGGTGATCTCTCATTGTGGTTTTGATTTACATGTGAACACATATCAGGTGTGATATAAAAATAAGGTAAATGTTTAAGTAAAAAAAAAATTATTACAGTTAAAGACACACTGCCATTAATCCCCCTCAAAATACCCCAACCCATTTTGAACACACTTTTCCCATCTTTCTTGCCACTTTCTGAAGCTGTTCTGGAAGTCCTCATTTGTGAGTGTCTTTACTTCATCCTCCATTATGGCAATGCTCCGTGTCACACATTGCTTCTGGTATAGCAATTTCTGTCAAATAAAAACATTATGGTGTGTCCTCATCCACCTGTTCACTGGATCTGGTACAGTGTGACTTCTGGCTGTACCCCAAAGTCAAAATGACCTTGAGAGGAAAACGTTTTGAATGGATTGAGAACATCGAGGAAACCATGACAGCGCAAATAGAGACACTCACGAAAGAAGACTTCCAGGACTGCTTCAGAAAGTGGCAAGAAGAATGGGACAAGTGTGTTTGAAGCGAGGGGGAGTATTTTGAGGGGGATTAATGGCAATGTGTCTTTTACTGTAATAAATTTTTTTAATTTAAACATTCACTGTATCTTTTGATCATACCTCATATTATTTGTCTTTCAAGCTCTTCCAGTTTTTCTGGGAACTATATTTCCACACACACTCCCTTTATTTGAAATAAGATACCTTGTTGGTCCATGAGGTACCTCAAATGAATCAAAGACCTAAACTTAAGAGCTAAAAAATAAAACTCTTGGAATAAACCGTTGGAGAGAATCTTCATGATATTGGATTTAGCAATGACTTCATGGATATGACACCAAAGTGTAGGTGACAAAAGGAAAAAAAAAATTGGACGTAATCAAAATTAAGAACTTTTGTGCATCAAGAAAGCAAAATACAACCTACCGAATGGGAGAAAATATTTGCAAGTCATATATCTGATAAGAATATTTTAAAAACTCCTACAATTCAATAAGATGAATAACACAAAAAAATTGGCGAAAGACTTGAATAGACATTTCTCCAAAGAAGATATTCAAATGGCCATTACGAGCATGAAAATATGGTCAACATCATTAGTCATTGACTGCAAATTCCCTTCACTCAAAAGACGGTCAAATCAAAACTACAATGAGATACCACTTCATATCTATGAGAACGGCTATAATTTGTAAAAAACAGAAGATAACAAGTGTTGACAAGGATGTGGAAAAACTGGAACCCTGTTGCACTATTAGTGAGAATATAAAGTCACACAGTAGCTGTGGAAAAACAATTTGGTGGTTAACTTAGAGTTACCATTTGACCCAGCAATTTCCACTCTCAGGTATCTATCCACAGAATTGAAAGCAAGGACTCCAGCAGATATTTATACACCAATGTTTATAGTAGCATAATTCACAATAGCCAAAAGATAATACTAATCTCCATCCACAGACGAATGGATAAATAAAGTGTGGTATACACATACAATAGAATATTCAGCCTTAAAACAGAATGAAATTCTGATACATGCCCCAACATGGACGAAATCTGAAAACATACTAAATGAAATTAGCCAGGCACTGAAGGGCAAATACTGTATGATTCCACTTACATGAGGTACCTAGAATAGGCAAATTCCTAGAGAGGCAAAGTAGAATAGAGAAAGTAGAAGAGGATTAAACGCTTTAATTAATGAGAACAGGCTACAAGTGTACCGCAAGCGCTATATTAAAGACTAATTATAAACTTTTGGAGAAAAAAATAAGGCGAGTTGGGGAGGGAGAAAGAAATTGGGGATCCAGGCGATCCACTGCTTGGAGCTCGCTTAGCCAGGCTGGGGGTCCTCCAGGGGCGGGTGAATAGGCGCTCGGCTCTGACGTCCCGCGGGGAAGTGAGACTTGCGTCCGGATGTCTCGTTGGGAAGGTGGGAGTTGGGGCCCAGACGGCTCGCGGGGAGGTACAGACGGGGGAAAAGGGACCCCGCGGGGAGGCGGGGAGGCGGGGACGGGCCTGTCGCCCTGGCAGTGGCTGACCTGTGAAGCCGGCTCCCAGGCGGGCGCGCTGAGTGGTAGGACAGCCGGCCCGCCCCTGGCGCGCGCGGCTCCTCCGCCACATTCCAGTCAGAAGCCGCGAGGCCTGAAGCTCCGGCGGGGCTCGCCTGGGACTGGCTGGCGACGGGCGGCCCACAGAGCTGGCCGAATCGCCTTTGGTTTTGGCGGCACCTGGAGTCCCGGTGTTTATTTCCAAATGGTTTTCGGGCCCGAGCGAGAGCGGGTGGGGCCTGCGCGTGTATCGTAGCCGCCGCCTTTGACAGAGGCGGGAACCGAGGTCTCGCGGGCGCCGTGACCCGCGCCGAAGCTCGCGTGTGGGGCCACACATCCGGCGCTTAAGGCTTGTGCCTCGAGTCTGGGATGGGCTTTCTTGGAGTGAGGGTATTCCTCAGGAATTCCACAGGCCTATTTTTGCTTCAGGCCTTGATTCGATTCCGGGCTGGAGCTTTCCGGCCCCGTTTCTCAGGGGAGGTGGTGGGGATCAGGGGTCCCGACTGTATGGACCTGTCCCTGGTGGGGACTCAGAGACTCGGGGTAGTAATTTGTTCCCACGTTTGTTCTCTTACTTTGTCAAATTCCCTGCAGTCATTCTGATGATTGTTTTTTCCAGTGAATTTTGGTCTCAGCTTCTTCACTAACTACCAATTTCTGGCAAGTCAATATTTTATAAGGGGGTTTCTGCACTCTTGAATAAGCAGTAGATTTCTGAGAGTAAAAACTGTAAGGAATAATAGTTCTGAACATTGTATACAGTAAGGATTATAGAACGTAAGAAAATGCTAAATTGCCACTAAGATAATTAGATGAGGTGCAGGTCATCTCAACAGACAACAAATTATTTAGTCACAGGAACTGAATATTTTAAAAGTGATTAGAGCAGAAGCAAACACTTAAAAATAATAGAATTTTTTTGCCATACAATTTTGTGCCACATGCTGAAACTAAAACTTTGTAAAAAATAATCTAACATGGAAACTTAGAAAATCTCACTCTAAACCTAAAATTTAAATTTAATTCAAAACCTAGCATCTCCTACAATCACACAAACTGATATAGAAATGTGACAAGGTCCCTTGTAGGGCCTGTGTTTTCAAAAATTTATTTACATAATGAAAGTGCGAAATGCATGGTGTTTTAGAACCTTCATAATTTGATTACATGAATACCAAACCAGAAAAAAAATCACATTTTAAAACTTAACATTAAAGGTTTGGGGGTAAAATTTTAAGTTGATGAAAATTATTTTTTATTTAAAATTATTTTTATAAGCTGATCATTGCTAATACATTTATTCCACAGTGAATTCTTATGGACCATCTACCATGTGCCAGGCACTGTTCTTTCTGGGTTATAGGAATATATTAGTGAGAGAAAGTCCTGGCTCAATCTAGAGGGAGAAAGAGAAACAACTAAACATATAATGCCAGTTATTAATTAATGCTATGAAGAAAAATAATGCACACTATGGGGATGGAGAATTATCAAGGGGTGTTTTCTTTAATAGGGGTGCATCAGAATATATATATGTAATGCTTTTATTCTGAAGGCAAACAATTTTTTTTATGCCAGAACTAGAAGTCAAATCATAAATTTTTTGAAAATATTTGCTATTTATATAGGAGGTTTTTCAGTTAGTTTATGAAGTAATTTTTTCTGAAACAAATATTTTTAATTTGTGGTTTTATTGTTGTCTTGCAGTTTCCTTTAGAACAAAGAATTCAAACACAGACATGGTAGCCTTAAGATTTCTACTTAAATTCTGAGGTAGCAAAGCCATGTAAAAGTAGTTTGATGAGTTTTTAATTTTGTAAACGTTTTTGTTTAAAATTATATCGTTCTCCTAAGATTAGAAAGGGAACATTTTATTTGTTACTTTTTGGATAATATACAAACATGATTAGCATTTTCATTTATACTTTATCAGGGAATTGTTTTCAAGTTCTGAAACTGTTTACTTATTGTAAAGATGTTAAAAGACCCCATTAGTGTATTTCTCAGTGACTTTCTCTGCCTCCCACCCTGTTAGCCTAGGCTTGTATTATTCATATAGTCATATTGTTTTAGACATTTATAGAATGATGCTAATTTGTTTCTATTTTACTGTTTCTTTTAGTTGGTGACTAAGTGATTAATACATTGAGAAAAATGAAGAGGGCAATTAAGTTAAACAGATGGGAGGGGGGAAACCCAATAACTAAAATAAATGAAAAACCCCACAACATAAGGTATATACAGATTTATCCCTCTTGGTAACATTTTTGTCAAGGGGCGCATGTGGAAACATTACTCTCTCCCCTACATACTCACCCCTGTGTCTCCCCACATCAGGGAGGACTCAAAATTGGAGGGACATAATCTGATTTGGTAATACGGATTTCTCCACAAGATGGCGCTCACATCGTTTCTTTGATTTTATGTTATCGTATCTATGCTAGAAAGATTTGCAGTGTATTAACTATCACAAAATAAATGGAATTGTGATTTATGTTTTATAATTTGTGCATCTGATTCATGTTTTGTTATATAGAATTTTCTCTTGTTTCAGAATTTAGAAAAAATTGGGATATGTTCATGTGCAGGGGGAAGAATTACAATGTGAAGGAAGCAATACATGTGTCTGTAGAAATAGTTCTACTGTTTCCCATCAAATTTGAGGCTGTGTTATGCCCTAGATTTTTATTATATTCCCAGGTAGCCAGTGCTGAATGTTTTTATCCTTTTGATAACATCTCTGAATGTAAAAATTATCTTTTAAAGAAGGAACATAAGCATGTTATATAATATGAACTTGGAATTTTTTTGAAAAGTGCATACATGTATAAAAAATAGAACATTCTAATGAACTCCAAATACCTATTACATAGCTTTAGCAATTACCAACTCATTGCCAATCTTGTTTCGTCAATACCCCTCTTTCTCTCCCTTTTATTTTGAAGCAAGTCCCTTCATATGTAGTACATAGTATATTGGAGACACATTCACAATAAAATGCACTATACTAACTATCGTATGAACAACAACAAAAAAAGCCTAAAAGGAGTGATTAATTCTGTCTGGGGGAAGAGGACAAATTCAGAGAAATCTTTGAAAGAGAAATGACATTTGACCTGTGCGTGAAGGATGGATAGGAATTTGTTAGGTGGAGAATGGAAGAAAACACATTCTAAACATTGGTGCAGTATGAAGAGAGAGGTCCAAGTGTGTATATGCATGAATAAGTGGAGAACAGAGAATAATGTATTTGAATATTGAGGCACTTTGGAGGAAGTTGCAGAAGATGAAGCTGCAAAGGTAGTCTGTGGTTATTCTGGGAAATTTGTGATTATAATTTACATATCCAGAAATATTTTTCTGTATCTTTGTACATAAAATGTAAACTACTTTTTCTATATTTTTTAGATTTATGATAAAGTCCAGTTTTTAACATGCTGAGATCAAATGACTCCTTGTTTTCTTTGGATAATTTGGTTTTTGAAAACCCAAATGAAGCTGAAAAGTAAGTCTGCCTTAAAGAATGATATAATTGAGTATTTTGCTTTAGAATGAGGGAAAAACAGAATGATGTTTCAGGTATATATTTGGTAAACATGGAATTCAGATATAAAGGAGTAACTAAAGTTTAACATCGTATATGTTATAATTTAAAAAATAGAGTAGAGTCTTGCTTGTTTGGCTTTCATTTATTTGCATTTCTGTTCAAATTATTTTTGAGTAAGGCAAACACTGGAAGTCATAGCGAAAGAGTAGCTCCGGACGAGGAGTACTGATGACACCTTTTGGAAACAGAAAGACCAATGTGCCAAAGACCAAGTGTGATAGGCACATTCAACGCAGGCAGGAAGTGGGAGTGGAAACAAAGACGTGACACCAAAGGAAATAAGAATGGAGAATAGATAGTCTGTTAAGTACTGGCTTTTATGACATTTCACATGTGTATTGCTCTGAATTCAAAGTTTTTCTTTCTTTCTTTTTTTTTTTAAAAGTAGTGAAAGAGCAGTTTATTAGAAGGAAAAGTACACTTCAAAGAGGTAGAAGCGGGCCTGAGCAGAAAGCAGTGGCTCAAGGGCCATTATTGGAAGAGAAAGTACACTCCAAAGGGATTGGATTGGAGCGGGCCTCACTCAGCAGAAGTGTGGTTCAAAAGGCTCAAAGGGCCAAAGGCATCATTATTAGGAGAAAAAGTACACTCCAAAGAGTTTGGAACGGGCCAAGCAAAAGAAGAGGCCCAAAAAGCCCAAAGTTTTTTTTTTATGTATTTGTTCTATTGTATTATCCTTTTTAAATGAAGCATTGAGTAAATTGTATTATTTATCACTTCATTTATTCTTTCTTTCATTCAAATATTAATTCAAGTATTGATTGAATGCTGAAAGGGATATAAATAGATTGAAACAGACTTTTACTTCAAAAAAATTTACTTGCGATTAAACACAAATATGGAAAGTTCATTAATAAATAATGTGACCATATAATTTGTCATCTAGACTGGGACACTTTTGAGAATGAAAGAATTGCATCCCTCTGGGACAACAGGTATTAGGATTGGCCTGGGTAGATTGGAACATATGTTTGCCCTTCTAACAATACTAAGTCAAAAAAGAGTGCAAAGCAAATGCTAAGCACATATTCAGCAATGAAATTTCAGATTTGGAAGAAGACTTAGGCCAAATTGATCAGGTCATGCTTTATATTGACCATGCTTTATGTGGTGGGGAGACTTCAGGAGGCTTTGAAGGATTTGATAATTCCGATAGGAAGTGGGCATTTGAAGGCAGAGTATAACAGCAAGAAAAAAAGAATGGGACAATATACAGTACTTTAAGGGGATCGTGTATAGAGAAGTTTCCTGGAATAGAAGATTCATAAAGGAGAAATAGTGGGACATAACATTGGAAAAGTAAGCTGAGAATAGATTGTGGTGGAAGTTAAATGCCAGAATAAAGATCTTGGACATGACTATACATGTGTTAAAAGCCTTGAATTGAATCAGCAAATATTTATTATATAATATGCCTAATTATACAAAGCATTGTGCTTAGTACTATTGATGTAAATGGAAGTGAAAATAAGACCCTTAGTTTAAATCTAGATAGGGTAGCAAGCAGGTCTTTCTATCTATCATCTATCTACTATCTTTCTATTATCTGTCTATAGACATACACATAGACACACAATACAAGGAGGGCTGTGATAAATGTTATAAGTTCAAATAGTACTTAAGAAGAGGGAACAGAGAAGAAAATCTTAGGAAACCTGGGAAATTTCATGAAGGTAGGATTTGAGCTGGATTTTGAATGACTATAAGCTCTAGTGCCTAGAACAGTACCTGGCATGTAGTACTCAGTAAATAATTGTTGAATGGCTTAATGAGTGAATAAACAGTTGAACTTCTGTAGATAGACATGATGGTAGGGTCAGGGATAGGTGCAAGCCAAGTAAAGGAAATATTTTTGAACAAAGATGAGAAGAGACAGCATGTATTATCTATTTGGTATACAAGTAGTTTTGTCTGGACTATAAGGCACGCGAAGAAGAGTTGAAACTGTAAGGTGGCCCTGGGCCACGTGGAAGTTTGGCATTATTTGGATACCACTGAAGGGTTTTGAATGGAATAATATGATGAAAATAATTCCAAATTAATATGGTAGAAGTGTGTAAAATGTATTCAAGAGAGAAAGCCTGGAGGCAGTGAGGCCAGTTAAGACACTGTTGTTCTCAACCAGACATAAGTTGATTAGAGCCTTGATTAGGATAGTGACAGTAGACATACAAGAAAATAACGAATTCAAGAAACTTTATAAGATGCAATAAGACCTGATAGGTGTCTGGATATACTGGGTAAAAGATTATACTATCGTTTGGATTCTGGGTAACTGGGGAAATGATGGCACTTCCGGAAAACAGGGAAATCATGAAGAAGATTTGACTTTATGGGGAGGCTGAGCAGTAGGGCTAGATGTGTGTTTTTTGTACCTTGTTGACATCTTTCTTGGATTTTCTGGCATAGTCTCTGTGCAGAAAAGAGTTAATATATCGGCTAAACTGCTGTCCTTGAAAAGCCCTGCTTGCAAGGTTGGCCTTTGGCTGGAGTGTGACAACTTAGATTTTAGGAAGTTTCCCACCATTAACTGATAAGAGTGGCTCACTGTGCATAAAATTTTTATACAAATAATATGGTTTATACTAACCATCTATTTCTGGGTATGTGCCAAGAGGGAATGTACACGTGATTTGCCTCCAATAAAAACCCTGGGCATTGAGTCTCTAATGAACTTCCCTCACTGGCAACATTTCACATGTACTGTCACAACTCATTGCTGAGGGAATTCAGCGCATCCTGCATTACTCCCTGAGAGAGGGCCTTTGGAAGCTTGTGCCTGGTTTTCCCTGAACTCACCCCATGGTCAATGAGTAAGACTATATGCTGAGTCCTGTCAGTCATCCTAGGGAATCAGTGACCCTGGGGATGACCTTGGGGACCCTCCCGCATAGTCCTAAATTTCAAATGCTTTGGCCTTTTGTCAGTCTGTCAGACAGTGTCAGGTAATGTGCTGTAGATTTTTGATTTGGAAAATATAGCAGTAGTAGCTCCCACTTCCAAGAATTTGAAATCATAAATGAAGAAATAAGAAACAAATCTTAAAATCCTTGGGACTTGACATAGGCAGTATATGTGGTGCTCTTCTCAACTTTATTTCCTGTCACCTAACATTTATCTTTTTGTTCTAATGAAGAACAAGTCAGCTTTGATTGGAAAGAAAACGTTAAAGCATTATATGCTAATAGGATCACAGCTGAATGATTCTAATAAGGTGGCAAAATCTCATCAATTACTGTAGGGTTACAAAGTGATTGTCAGTTTTGGCCGTTTTCTTGAATTTTCTGTGGTGTTTAGATTGTTCTAGACCAAGAATATTTGGGTTAGACATTAACTTGTAATAATGTTTTAGGAATACTCTAGAATATCAGTTATGTGTCATTTACATTGATGGCTCATGAGTTACGAGGTGTGTCAAAAGTAATTTGTCATTAGTAATAGTTAAGATGATTTGCTACTTTTTCTTCTTATATTGGAGCATATTTAAGATTCTTGTCACAAGCATTTGAATTGGAAAAAAGGAGGTGGAGTTATAGCCATTATTTAGGTATCATATCTCATATAGCAGTGTTATCAGTCCTATAACACACAAGGAAAAAAGATCAATAACACTGCTATATAGGGGTAAATCAAAGTTACCACAAAAGGTTAGATTATAGGATGTTTACAAGTCTATGATTGAGTAATGTTTAATTAATAAGTACATAGTTTCTGATGTTATATCTTTATTAACATATATTCATATTTTTCTATTTTATATAGCTATCCAGACAATGAAAAATCATTGGATTGGTTTCTCCCACCTGCTCCATTGTTTTCAGAAATTCCAAATACTCAGGCATTAGAAGAAGAAATAGAAAATCATAAACTGTTAGGTAAATTATCACATATTTGTTGTGAAACCAAACCTGTGTAGGTCATGTCAATATAAAAAAAAAATCTAGTAACACGTTAAAATATTAATTCCTTTATTTTAATGGAATAAAATGAAAATTAGAGACTTCTCTTGCTCAAAATAGTGCTCACCAAATCTTAAAAATCTAAAACATTTTCCTTCTTTATACATATATATACATACATGTTATATGCACACAATATACTATTACATATACCTTTTCTATTGTTCTGTGAATTTGTTTCTTCTTACTATAAAACTATCACTGCTTTTTAGTTTTCGTCTTGCCCTAAGGTAAGATCCTTTGGTTTTGAAAGCCAGATTCCTGAAATATACTGAGTGAAAAAAACAAGATGCAGATTATATATAGTTTGATATCATCATTTTATTAATATAAAGCTAAAAAAACAAGCACACTCAAATAATATGTGTAATCTAATGTCATATTGTTGGTAAAATTTTGATTTTTAAATTGGGTGGTAAGTTCATACATGTACATTTCATTATTAAGCTTCATAATTTATATATATTTTATAAGTACAAATATGTACTATATATACTCTTGTATGTACCAAATAATATGTAGACCATACAGTATATGTATGTATCATAGTATATATACTTAGATGGTAAAGCTAATTTAATCCCTAATAAGGGCTCCAAACTCTTTCCAAACTTCCCAAAGATGCTTATAAAGTCTGTAAAACAAAAAAAACCTTTAAAATTCTGTCACCCTGATGAAACCATTCCTTTATCTTGATTTTAAAGGCGGTATATTACAAAGTTAAAAGCATTGTATCATATATTTTAATACTGAATCATTCAGTAACATGATTGGTCATAGTATTTCTCTGTGTAAATTGTTATATATAAATTTTTAAATCTTCATAATTACTTATATAGCTATATCATTGTAGTAGATAAAATACTTAAATATTACAGTTATGGTTATTTCTGTGGATCAGGTATTAAACATATTTTATAATGTAGGATTTCTATAAATTCAAATTTAATTTCAATAATTCTTAATTTCTGAGGGCCCTCAGTGATACCATAAGAGTTACCTATATTTCAAAACCATGTGTGGTATTACAGGTTGTTTATTATTGTACTAATACTTCTCTTTTGGCTTTCATATTTACCTAGTAAACTTTTTTGAAATTTTTCTTTAAATTTTTCCATCATCATTTGAAAAATTTGTTTTCATGGAGAACATGTAGTAATTAATATATTCCATTTTTGTAGGTCTGGAAAAGAGGCAAAAAATGTTAACATCGAATTTAAAGATAACTAATGAAAACACAAATTATAGTTCATCAACACAAAAATTCCAATTTGCCTTCTCCTCTAATAAGCATGAAGAAGATGATCTAAATTTAGGAGGGGCAGGTAACAATGACTCATCACATGTTTCTGACAAGCTGACATATGGTTCTCCTCAGAAATTAAAAAATAACATTGGCACTGAGATAGCACCTGAGAAAAATATTCCAGATGATACAAAATTAGTTAATTTTGCAGAAGATAAAAGAGAGAACACATCAGCCTTCCGAAAAAGGTAATCAATTAAATGAATAAATGATGTTCAGTGATAAAGTTAAATATTTATGTATATATCCAAAACTATAAAATATGATAGAATCTGAATGAGAAAAAGTCAACAACAATTAGAGTCTACTATGTACCAGACACTCTGTTAACTTTGGGATTCTAGTCATAGATTCTTGCCTTCAGAGAGTTTACAGTTTAATAGGAGAAAGACTGATAATAAATAACTATAAATAGTAGTAGGACAATTATTTTTGATGAAGTATATGGGTAGAGCAGAGGTTCTCAGACTTTTTGTTGTCAGGACCCCTTTCCACTTAAAAATTATTGAAGATTCCCAAAGAGCTTTTGTTTATATGGGTTATTTTTAATATTTAAATATTGATGTTTAACCATATTAGAAATTAAAACTAAAAAATTGAAAAATAATTATTTTAAAAAATAATAAATGTACTACTTGTCAATATAAACAATATTTATATTGAAAACCAATTATTTTCTAAAAAAAATAGTGAGGAGTGGCATTGTTTTATGTTTTTGCAAATGTTTTTAATTTCTAGCTTACTAGACCACTATATTATGCTAAGTAGAAATAAGTCAGACAGAGAAGGACAAGTAACATATGATTTCACTTTGTATGTGGAATCTAAACAGCAAAATAAACAAAACAGAAACAGACTCATAGATACAGAAAACAAACTGATAGTTGCCAGATGGGAGGTGGCTTGCGGAGCTGTAAAAGGTGAAGGGATTAAGAAGTACAGATTGGCAGTTACAAAATAGTCACAGGGATAAAGTACAGCATAGGTAATATAGTCATTAATATTGTAATAGCTATTATGGTGCCATGTGGGTACTAGACTTACCAGCGAGAAGCACTTTGTAAGTTATATAAATATCTAACCACTATTCTGTACACCTGAAACTAATACAATATTGAATATCAACTATAATTGAAAATAAAAATAATAATTGAAAAAAAATGAAGCTCTCTATGAGTTTTTGTGGAATGATTTCCAAGATATACTTAAGGGAAAAAATGCTAAAAGTGTAAAAAGAACCTACAGAACACTGCATGTTACAAAGAAGGGGATATAATACACATTTTGTTGCTAATTTGTGCTAAAAGAAATAAAGGAATGTGAGCCAGAAAAACAAAAATAAAGAAAGGGGCTTGTTATGAAAAACAAAAGATGCTTCTTTCACTCCCATTACACAGGAAATTCCAAAGGTTTTAGGAGCTCCACGTCAGGAACTGGAAATAAAGACCAAATGTATATTTCCTGTTATACCGCATGAAGGTTTATTTCTAGACTCTCAATCCGATACCATTGGTTGAACGGCAGTGCTATGCCTCGCATAAGGGTATATTCCACACTGGCATATCTCACATCTTGATTGCTGTAGCTTTTGTAATAAGGTTTTAAATCAAGAAGTATGAGTCCTCCAACTTGTTTCCTTTTTCAAGATTGTTTTTGGCTATTCTTGGTTCTTTGCATTTTCATATGAATTTTAGGTTAAGTTGGTCAATTTCTGCAAAGAAGCCAGCTGGGATTTTGATAGGGATTGTGTTGAAATCTGAAAATCTGCTTGAGGAGTATTGCTATCTTAACATTAAATCTTTCAGTCTATCATCATGGGATATCTTTCCATTTATTTAGGTTTTCTTTAATTTCTTTCAGTGATATTGTGTGGTTTTCAGTGGACAAGTCTTAATACCTATTTGGATAAATTTATTCCTAAATATTTTATTATTTCTGATGCTATTATAAATGGAATTTTAAAAATTATTTTTCAGATTGATTGTTGCAAGTGGATAGAAATACAGTTGATTTTTGTATATTGATCTTGTATCTGCAGTTTTGCTGATGGTGACTCTGAATTTTATTATTATTCATCTAATAATTGTGATTTTTCCAGTAGTGTTTCCACTGTTTGACTGCAATTATAAAAAAGGTAGATAGATTCATCTAGGATTGAGGTTTTGCAAGTATGATAAAAGGATAATGGGAAGCAGAGTTTAGAATATTGATAAGAGAGTATTTGAAAAGATAGATAATAGATTCTAAGTTTATTAAAGGTGAATGAGAAAGAGAATGGGAAGATGGTTTGGGAGAAAATAAGGTTAATTACAGTTAATTACTTTGACCTCATTGGTATCTTGAGCAAACAAACTAAAAGCATAGGAGGTTGTAGTCAGAGAATGATATATTGAAATGATTGATTTGAAAGGAGTGGTTCTGGATAATGACAGGTTCTAAGGTAAGAGTGTAGGTGGCTGAGATTGTGTGAGGGAGAAAGCCACTGGAGAGGAATACCTAAGAAACTGAGAAGGTGGAATTTTGAATGGGTTGTCTACATGAGTGTCAAAGTGACCCAGATGATGGCAGAATTTGGAATTGAGAGGAAAAGATTCCAAAATGACTAGAGGTTGATATATATGATATATGCCACAAGTAGGATTACAAGGTAGTATAGCTAGATAGCACGGATACTTTTGTGAGAGAATGGAAACAATAATGTATATTTGGGGTGAAGAAGACACAGACTCTCAACCCTTAAGTACGTTGCATGTGGGAGAGTTAGCAGTTTCCACTTAAGAGATTTTTAAGGAGCAAGAGTTTTCCAGAGTAAAGCAATATTTTAATTAAGACCAGGAAGTAAATATAACAATCAGTGAAGGTGTTGAAGACATAGGGAAATTTGTGGAGTGGGAGTTCCAGAGGACCTAGGAAGAATGGAGGTCCAGAGAATTTAGGTAATGCACATGTGGATAAAATTTTTGCAGTTTGGAAAAGTTATTTCAAACTCTAATTAACTTTAAAGTTACACAGCAAGAAAGTATAGGAGCTTTGAATTTATACCCAGGTTTGTCTGATTCCAAAGTCTCTGCTTTCAACCTATATCACAACATACAACGAGGAGACATCCTATGGCAAAAGTGTTTCTTTGCCTTTGATACTATTTCATAATGGGA
This sequence comes from Rhinolophus ferrumequinum, assembly GCF_004115265.2. Classification (NCBI taxonomy): domain Eukaryota; kingdom Metazoa; phylum Chordata; class Mammalia; order Chiroptera; family Rhinolophidae; genus Rhinolophus; species Rhinolophus ferrumequinum. Next base: position 69,019,742 of record NC_046292.1, on the reverse strand, counting down.
TTCTATCAGTACTATATTATGTAAGACTATCATCTACCTTTGAATTTTCTATCTTCAAAGATAGAACTGCTAGCATTGCAGGATGCAGCTGTACAGTTCTAAAATATATTCTCTCTCTAGTTTTTTGAAAGATTGGTTCTTACACGAAACATATCATTAAGATTAATAGGAGAAATAATTTAGAAAGTATTCTGTATTTTTATAATACTTACATGGCTCAGTTCCTTACAGAATTCTGTAAAACTGATACTTGCTGTCATCCCAATTAGTTATTTTATAAGATTCCAGTGTTGTATTAGGAACCTTACTGGTCACTTCATCTCTTAGGGCTATTGTGAACAAATTACTTCAATGGATTGTCTTTTGATCAGTCTAATATAATAAATTACAATCATAAAGATGACATTTCTGTGTTTTCCAGAACTTAGTAAAGAAGTATTTCTTATTCTAAAATGATTACTGAATAGTGTTTGGGAAGTTGGCATTGGTTACTGATAAGAGGCCTCAGGACTTGTCCACGTGGGTCTCTCCATAGGGTTGCCTGAGTGTTCTCATAATATACTAGTGGCTAGCCTCCAAAGAGTGAGTGATCCAAGAGACAATGTGGAAGTGGCAGTGTCTTTTATGTCCTAGCCTTGGAAGTCACAATCTTGTGCTTCCACCGTACTCTGCTAGTTACACAGGCTAGTCCTGATTTGAAATAGGAGACTACAGAAAGGTGTAAATACCAGGAGACAAGAATCATTGGGGCTACCACAGACTGGCTGCCACAAACGGATTTATCTGAGTTTTAGGAGAGTGAAAAGAGTAATACAGTGGTAAATTTAGGAGAATGATTAGCTTTTGTGTTTGAATAAACCATAATCTATAGGTATTTTTAAAGGGACCGATTTTGTGCTCGTTTTTCACATTCTAAGCAACTGTTACAAGTGTAAATATGTTTCTTTTCTTTTTTTGCAGATTATTTAAAATATCTGACAATACATATGGGAGTGCTTATTCTGATGACAGTGCAAGTGTGGGTTCTCATATTGGCTCAGTGAAAATTGTCCAAACAGAAATGAATAAAGGGAAATCGTGGAAATATAGCAATAGTAAGCAGAAACCCCAATATTTAGGTGTTAACATGTTTCCAGAAAGTGATCCTTTTTCTGCTTCTGAAATCAGAGAAGGCATATTGAAAGCACCATCTTTTTCAGTTGCATCCCAGCCTCATGAAGTTCAAGGTAATTCCTTGCTTTTTCATTTGGTTTTATAAAAGTACAAATTAGTCTGTATTTTTTAGCATAGGGGAGAATATAAAAATATACTAAATTTGAGTAGGTTATCTCTCTGTGCAGTTTCTACACTTCTTTATATATTGCATTAATTTTTAAATTGATATATTTTTAACTGTACTGTCAATAAGTTATACAATTTTATTGAAGCGGTTTTTATGGAAAAGGTTAAAAAATATCCATATAAGTTTGTAGGATTTTTTTATTTTTTATTTTAGGAGTAACAGAAAATGGTTTAGATTCCTTGAAGGCTGTCACAGAAATCCGTATCCTTTAAAATATTTTAGTATAGCAACTTTATATTTGAAATCATAATTTTTAAACACTTTGTTTCATTGTGTCTCTGCTTGCTTTGGTTGACAAAACGAGGGAAAAGTAAATCTTTTGGGTCATATAAGAGACCCAATGTGTGTGACAGTGCTATTCTAAGTGTGGTCTGCAGTCTGGTGCCAGTTTGAGAACTGTTTGTGAACAGTTTGTGAACAATTTGTCAAGATAAGTACAGAAATGCATTTGTATTATTGGCTGAATTCAGAGTACATTTACTTACAAAATGATACAGATAATTTCTTATACTTTGGGTAAGGACAATATATTGGGACAAACATGAGTAGATCAAATGAATAAGAATGGGACATACTGTGGATTGGGGACATTTTTGCAAATCCAGTGTTTTTTGAAAGAGCTTAATTTGCAGTTTATACCTATAATCTAACTGTCTTCATACTTTTAACGTAAATATTTTGCGTACATATGTGTGTTCTGGGGGTAACATTATCTTTGCTTCTTTGATACCCTGTGTTATGTCTATAACAGTGTACTTATTCTATTTTATTATAATTCATTAGCTGTTTTTGTGACTATTTCCCTATGCCCTATGGACTCCATGAAGGCAAAGACCATGCCTTATTTATCTTCCTATCCAAATACATTGAAAGACAGTTAAAGTATCAACGTTATTTTTGCAAAAGAGTGTCCTTGAGCAAAGGTGAGGGTAAAAAAATTGTGGAATATGTTTGGAAAAAACAACCATTCCAGTTTGGTTGAAAGTTATGATTAAGGGAGCAGTAGGAAATTATATTTGATAGGTATCTTAGGATCAGATCATTTAATGCCATGAATACCAAGGTCAAGAGTTTTTGTTTTTATTTTTAATAAATTTATTAAGCAATGTATTAATAAAGTATTTTTGAGCAGGTCAAGTTACATCATCAAAACTATATTTTAGAATTAGAGAATTAGTGACTCAAAAGCTGGAGAAGGCACTTAGGATCCATTAAAGTTATAGTCTACTTGGCAAAACAGAAAGTCAATTCCAGATGTTAGGCAGTTGAGCTAGAGAAATCTAGGGGTTAGTGATTCCAATCCTGGTACTCAAGGATTGAAATAATTCTGAAGTATGGTTTGAAAATATTTGCCCAACCACTTGTGAAAAGTTGCATCCAGTGCAGATAACTGAACTAAATTTGAATGGTGGAGAGAGAATGTAAGAGGGTTATATATGAGGAAATAATTACTTAGACATAGCCAGCCTTTAGTGCTTCTGTTCAGCACGCTGTCTCATTCTTAACTGTGCTTCCTTCTCTGTTGATCTAAATAGGGTGGGAGCATAGGAAATAGGTAAGCAGTAAACACTTAAAGTTAGTTTCATTATCTGTATGATGGATAATTCTTCTTCTCCCCTACCGGAACTTGCCATAATATGGTAGTAACTTTGGAAGAGTTTTAAAGATTTTCATGCTGTATTAGCACAGTGGAAGTGATTCTATTGTTTAGGTCTCTTTGTTAGTTAAGATGACTGCCTGTTCTTGTGTCCATTGTGTTGTCCAAAAAGTTCATTTGCTGTCAAACTCCCTGAACTGCTACACTTTACTGTTTCCAAGTGTATATTTAAATTAAACTGGGAGACTGAATTCTATGCATGATAATTTGAGAGTTTGAGGACCACTTGGACATAACTTATTTTCTGATTCTTTTCCAATATTTTACTGTATTTGAATCCTCAGGACAATAGAAGTTTGGTCATATTGATGCTGTCACAGTACTCTTCTTATTTTCAGTTCTGAAGACATTTTCCCACCTGTAATAACATATAATTGCAGTGACACTGCTGAGAGTTTGTGGAATGAGAGAAAAAAACTGATATCAAGTGTTGATAGTGATAATAAACAATGTTAGTAGCTGAGTTTTCTCATGAGCTAGAAAACTGATTCTATACCTACTCCGAATCAGAGATTCATTTTTTGTGAATGTAAACTGATGTAGAACTATCTAATGAGAGAAAAACCAGCATGATAGCCCACTTGTGGGCTTGTTAGAAATAAATATTTTATAGGAAGAGACATATTTTGGAGGAAAAATGAGATTCTTTCAAAAGCTGATGGATTGACAAACTCTAAATTACATTTTTGTTTTGGTACAAGTATTCTGACACTCTGCAAAACTGAAAGTAAAATGAAGATCTGTAAATTATCTGTTTGATTTAATGAATGCCAACCTATATTAATTGGGTGCTTACTGTGTGCTAACCACTATCCAGGTATTTAGGATATGTCAGTTAAGAAAACAGACAATGAATCATTGTCCTTGAGGAGTTAATTAACAGTCTTGGGAAAGAGGCTAGATCTGAACAATTGTAACAGTACATAAATAAGTCATACAGTATGTTAGAAGGGATGAGTAATACGGAAAAAGAAAAAAGTAGAGCAAAGGTGATTAACTTGGGAATGCTGGGATTGGGGGCCCAGGATTAGAATTAAATAGAGTAATTAGGGTAGGTCTTTTTGAGAAAGTGAGATGTAAACAACTGAAAGAAGTGAAAGAGCCAAAGAAATATAGAAGGAAGAATAGTCTGGACAGAGGGAAGGCCTTACAGCTGGAACATGGCTGATGTGGTTTTTTTTTTTTTTTTTTTAGTTTCAGGTGTACAAAGCAGTATATTAGTTAGACATTTACACACCTCACAAAGTGATAACCATCCCCATTTACTGCCCCTCTGACATCATATATAGCTGTTATAATACCATTGACTATGTATATTCCCTAAGCTGTACTCCACATCATATGTATAATTATAGTTGACATTCAATATTATTCAACTTCAGCTTCAGGTGTATAGCACAGTGGTCAGGCATCTACACAGTCTATGAAGTGGTCTCCCTAATAAGTCCAGTGCCCATCTGGCACCTTACATAATCTTTACAACATTATTGATTATATTCCCCAAACTGTATTTCATATCCCCGTGACTATGTTGTGACTACTAATTTGTACTTTCTAATCCCTTTACCTTCTCCCCCCTCCCTACCCACCTCCTGTCTAGCAACCATCAGTTTTGTTTTTTCCCTGTATCTCAGAGTCTATTTCTGTTTTGTTTGTTCGTTTATTCTGTTCTTTAGATTCCACATATAAGCGAGATCATATGGTATTTGTCTTTCTCAGTCTGACTTATTTCACTTAGAATAATGTGCTCTAGGTCCATCCATGTCATTGCAGATGGTAAGATTTCATTCTTTTTTATGACCGAGTAATACTCCATTGCATAAATGTACCACAATTTCTTTATCCAATTATCTCTCAGTGGGCATTTCGGTTGTTTCCATATCTTGGCTATTGTGAATAGTGCTGCAATAAACATAGGAATGCATATATTTTTTTCAAATTAGTGTTTTGGATTTCTTTGGATAGATACCCAGGACTGGAATTGAAGAACAGAAAAGACTTCAATATAAGTAGAGGAGATGAATCAGAGACAGGAGTCATGGGGTCAGAAACAAATGTGGACGCAAGATGATTTAGGGCCTTGTAGCCATATACTTTGAAAGGGGCAATTTGAGCAGAGAAGTAACACACTCTGATTTAACTTTTAACAGCAACACATCACAATCCAGCAATTTTTGTATATCTTCATAAAAATCTAATTGCTTAATAACTATGTGTTTATATTCTCCAATATGTTATCTGTCTTAAATCTCCTAATAGATAGCAGCTTCAATTATAGGAACTCATTTTCTTCTTTATTTACAGCTTCCTGCAGCTTTCTAAATCTAGCAATGTATTCTGTATATACTGTTTAATAAATGTGACTCAGTATTAAGAAGAATAGTATGTAAGTACATATGTATCCCAAACTGTCAAGAGACTCCCACCTTAGAAAGAGAGTTAGTTTATTCTTCATACCTATTAGTATTTTTGAGCTTTCCTACAAAGGAAGGACGATTTAAGTCCTTGTCAAGCCAGTATGCTGATAGTTGCAATTAAATCCACCACTTAGAACACCCATATTATCGTAAACAAAGGATTTAGGATTAGGTGATCAGAAACACATATCAGCTAATGAAAACATAATTAACAGTTAAAAAGTAAAATTTGAGGTTTTTAAAAAGAGATAAAAATCAAATAGTCTAGTCAGGGTGAATAAGAAGAAACACCACTCTGGAAAAAAAGAATTACATGCTTAGTTCTGGTATACTTGCATCTATGTATATGCATCTCTTCCATCAGATTTAATTGTCAAATTTTAACTCTTAGGTAACCGTGTTTTCCCGTAAGGACTTTACCCGTTCTTTTCAGAATATGGAATGTGACTGGGAACTGGAATAATTTCTGTTAACCACCCCCTGCCCCAGGTTTATTGAGGTATAATTGACAAATAAAATTATAATATATTTAAAGTATTAAATGCGATAATTTGAGCAGAGAAGTATATATTATCAAAGGTTCCCACCATCAAGTTAGTTAACATTCATTGCCTCACATATTTACTTTTTTTTTCTGCTGAGAATACTTAAGTTGTACTTTCTTAGCAAATTTCAGTTACAAAATACAGTATTAAAACTCTAGTCACCATGTTATACATTAGATCTTCAGAACTTATTTTATAGCTGGTACCCTTTTATTTTACCAGCCTCTCTCTATTTCTCCCACACCCATAGCTCCTGGAAACCATCATTTATTCATTTTCTGTTTCTATGAGTTTGACACTTAAAAAAAAAAAGATTCTACTTTCCAAGTGATACTCTGCAGTATTTGTCTTCCTTTGTCTGGCTTAATTCACTTTGCATAATGCTCTCCAGATTGATCTATGTTGTTGCAAAAGTCATAAATTTCCTTTTTTAAAAACTGAATAATATTCCATTGTAATATATATTGATTGGATATATATAATTATGCATATACATATATGCATATATGTTTATGCATATATAATTATGCATATATATATGCATATATGTATATCACATTTTCTTTATCCATTCATCTCTTGATAGACACTTAGGTTGTTTCCATACCTTGGCTATTGTGAATAATAATGCAATAAACATGGGAGTACAGATATTTCTTTGAGGTACTGATTTTGGATATAACACAAAAGTGGGATTGCTGGGTCATATGGTACTTACATTTTTAATATTTTGAGGAACCACAATACTGTTTTCTGTAATGGCTGTACCGGTTTACATTCCAACCAACAGTGAAGGTTTCCTTTTAACCACATCGTTACCAGCATTTGCTATCTCTTGTTTTTTTTGATAATAGCCATTCTAACAGGTATGAAGTGCTATTTAATTGTGATTTTGGTTTATAATTTTTTGATGATTGGTGATGTTGAACACCTTTTAATGTACTGTTGGCTTTTTGTATATCTTAGGGAAAATGTCTGTTCAGGTCCTTTGCCCATTTTTAAATTGGGTTATATGTGTTTTTGCTATTGGCTTGTATGTGTTCTTTGTATATTTTGGATATTAACCTCTTACTGGATATGTGATTTGCAAATATTTTCTCCTATTCCTTTGGTTGACTTTTCATTTTGTTGAGTTTCCTTTGCTATTCAGAACCTTTTAGTCTGATGTAGTCCCGCTTGTTTATTTTTTTCATTTGTTCCCTTTGCTTTTGGTTTCAAATTCAAAAAATCATTGCCAAGACCAATGTCAAGGTGCTTGTCCCTATGTTTTCTTCTAGGAGTTTTATGATTTCATGGCTTACATTGAAGTCTTTAATCCATTTTGAGTTGGTTTTGTATATGGTATCAGATAGTGGTCTAGTTTCATTCTGTTGCATATGGTTATCCAGTTTTCTCATCACCATTTGTTGAAGAGACCAGCATTTCCCAATTCTTGGCTCCATTGTTGAAATTAATTGAGTATATATGCATGGATTTATTTCTGAGTTCTCTATTCTGTTCCATTAATTTATGTGTCTGTTTTTATGCCAATATCATACTGTCTTGATTACTGCAGCTTTGTAATATAATTTGAAATCAAGAAGTGTGATGCCTCCAGCTTTGTTCTTAATATTGCTTTGGCTTTGGGGTCTTTCGTGGCTCCATGTGAATTTTAGAATTGGTTTTTCTATTTCTGTGAAAAATGCAATAGGAATTTGGATAAGGATTGTGTTAAACCTGTGGATTGCTTTGAGTAGTATGCACATTTAACATACTAGGTTTGTCAATTTTGTTTTTATCTTTTAAAAAACAAGCTCTTAGTTTCATTGGTCTTCTCTATTGTTTTTCTGGTCTCTATTTTGTTTATGTCTGCTCTGATCTTTATTATTTCCTTCCTTTTGCTAACTTTGGGCTTATTTTGTTCTTTTCTGGTTCCTTGAGGTATAAAGTTAGGTTGTTTATTTGTGTTCTTTTTTTTTTCTTCATGTAGGTGTTTATTGCTATAAACGTCCCTCTTAGAACTGCTTTTGTTACATTTCATAAGTTTTAATGTGTTGTGCTTCCATTTTCATTTATCTCGAGATAGATTTTTGAGTTCCCTTTTGATTTCTTTTTTGACTCAGTTATACAGGAGCATGTTGTTTAATCTCCACATATTTGTGGATTTTCCAGTTTTCTTCTTGTAATTGATTTCAAGTTTCGTATTATTGTGGTTGGAAAAGATGTTTGCTTTGATTTCAATATTCTTAAATTTATGAAGGCTTGTTTTGTGACCTAACATATGATCTATCCGGGACAATGTTTCATGTGCACTTGAGAAGAACGTATATGTCTGTTAGATCCATTGGGCCTAATGGGTAGTTTAAGTTCATCCAGTACTTCCTTATTGATTTTCTTTCTGGATGATCTATCCATTGTTGAAAGTGGGGTCTTGAAACCGCCTACCATTATTGTATTGCTGTCTATTTCTCCCTTTAGATATGTTACTATGTACTTTATATACTTAGGCGCTCCAATGTTGGGTACATAAATATTTACAATTGTTATGGTCTCTTGATGAATCAACACCTTTATCATTATACAGTGACCTCTTCGTCTCTCGTTGGAGTTTTTGGCTTTAAGTCTATTTTGTCTAAGTATAGCTATCCTTGCTTTCTTTTTATTTCCATTTGTATAAGAATATCTTTTTCCACCCCTTCACTTTCAGTCTACGTGTGTCCTTAATGCTGAAATGAGTCTTTTGTAGGCAACATATAATTGTGTCTTGTTTGTTTGTTTTTTAAATTTATTTAGCCACTTTATCTTTTGATTAGACTGTTGGTCTATTTAAAGTATTTATGTATGGACTTACTATTGCCATTTTATTAATTGTTTTCCAGCTTTTTGTTCCTTTTCTCCTTTCTTCTTTAGCCTTCTTAATTTGTGATTTGATGATTTTCTGTAGTATAATTTGATTCCTGTCCCTTTCCTTTTCCTTTTGTGTGTCAACTATAGCATTTTTATTTGTAGTTACCATGAGGCTTGCATAAAACTTATAGTTTTGGGGCGGCCAGATAGCTTAGTTTGTTAGAGTGTGAGCTCTGAACAACAGGGTTGCCAGTTTGATTCCCACATGGGCCAGTGAGCTGCGCCCTCCACAACTAGATTGAAGACACTGAGCTGCCATTGAACTTCCAGAGGGGTGGCCAGATAGCTCAGTTGGTTAGAGTGAGAGCTCTCAACAACAAGGTTGTTGGTTCAATTCTCACATGGGATGGTCGGCTGCGCCCCCTGCAACTAAGATTGAAAACGGTGACTGAACTTGGAGCTGAGCTGCACCCTCCACAACTAGATTGAAGTCCAACGACTTAGGGCTGATAGGCCCTGGAGAAACACACTGTACCCCAATATTCCCCAATAAAAATAAAAAAAAAAAACCAGTATTTAAAAAAAATCTTACAGTTTTAACTATAGTCTCTTTTTTTTCCCCAAATTTGTTTATTTATTTATTTATTTTTAGATTTTTTATTGGGGAAGGGGAACAGGACTTTATTGGGGAACAGTGTGTATACTTCCAGGACTTTTTTCCAGTCAAGTTGTTGTCCTTTCAGTCTTAGTTGTGGAGGGCACAGCTCAGCTCCAGGTCCAGTTGCTGTTGCTAATTGCAGGGGGCGCAGCCCACCATCCCTTGTGGGACTTGAGGAATCGAACTGGCAACTTTGTGGTTGAGAGCCCGCGGCTCCAACCAACTGAGCCATCCGGGAGGCAGCTCAGCTCAAGGTGCCATGTTCAATCTTAGTTGCAGGGGGCGGAGCCCACCATCCCTTGCGGGACTCAAGGAGTTGAACCGGCAGCCTTGTGGTTGAGAGCCCACTGGCCCATGTGGGAATCGAACCGGCAGCCTTCAGAGTTAGGAGCATGGAGCTCCAACCGCCTGAGCCACCGGTCCGGTCCTAACTATAGTCTCTTTTAAATTAATAATTTAACTTTGCATGCATACATAAGCTTTACAATTTTACACTCACTCCCCCATATTTATGTTTTTTGTCACTATTTGTATCTTTTTATATTGCCATCCATTATAAAATTATTGTAGTTATATTACTTTTGCCTTTTAACCTTTATATTAAAGTTATAAATGATTAACTAACACCATTACAATATTAGAGTTTGAATTTAACTACATATTTATCTTTACCAGTGAAGTTTGTATTTTCATACATTTTCCTGTTACTAATTAGCATCCCTTCATTTAAGCTTGAAGAACTCACTTTGTCATTTTTGTAAGGCCAGCCTACTAGTGATGAACTCCTTTAGTTTTTGTTTGTCTAGAAAACTGTGTCCTTCAATTCTCAAGGACAAGTTTGCTGGGTAGTTTCTTGGTTGGCAGTTTTGTCTTTCGGCACGTAGAGTATATCATCCCAGAACCTGCAAGATTTCTGGAGAAGTATTTGCTTATAGTCTTATAGAGCTTCCTTTGTATGTAACAAGTTGCTTTTCTCTTGCTGCTTTTTAGATTCTCTCTTTGTCTTTAACTTTTGACAATTTAATTACTGTGTGTTTTGGTGTTGGCCTCTGGTTGTTGGTTCGTCTTCTTTGATAATTTCTGGGCTTTCTGGATCTGGATATCTGTTTCTTTCCTCCAAGTTAGGGTCATTTTCAGCTATTATTTATTTAAATAACTTTCTACCCTTTTCTCTCTTTTCTTTCTGGGACCCTGGTAATGCATCATATCCGTATGATGGTATTCTATATGGCCTTTAAGCTATCTTCACTCTTTTTCGTTCTCTATTTTGTTCCTCTGATTGTATTAATTCCACTGCCTTGTCTTCAAGTTCACTGAAGTTTGCTTCAAGTTCCTTTCTTCCACTTGATCAATCTTATATGTTGAACCCCTCTATTGAGTTTTTCAGTTCAGTTATTGTATTTTTCAGCTCTATAATTTGTTTGGTACTTTATATTTTTTATGATTTTGTTAAAATTCTCATTTTGTTCATATATTGCTTTTCAGACCTTGGTGATCATCTTTATTAAAGCATTATTTTGAACCCTCTGTCAGGTATTGAGTTTTTCAGTTCAGTTATTGTATTTTTCAGCTCTATAATTTGTTTGGTACTTTATATTTTTTATGATTTTGTTAAAATTCTCATTTTGTTCATGTATTGCTTTCCAGACCTTGGTGATCATCTTTATGCATTATTTTGAACCCTCTGTCGGGTAAATCACTTATCTCTGTTTCATTAAGTTTGGTTTCTGGTTATCTTGTTTTGTTTGGAACATATCCCCTTATTTCTTAATTTTCCTTGACTCCCTGTGTTTGTTTCTGCACATTAGATAAAACATGCACCTCCCCAGTCTTGAGAGACAGGTTTCATGTAGGAGATAAACCTCATCAATCAACCTGGCGCAAAATCCTATTTGCCTCTCAAACCTTTGTGATTGTCCAAGCCACTGTCTTTGTTCTTAGTAGCTACCAGTAGTTGAGGATGTGTCAAGATCCATCAGTGTCCCAAAGGGGAGGGTTGCAGTTAGCAGTTAGATGCTGGCTGATTAGAAGCTAGAACCTCAGACAGCAGCTGAGAAAGTATGCACTTATATCCCTTCCTGGGAGAAACTGGAGGTGGGCATTTTGCCTGTCCCCTTTGTATTGAGCCTGGATGTGTACCTGCAGGGGTGTGTGTGGGGTTGTTCATGTGCCAATTTAAAAACTGCTTCTTAGGGGCCGGCCCGGTGGCTCAGGCGGTTGGAGCTCCGTGCTCCTAACTCTGAAGGCTGCCGGTTCGATTCCCACATGGGCCAGTGGGCTCAACCACAAGGTTGCCGGTTCAATTCCTCGAGTCCCGCAAGGGATGGTGGGCTCCGCCCCCTGCAACTAAGATTGAACATGGCACCTTGAGCTGAGCTGCCACTGAGCTCCCAGATGGCTCAGTTGGTTGGAGCGCTTCCTCTCAACCACAAGGTTGCCGGTTTGACTCCCGCAAGGGATGGTGGGCTGCGCCCCCTGCAACTAGCAACGGCAACTGGACCTGGAGCTGAGCTGCGCCCTCCACAACTAAGACTGAAAGGACAACAACTTGAAGCTGAATGGCACCCTCCACAACTAAGATTGAAAGGACAACAACTTGACTTGGGGAAAAAAAAAAAAGTCCTGGAAGTACACACTGTTCCCCAATAAAGTCCTGTTCTTAAAAAAAACAAAAAACAAACAAACAAAAAAGACTGCTTCTTAGATACCTTGAGACAATTGAAAATGAAAACACAATGACCCAAAATCTGTGGGACACAGCAAAAGCAGTCCTAAGAGGCAAATTAATGGCAATACAGGCCTATTCTCAAACAAACAATCTAACTTTACACTTAAAGGAACTAGAAAAAGAATAGCAAACAAAGCCCAAAGTGAGTAGAAGGAAGGAAATAACAGATATCAGAGCGGAAATAAATGAAATAGAGTCTAAAAAAATATATACAAAATATCAATGAAACCAAGAGCTGGTTCTTTTAAAAGATAAACAAAATTGATAAATCTTTACTAGACCCATCAAGAAAAAAAGAGAGAGGACCCAAATAAATCAGAAATGAAAGAGGAGCATTGACAATGGACACCACAGAAATGCAAAGGATTACAGGAAAGTATTAACAAGCAGTTATACTCCAACAAATTGGACAATCTGGAAAAATGGATAAATTCCTAGAAACAGACAACCTCCCAAGACTGAAAAAAGAAGAAACAGATCTGAATTGACTGATTACTACTAATGAAAATGAATCAATAATTAAAAAAACCTTCCAACAAACAAAAATCCTGAATTGATGGCTTCACAGGTGAATTTTACCAAACATTAAAAGAAGAATTAGTATCTATTCTTCTCAAACTATTCCAAAACATACAAGAGGAGGGAAGGCTCCCAAGCTCATTCTACGAGTCCACCATTGCTCTGATTCCAAAACCAGACAAAGATATTCCAAAGAAAGAAAATTGTAGACCAGTATCCCTGATGAACATAGATGTAAAAATCCTCAACAAAATATTAGCCATCTGAATTCAGCAATACATTAAAAAGATCATATACTGTGATCAAGTGGGATTTATTCCTGGGATGCAGGCTTGGTTCATTATCTGCAAATCAATTAATGTGATATACCACATAAACAAAATGAAAGATAAAAATCATATGGTCATATCAACAGATGCAGAAAAATCATTTTACAAAATCCAGCATCCACTTATGACTAAAAACTCTTGGCAAAGTGGGAATAGAGGGAACATATCTCAACATAATAAAGGCTATATATGACAGACCCATAGCCGACATCATACTCAATGGAGAAAACCAAAAAGCATTTTCCTTAAGATCAGGAACAAGACAAGGATGTCCACTTTTATTCCGTATAGTATTGGAAGTCCTAGCTACAGCAATCAGACAAGAAAAAGAAATAAAAGGCATCCAAATTGGAAAGGAAGAATTAAAACTGTCATTATTTGCAGATGACATGATACTATGTATAGAGAAAACCCCAAGATTCCACCAAAAATCTGTTAGAACTGAGAAGTGAATTCAGTAAAGTAGCAGGATACAAAGTTAATAATCATAAATCAGTTACATTTTTATACCCCAATAATGAACTATCAGAGAAATTAAGAAAATAATCCCATTTACAATTCCATCAAAAAAAAAAAAAAAACAAGAAAAGAAACCACCTCGGAATAAATTTAACCAATGAGGTAAAAGACCTGTACTTGGAAAATTATAAGTTGTTGAAAAAGATACAAATAAACAGAAGCATATACCGTGCTCATGGATAGGAAGAATTAACATCGTTAAAATGTCCATACTACTGAGAGCAATCTATAGATTCAATGCAATCCCTCTTAAAATACCAATTGTATTTTTCGCAGAACTCTAACAAATAATCCTAAAATTTATATGGAACCATAGAAGACCCCAAATAGCCATGCAATTTGAGAAAGAACAAAGCTGGGGGTATCACGCCACCTACTATAATATCAAATTATACCACAAGGCCATAGTAATCAAAACAGCATTGTACTGGCATAAAAACAGACACATAGATCAATGAAACAGAATAGAGAGTCCACAAATAAACCCACACCTATATGGTTAATTAATCAATGACAAAGGAGACAAGAATATATAATAGGCTAAGGACAGTCTCTTCAACAAATAATGCTTGGAAAACTGGACAGATACATGGAAAAAAATGAAACTGGACTACCTTCTCACACCATATACAAGAATAAATTCAAAATGGATTAAGGACTTAAATGTAAGATCCAAAACCATAGAACTCTCAGAAGAAAACATAGGAAGTAAACTCTCTGAGAATACTCTCAGTAATATTTTTTTCTTATGTAGCTCCTCGGGCAAGGGAAACAAAAGAAAAAAAATAAATGGGACTACATTAAACTAAAAAGTTTTTGCACAGCAAAGGAAACCATCAACAAAATTAAATGACAACCTACTGCATGGGAGATTTTTGCCAATGATACATCTGATAAGGGGTTAATATCCAAAATTTATAAAGAACTCATACAATTCAATACGAAAAAAATGAAGCAATCCAATTTAAAAATGGGCAGAGGACCTGAATAGAGATTTCTCCAAAGAGGACAAACAGATGGCCAATACACACATGAAAAGATGTTCCACATCACTAATCAACCAAGAAATGCAAAATAAAACCACAATGAGATATTACATCACACTTGTCAGAATGGCTATCATCAATAAATCAAAAAATAACAAGTGTTGGCTAGGATGTGGAGAAAAGGGAACCCTTGTGCACTGTGGTGGGATTGCAAAGGGTGCAGCCACTATGGAAAACAGTTTGGAAGTTCCTCAAAAATTTAAAAATAGAATTACCTTATGACCCAGCAATTCCACTTCTCTGTATTTATCTGAAGAAATCCAAAACACTAATTCGAAAAGGTGTATGCACTGCTATGTTCACTGCAGCACTAGTTACAATAGTCAAGATATGGAAGCAACCTAAGTGTCCATCAATAGATGATTGGATAAGGATGAGTTGGTACGTATACTCGTATATAATGCAATATTACTCAGCCATAAAAAAATAAAATCTTACCATTTGGGACAACATGGTAGACCTAGAGGGTATTATGCTAAGTGAAATAAGTTAGACAGAGGAGACAAATACCACATGGTCTCATTTATATGTGGAATCTAAAGAACAAAACAAATAAACCAGAAACAGACTCAGATGTAGAGAACAAACTGATGGTTACCAGATTAGAGGAGATTGGGGGGACTGAGATGAAGGGATTAAGAAGTACAAATTGGTAGTTACAAAATAGTCACAGGGATGTAAAGTACAGCACTGGGAATATAGTCAAAATATTGTAATAACTATAGTGTCATGTGGGTACTAGACTAATCAGGGATATTACTTCATAAATTATATACATGTCTAACCACTACACTGTACACCTGAAACTAATATAAAATAATACTGAGTGTCAAATATAATTGAAAACAAAAACAAAAACGAACAAATGTAAATCAAGAGACTGAATATGTTTACATAAATTGACTTATTTTTAATGTTTGGGAAAAGAAGAGCAGTGTGATTCATATATTGTATGAATAAATGGTCTCTGTGGCTGGCAAAAAAATAAAAATAAAAACTGCTTCTTTGTTTGCTGTAGTCCTGTGGAACTCATAAATGCAAGCCCTATTGGCTCACAGAGCTGGGTGTTTTGGGGACCTGTCCTGCAGATGGGAGCCTTAAAAGTTGGACACTAGATGTGTGGCTTAAACCCTTTGCTCCTCAGGGAGAAGGTGGAAGTTGGGGATTCCTTCCCAGTTGTATGGTGCTATGCCAGGGGTGGGATTTATGGCTAGAGTTGTCTCAGCCTTTCCTACCTATTTCAGTGTCTTATTTTCTCATTCGCCCAATGTATAGGAGCCACTCAATTATTTTCAGGATTTCTCTCAGAGGGAATTGTTCTCTGAGTGGCTGTATATTTGGTGGATCTGTGAGAAGAGGGAAGTTCAGGAGTATTCTCTATTGCCATCTTGGTTCCTCCTCTGTATCTGTTAATTCCTTATGATGTATAAATAGCAAATATTAAAGCCTAATCATTAAATATTGTCAGTCAATATTAATTTAACTTAATCTTTGAATTAAAATTAACCAATTTTTAAAGTTCCGAAATATTTGACTCCTTGATTTTATTCTAAGCGGCAAAATTTAGAAGTATTTTCAAAGAATTCCCATATTTCAACTATATACAGTCCAAAGCTTTTGATGATGTAAGTATTGTATAATTACTTACTTGTCTGCCTTTTCTTACTAGATTGTTTGCTCTATAAGGGCAGGGACTATATCACTTTCATCTTTATGTCCCCAGTGACATACTCAGTGACTGGTAAAAAAAATGTTTGTTAAGTGCATGCATGTGATTTTCATAGATGGGTTGGTATGTACCTATTAGGTTTATAAAAATTTCTCTGGTAGCTAAAGAAATGATTTTCTAGGCCTAGCATCTTACTTTGACAAATAAAACAAGGTGATAAATTATTAATAGTGTTATTGTTTGAGGGTGGTGAATCTAGAGCAAGGGCACAATTTTAATAAAGGTAGAGATGAAAATGTTGGCGCTGTTATTCTGTAGAGTTTTCCTCAGGCATATTTTTTAATAAATTGAGAATGTGAATGAAAAATTGTATATATTCCATGATTGATTAATTTTTATTTTTAGCTTCTTTACACAGATAGGAATTTTGTGATTTGTGCTCCCACTGGTTCTGGGAAAACTGTGGTGTTTGAGCTTGCTATAACAAGATTGCTAATGGAAGTTCCATTGCCATGGTCAAACATCAAAATTGTTTACAGTAAGTATTTGTATATTTTAACAGTAATAATTATAATAATGAAAAATCATTGAGGCAAAAGTAAGACATAAATTCAAGTTCAAGCAATAGGAATTTTTATTTGGTTTTCCATACATTTTTAATAAAGCATATCATTTTTGGTCTTGTCTGTTACCTTTAATTCAAAACACATTTTCCCAGAGTTGTAAATAAAAAGGAACATTTCAATTGAGAGTTTGGCTTTTACATGCTTATTTTTAAAAGGACAGACAAGATGAACAAATAAAGTCAAATATTTTGTAATTCTAAAAATTTCCGTAGGAACCTCTACTCTCTTTTCTTAGGTATGTATGTATTTTTAAATTTTTCGTCAAGGTAATTTATGCACATGGTTAAAAGTATCAGTTATCATAAAAGGGCTTATAATAAAAAGCAATCATCTCTTGCCGTAACTCACTTCACTCTTAGTTACAATTCCCTGAGCAATCACTTCGTTTTCTGTTTTTAGTTCTGTTTGGTGATTACCTCTTTATAACTCTAAATAAGATGCTTCTATTAACTTTTAGTTTATAAATATTAGGCAGAACCTAGATATGTATTTTTACTGTAATTTTATTAACCGACATTTTTGTGAAAATAATTTTAAAATTTCACTGACATTCAAAATAAATATCTTATATTGTTATAGTGGCACCAATAAAAGCCCTGTGTAGTCAGCGTTTTGACGACTGGAAAGAAAAATTTGGACCAATAGGACTGAATTGTAAAGAACTCACTGGAGATACAGTAATGGATGACCTGTTTGAGATTCAGCATGCACATATTATTATGACGACTCCAGTAGGTGTTATTTATACTTTATTATTTCCTTGGTTTATTAGAAAACATCTATTTCTCTTCAGCAAGAAAAAAAGTTAAAAGAAATACAAAGTAGAAGAATATGTTTGCAATGTAAAAAACAAACTAAAGGTAGTAGTTTTCAGGATATATAAGGAATGCTTACAAATCAATAAGCAAAAGAAAAACAACCAAATGGGAAAACAAGGCGAAAGGTATGAATAGGCAATTTGTTATTGTGGATACTTTGTAATCAGACTTGCTGCTTATATTCTTGTACCCAAATATTATGTATTACTGAGGGAGGACCTGATAGAGCTTACAAAAGGTAATTAGACTATAATTTTGAATATTTTTGGTTAAACTTAAAAATAAATGGGGGTTCAGTTTTTAAAACACTTGTAGGACTGTCGAAATCCTTAAAAAAATTTTTAATCTTTATATCTTTTCCAGGATACTTTTAAGATGTTAACTAAAATGTTGCCCATCATTTGTAACATGGCATGTTAAAATTTTATTGCTATCTAAATAACATTTTTTATAATCCCTTATCATATTAAAGCACTTGCATTTCTTTCTCTAGGAGAAATGGGATAGCATGACTAGGAAATGGAGAGACAATTCTTTGGTTCAACTGGTTCGACTATTTCTCATTGATGAGGTAGTGAACACATTATTTACTTTCAGAGATAAACATAAAAAGATTACTAGAATGGATAGAAAGAAAAAAGATTACTAGAATGGATAGAAAGAATCACGACATTTTCATCCAAACTATGTTTCTTTTATTATTTCAATTGGAAAATACTTACTTTCTTAAGGAAGAGTGTTAATATTGTTGCACATTTTAATTGATTAGATAGATTTTTATTTTAATAGCTAATGATTTTGTCTTGACTTTTTTCTTAGGTACATATTGTAAAAGATGAAAATCGTGGACCAACTCTTGAAGTTGTAGTCAGCAGAATGAAAACTGTAAAGTCTTTGTCTCATACTTTAGAAAATATGATTCCGATGAGATTCATAGCTGTATCTGCAACAATTCCAAATGCTGAGGATGTAAGTTAGAATTTTAGTCTATAAGATTTTTTTCATGACTAGTAAAATATTTAAGCATTTTAATCTTAGAGAAAAGTGAGGGTTGTTTTTTTCTGTAAATCACCTAATCAATTTAATAAGAATGTATGTTATAGAAAGTAATGGTTAGATTTCATAGGTAAGGCAGTATTAATCCCATAAAATTTGGTTGATTATTTTTAATAAAATATTTTTGGTACAAGTGTGTTGTCTGCTAGTATTTTAAAGCCTTAGTTTTGTGGGTTTCAGATACCTCATAATAACTTGACTAATAATATGTATGGTTGTTGTAACTAGCTGACTCTAGTTGTATAGCAGAGTATGGTGGAGAATAAAAATAATTGGTTAGATGATTACCATCCACCTCCCCCAATTCTACGCATTGTGGTAAGCACTAACAATCGATGCAAAAGTGAAAACATAGACCCTGCCCTTGAGGAGGATCTCATAGTTAATGGGGTACATGGACATGTAAAGAAATAATTGTATGCAATTTTATCTATATGAAAATATGTTCTAATTTTTTTTCAATTTTTTTTCAAACTTGAAAAATAGTATAACCTCACTCTGCTTTCTCACTCCTATTTACTTCTCAGCTTACTATAACATGACTTTTTCCCCATGCTACTTCTTAAAAAGTGTTTTCACAAATACCTGGTATATTGTCTAATCCAATGGAAAATTTTGCCTTTATCTTTAATGGCACAATTAATCATTTTTTTGCTCTTAAAATTACAGCTTGTTTTGTTCATTCTCAAAAATAATAGAGAAAAATTTTAAGTGTATACTCGTATAAACAACAAAAATTTAGTGTTTGTCTTTCCAGATGTGTGGATGGAATCATAATGTACATACTCTTTTATGACTCGTGTGTCACCTACAAATGTTTTTATGTCATTAAATATTCTTTAATACAATTTTGTGGTTTTATTATAATTTAATACCTTAATGCTGGAAGATTATTTCCATTTTTGGTATTGTAAATCATACTGAAAGTAATATATCTTTGAAAACATGATTATATCCTTAGGATGAACTTCTATAGTAGAATAACTGAGTCAAAAGGTATATAAAATTCTAAGAACATAGTGCTTTTGATAAATATTATATTCATTTACACTTTTACTATCAGCCATTTCTCTGTATTCTAATACTAGATAGTATAATAATGAAGTTATTAGTTATTATTACTTTTCAGTAGTTGTCAACTTTCTTGTTTAAAATGGTATCTTATTTAAAATTTTGTACTGCATTGATTTTTCCTGAAGTAAATATTTTTAATTGTTATTAACCACCTTAAGTTCTATTTTTGCAACTTCCCAGATTATGTCTTTTTTTTTCACATTGGGATGCTAAACTTTTTTTTATTGATTTGTAAGCAATAATTAAATATCCATATCCTG
The DNA here is from genome assembly GCF_004115265.2 of Rhinolophus ferrumequinum. NCBI lineage: Eukaryota > Metazoa > Chordata > Mammalia > Chiroptera > Rhinolophidae > Rhinolophus > Rhinolophus ferrumequinum. The sequence goes on along the minus strand of NC_046292.1, from coordinate 68,999,653 downwards.
TAATTCTTGAAACTCTCTTCGCCCTTATGATAATCATTACTTCTGAGAAAGCTATTCCTCTTTTCTACAAGTCCTCTTTCTCAGTTTTTCCCTAAATTAAGATCTTTGTCATTGGCCTTTTGCCATTCTCAAACTGTGAATTCTTGTGTGATCTCATCCCTACCCATGATAGCTTGTTTTAATAATTCCTTCCTTTGCAACTAGAAACTCATTAATCCATCTCCCAGTCAAAGCAATGATCAGGTTCATAGCAGGGCATGAAGCCTGATTATGAAGCAGGCTATGTGAAGATAGGTGTTGCTCACCATTGCTCACTACAGTTCCAACTAGTGACTATAGCATTGAGTCTGAAATGTGCTTTTGGCACTGCCATCTTTCAAGTGTTATTTGTTCTTTGTTTAAAACTTGTCCACCCTTACCAATCTAAGCCAACCATTACTTTCTATTCTTCACCTAGTATTTAGGACAACACAAAAGTGTCATTCGTATCTAGGCATAGTTCTGAAAAATAGCAAAGAAGTTACAGTGATAGTGACAAGTTCAATTTCTCTGCCAAAATCAATTTTAATTTTGCTCTAGACTCTGAAGAAGGAAAATAAAACAAAATAATAATTAATTGGAAGTTTACCATGGTGAAAAGTGGGTATAATCTTGAAATACTGCTATTGATAATATTTACCAATATATCAATAGAATCGTGGTAAAGAAATATGTAATATTGAAAAAGACTACTTGATTAAATATTTTTATACTTTAAAGTGGTCTATAAATTGGATTATTTTTAGCCATAAAACGTTATTAGAATAAACTTTTAATGTATATATTTCAATTTAAAGATTGCAGAATGGCTTTCAGATGGTGAAAGACCTGCTGTATGTCTGAAAATGGATGAGAGACATAGACCGGTGAAACTTCGGAAAGTAGTTCTTGGATTTCCCTGCAGTAGTAACCAAACTGAATTTAAGTTTGATTTAACCCTCAACTACAAAATCGCCAGTGTTATACAAACGTACTCTGATCAGAAACCCACACTTGTGGTATGGACTGTTGATTGCTTATTTTTCAGTGTAATGTTCGGTTTTTAATATGACTCATACAAATATTATTCATTCATATTTTTTAGTTTTGTGCAACAAGGAAAGGTGTACAACAGGCTGCTTCTGTTCTTGTGAAAGATGCTAAATTTATTATGACTGTGGAACAGAAACAGAGGTATGGTTTTTCACTTTTTTCTTGGAGGTAGAAAGACTTACAGGGATCACCTAGATGAGATGAGGAAACTGGGTTCATTCCTTAACCTTTTCAAGTTACTTGACCTCTCCAAGCCTCAATTTCCTTATCTGTTCTTTCCTATAATATTAGTTTTGAGAATTAAGTTAGATAATGAGTCTTAGCGCAACTATGATCCTGTCTACTTTATTTCATAGCCAGATTACTTGAAAGATTATTCATATTGCTGTTTTCATTTTTTTACCCACTTTGAATCCAGCATCTGTTGTAATCTTTCACTAAAGGGGGTCTTGCTAATTGATCTCCCAAGAGCCTCTAACACATTCGATCACTCCCTCCTTATTTAAAAACTCTGAAGTCTGTGCTTCCATGATCGTCCTCTACCAAGTTTCTTCCTACTTGGCTGACGGCTCATACTCAGTCCCTTTTTCACCTCTTCTACCCAACTCTCAACATATTAACTCTTAAAATGTTAACATTCTGAGGGTTCTTTCCAAATTTTATTCTTTCTAATTCCACGTTCCTAGGTATTTGTATCTATCCCGTGTGTTCAAAGAATATATGTACACACATATCTATATATGTTAATTCCTAAATTTATATTTCTAATTCAGACTTCCATTTTCATCTCCATGTCTACTGTCCATTTGCCTAACTGACATCTCCAACTGTATTTCTGTGGGCATCTCAAAGTCATTATTCCGAAATAGAACTTTGGTTCTTTCTCTCAAACCAGCTTCTCCTTCAGTGTTCCCCATTTTAATTATACAATATCTCCCTAGTGGATCACGGCAGAAACCCATCATTGACATCTCTCTCACTTTCCTCCCCATCAGCAGTCACTCACTAAGTTCTATTTATTCTTACTTCTATATATATCTCAAGTATATCATTTTTGTTTACATCAGCACAGCCAAATCCCTAGTTCAAATCCCTATTAATCTTTTGCAGAATCTGTTGAACTCACACACACAGTATTCCTCTTCAGTCTATTATCTACATCGCAGAATGATTGTTTAAACTTGCAAATATAAATACAAGGTCTGACAAGTAAGTTCGCGAACTCATCCTAGAAAAAGTGCCACATTCCTCATTGCTGAATATCACTATGGTCATCTTCGAAGTACTCCCCTTGGGAAGCTATGCATCGACACCAGCGCATAGTTCATCCTTCAAAGTAATTTTGGAACTCTTTTTCTGGAATGGCCATCAGAGCTGTCATCGTATTATCCTTGATGTCCTGAATGTCATCCAAATGTCTTCCTTTCAATATTTCCTTTATCTTCAGGTAAAGAAAGATGTCACTGTGGGCCAGATCAGGTGAGTAGGGAGGGTGTCCCAATAAAGTTGTTTCCTGGCTAAAAATTCCCTCACAGACAGTGCCGTGTGAGCTGGTGCATTGTTGTGATGCAAGAGCCATGAATTGTTGGTGAAAAGTTTAGGTCGTTTTCATCTACCTTTTTCACGCAGCCTTTTCAGCACTTCCAAATAGTAAACTTGGTTAACTGTTTGTCCAGTTGGTACAAATTCATAATGAATAATCCCTCTGATATCAAAAAAGGTTAGCAACATCATTGCAACAAGTTCCCGAACTTAATTGTCAGACTTCGTATGTTAGTTTCCTGCCTTAAACCCTTTAATAGTTTCTTATTGTCATCAGGATAAAATCCAAAATCCTTAACATGGCCTTCAATAGCCTGTATAACCTGCATGTGATGTCTGACTAATTCTCCAGACTCATGACCTTGCTCCCCCTTTGCTCACTATCGTCAAGCCACATTGGGCTCTCTGTTTTGTGAATATGCCGAAATGTTACCTGTTATACAGGGCTTTCCTGCATTGGGTTTTCTTTGCTTTGAATGGTTTTTTACCTAAGTCTCATTCATCCTTCAAGTTTCACCTTTAATATCTGTCTCTTGGGAAGTTTTCTGTGATCCTCAGTTTTCCTTTATTTACTTTTATAGGTATTCTGTACTTTTATTTCATAGCACTTACTATAATTGTAATAAATACTCTTGTTTGATTGTAATTTTAATATCTGTTCTAATCATTAGATTGTAAACTTACTGAGGAAAGGAGGACTTACGGTCATCTTGTTTACCACTCAGTATTACCAGCAAGTCTCAGCAGAGTGCCAGCACATGGTTACTACTTAATGAGTATTAGCTTCTTAGTATTATTAGTAACAACTTTTAGGAATCAATAAAAATGTTTAGTGATAGACCTCACACTAAAATTGAATTGGATAATTACATGTGGATATGAGCAGATACTGATTTTTCTAACTAATTTTGGATTGAGAGGGTGTACTTTTCTCCACTTTGGATCAGATCAACTTTCCAATTATGAGTCTATCCTGTGGCTACCTCTGGTCACGTTGTCAACCCAAGATGTGTACCAAGCCTGGAGGACAACACCCTACTTTTCTGACATTCTTTGGCTTTCCATCCACTAAAAAGATGGATCTCTGGCCATTTAGTTCATGAACGAATTACCTATGTAGCCACCTATCCATACCCTGTGTACTATTTTCATAATTTTACTTCCACTTCAAGGACTTTACTTGATCCCCTTAGTTACTGCCATATGAAAAAAAAATCTCTAGTTTGTGAAGCATGTAGAGTAATGCTTTTATTACAAACATCAACAAAGCATAATTAGGCAATAAAATACAGTAGAGAGCCAGAGAGAGTGAGAAACCAACAAAGAGCTTACAGCCAAAAAGTAGATGACCTCTGAAAGGTGGATAGAAAGGGAGAAAGTGAAATTAATACTAAAAATGTAATCATAGCACAGATTTCTTTCTACCCATCTCTTTATTTTATACATCAAAGAATATTTATTATATGTCACAGTCAATCTTTGATTAAGAATAATAAACCATTGAATAGATTTTATTTGTATGTTCTGCTTTTGATGCATTCCCTGAGATAAGTGTAAGTGAAAAGGAATGGAATGCCATTTTGAGTTGGTGTGGACTAGGAAAAAAAACTACTGCTTACATCACTTCACTTTAACCAGTCACGTTCTAGCAACTCCCACAAGATTTCTTTTTGCCCATCAAGTCCCAGATTCTGTTACTAAGGTTTCTAAACCTATCTAACATGCCCAACCTTTTTGTACTCTGGTCTCTTTAGCTTTTTATTACATAATTATTCTATTGTATCAGGCATTTAAATAACAAGATATTTCTACACATTGAAATTTCTTGGTTAACTTCAGGAAGTTAATTGGTAGTTTTCTCAGTGAGAATGTTTCCTGAGCTTTTTGTTTTAATCAGAAGATTCTTTGGCTACTTACGGCTAGTAATCAAGCATATTGGGGAAATGTATGCATCCATTATTAGGTCTTTTTGCTGGCAAAAACCTTTTCTATAATCAAATCGTGATTGACAGTTTTCATACTAGTTGCCCTTGGTTTTATAACATTCTTGATTATTAATTTTCTAAATGTTTTTTTTTTTAACAAAGATGAGGTTTCAAAAACAAGTCGACCAGTTCATTATAAAACTAGCAGCAAAGTAAAACTAGAATTTCAAAAAAAGTATAGGTATAAAGAGGCTATAAGTAGCTGTGAGTTTGGAGCCTTCTACTTGTAGGGTGAATAAACAATTCGATCAAGTTGGGGTACGTGACATTTATTTAGAAACAGATGTGGCTGTCAAATAATGAGACTTACTTTCTTACTCATAAAGTAACTCTGAAGGGAGTTTTAAAAAACTTATGGAATTCTTTGTGTAATAGTGGCATCATTCACATAGATAACTATATAGCCTCCCAAAGTGAATACTTAATAATTAGCATTTTTGATCTAAACCTATCTACATGAATAAGGAACTAAAATAGGTAACATATAAGTACCCTTAATATGTATTCCATCCTCTCCCTTTTACTCTGTTGTCTGCTGCAGACAAATTAGCTCATTTTATTTCAGATAATCATTTTCTTACACAGAAGTGTATACCATAAATCCTTTTCTCATTTCTCACTCTTGTCTAGTTACTTAAGGAAAATTTCTTCTCCTTCAATTCTTTTCTTTTTCACTCTTTGCCTCCCCCCTTCTTTCTTTCTTTATCCACCTGTTTTTCCAGGAATAAAATGCTGTTATTAGATAGAGCACGAAGCTAGAGATCCAGATTTGAATTGCAGTGCTGCCACTTTTACTAGCTATCTACCATTGGGTGCATTACTTAACTTCTTTCAGCTTCAATTGCTTAATCAGTGGTGAATATGTGGAAATCAACTATCTGTCTCACTATATCATTGTGAGAGCTAAATAAGACACCATGTCTAAGACACCTACAGTGCGTAACACAAAGTTTGTGCTTAATACTAGCATGTCCTTTCCTGTTGCCCTCTCTTCATTATTATGAATCCTTTAAAAAGTTGTGAATGTTATATTAAAAATAATGCCTGCTAGCGTCATGTCTGCAACAAGGAAATGGAAAAACACTAATTTGAAGGTTCTTATACATAATTAAGAACCAACCCTACCAACCTACAAAATCTTCAAAAGTACCGAGAATTCCTTTTCAAATTGTCAAGAAACTCTTAACTTCCTCCTCTCTTCTAACCTAGATTTAAATGCCATATCTCAGAACACAATAAACAACTATTTCTTATTTCTATATTTTTAGGTTTACTTATTAGTGATGCAGCAGAGGTTTAGGAATTGTTATTCAGGTAAATTATGGGAGTAGACTTGTATTTTGACCCATGAAATAATCACCATTTGTAATGTTTTTTCCTGTGGAAAGTGCATTTTCCAAATTCCTGATTTAAAATTGAATGAACTTCAATGTTACATATGATAAATTAGGGACTTTTTTTTCCCCAAGTTTGTATCCTTTTTCCAACTTCTCCCTAGTTTCTCCCATTCTCAGCTCTTGGTAGCCACTTTTCTACTGTGTTTATATGAGCTGGTCTTTTTTTTTTTTCTAAGTTCACTTAGCATAATGCCCTCCAGATTCATCCAGTTGTTGCAAAAGGCAGAAGAATTTCCTTCTTTTCTAAGGCTGAATAATATTCCATGTGGTGTGTATATACCACATGTTCTTTATCCATTCATCTGTTGACAGATAACTTAGGTTGTTTCCGTACTTGGCTATTGTGAATAATGCTGCAATGAACATGGCAGTACAGATATCTTTTTGAGATACTGATTTTGTATCCTTTGATTATAACCCAGAAGTGGGATTGCTGGGTCATAAGGTAGTTCTATTTTTAAGTTTTTGAGGGACCTCCATACTGTTTTCCATAGACTGCACCAATTTATTTCACTGTTGGCTTCACCAACAGTGCACAGGGCTCCTTTCTCCACATCCTCGCCAGCACTTATTACCTCTTTTCTTTTTGATAATGACCATTGTAAAAGGTATGAGGTACATTCTAATTGTGGTTTTGACTTGCATTTCCCTGATGATTAATGATACTGAACACCTTTTCATGTACTGTCATTTGTATGTCTTCTTTGGAAATTTTTCTATTCAGGTTTTTTGTTCATTTTTAAATAAGGTTATTTGATTTTTTTTTGAGTCGTAAAATTAGGAACTTCTGAATATGAAAGTTAGATATTCTCTACTTCTTAAAGATAATTTTGAAATAATGATATTATGAAAATATTTTTATATCTTTAAGCTTCACAAATGTTTTTGATGTTTATGGGAATAACTCAATAATTTTATGGTATTTTTAAATAGGTTACAGAAGTGTGCATATTCCATAAGAGATTCAAAATTGAGAGGTAGGTTTAGAGATAATTTTTTAATAGCATTTCAGATATAGATAAAGAGTCAATTACTGATGAAATATTAACAGTATGTAACAAATGATATATTTCTATTATAGATATCTTAATACATGGTGTTGCTTATCATCATGCTGGTATGGAGTTGTCAGATAGAAAAGTAGTTGAAGGAGCTTTTACTGTTGGAGATCTACCAGTTCTCTGTAAGTAAAACATATTCTTGTGGATATTATATTTTTGAAAATTATTTTTAAGAGGATAAAAGAAAAAGTTCAAGTATTCTGACTGACTTGTGCTTTACTCCCAAGTCCAAAAATTATGTAAATATCCATGCATATATACATGCTATAGTAAACTCCTTAGTAGTTTTAGTTCTTTATCATGTTACTGAATATAGCACAATTTGAAAAGTAAGAATTTAAAAATTTTTTAGTTTTAAGATATATTATTTTACATTGTAATGTTTTCTTACTTTTTAAATAAATCCCCTATATATATATATGTCTTTATTACATTTATAAAAATATCTTTTATAAGAAAACGTCTACCTGAAGCAATAAAATTAAATGTCTTGAAAGTAATATTCCTTAATCTGATGCAGTTACTACCAGTACTTTAGCTATGGGAGTAAATTTGCCTGCTCACCTAGTAGTTATAAAATCTACAATGCATTATGCTGGAGGAATGTTTGAAGAGTACAGTGAAACAGATATTCTACAGATGATTGGTAGAGCTGGTCGACCTCAAGTAAGTGACAGTGTTTTACTTTTTGTAAATTATTACTTTTTTTCCCCCCCCTTTTTCCGCCTCCCCGCCACTCCGGTTCAAGCTGTTGTTTCTCAGTTCAGTTGTATAGGACTTAATTCCCTGGCCCATGCTGGTATTATGAGCCTTGCGCTCCCCCCAGCTGAGGCAGTCGGTCACTGGTTGTCTGTCGGCTGCTCACAGCAGCAGCTCACGGTACCCCACGGCAGCACAGCAGTCCACGGCAGCACACAACAGCCCCACGGCCACTCACGCTGGCCACCAGCTGCTCCTGTCAGCACACTGCAGCTCACACCAACCTCCGGCTGCTCATGGCAGCCCAGCTCTAGGGAGAGCCAATGTTCACAATCTTAGCTATAGAGGGTGCAGCTCACTGGCCCAAGTGGGAATCGAACCAATAACCTTGGCATTAGGAGAACGGCACTCCAACCACCTGAGCCACTGGCAGGCCCGTAAATTATTTTAAAGACAAAGTAAAAAAAACAGAAAATCTTTTTGTGTATTTTTGTTAAACAAAAGATTAAGATTTCATGTTTGAATTAGTTTTAAAAATAAATGAAACTGAGAAAATCAACTTTAATCGAGGAGTAGAAGTGTAAAAGAAGTCTCACCAAGGGATACATACTCCCTCCACGCAATCTAAACTCTCATTGTTTGATGAATGGTGGGGTTTCTGAATGTATATGCTGTTAAAGGTTTTTTTGGTTTTGAGTTTTTTTGTTTTTGTTTTTACTCTGAAGGGGGATGCTATTGGCATTTTGTATGGGACGGTTTTTCATTGTGTAGGTCTTGATGCATTGCAGAACATGTAGCATTGCTGGATCCTAGCACAAAATGCCTATAATGGTCCCCAGGTATTGTGACAATTAAAAATCAGCCCATACACATTACAAAACTTAAATTTTCAGTTAACATTCAAATTCAGAAGCATTTTTAAGGCCTTTTTGACCTGGTGTTTAAGACAAGGAACTGTTTAATATAAAATCAAAGTCTTGAGTTTTTGAAGAGGACTGGTATCAATTAGTGCTCTTCTTTACTTAATTTCTCTCTGTATGTGTATTTGTGTGTGTGTGTTTTTTTTCAGTTTGACACTACAGCTACTGCAGTCATTATGACTCGGTTAAATACAAAAGAGAAGTATATTCAGGTCTTGGCTTGTAGTGACACTGTAGAAAGCAGGTAATACAGAAAATATTCCAAAAAAGATATTGTTAATATAATATACATATATATGTGTGTGTATATATATATATACATACATATATATATATATATATATATATATATATATGTATGTATATATATATGAGTATGTTAAAAAGAAATTTGGTTAGGGGCTTTTCTAAGACCATTTACTTAAAATTTTTCAATAATCTAACCAGAAAGTTTGTATCCTTTTAAAAAATTTAATAGTTAAAAACGTTTTTGTTTAGCAGTGTTTCTTAGCATGTAGTATCATGTGTCCTTATTATAAAAGTCCAAATTAGTCATAAGAGAAGGAATATAATTTTCACATCTCTACATCTTTAAAATTTATTTAATGATAAAGACATAGGCAATCTGAGACCTTTCAGTAAAGTATTTTATTATAATACTCTTGGAGAAAATAAGATATAATTCACTCCTGACCCTTTTTTTTAGATTTTATTTATCTTTTTAAAATTTATTTTTAATTATAGTTGACATACAACATAAAATATTTTATTAGTTTCAGGTGTACAACATAGTTATTCCACATTTATATACCTTACAAAGTAATCACCACAATAAGTCTAGTAACCATCTGTCGCTCTACGTAGTTATTACCATATTATTGACTCTATTCCCTATGCTGTACTTTACATCCCTGTGACTTATTTTATAATGTGAAGTTTGTACTTCTTAATCTCCTCCCCCTTTACCAGCTAAACCCCCGCTCCCTTCCCCTCTGGCAACCATCTGTTTGTTCTGTGTATCTGTGTTTGTTTCTGTTTCATTTTGTTTGTTTTTTATATTCCACATATAAGTGAAATCATACAGTATTTGTATTTCTCTGACTTATTTTGTTTAACATAATACTCTCTAGGTCCATCAATGTTGTCTCAAATGGCAAGATTTCATTCTTTTTTATGGCTAAGTAATATTCCATTGTGTGTGTGTGTGTGTGTGTGTGTGTGTGTGTGTGCACGCGTGCGTGTGTGTGTACGTGTGTACATACCATACATTTTCTTTGTCTGTTCATATATTGATGGACACCTAGGTCGCTTCCGTATCTTGGCTATTGCAAACAATACTGCAGTGAACATAGGAGTGCATATATCTTTTCAAATTAGTGTTTTTGTTTTCTTCCCATAAATACACATAAGTGGAATTGATGGGTCATAGAGTCGTTCTATTTTTAATTGTTTGAGGACTCTATGCTGTTTTCCATAGTGACTGTACTAATTTATAATCCCACCAACAGTGCACCCGAGTTACCTTATCTCCACATCCTCACCAACGCTTGTTATTTGTTGTCATTCCCCACCCTAATTTTTTAAAGCAATAATGTCTCCTAGAGTCATGAATTAGAGATAAATATATAATCTTTTTAAAAGTTGAACTGACTTTTAACTGTTTTCTCTTATATTTTTGAAACTTAAGTTATCTTTCATGAATTATTAAAGTAGCAATGAGTATGTTATTCAATTATATTATTGAATTATCCAAAATATTATTGAAGTTTAAAACAGTAAGAGCTATGGCATTGAAATGCATGTTACTAATGCAAAGGTGTTTTTTTTTCCCCATTAGTTTACACAAACATCTTATTGAGCACTTAAATGCAGAAATAGTATTGCATACCATCACAGATGTGAATATTGCTTTGGAATGGATACGATCAACTTTGCTTTATATCAGAGCCTTGAAAAATCCGTCTCATTATGGTTTGTTCCTTTTACTTGGAAAAGTAGTAATTTTTTGAAGGCAGCTTGGCCTATATTTATTTTAATAGGTCACAGAATAGATTATAAAAATTGATAGGTAACAGAAACAAAAGTAACAACAGTCATAAATACATTTAAAGGCAAGAGTAGACACATGTGGGAAATCTTTATCTCATTTCTAGTCTTTCAATAAAGTTTGAAAACAGCACCATTAAAAATACACATTTTAGAAAGAAAATTAACTCAAATAAAAATAACAAAAATGCCTAAAGTTATTTAAAGTAAGTTAAAGTTAAAAAAAGTCTTGAATTTTATTTGAACTAGTGTTCAAATAAAAGTATATATAGTACTACTATTGCTGCTTCAATTTTCATTCTGCTTCTGAAGCTAACACACATCTGGTTATGTTGCTTTTAGAGAGTTCTTTCATGTGGTACAGGTTATAAAATAAAAATACTTAAGATTGCTGAATGTGAAATTAAAAGCTGACTTGTTGCAATACCATTCTAATGCACATAGGTTCAAAACTTGCAGATCTCCAAGGAAGAAAAGTACATACAGTATTCTTGGTCACTGTTACACAATCAAATAAGCAAAAGTTAAGCCAATTGATACTGAAAGGATTTCACAATAGTGCTTATCCTCTATAGATGTTTAAGCCTTGTTTTAACTCATAAGCTATTTTTTTTCTATTTAGGATTTAATTAGACTACTCTTTTCTAGTTAACGGGTACAGACTGAGCCTATACAGATGAATTAAGTCCATGCTATTTTATTTTTTATAAATTTTCATAACTTATACAGGTTTTGCATCTGGATTGAACAAAGAAGGAATTGAAGCAAAATTACAAGGTTAGATGTATTTCCTCCTGAAAAATTATATTCTATAAATTTTAATAAAAAAGATCAGTTATTATGTAAGTAAGAATACTCTTTCATAAATTTTTTTTTAAGTAACCTTGTTGTTTGAAGAAAGTAATACATGAACAATTTCTTTTTCACACACGAAAGTGAAGTTTGGCAGGTGTATTTTTTTCTGAACTAATCTATTTATTAATTCTATCAGAATGTCTTCCTTTGTATAACATGTTAACTTGGTTTGTTTTTATTTTTTAAATGACACTGGTCTTTGAAAACGTTGTATATAGATATACAATTCTTTATTTTTCTTTTCTAGTTTAATTTTAATTGAAAACATAAGCCTAGCTTGATTATGGGCTTCTTATCCTAATCTGTGCTAATGATGTGTTCTTATCAAACCCCAGCTTTGTTTTTCAGTTAATCACTCAGTATTTCATGAACTGTTTTTTAAAATATCAAAAGATTGTCGAGCATTTATTAGGATTAGAAATTGCTACCTCTTCATTGTATTGTGATTCTCTTCCAGTAAAAGAGAAAAATGTTAGATCCACTAAAAATATGTAGCCAATTTTAATTTGTTCTCTACTTGGATATACATGTATGGCAAATAAAAATGCAAAGATAAGGATTAAACAGTAAAAATTATTGCTTGAAGAATAAATATGTTGAAACATGGTGATAAGCAATAGCATATATTCATAACACTGCTCTTGAGCAACAGATTTATAAAATAGTTGTATTATCCTTTATTTATTGACCCATTTTGTAGTGGATTTTTAAAAGCATATATCTCTATCATAAAAATCAAATACACACAAGAAATCAGAAAGTCCTAAAGATATCTTGCTATGTTCTGATAACTGGAATGATTTAACTTTTGTTAAATTGGCAGAATCACAGTTTATATTTGCCTTATCTTCAATTATTACAGGATAGCTAAATTTTGCCTACAAATAATAGCTAAATAGGCAAATAAGCTAAAATTTGCCTACAAATTTGTTATATAAACTGAACTGAATATAATGTTTTGGTATCCTTGGAGGTCTATCTTAAATCTCGTAGGAAGGTCCCTTAGCCTAGAATATGGCATTTCCTAAATTTGGTTATACTTTCTTACTCAGTGTATTCCAGGAGCTCCCCCATCACTCTCAGAATAAAATGCAAACTTTCACCAGAGCCCATAAAGTCCAATTTGATATTTCCCTACCTATTTCTCTGACTTCATCTCTTGTCACTTTCCCCTCTTTTACTCTACCCTGTTCTATTTGGCTCTCTTAGTGTTTTTTAAACACACCAAGCTTGTTTCTACTTCAGGCTTTTGCACTCTCTCCCTTATTTTTGGAACACTTCTCACATATTTTACATGGACTCCACCTTCATTTCATTTGGGTCTTTGTTCAAATATCAACTCCCCAAAGAGGCCTTCCTGACTACCTTATTTAAAGCCAACTTTACAGAGAGGAAGGCAAAATGATTTTCATGTTGTTATTGCTATTTTTCCTATTCTAGGAAAAGCTGATATATTTATGTATGTTGAACATTAGAATGACTATATATAGCTTTATATAAAAAATACACATAAGCTTTAGTTAAAAAACCTCTATCATTTTCTAGATCCTTTCTCAGCTTTTTTTCTTTCATAATACCTTTCAATACCTGAAACTGTATTATTTGTTATTTATTTGTCTTAATTGCTTTCTTCAGTAAAAAATAAGTTTTATAGAGAGGGAACCTTGTCTTGTTTTAGATGCTCTAAACCTAAAGCTTAGAATAGTGCTCAGCATTCTTCTTTGGCTGATAAATTTACTGAATGCTAACTTAATAGTGGGTAAGTAGCAAAGACTTCAAATGCCTCACTTAACCAAACACTTAAAACTATCAAGCTGCCTAAGCAATGTTGCTGAAACTAAAGTATTTCCCAAAGAACCTTGCTTTCAGAGGGCTGTATTTTTGTGAGTGGCTACGCTGTTTAAGCTTGAACAGGTTGTGGAATTCCCTCTCTCTGCTCTGACCTATCTTCAGTCTTCTGAACTTTGTAGTGCAGATTGGAGAGAGCACTCTAAGCAGCGGGCTACTACAGTTGCTCAGATCCCATCAATCAGTGCAAGTGAATTTGCATTGCTTCCTGTTTAGAGGTTCCTTCCAGTAGCCATAGTGGCACATTTAGATTCGCTGAAGTAAATACTAAAAGCATCAGCTAAAGTAGTCATAAGTGGTTGCCTCAAGAGTGGCAAATTCAGGAGGGGAAGGACTGGTGGTTTTGGGAACATTCTTTTAGAACTATTTAACTCTATACTGTGTGTGTGTGTGTGTGTGTGTGTGTGTGTGTGTGTGTGTGTTTATTTATTAAAGTTAAAAAAAAAAAAACCACTGCCTCATTGGAAGTCAGATGGCAAAGCAGTTTCTTAGACCCAGAGCAAGTTACTTAGTTTAGTTTCCTAACTTGTACATGAAATAATATTAATACTACCTGCCTTACTGTGTTATTTTGAGAATTAAATGATTTAATACAAACACATTATTTTAAAAGCTCCAAGTTGTGTTATTTTATCACTTATTGCATGTTATTTTTATTATTTATGTTATTGTTACTATTAGAAAATCTTCTTTAGTATATTAGTTGGCTCTTTTATTTAAATGAGCTTTTTCTTACCACTTAAGTAGGGATTACATTTTTCCCCAGAACAATTACACAGAAATACAACTTTAGCATGTTTAATAATAAATTCTATTTTATACTTCTTTCTTATTTAAAATAAAATGTGTTTTCTGTAATTGAACAGAATTATGTTTGAAGAATCTGAATGATTTGTCATCTCTGGAGTTGATAACGATGGATGAAGATGTTAATTTCAAACCAACTGGTAACGTTTCCATCATTGTTAGTAAATCTAACAATTACTTAGTAAGAAAGTTTGCTCCACTAAAATTTAAATGATAGTAAAATAATTGTGATCTCAGTTCTCAACAGGTATCATCATTGTTAACATTGTAAATTTATAATTTATAAAAGTATAGACCTTCTTTTTGACAGGCATAGAATTTGTCTTCACTGATTCTGGTGACTTTTAGCAGAGGATTGAAATGCTCAAATCTTTGGGTTTTTTTCAAACCTGTTATAACTCTTGTAGATATCCTTTTGCTCGTTCTTAATTATTCAAACATTGGTTAGCTGGATGGTTACTTATGCTTCTCTCTTTCTCTCTCACCCCAGCTCTCTTCCTCTCTCTCTTTCATTCTATTTAGAGTAAAATAGAAGAGAGAAAGGGTGTTTTATAGTTTTCAGCACTCATGATTAGAAGTTTCTTGAGGAAAAATATTGACTTCATTATTCCAAACTATTTTAAGAAAAGGTACTTTATCGAATAAAAGTTGGGAAGAACAGAACAGTTTTTTTTTTAAAATCATAATCTGACTATCTGTTAACATTTGGCATGTATTCTTCTATTTTTATGCATTTTTTACGTATCTGCAGCCATACTATAGAAATATATGATTTTGTATCATGTTTTTGTTTGTATTTAATATAAGGTTAAATTTTTAAAAAAAATTTACTGCCCTGACTCTTAGACCTACATTTATAACATTTTTTTTTGCTTTTCCCATGGTCCTTACTCTAATTTCTAATCCTAACTTTGCGAGAAGTATCTTCTGTGTATTCTAGGGTGTCTCACTGGGGGCAGGGTAGGGGGACATGAGAATCACTAATACAACTTCTTAATCTATTCTTTAGATACTTTCATTCTCAAGAATTATCTCTTCCCCATGGAACTTCTTGAATCCACTGATATTATTTCTTCTGCCTTTAAACATGCCTAATAAATTATCTATATAACATTTTTCCTTTTTCTCCATTATCCAGTGAGTACTACCTGATTAATTTTCCTCTTTTTAACACTTGGTTCTCCTTCTGCCTTTTTATCCTTCTGCTTTATTATGGGCTTCTTAAAGTTGCAGACTGTTGACCTTTATTACCAGTTTATGGTCACTGAAAACATAATTTACCTGTGTGTTCTGAAGTGGGAAATAGTTCCAGAGTGAAAGAGTTTAGAGTGAGATGGCATTCTTTATCTTATCCATGAGGTTCTTGGAGTACAATAGCATATTAAAGGTATGAAGATGGAATGCAATATAAAAAAGAGCCTTAATTGCTTAATCTAGGATTTTTACATTATTATTTGCCCACAGAAACCTTTTTAATGGAGTATCCATTAATACTGCGAAGAACACTAATGTTATAGAACATGGTTTGGGAAATGTTATAATGCCAAAATGAATACCGAATAGATTTAATGAAGGTGTTTTTTAAATGGAAGAAAATAGAGTTTGTTATCTAATCTCTGGCTGGGAAAGGGCTTTCTAGGCAATTCAAAAATACCTATATAACGTCTTTGTTTTTTTAGTTTACATAGAGAAAATTTTACTTTTTTTTTTTACTAAATGACCAATGAGTCAAAGAGTAAATTTTAAGGAAAATTAGAAAATATTTTGATTTGACACTTGTAGCTTGTGCCTTCTCTCATTTTTCTATTTTTATAGCGTTTTATTAATTTTTTAATCTTTTTAAAGAATCAACTTTTGGCGTTGCTGATCCTTTCTGTGGTACATTTGTTTCTACTTCATTAATTTCTATCCAACCTTTCTTCTCCTTTCTTTAGTTTTATTTTGCTGTTCTTTTCCTAACTTCTTAAGATGGATACTTAGCTCTTAATTTTTAGCTTTTCTTCTCTTCTAATACAATCTGATCTACTACAACATATATTTCACTAACGTGAATTAGCTCATATGCGTATGGTAAAAGTGAGGCTCATGTCTCTGCAGTGAAAAATTTACACTGATGATACAACCATTTTCCCCAGCAACTCATGTAATAGCAGCTATATTATACAGGGTTCTCCAGAGAAATAGAACAAACAGGATGTGTATATATAAATATGTCATACACATACAGAGGGAGAGAAAGAGAGAAAGATTTATTGTAAGGAATTGGCTCATATGATTATGGAGGCTTAGAAGTTCCAAGATCTGCAGGCATCAAGCTGGAGAACCAGGAGTCCCAACAGTGCAGTTCCAGTTTGAGTCTGAAGGCCTGAAAACCAGGAGAGCCAGTGGTGTAAGTTCCAGTCTAAAAGCTGGCAATGTTGAGACGCAAGGAGAGATGTTTCAGTTCTAGTCCAAAGGCAGAAAAAGACCCACATCCCAGCTCAAGGCTTTCAGGCAGGAGCAGTAAAAGGAGTTAAAACTCCCTGCCAAGAGGGTCAGCCTTTTGGTTCTATTCAGGCCTTCAAGAGATTGGATGATGCCCACTCATATTAGGAAAGGCAATCTGCTTTACTCAGTCTACCAATTCAAGTGTTAATCTCATCCAGAAACATCCTCACAGACATACCCAGAATAATGTTTGACCATCTACCTGGATACCCTATGGCCCAGTTAAGGTGATTCATAAAATAAGCCATCACAGCAGCTTAACATAAAAGAAACGTATCTGGCTGAACATAGCTGAATTCTCAAAGGAATACAGTACTGTACACGATGCACTTTTACCTGATCCTCTTCTGCGCCCAGGTTGGCCTTGTATTTTGTCTTGAAAGTACATATTATGCAATGCCCAATCTTTGGGCATTTTTGTCCTTTGTGTTTATAACTAAGGAGCCTCTTATTATACCATCAACCTACATCAAAAAAACACACACATGCACACAAAAAAACATGAAGTGTTATGTATGTATAACTTTATGAGGAATTTAACATGTCTTTTTAACTATGCTAGTATTTTTCTAGTCCATTGCCATAACCATTTGGCCACAACTATACAACTGTGTTCATATTTTTATTACAATTATTATTTAGGTTAGTGTTCTTGTTATAAGGTTGCATGGATTTTTTAGTTGTTTGCTTCAATACTTTTTTCCGGAAGCCCTATTATATTTAGTATGCATTTTTACAGAATGCAAGATTTTATAGGAATGCATATACTGTACATTTATAGGAAATACATATTTATGAAAGTGTACAGGATTATTATGTATTTAAAGCTAAGAATTTTTATTAGCTTTAACTTGTAATATTTTCATTATAAATCAGTTTGTTATATTAATTTCCATTATGATTTCTTCTTTGACCTATGGATTATTGACAATTATAGTTCTTGATTTGTGTGCATATAATGATTTTCTAGTTACTTTTCTTTTCTAGCTTTTTGTTGTTTCTCTTGATATTTGGTATAGCTGCTTTGTGATCAAATAACTTTTTTTTGTATGATTCCAATCTTTTGAAATTTGTTGAGACTTGTTTCATGGCCCATTATAAGCCCTCTTTTAGATAAATACCTTGTTAGTTCTTTGATGCCTTATACAAGATACTTTTTATATTTCATTTAGCTATTTTAGTTGCTTTAGGCAGGAGGGTTGGTTCATAATTACTTAGCACGCCATTGGTGTAGGTGGAAGTTCCTTACATAGTATTTCTAATTCTTTTTTTTTTTGACTTCTTGTTCCTTCGTATTGCTAATATTTTCTTTTCTTTCTTTCAGTATTTATCTTTTGTATTTAAATTCTTAGTCCATTTTTTTTTTACAGAAACTGACCTTTGTTTATTGTACTAATGGCTGTTTACCTTTTGATACAAAGTAAGGTTTTAGTACAGAAAATCCCAGTCTGTCAGAACAGTACCTGTGCACACTGTACTATCACAGTCTCACTGTGTCTGCAACACTCAGAAACAGCCCAGAGGGCGTGCAAGTAAGACCTCAAGACAGCCTACAGTTTGTCTTAACTTGTCTGAACTAGAAAACTCGTACCTGTAAAACAAAGGGCAGCATTGAGGCCTGAAACATGTCTCTTTTTGAACAACTGTGCAAGAAAATATATCCCATTTTAAAAAATGTCACTATGGCTAACCTACAATCTAGTGTCTAGAATTACAAAGAATAAAATGAAATCAAAGATTTCTCACTAGTAAAATTAGATCTTAGGAACAGTATTAAAATACAGTATTAATAAATGTCTACCCCAGTGACATTTATATGGAGCCCAGTCCAGTACCTGTTATTAATAGGATGCACAGTTTAGAGAGGAATCACATCAAACCTTCAGCCAGAGACATCCAGCATCAGAAGTACAAAAAATAAAAAGCTTGAACGAAGACATCCTCATGGAGTACTGTTCATGCCGTGAGTGCTATAGCCAAGACTCAAAGATCCCACTCTTTTTAGATTTTTGACAGAGACAACACTAATCATCATGCTTCCTGGAGACTCTCAAAGTTTGAAATATGAATGTTTTCATATCCAAAAGAGCTGACGTATCTGCCCAAAAGAGCTGATGTGTCTGCCTACCCTACAGAGTTTAAGAACTACTGTGTAAACATTGCACTGATAAAGGCCATCACTATTTACAGAACCTAAAGAGGACCCAAGGACATGCATGAGCCCTAGCTTAACACCCTGCCTGGAACTAGTTGTGTCATCATGAACCCATGAGACTCCGACAGACCAGATAGAATGCTGAAATGATAAACACAGATGGAAAGGAAATGAGAGGACCTGGAAGGCATGAGGGAAAGTCTGAGAGATGAGTTTGTACGACTGCCAAAGTCGCCTTTCCTGGTGCTGGAGGGGCACAGAAGGGGAAAACACTGTCGCTGGCAAGTCGGTCCCACAAAGGCACTGGTTCTGCCCCACAGATGGCTAAGCATCTGCAGTCGCCATGTCCTTCCAGGAGAGGTGCCATTGAGGAGCAGAAAGCTTGTCAGAGCTCTAGCCCACCAACAAGAACCTTCTACAGCCCCAGTGAGGTTCCAGAGTTTTCCTGAAAACAGGAATAAAACACCAGAGAAACACAAGGGGATTGACAGAAGGACAGGCTGGACACTGACAACATGAGGTTATTGAGGTAAACATAAACAACCAAATACTTAGAAAAGGCTTGTAAACTTGTGATCTGAAAGGTTCTCTTTGCAGCATCTCTGATCAGCCAGCTAAAGAAAGTTTGGCGATGAACCCCTCTATCAAAGTCTTTCGTGTTTTTGTTTTGTCTTAAAGCACACATGTGAGAGGAAGACAGTTTGCTGGATTGGACCCTGATCCCATTTGTCTGCAGCTCTCTGTCTCAAAGGAGGTGCTTCTGGAGTCCTCCTTCATGGATCCTTCCCCTTCATGTTTATATACAGACAGACTTGTGTTTTTAGTCACTAAGTTGCTGAGCCAGGTATTGACACTGGCCGACAGCTGCCGTCATTTCACAGCACAGCGTTTTTTCACAGTGGAATCCACAGGACTTTATTTTTTCTTGATTGATCTTTGCCAAGAACTGAGTGCAAATGCCCAACAGGGCTCCTCCGCGGATGCCCCCTGTGAAGTACCGACTTACTCTCCATTCAGTCTTCTGAGCCAGAATGTCTGTGAGTCACCTTGTCTCAGAGTTGGGGTCTCTTCTGCTCCTTGATGTGTTTAACGCTCTTGTAGTGGATGAAGATGACGACGGGGTAGATGTGCATGCAGTGCAGCCGCTCGATGGTGTGGGGGCAGTGTCCCCCCAGAAGGAGACAGATGATGTGACCACTGTGGTCACATCAAAATGGCCATTCCTCCGTGTGTGGTCTCTTAGTCCATATGTTTTAATTTAGCCTCATATTATTTTTGCTTTTTAAATTTCTGATTATAATACTCAAGTATCGAGGTATTTTCATTCATACACTTACATTCTTGTTGAGGTTTTTAGTTATTCTGCCTGGTAATGTGTATAGGAGAAGGGCTCAAAAGACCAAGTCTTAGTTGGTGCAAATTTAAGAAGGACTAACATCCTGAAAATGACTAGTAACTGTAAGAGGTTGGGAAAGTTACTAAACTGGGTTGCAGATCTTACCTTGGTAAAGGAGAGGGGAGGAAAGGAGGAGGAAGGGAGGGTGGGAAGGAAGGAGAATTTGTAGTCCTAAGACCATTTGGCAAAGCTGTTGGGGAATCTGCAAGTCAAAGTTTCCCATCCAAGGAGTCCCTTGTCTCACTGGCCTACCTTAATATGC
This sequence comes from Rhinolophus ferrumequinum, assembly GCF_004115265.2. Taxonomy (NCBI): domain Eukaryota; kingdom Metazoa; phylum Chordata; class Mammalia; order Chiroptera; family Rhinolophidae; genus Rhinolophus; species Rhinolophus ferrumequinum. The sequence continues at coordinate 68,979,122 of NC_046292.1, read as the reverse complement.
CTGCCATACTCAGTCATTTGTTTGGGGCATCTCATGAGACGTGTGATCTCAGTGTGAACATGGTGATAGATTCAGAGCATAGCAGCTGGGGCCGTCAGTCAGACACTCTTTGCAGTAGGAGATGAGAGAGGTGCATTCTTATGGCCTCTACTTGCACCACCACCCCACAGCACGATGACTTTTACTTTGAAATATCCTCAATTTACTGGTATGAGAATATTCCTCATTCAACAGGTATATTGATAGCAAGTTGCCTCTTTATTTCTTCTCTTCACTTGCATATTTTTTTTAAATTCTTCCCATTTCTTCTACCTTGGCTCACTTCCTTCATGGTTTCTTTCTAGGTTGTTTTTATACCTTACCTAGGAAACCTTTGTCTTTACTAAAAAGCCAGCTAGTATAAAGTCTTTTATCAAAACCTTTCATTTTCTTTAGCAGGAGATAACCTGTATTAATTTATAAACACCTAGGATAAGAGGAGCGTCTTTAAATATACCCTCGAGTTTGATGTATTCCCTTGGTAACCATATTCTTGATATCTCACACACTGCTCTCAGAAGCTCCCTTCTGTGAACCACTGCATTACCCACAGTTTGACTGGACATATTCACCAGGCTCCTAATTTAGAAAGTGGCTTTTAAGCTGGCCTGGCTACTTCTCTATTTTTAATTTTTAGTTCTGTTTACTGTACCATGGAATATCTAAGTCTGATGGAATATCAAATTAATCCCTTCTTCAGCAAAACCTGTAGTACATACTTAAATGGTAGCCTTTTCCTTGAGACGCAGTATGCCAATTTCCTCTTCCCAGCTGTTTTCTGCGTGTTCACAAGGCTTAAAATTCTTTGTAATGTTTTTGACAACTTAAAATTGAAACTGGTAACCTTTTAAATGAATTCCACTTCATCAAGTACTTATCCCCACTCTACCTATCCCCCTACCCTCAACCAACTCAGTGTTCTATTTCTAAAACAATTTATGTTCAAGCTCCAATTTAATTAAAATATTGCTCAAGAATTTTAAGTGGTCCTCTGTTATTTTACAAATCAAACCCCAAATCTAAACTCCTTTAATAGCATTTCAAGGCTCTTTTCAGGGCCTCGGTAGTCTATCATTACTAATGTTTTGATAATAAAAGGAGGCAACATTCATTTAGTGTTGACACTGTGCTAAGTACTCTACATGTATTAATTGTATTTAATCTTCTTCACAATAAACATATGAGATAGGAACTTCTGTTATTCCTGCGTTACGCTAAAAAACTGGTACAGTAACCTGCATATGATCACTTACTTAGTAAGTGGCAGAACAAGGATCTGAAGCAGGTCAATTTGACCTAAACTCATAATCTCTATCAAGCCATATCTCTCATTATAGTATTCTAATGATAGTCTTTTAAAGTTTTGATAAGCAAGTCTTGATTTTTCCTGAGGTTATAATGGCTTTATTTCCTTCGTGCCAAGGCATATTAGTTACTTGTTTTAAAATTAAAGTTTATTGGGGTGACAATGGTTAGTAAAGTTACATAGGTTTCAAGCATACAATTCTGTAATACATCATCTATATATCATGTTGTGTGTTCATCGCCCAGAGTCAGTTCTCCTTCCATCACCGTATATTTGATCCCTTTTACCCTCAACTACCACCCCCCTACCCCTTTACCCTCTGGTAACCACTAAACTGTTGTCTGTGTCTATGAGTTTTTGTTTCTTCCTTTGTCTTGTTCCTTTGTTGTTTTCAGTATTATATCCCACATATCAGTGAAATCATATGGTTTCTCGACTTTTTCTGTCTTATTTCGCTTAGCATAATAATCTCAAGATCTATCCAGGTTGTCTCAAATGGAACTATTTCATCTTTTCTTATGGCAGAGTAGTATTCCATTGTGTATTAGTTACTTTTAAATCCTGCTCAAGATCCATTATTTCTACTAGGTCATCCCACACTGACCATTCTCTTAGGTTTAATTTCCTCTGTATTTAAGTTTGTATACATAAATATTATTATTAACTGAATTTTGTTCTCTAGTCTAGCTATTTCACATGTGGTTATCTCTCTAGCCAACCTATAAGTTCAGAGACTGGCTTCTAGATTTCTTTGTGTGTCTTTTGTTCCTGAAGTCATTGTAGACACATTTTAATAGATGTTAAAATGTTTGTCAAACCCCTGAAAAAGCAAGTTGTTTCAGCTGATGGGGTGAATGTTCATTTTTCTGTCTTTTTCCACAGAGACAGGAAGATTGATGGCTTGGTATTATATTACATTTGAGACAGTGAAGAAATTTTGTACAATCAGTGGAAAAGAAACTTTATCGGATCTGGTAAATTAAATTTGTCACTAGAAAATAAATACACAATATAGTATAAAATGATATTGAGGAAACAACTAATTTGTATATCTCATGTAATTTAGGAATGAATGAACAGAAAAGAGGGCATTTCCAATAGAACTTATGTTTTTCCTTATATATATTTGATCATGAGGTATGGAATATTAATCCTTAAAATATATTTTCAGCGGTATTTCTGTATGAGGGTAAGAAAATTTATATACATACACAAAGTAGGGATGGCAGCTACCTTTCAACTTACATGATAATGCCAATTACCTTGGTAATGGCTACCAAGTGCAGTATGTTGAGAAAGATCCTAAGCTGATGTGGCATGATATATTAGGAAAGTCTGCCATGAGTGAGGGACAGTGAGGGACACATGTGTCACATACTTGCAACTCTTCCCTAAGCCTTCTGAAACAGAATAACAATAACTGTAGTAATAGAATAGTATTGGGGCTAGAACAGAATAAAGAATTGATTATGGAGAAAATGGGGGTGAAAACAGGTTATACTGTGATATCAACAGTGGGAGCAACTTTGCAGCGCAGCAGTGAATAGAACCAGTCATGTTGTTGGTACCTGGTAACTGTATTGGTGCTTTCTCCCTTTTTCTAGGGACATAAATATGAAACAAGATATTTATATTTATTCTCAAATTTAAACCATTAATTTTTACTTTAAATATCTAAGTTATTTTGATAAGATTGTTATACAAAAATTGCACAAAAATTGATGAAAAGTAGGCTTTATTTACATGTAAATATTATTAACTAAGAAGAAATCAAGAGTAGAAAAAACCCTAATGTTAACACTAACTCATCTGATTTTGAGTTCAGTAAGTGTGTAAGAGAATTAGAACAGGTATTAGTTTCATTTTATAGATGGGAGAAACCAAAATACAGAGTTATCTGTCAGAACTAGGCTCTGGAATACAAATTTCTTAATATCTAAAGCATTCTTTCCATTACAAGGTTAGCCTCAATAGAGCTAATGATTTGCAAACTATAGAAGGGTAAATAATAATATAATTAATAGTAGTAGTACTGAGAGCTACATTTAGTGAGGGCTTACTCTGTGGTACACACAAGGCAGAATACTTTAAATTTTATCGTGTTCATCTTTACAATCTTAGTTCCAATGTCTAGCACAATGTCTGGCATATAACAAGTGTTTGTAAACATTTGTTAGTAAATGAACGAATGAATGGATCCCTAAAGAAGCAAAATGTATAAAACAAACTTTTAGCTATTATGCTAAATGATAAAACTGTGATGTCTCAAGGTTGCATGAAAAATAAATACAGAGAAAGCACATGAGAGAACAGAAGTAAAGAATGGACATAATTAAATGGATAAATACTGAAATTTTATAGGTCACAATGATAGCCAGCTGCAAGGAATTTCTAGATATACAATTAAGGATAAATGAAAAGAAAACTCTAAATACTTTGAACAAAGATCCAAATCGGATAACTATCAGGTACAGAAATTAAATGTATTTTAAATAATTTTTAAAAGGTTTTATTTAGTTAAAATAAGTAAAATAATAAAAGTTTTGACTTGTGTTTGTATTTACAGATTTCCAATGGGAGGAAGAATTAAAACAAGAGAAATGAAAGTAAATTGGTAAAGATAGTTAATTGTTAAATGTCTTAAAATATTGACTTACCTGTACATGATTCATATTTATGAAAGATTGTTTTAGTTTTCAAACTTATTTTAAATTTGTTTTCCTTAATACGAAAAAGAACATATTTATATAAAAGTGAGTCAAGATATAGATGTGAAATTAATTTCTAAAACTCTCAGACTTTAATTAAAATAGATGATTTGTGAATTATTTTTAACCAACAAACATTTATTGAGAGTGTGTTCTGCTGAGGCAAAGTGTATGATAGAAGATATAATTTTCATTATCAAGAGCTTTCGAGTTAGCTTGAATGAGAACCATGCATATGAAAATAATGGACAGCAGGAAAACACATGCAATAAATGTCTGTTGAATGATACTGACATTCTGGGAGAACAAAAATATGAGTGAATGAATGCATATATGGCAGTGGGATGACTAATCTGCCAGGAATGGGAAATTTGTATAGAGGAGTAGTAACTGGAAGAGGAAACAGGTTACATTATAACTTGTAGTGATTTTTATTCAGTTTACAATCACAAGTGCAATGATATGCTATGCCAACCAAGTGCTTGGTTTTCTGAATATTTAGATTTTAGGGGTAAGCATTTTGATCAAATGAGGTGATTTAAGGTGAAAATGATTTTTTTATGTGGCTCAATTAAGCCAGTTAGCCAAAGAATTTCTTTTTCCTCCTTAGAGGAAGTCACTCTTTCTCTGGGATACTTCCTCACATCTGACTGAATTTTACCTCCTAAATACCTTGATGTCTCAGAAACAAACTTCTCACTGTTGTATACAACTCATCAGGTCGATCTATAGCTTGGATAACAGAAGTTAATGTTCTGTTCTGTTTCTTAGCTGTATTTCTCTAGAAATTCCAATTCCTTAGAGACTATAGAGAACTTCGAGATCGTATAACCCAATCCTCTCATTTTACAAATGAACTAAGTGGTGCCCAGATAAGTTGTGACTTGCCCAAGGTTATGTTATAGGCTATCCTGAGAATTGAGCTAGAACTAGAACCATTGATTCTCTCAATGTTTTTTCTGATATACTCTGTTGCATCAACTATTGAGTCAAATCAAAGTGTTCTTCCATGAGCATCTTCTTGAGAATTCTAAATTTGCAATTTTAATGCTTTCATTTACCTTGCCTTAAGTTGGGTCATACATTCTTTTGATTAATTTAAAATTTGTAATTGATGGCTTTATAGTTGTTTTTATACATACCATAATTTAGTTTCTCGTTATTATTCCCACCTTGATGTATCTGCTTGAGCTGGCCAGGGAGAGGGAATGTGTGTGGGGTTTTCTTAATTCAAAATGTACAGTCTTTCGGTGGGTGATGATGGCTAATAGTAACCACATTCCTGTCTCCTTCATATCCCTGTTACTTCGCTGATTTCAGATGGTAATCTTCTTAACTTACAATTTTTGTCCTTCTAACTTTTTGCCCTTTACTTTAAGGCTATTTTTTATTTTTTATAACTTTAATTCCCAAGTCTTTCATCTTCAGCACTAGCTCTGTGTTCTTTAACTGGTGTTTTTCGGTGAACTCATAGGATATATTTCCAAATCAGTGATTTCTTTTCTTAGCCATTTGATTCTTGTTATTATATTACATAAGTAAGGCGTGGATTCATTTTTAAAGAGTCAAAAATAAAATTTGTAAAGCAAAAAGTAGTCTCCCTTGATTCCCTGTCTTTCTTCCCCAGCAGTAACTATTATCAGTAGTGTGCTGTGCATTATTCTTATTTCCTTTCTGTTTATGTAGTGCATATAGGTGTGCTAATAAACATATGTAATACCTACTATATAAGCAAGCTCATACTGTATAGAAGATTCTATATAAGTATGTACACATGTCAACCCTATTTATTTTAATAGCAATGTATATTTTAATAGCAATGTATTCTACAGTATGAATATATTATAATTTCTAACCATTCCTTTATTGACAAGAGTTAGATGGTTTACAAATTTTTGCTAGTATAAATGGTGCTGAAATGAACTTCCTCGTATTTGCACCGTATTTTTCAAGGATTTCTGGGTGAAAAAGGCATATACTACATGAAAAGATTTAATGTATAATGCCAAATTGCCTTTGAAAAGGCTTCTCTGTTTATAATTCCCACCCACAGTGTTAACAGAATGACTGTTTCCATACGTCCTCCCAATACTTGTTTTATGTCTTTGAACTTTTGTCAAAGTAATGAGTAAAAACTTATATTTTTAAAATTAGCAAATCCCTGATTATTGGGAGGGAATATATATATGCATATTATTGGGTTTTATATAGAAGTTTTAAATTGCTATAAAATCATACATGTTAGTCTTTTCTTTATGACTCCTAGGTTTTTGTCTTGTTAGGAAGGTCTTTTATATCCTGTATTTCTTAAGATGAAGTTCAACTACATAAAACAGTAATAAAATGAATTAACAATAGCTTAAACAAGATAGCTACTTTTCTCTCACAGTATAGACAAGTCAAAGTAGATAGTCGAAGGTAGATATGGTGGCTTCATGGTGTCAGTAGTTGGGTTCCTATCTTTCTGTTCTGCTATCCACACATGACTTCTATTTCAAGGTCACTTCATTGTCCAAAATCACTGCTAGAGCTTCTGCCATTACATTTGCGTATCCTCTCTTTTCAGTACACCCCTTGGAAATCCCAGATAACATTTTTGCACCCAGTTACATGGCTACACTTAAGTGCAAAGGACACTGGGAAATGTCTGGTGATATGGGCCTAGATTAAGACTGATTCTACTAGTAAGAAGGAAAAAGAAAGAATGTTGGGTAGGCAAAGCAGTCTCTGCCGTGCATCCTAAGATCATAGGACTTTTCTTGTCATTTCTTTTAATACTTTAAAATCATTTTATTTTTTACCTGTAGGCTTTTTGTAAGGCATTTGGAGTTAATTTTTATGTATGGTATGAGTTAAAAATTTAATCATATTTTGTCCCTGAAAGATAGGAGTATTTGATAAGTATTTTGTCTTTCTCTCTTTGCCACCTTCTCATAAACTTAAATTCCTAAAGGTCTGATTCTGCACACTTAGTCTGTTTTGTTGCTGTGACAATACCACGTTATTTTACTTGCTATTCTGTTATTGCATGTTTTATTATCTAGTAGGGCAAGTCTCTCCTTATCATTCTTTAAAAAAGTTTTTGGCTATTCCTGCATTTTTTTCCATATGATCATTATGAACTTTAGATCCTTATGAACTTTAGAATCAGTTCATCAAGGTCTATAAAAAGTCCTGTTGAAATTGGCTTTAGTTTAGTTTGTGGAAAAAATCTTCTTTTTACAATTCTGAAATCTTTCTACCTAGCAATATGGTCTCTCTCTCCATCAATTCAATCTTTGTTTTTCTGTGTTAGTTTATAATTCATTGTTTGGGTTTTATATTTCTTGATAGGTTTATTTCTTGGTATTTTATGGAGTTTGATATTGTGAGGAGAGTCCTTTTTTACATGGAATCACATTGCATTATATAATCAATCATCGATGGTATATTGAATTTGGTTGTTTTATTTGTCTAGCTCAATGAACTCTCTTAATAGTACCGTGTTTCCCTGAAAATAAGACCTAGCCGGACCATCAGCTCTAATGTGTCTTTTGGAGCAAAAATTAATAGAAGACCCAGTCTTATATATTACATAAGACACAATATTATACTAATATTATATTACATTATACTCAGGTTTATGTTATATTAAAATGAGGCCGGGTCTTATATTAATTTTTGCTCCAAAAGGCGCATTAGAGCTGATTTTCTGGCTAGGTCTTATTTTCAGGGAAACACGGTGCTAGTAGTTCAGTTGTTTTGCTGGAATTTCCTGGATAGACAATCATATTATCTATAAAGAGTGATTTCTAATAGTTATTCTCTTGATTTCTAGTAACAACTCTGTTTTCCTTTACGTGTAAATGGAACCTTTACTATACTGTTCTCTGTTTCAGAAAGAGAGCAAACATCCTTGTCTTATTATTGTTCTTAGTGGTCAGGTTTCCAGTGTTTCACCATCAGGGAATTTTTCACACGTTTTGAATTAGGTTCTGGATCTATCAACCTCCTTCTCACTTATTTGTAAAAACAGGTTTGGGTTCAGGGTTGAGAGCCAGCAACTCATTTTAGTTCACCACTGTCACTGGATCTGCAAGTTGGGATTCTGTACAATTTCTTTGATGTTCTTTGTTCTTTACAGGTTTTCTAACTTTTATTGAATGAATTTTTCTTAATTTATATGTTTCTGAGATATTCATTTTATCCAACTTGTTAGTTTTTATGGCATAAAGATTTGTTCTCTAATAGGTTAAAAATTTATTCTGAATATAAAATGTTTCCTTTCTAAGTTGTAACATTATTTGTGTCACCTCTTTTTCTTAATCAGACCTGCAAGAGGTTTCTATATTTTGATCTTTTTCAAGCCATTTATTTTTATGGATTGACCCTGTTTAATAGTTCTATTCATTTTAGGTATTTTATCTTTTGCTTTCTATTATTTTCTATTTCATTAATAGCTGATTTTGTCTTTATTTTCTTCCTTCTACTTTCTTCTTTTTAATTGTATATTTGCTCCACTTATTTTGTTTTTCTTATTTTCTGTAAAATATTTAAGACTACAAATTTTCTAGTAAGTACCTCTTTGACATTGTTCTATAGATTTTCTAAATGTGTTTCTATTCTTTCTAAATAGTTTATAATTTTAGTTTTAATTTCCTCTGTAAGAATTATTTAAAATCGTGGTTTAAAATTTTAAAGTAATTTTTTAAAAAGTCATCCTTTTATTGTTAATTTCTAATTTTATTGGATTGGAATTAGAGATTGTGCTTTATGATATTTAGTGTGATTTTACTTGTGGCTTAATAAATGATTAATTTTTATGATGATTCTATGTGAATTGTAAATGAATAAAAACAAACGATGTGTTTCCTAGGCACTAAGTTGTATATTTTGTCATTAAGAAGAGTTTGCTAATTGTTATTCAAAGTACGTTATCACTCGTATTTCATGTAGCGTTTTATTAAGAGAGAAATTTCTTATACTAGAAGAGGAAAATTATAGCCAGATTAAATAATGGATCTAGAAATGTAACGTCAGGTAGTTCAAGGGAGTATAGTACATACCAGCAGTTATATTTGGAAAAACAGACAAAAAAGGAACAAGTACACAGTAAATAGAAGAGTAACATACTGTCTAATTAGCTGTGACTTGTGAGAATGACTATAAAAGTTTAGGACAGGTTATGCAGTAAACAAAGGAAAAAGTCATAAGGAAATTGTCTTTGTAGCATTGTACATAAAAGGAATTGTACTTAAACTGCCTGTTTAGACATTTGTTAAGTACTATAGGCCTAATTGGCCAGTATGTTCACCTTTCTCATCCTTTCTCATCTTCACTGCTGCAGATGGAAGGCAGCTGGTTAGATAGCCAACTAACTGTCCTATCAAATGCTTTTTGCTTTTAATTTCCATTTTGTCTAATATTAATATTACTATACTTGTTTTACTTAGTATATCTTTTTATTCTTAATGTTTTCATATTGTTTTATTGTAAATATAACTTGTACAGATAACATATAGCTAGATTTTGTCAATGTTTATTTGTCCAATCTCAGAATTCTTTTAACTGAGTAATTAAACTCATTCACATTTACTGTAATTATTGATATGTTCGGACTTACTGTATGTTTTCTAGTTAGCATAATTATTGCTTGTTTCTTTTTTCCTCAGTTATTTTTTCTTTTGACTTTCTGCCTCTTTTTTGGATATATCAAGTTTTCTTTGCTTTTGTTCATCTAGCTAGCTCTTCCTTTAAAACTTCGCATTGCATATGTAGATTTATATACCAATGATTATGGGCACACCTCAGAGATATTGCAGGTTCAGTTCTAGACCACCGCAATAAAGCAAATATCACAATAAAGTGAGTCATAGGTATATGTTTCCCAGTGCATATAAAAATTATGTTTATACTATACTACAGTCTATTAATTGTGCAATAGCATTATGTCTAGAAAATGTACATACCTTAATTTGAAAATACTTTATTGCTAGAAATGCTAACCATTATCTGAGCCTTCAGCTAGTTGTAATCTTTTTTGCTGATGGAGGGTCTTACCTTCAATTTGTAAAAAATGCAACATCTGTAAAGCGCAATAAAAGGAAGTATGCCTGTATAGAAAATTAACATTTTAAAACTTCTTCATATGAGACCAAGACTTCATCACATTTTCACGCCTCTCTTGCCTCTTACTCTCTCCCGTGTTCAGATCATCTGAGATTTTAGTTCCAGATTGTTAATTTTAAAATATTTTACTGTGCATTAAAATTATAGGCTTAACCTAAAATTTTTTTAACTGATTTCTTTGCTTACTTTCTGCTTTTTAGAATCTCTGTCTTCCTTTTCCTTAGATCCATAGTTTTTCTTCTGGATACACTCTGAAGGAATTATCTTAGTCTTTGTAAGCCTGAAATATATTTTGCCCCTCTTCTTTGAATGAGTTTGGCTAAATCATTCTTCAGTACTTTTTTTGTGATAATGGAGAAAATAAAATGGAATAACCATTGCTATGGGAGTCACTTACAATAGAGTCAGGAGACTTAAGGGAGTGAGGCCTCTACACATCTTGTGCCTCAGTTCTTAGAGATGCTATAAGGTTGCTAACATTGCTGCTGAACTCAGCTCAAGGCTTAGCCATAAACATCCTGATGGCCATAAATATCATAAATATCCTGGAACAACTCCTGCATGGACACATACAGACTTCTCTCCTTGGTAGTCTTCGCTTCCTTCGTTGGCATACTAGAACTAACCAATCCCTGTTAAACTAGTCAGCAATCCTTCATATGCATGAAATAATTCAATTGTGAGGGTTTTGCCTTTATAAACGCTGCCTTTCTTCTCTCCAGAGTGCAATTTGGGTTGCTACCTGAATCTGTATCTCTCAGATTGCAATCCTTTTGCTCAGATAAATGCCTTTTATTCTTTATTATAGCCTGAACCTGTTCTTTGATTAACATTTGATACTGTTCTTCTTGCATCTATTCTTGGTGATTCAGTCTGTTTTCAGTCCTTTATTAATAACCTTTTGTTTCCTCCTTGGAATATTAAAATAATTTTTCTTTATCTGTGTTAGGAAATTTCACCATGAAATTCTAGGTGTGTGTCCTTATTCTTACTTTTTGCACAGTACTCTGGGGACCCTCTTAGTATTGAGACTTGTATCTTTCATCAGCTCTGGGAAATTGTCTTCTATAATTTAACTTAATTATTTCTACTCTGTTTTCCCTTCTGGCACTCCTACTAGATGAATGTTGGAACTTCTGACTCTCTCCTCCACATTTTACACTTTCTCAATATTTTTTTTTTTATCTCTTTCTTCTTTTTTATTGGCTCTTTGGAGAATACCTTAGCTTAATCATCCATTTTACTAATTTGCTCTTCAACTTTATCTACTGAGTTTTTTTCAGTGATACAGGTTTTTTTTTATGGAATCTCTACTTCACTTTCTAAAATGTACATATGTCCAGCTTCTCTCAAAATATTAATTATGTAAATCAATTATACTTATTTTGAAACTCTTTTTCTGTGCACTACTAGCTGTTTCCTCAATTGTTAGCTTTTTTTTAATACTGTGTGTGTTTTTTTTTTTATGGTGGTATTTTTTTCTCAAATATTAGGCAATTCTTTATTGTTTACTTTTGTATTTGTGAATATCTTTTTGCTTGCTTATTTTGTTACTTACTGTCTCTAATTATTGTAGAGAAGTAGTTGGATTTGTTGTCATGAAATTGTGGAAATACCTTGTAATCTAAGAATTAAGTCTTCCTACCCCTCTCAGGGGTTTGGTGCCTTACTTGAAGCTCTGCCCTGCCTCTCTGGCCTCAGTGCCTACACTCCCTGCCTTAGCCTTTCAATAGCTATCACAACTGCTTAATGTTTTCCACAAATGAGAGAGAGTGGCAGAACACAGCATTCCAATGAATTGTCAAATACCTTGATCTATTGATTCTTCTACATGTGTTATGGATAGTCTCTTCCAACTTGGTTTTTCTCATAGATTTGACCTTCTTTCATATATCTGATTTCTAACATTCAGCTTTCTGGCCCTCAGTGGTATACTCTCTTGCTTTCCTGTAGTTTTATAGATGGAGACATACACACATAACACACATACATGTATGTCCATCATTTCATGGAATTGAAGAGGAGTAAGTATATAGAAGGCTTCATGTGCCATCTTGATCTTTTCTCTCAGTTGATTCTTTGGACATTCTCATTTTATGTTTGACAGAAAAAGTGTTTTCAGGATAAAAGTGTTCTCAAGAGAGAGTTGTACAGCTTCATAGTACACCTTTAGCTTCTCTTCATTTGAAGGATTTCTACTCTTTCTATACACGCACCTATTCTGAACAAACCTTCCTTTACTAAGTTAGCCAGGATACAGAAGGCTTTCAGGAGGAAGTTCTGGTATCGGAACAGGTCTTAAATGTCTCAACCAATGATAACAATAATCAGTAATAACCATTTCTTGAATATTTGCTGTGTTTCAGGCACTACATTAGATTCTTTACATACTTATGGCACAAACTGCTAGCTGACTATTCTGGTATCTGTTCTTACCTATACAGGACAAAAATTATATTTCACAGTCAACTTTGTAGGTAGATGTGATCCTGTGACTAAGATTTGTCCAATTAATGAGATGTCAGCAGAAATGTTGTGTTAGTCTTCCTAGAAGGCTGCTTAAAGGAAATGGACTTACATGGTAAACAGGGCATCATTTCTCATCCCCAGACCCTCATCTTTCTCCGACATGCTGCATGGAGTGAATGTGTAATAGTTGGAGCCCCACTGGCCATCTTAGACCATGAGATAGCCTAAGAATGGAAGCCATACATGCAGAGTAAAAATGTTGGAGGATCCTGTGTCTCTGGTTACTTATAAGACCACCATACCAAACCCGGGACTTTCTAACTCTGGAATACTTTTACATAAGAAAATAAACCATGTGGGGCGGCCGGTTAGCTCAGTTGGTTAGAGCGCGGTGCTCTTAACAGGTTGCCGGTTTGATCCCCACATGGGCTACTGTGAGCTGCACCCTCCACAATTAGATTGAAACAACTACTGGACTTGGACCTGATGATCCTGGAAAAACACACTTAAAAAATAAATAAAAGTTTAAAAAAAAAAAAGGAAAGAAACCATTTATATTTAAGCCACTATAATCTGGTCATGGTTGAACCTAATCTAAACTGGATCAGTACCTTATTTAATCCTTACAATAACCCTGATTTATTCTTTGCTTAACTACCATGCAGTTCTGCCCCCAATAGTTGGGGGCAGAATAGTTGGTGGCATCTCTGCCACCTCACCTGAGATTGTGAGACTTCTGTTTCTACTAAGAACAAGCTCAGAACAAGCTCAGGCTAGCTTTTATCTGGTGAAGAGAGACAGACAGCCCTGCCAAGGTTCTGTACCTATTGGAATAAATCCCTGTTCTCCTTCCCATTCCTGTTTTGTTAACTGCTTCTTGTAATAAGGTTTTTGACAGGGAATTACGTTGAAAAAGTGTCCCATTTACTAATAGACATATTGCTGTTAAATATAAATACGCCAAAAGTCTTATTTTTCACTCTAGCAATTTTGTATATACTCTGCATTTGTACATTCCAGGATAGCTTCACAAGGAGTTTTATTTATTCAGCACTTGAAAGCACCCCACCCACACTTTTCCATCAGTTTTTCTTGGTTAATAAACCGTGTAACTTTAGAACCATTTCTTAATATATGATATAAAATAATTTTTACGAGCCAAAACAAGTAGTCTGTAGTTTTAGCTATATGTACCCATTCTAAGAAGTGAGTTGGTTGCTTCTTTCTGTTTTCACGTACCATTTGCTAAAACAAAACTGAAATATAACTATCCTACCCGTTCTCTCTGTACATCTGACTTTTTTTGATCTACCAAGAGACCCCCCCCCCAAGAGAGTAATGTAAGAGAATCTAATAATTTTAGTTCCATAGCTTGATTTGTATATCAGCATCTGGCTATGTAAGTAAACAGGAGAAACAGGTAGCAAAGAACCTGGGATATAGTAGGCACAGTGGATGGTAGGTAGCTCCTTTTCTCCCCTTTTATCACCCACCCCTTAAATTTTGTAGCCAAGAAACTGCTAATTTCTAATAATCAACTAATATACTATCAACCTTTATATGTTGAATAGAATCCTCAGTACCTAACACTATGCTTGTTACTCATAGGCACTTAATAAACATTTGTTCATTATACAAATTGTATTGTTTTTCTATAATACTTATATATAGTAAAGTCCAAGGACAGAACTATATTGGAGAAGAATATGACAAAAATGTTAGATGTGTTGAGATTAAAGAAACAGTCTAAGAGAGTGCCCTGTAAGCATTTGAAATTTATCAACCTAGAGATTGTAATGAAACTGTTGAAAAGAAATGAGATTTTTGAGAGAAAAAGAGGTGAATAAAGAAGAGTAGAGAAATGAGAATTGAACTTTTGGCAATTGGGAAGAAGTCAGTAGTTATTTGCAACAATAATGATATAAGATATAGAATCATATAGTGTCACAGAAACCAAGGCAGAGAAGAATTTTAAGAGAGATACTTCAGTCAGTGATGTCAAATACTGTGAGTTAAGAAATTTTAAAAGAAAATAATGAAATTTCATATTTCCCTCAGTCTTATTCAGGCTCAGCTAGGATGCATTCCCATACAAGACTTTGCTTTGACACAAGATACCTCGAAGATTTTCAGAAGTGGCTCACGAATTACAAGATGTATGTTACAGTATTAATGAATTTTCAATATTTTTTCAGTAAACTAGTATACTAGATTTAATATTGGAAACTTTTTTTTTTTTTAGGGTTGGCAGATTTTGTGGCTCTTCAAGACAAGAAGTTTGCTGTACTATTGAACAGTTTGATTTTAGCTAAATGTTTTAAATGTAAACTTTGGGAAAACTCTCTGCATGTATCCAAACAGCTGGAAAAAATTGGTAGGTACTGAATACAGGCAGGCAGTTTGTTGATATCTGCAATTTATTTTGTATTTCACTGTTAGGAAAATTATTCTAAGATGATTTTAGACCTTTAAGTAAAAACCATGTTTGTAGGCCTAAGTGAGGCACTGTATTTTACTTGGCTTGAAAATCTGATTTTTATTTACTCCGGCTTAAAGGATTCTCTTTGAAATCAGTTGGGAAACCTAATAAAACTTAATGCTCTTATTTTTAAATTTCTTTTCAAACCAAGAGTGAAATTTTGTTTTAGCAATTAGGTAACTATGTTTTGCTCTCTCTTCCACTTTTATGTCTGTTTTGATCTCAATGAAAAGGTACAGAGCTAACAGGCCTGGCCATTCCTAATTCATTACAGAGAATTATGTCACTTATTTATATCTTAACTATTTTATTTTTTTCAATAACAGTATGATATTATTATTAATCTTCATAGAGATTTTGCAGACAAAAGATTATTTCCCGTCTATTGGGATCTATTTCAGGATGTGAACTGAAAAACTCTAGAGGGTGACATTTACAAAGACTGAGATACGACTAAAGCTTTCTAGGGTCTTCCAGTTTGGTGCCTTTGGCCTTGTGACTCTGCTCCTTCTTTGATAGCCAGAACTCTAAAAAAAGAGTTGTTATCCCATGGCTGACAGTCTTGTTAGCTTTATGAGTTTACATGCATCTTGGGGACATTAAAAAATAATATAAGGGGTCAGTAGGGATTATCTTATTATTCCTTAGAACAAAGATCTCCTACTTTATTTCCTTGAAGTTTGATATCAGTGGGTTGCAGAGGGCTGACCAGTCCTGGGAGCTGGAGTGAAGGTTGGGATTGGCTGATGAAAGTAAGGTCAAAGTAAAGGAGAGATTCCTGATGTAAAGGCTCACCTTCCTACAGAAGTTCTGGCAAACCAAATGCCACACCCATCCCACAAAGACAAGAGTTCTCAATCATGAAGAAGGTTCCATACAACATTTAGGAAACATGAATTTACAGAAAAATTTGATATTTGATTAAATGATTTTTATTATATTTGAAAAAGCCAGTCTTTCTTACTTTCTAGAATATTGTCAATCTGAACATTAGTTGAATTCTGTACCTTCCAAATTGCCAAACACTAGTATATTTTTCATATTTAATCAGTACAGCTGAACAGAAAGAAGCAAATATTGCCCAGAAAAATTCATGTAATAGAAAAGTGAGAGTATCTAAACAAAAATGCAAATCTAAGTTCTTATAAAGCATCAGGAAAGAAATAAAAGAACATATTGATTTTCAACAATGTTGGTAAACTAAAAAATTAAAATTCAGGAGAAGGTTTGGGGGAAAATGGAAATGAACATTAAGGAATTATGAATACTAGGATGAATTATGAATACTAAGAATGAGTAAGAGGCTGTACTTATCTCCTCCCATGACCACATCAAAATTACAACTAAACTACAGAACAACCATCATTGAGAACCACCTGGAGACTAGATGAATAGAAGTCCTATAACTAAGGATATAAAGAAAAAGCCACGTCAAGACTGGTCGGAAGGGTGGAGATATGGAATGTGCTCGCCCCACACCCTTGGTGTGGTGGTCAAGAAACGGGAGGGATATCTCAGCTGCAGAGGTTCCCCACTGAGGAGTGAGCCCCCACACCGGGCTCTCAGCTTAGGATTCCAGTGCCAGGAAGAGAAATCCTCATAACTTCTAACTGTCAAAACCAGCAGGGATTGCAGCTGAGTGAGACAGAGGGTAGCTGCAGTCTCAGTAAAGGGCCCATGCATGGATTTACTCGCTGATGGACTCAACTCACTCTGCATTCTAGACTGGGGCAGCAGCTCAAAAAGCACTAGGGACATACAGGGAGGAACTGAGTTGTCTGGCTTCAAGGCAAGAGCTGGAGGTGCAGCTTTCTCCCAGACAGAAGTGCTGGCAGATGCCATTGTTCGTTTTTGAATCCTCCTCTACAGAGCTTGCAGGCACAGGCAGTCTCCAAGTCTGAGTCTCCATCAACCTAGCTAACTGTTCACCCCACCCTGGTGATTCCCCCAAGACCCCATCCCATGCAACTTGCAGGCCCACCCAAGCCACTTTCAGAGGCTCTTCTATACAAATGGCCAGTTTCTGCTCATGCTGCAGACCTTTCTAAAATCTTAAAGGTTTGCAAACCCCAAACAAACTGTTGCTGGCCTTGGCATGCCCGGTAACCTCTTGCTAAATGGCTCCCAGACCAGCACTAGTAGCAACTAACCTTGGTTTACAGCTTAGCCTCTCTCGGGTGCCTCCAAGCCTAGCAGAAGTGGCAACCTTCAGCAGATCACATTGTAGCTTATACCCGGTGGCCCCGGGCCAGGCACAGGCAGCAACTGACCTTGGCCTGCACCAGAGTCCCTTCCAAGAAGCCCCAGAACCAACACATTTGGTGGTCAGCTTCAGACCACACTAGAGTACCACCCAATCTCCTCCACAAATGAAACACCCAAAGAACAGACTCCACAGGCACCAGAACCCAACTAAAGTGAATCCTACTTGATAGGGTCAGCCCCTGCACAACAGCTCATCTGCTGTAGTCACGGTCATTCCTCATAGCCAATCAGCCTGAGGGGTCAGTCCATCCTGTTGACATGCCAACAGCAATCAAGGCTCAACTACAACAGAAGAGAACACACAGCCCATACAAGGGACACACCTGGAGCACCCTGCTCAGGTGACCAGGGAAACTGTGCCACCTGGCCCCACAGGACACCTACTACATAAGGCCTCTCTACCAAGACCAGAGATATAGCAGTCCTACCTAATACATAGAAATAAACACAGGAAGGCAAATGAGGAGACAAAGAAACATCCCAAATGAAAGAACAGAACAACACTCCAGAAAAAGGACTAAACAAAATGGAGACAAGCATTCTACCAGCCGCAGAGCTCAAAACACTGGTTATAAGAATGATTGATTAACTTAGGAGAAGAGTAGATGATTTAGTGAGAATTTCAACAAAGAGATAGGAAACATAAAGTGGAGCTAGAAACCATAAATAGAATACAATAATTAAAAAGAAGAATACAACAATTGAAATAAAGATTATATTAGAGGGAATCAACAGTAGATTAGATGAAGCAGAGGCCTGAATCAGTGATTTTCAAGACAAGGTAAACACCCAATCAACAGCAAAAGGAAAGGAAATTTAAAAATGAGGATAGTTTAAGGGGGGCCTCTGGGACAACATCAAGCATACCATTATTTGCGTTAGAGGGGTACCAGACAGGGAGGAGAGAGTGGAAGGAATTGGAAACCTATTTGAAGAAATAATGATGGAAAACTTCCCTAACCTGGTGAAAGAAATGGATATACAAGTTGAGGAAGCTCAGAGAGTCCCATACAAGATTAACTGAGAGGCCCATACCAAGACACATTA
Source organism: Rhinolophus ferrumequinum (assembly GCF_004115265.2). NCBI lineage: Eukaryota > Metazoa > Chordata > Mammalia > Chiroptera > Rhinolophidae > Rhinolophus > Rhinolophus ferrumequinum. Next base: position 68,960,701 of record NC_046292.1, on the reverse strand, counting down.
TAATTAAAATGCCAAAGGCTAAAGACAAAGAGAGAATCTTAAAAGTAGCAAAAGAAAAGCTGTTAGTTACCTACAAGGGAGCTCCCATAATACTGTAAGCTGATTTCTCAACAGAAACTTTGCAGGCCTGAAGGGATTGGCATAAAATATTCAAAGTGATTAAAAGTAAGGACCTACAACCAAGATTACTCTATCTAGCAAGACTGTCATTTAGAATAGGACAGGTAAAGAACTTCTTAAACAAGAAAAAGCTAAAGGTGTTCATTACCACCAAACCACTTTTACAAGAAATGTTAAAGGGACTTTTTTAAGAAGAAGAAAAAATAAAAATATAACAAAATGGCAATAACTACATACCTATCAATAATTAATTTAAATGGATTAAATGCTCCAATCAAAATATATAGGGTGGATGAATGGAGAAGAAAACAAATCCCATACATATGGTGCTTACAAAAGTCTCACTTCAGATCAAAAGATGCAGTCTGAAAGTAAAGGGATGGAAAAAGATATTTCGTGCAAATAGAAACAACAAGTAATCTGAAGTAGCAATACTTGTATCAGACAAAATAGATTTAAAAACAAAGGCTGTAACAAGAGAGAGTTTCACTTCTGGATGTTTAAACAAAGAAATCCAAAACACTAATTCAAAAAGTATACGCATACCTATATTCATTGCAGCATTATTTACAGTAGTCAAGATATGGAAGCAACCTAAGTGTCCATCGATAGATAAATGGTTAAAGATGTGATACATACATACAATGGAATATTATCCATAAAAAAGAAGGAAATCTTGCCATTTGTGACAACATGGATGGACCTGGAGGGTATTGTGCTAATGGAAGTAGGTCAGACAGAAAAAGGCAAATACCATATGATTTCACTTATATATGGAATCTAAAAACCAAATAAACAAACCAACAAAACAAACTCAGATACAGAGAACAGTTTGATGCTTGCCGGATAGGAGGAGGGTGGGGCCTGGGTCAAAAAAGGGAAAAGGATTAAGAAGTACAAATTGCTAGTTATAAAAACAGTGATGGGGATGTAAAGTACAGCATAGAGAATATATAGTCAATAATATAATAACTGTATGGTGTCAGATGGGTACTAGACTCAAGGTGATCATTTTGTAAGTTATATAAATGTCTAATCACTATGTTATACACCTGAAACTGATATAATATTGTATGTTAATTGTAATTGAAAAATGAAAAATTATTTTAAAACAAAGAATGAGTAAGAGAAATTCCCGAGAAAGAATAAAGATATGAGTAAGGAAATAGGAGTGTCATATCATCACCAGTAATATATGTGTTAATATTTTGGACTTTTATACTTCTGACAATATCTTCTATTTTGGGATTTGGTTAAATTCATTTATATGAGTGTAAGAATTTTAGATTTCAGTTTCTTAAAGCATAAAGGAAAAAAATGTCCAAAGATGTAAGTGAACTTGATGTATTTAAGGAACAAAATTAAAGCAGTGTAGCTGGAGAGTATTCAGCAAGAGGAAAATGGTAGGAAATTAGATGGGTGAGGTAGGCTGTGATCAAGTCATATAAATAAGGGAGTTTGGCCATAGTAAGGAAATACCATTTTATTCTAAATGCAATGGAAAGGCATTGGAAATTTTAGGCAGAAAAGTAAAAATCTTTGGTTTAGGTACAGAAACACAACTCTTAAGACAGATATGGTCAATATGCCATAGCTTCATGAAGCAATATTCCCATTCCTGAATCATGTCGTCTTTTTTAAAACATGAATATAACAGTAAGTGTTTCTTGCTACTCGCTGTATGGATGACATATGATAAAACTAAGGGTTGAGTCTTCATGTGAACCAAAGAGTTCCTCTTTCATCAATCAAATGCATGTTTTAGTTTGAAAAAGAAAATATGAACAATTGAATAATGTCACAGTCCAATTAATCCAACTGAAAACTTTTTTAAAAACTTTTAAAAATTTGTTATTAGTCTTGATCTGTAACAATTTTTCTCCTAATGTAAATATTTAAGTGTAGACTTAGTTTAAAATGGATTGTTTAAAAACTGCTATTTGATTAATTTTCCACAGGTATAACATTGTCAAATGCAATGGTAAATGCAGGTTTGACTTCCTTTAAAAAAATAGAAGAAACAGATGCAAGGGAACTTGAATTGGTATTTAATATTCACTTATTCCTGTTGTTACCTGTATTCTATCTAAACTCTAAAGCACGGGTGTCAAAAGTGCGGCCGGCGGGCCAACTGCTGTCCACAATCCATTGTTAATTGGCCCGCAGCAAATTCCAAAAATATATTTAGTTTACTTAAATAAACCAGGAGAGGCAATATGTACTTTACCTCAAGTGAGTGGCCCGGTTGTTTGTGTATTTTATCGCATATGGCCCTTGGTAAAAAACGTTGAAAAAAGTTTGGACACCCCTGCTCTAAAGCTTAACTTTTCTGTCTTTATTTCTATTAAAAATTATTTTTCTCCTCATAGTCATAAGTATTTTAACTTAAGTTTTAAATAATAAGCATTATTAAAACTATTGACTCTAGAAAATATTTTACTAAAAGAACTTTAGTGTTGTGGTAAGAATATAATGATATAAATGTTTTTAGATTTTAAATAGACATCCCCCTTTTGGAACTCAGATAAAAGAAACAGTGATGTATCTTCCAAAATATGAACTTGAAGTGGAACAGGTAAATATTTTCTGGGTTTTTTTTTTTAGATATTTTGATTGTTGTTTCAGGAATAATGCTATCCATAGCCGACTTGGATCTGAGAATGAGTAGTAAGGTTATTTTTAACACTCTTTATGCCTATCCTTTTTTAAAGATTGCAAGATATAATGATACCATGGCAGAAATATTAGTGACCATTATATTAAGAAACTTTGAACAGCTGCAAACTAAAAGAACAGCACCAGATTCTCACTATGTTACCTTAATCATAGGTGATGCAGATAATCAGCTGGTTTTCAAGCACAAAATTATGTAAGTGTAAAATTTCTATTTGATTTTATTTTTAAACATATACTGTAAAAAGATAAATTCCACTGAGAGAAAATGTAATATAATCACTGTGGGATTAATTAAATTCCATTTTCCTGACACTATAATGGGATAGTTTCTCTATTTGTCTATTAAAGATATTAACATTGGGTTACATTGTCATTTTAGATTGTTATATTTAGTACTCTAATGATCAAAGTATAAAATCTATCACCATGGTTTCAAACAAGTGAATAGATGACCTTTAGGCGTAGCTGCTGAACTTTCTTATTTTCAGTTATCCATGACCTTACTACTCTTTGATTGTAATCTTCCTCCCACTCACTTCAAAATATATCTTCTATTTCCAAATTTAAATCTAACAAACTACTATAGCTCCATTGTAGGATCCAGCCAAACCAGATCAAGTATATAAAGGTGGTACTTCCCTTATACCTAGTTCTCTAGCATGACATTCTATAATTTTCACTTCAACTTTTCTGCTAGTACTATTATTTTTTTCCCAGGATATCATAAGTAAGTTCTAAGTATGTCAGTTATAGCTATAGCTAATATTTTTTGAGCACTTAGTAGGTTCCGGGTGTTTAATTGTTTAATCGTCCATCATAAGAGATAGGTGCTATTATTATTTACTTCTTATACACGAAGAAAGTTAGACCAAGAGTATTTAATCAGTTTGTTCAAGGTCATATAGGTAGTTTAAAATCTAGATTTGAACCCAAGCATTCTGACTCCAGAGCCTATACTTTTAACCGTATTACTATATGTACTTGTAAATTCAGGAATGGCAGTGACTCTGAAATGGGAATCTCCTAATTGTTGCCAGTGTGCTAGAAGATACCTTCCTAAAATATCTCATGCAAGATTCCTAAAGGGAATGCAGTGATTGATAGGATACCCTTTCACTGGTAACTACTCTCCTGCAACTAGCCACGGCATACTTACAGAGAATATATTATTGTACAAATCTTTATTTTCTGTGACAACTAAATCTAATGACAGCCCTGACTACATGAGACTAAAATAAATTCAATCACAAAATTGGTTGTTGATTTGTTTGTGATGTTATTAGATACAAATTATTTTGTATCAATTTTAAAGATACTATTGAAGTTCTCACAAAGTCGTACAACTTATGTATAGCTATTTTAAAGTGGTAGTGATTTAGGGGCAAGCTCATGGGTTATTGATAGCACCTATATATTCAGGTAGGCCTGCAATGAGTCAATGCAACTTGGAATCAACTGTTGGGTCAATGTGTAGTTAAGAAAATGATGGTTGTGGTACTTCCACTAACACTCCATTTCCTCTTCTAAGAGTCTAAGGAAAGTAGTTTTCAGACTGACTTCAGTTTACTACCAGATAGGACCTATTTTAGGATCAATCAGCTCTTAAATATTAATATATTATTTCATTTAGTGTTCAGATAATTAATTAAATGATATTTTACTCTTTTTCAGGGATTCTGTTTTGCTAAAAGCTGGCAATTGGACTAAAAAGATTGATGTGAAGAGAACTCTTAAATCTGAAGATCTTAGCATAAATCTAATTAGTTCTGAATATGGTAAGTTCACTGAAGTGATAAAGATATGAATGCAAAGAATGTACCACTTAAAAATTATTTCCTTTATGCTGAAACAGGACAATAATATAAGTAAATGATATTGGGTAAATATATATGATATTGGGTAAAAATAATATGAATCATTTAAAGGAAATTTCATGCATTTAGATATGTAAAAGAGCACGGACTAGGATAACAAAATTAAAATTTTATCTTTTCATTTATAGGTATTTTATTTTCCAAGATAGTTAAATTTCAATTATTATGGAAACATTGATTTCTATGATAATGCATAAACTTTCATTTTTAAACTTTTTTCTTTGCATTTTTATTTCCTGGACTTACTAGCTCTTTTAGTTCAAAAAGGTATAAAAATATAAGAGATATAAAAACAAATAAATGGTTTCATGTATGAATTTATATTATTTCAATAAGCACTTGTATACTTTTTTCCTCTTTCCAGTTGGACTTGATATTCAGCGGAAATTTACAGTCTTTTACTTAGGACCCAAGAGGTTTGGAAATCAAATTATTATACGAAAAAAATTAGAAACAGAGATTTCCCATTCTAAACATTCAGATAGATCAACTGTAACAGGACCCAATAAAGGTAAATAGCTATATTTGCTCCTAGTTTACATTAAAGCAAATATGTGGATATGAGGGAGTGTATAGATTATTGGTTACCAGGGGTTAGAGATAGAAAGAAATGAGGAGTAACTTCTAATAGGTACATGATTTCTTTTTGTGGTGATGACAGTGTTCTGGAATTGGAGTATAGTGATGGTTGTACAACCTTGGGAATATACTAAAAACATAGTATACTTTAAAAACGTGGATTTTATGGTATGAATTATATTTCAATTTAAATATCAATTGTATTATTATATGCCAACAAAAAAAGAGAGAGAAATGATAATTTTAAAAATACCATTTACAATAGCATCAGAAATTTTAAATACTTAGTAATACGGTAGCAATAAATATTTAATACCACTACATGAAAACTAAAAATCATTATTGCAAGGAAGTTAAGGGAAACATAATTAATTGATATACCATTTTAAGGATTAAAAGATTTTATATTATAAAGATGTCAATTCTCCCCAAATTAATCTTTAGATTCAATGCAATCCCAATCCCAGCAGGGTTTTTTTTTTCCCCTGAAACAATACACTGATTATAATAAATTCATGCAAAAATTCAAAAGAACCAGAGTAGTCAAGATAAACTTGAAAAAAGAAAACATAACTGGACAACTTACTTTACTAGATATCAGGAACTGTTATTAAACAGGAGATAGTAAGAGAATGTGATGTAGGCATAGGATAGATACATTAACCAATGAAATAGATTAGATTTCTGAAATGGACCTACAGATATATAGTCACTGATTCATGACAAAATCAGTGTCATGACAAAAGTGATAGTATCATGCAGTGAAGAAAGAATGGTGTTTTTAAAAAATGGTGCTGGATCAAGTGGATGTCCATAGTGAAAAAATAGTATCTTGACCCTGTCGTCATACCCTACACAAAACTTATTGCCAAATATATGGTTGATTTAAACGTGAAAGGAAAACAATAAAACCTTTAGGAATAAAAATAGATCTTCAAGACCTTGGAATAGATAGATTTCTTAAACGGACACAAATGTAATAATAAAAACATTTGATGAGTTTGACCATGTTAAAATTAAAAACTTCTGTTCATTAACAGACACCATTAAGAGAGAGAAAGGCAACCACAGAGTGTGAGAAAAAAATTACAGTACATGTACCTGGCTGTTATGGGTTGAATTGTGTCCATATGTTGAAGTCCTAACCTCCAGTACCTCAAATGTGACAGTATTTGGATATAGAGTCTGGAAGGAGTTAGTTGAGTTAAAATGAGGTAATTAGGGCAGCCGTTTGGCTCAGTTGGTTGGAGTGCAGTGCTCATACACCAACGTCGCTGGTTCGATTCCCACATAGGGCCAGTGGGCTGCGCCCTCCACAAGTAGATTGAAAACAACAACTTGACTTGGAGCTGATGGGTCCTGGAAAAACACACTGTTCCCCAATATTCCCCAATTAAAAAAAAAATTAAAATGAGGTAATTAGGGTGGGTCCTAATCCAATATGACTGGTATCCTTTTAAGAAGAGGAAATTAGGACACAAACACACACAGAGGGAAGACCATGTGAAGACAGAGAGAGAGATTACCATCTATAAGCCAAGGAAGAAAACCAACCCTGTTGACACCTGGATCTTGGAACTGTATCCTCTAGAATTGTGAGAAAATAAATTTCTGTTGTTTAAGCCACTTAGTCTGTGGTACTTTGTTATGGCAGCCTTAGCAAACTAATACACTAGCAAATAACTATTATACATAATATGTAAAGAACTGTGTCTTTAAGAAAAAGATAAGTTATTAGAAAAATGAGCACAAGATTGAACAGACACTTCAAAGTAGAGGATATCCAAACAGTCAAGAACATATCAAAGGATATTTAATAAAAATTAACTTATAATGAAATCACTCTACTGAAAGGACTTAAATGGAAAAGAAAATGCCAAGTATTGCTGAGGCTGTGTAACAGCCATTAATCTCAATCACTAATGTGAATATAAATTGGTGTAACTTCTGTGGAAAACCAGCAATATTTACTAAAGCTTAACATACGCATATTCTATAAGCCAGCAATTCCCCTTCTGGGTATATACCTGACAGAAGTATGAATATGTGTTCACCAAAAGACATATTTTGGAATTTTCATAGTGCTACTATCATATTAGCCCTAAACTAGAAACCAGCAAAATATTCATCATCAGTTCAGTGGACAAATAAATTGTGTATAAAGACCCAATAGAATTCTACAGGGTTGGCAAACTATTTCTTAAAGCGCCAGATATTTTAGGTGTACAGACCACATGGTCTCCTTTGCAATTACACAACTCTGTCTCTGTAACTCAAAAGCAGCCATAGATAATATATAGGTGAATGAGCTTGGCTGTGTTCTAATAAAATTTTATTTACAAAAATAGGTGGCTGGCCCATGGACCGTAACTTAGCAACTCCTACTATAGGACAATGAGAGTGAATGACCTATAGTTACACACAATATGAATGGATTTCACTAACATAATGCTAAGCAAAATAAGTCAGACACAAAAAGGATAATACTGTGTGATTCCATTTATATAAATTATAAAAATAGGTAATATTATTATGGATTGAATTGTGTCCCCCCCAAAACATACATTGACATTCTAATTCCTGATACTTGTGAATGTAACCTTATTTGGAAAGAGGGTCTTTGCAGATGTAGTCAAGTTAAAATGAGAATCCACTCTAATTCAATATGACTGGTGTCCTTATAAGAAGAGAAAAGATACACAGATTCAGAGAGGAGAACTCTATATAAAGACACAGATCCAGAGAAAAGCAGTCATGCAAAGAGAGAGGCAGAAATTGGAGTTATGTTGTCACAAGCTAAGGAACTTGTAGAGCTATCAGAAGCTGGAAGAGGTAAGGCAGGATCCTCCCTTAGAGGTTTCAGAGGGAGTATGTTTGTGCCAGCAGCTTGATTTCAGACTTCTAGACTTCAGAACCATAAAAGAATACATTTCTGTTGTTTTAAACCATGCAGGTTGTGGTACTTTGTTATGGCAGCCCTAGAAAACCAATATACTAATCCATGCTATTGAAAGCCAGGATAAGGGATACTTTTGGCAGAGGTGACTGAAAGGGGGCATAAGATTGGCTTTTAGGGATGCTGATAATTCTCTGTTACATGATCTAGGTGTTGATTACGCAGGTGAGAATTCATTGTGCTGTACATATATGTACGAGTGTGTACTTTTCTATATTTATATATACGTAAATAAAAAGACGAATAATTTGAGTCAGAAATGTGGGTTCTACTACATATCTTGGCTCTGATAGGTACTGCCTTTTGTGATCTTTGCAAATTACAATTTCAAATCTGTAAAATGAGGATAACAGTATTTCTTAGCTGCATTCAACACCACTGATAAGTTTTTTGTTTTTATCTTAAGCCTGTTCTTAAAATACTTGCTTAAATGGTTGTGGTTAATAAGCAAATAGAGAAACGTTTCCATGACTACTCTTCCTTGACTTGCCTTCTTTCTGAAAGACTACTTTTTTCTTTATGTTTTCCTTACCCTTTCTATCTCCGACTTCTAAATGGTGGAGTTACCTAAGACTCAGTCCCAGGCCTCCCTTTTTCTGTCTACATTATTTTCCTAGGTGACCTTAAATGCCACCGATGTATCAAGAGGTCTACTGAATGAATACCTTTATTTCAACATATCCACATCTGAACTTGTGATCTCTTCTCCCTTTCTCCATCTTACATCTAGTGTACTTATTTCTTTCCCAATCTTCATTTCAGTTAGTGATACTATCATCTGTTCATCTACCATGTTGCTCAATACTGTAACCTAGAAATCATTCCTGATTATTCCGTTTCCCTTACCCCATATTCAGTATGACAGCACGTCCTATCATTCTGTCTCCGAAACATATCTTGAAAAAGGTACTTTGTAGGTCCTCAGTAAATATCTGATGAATGAAATTGGAGGAATACCTACTTAAATGGTTGTGTTAATAAGCAAATGAAAAAAGTGTATGTGAAATTGTTTTGTAAACTAATGAAGTGCTTTCTAAATGTTACCATTGTTGATGTTACGATGCTACATCTTATTTTTGAAGGAAGTACTTTCCATTTCCTTTTTTTTCCTGAAGAAAAAAAAAATCTCATGGTTGTATATGTTTGGATATAAAAAACAAAGAAGAGTTTCTGCCTAGCTTTCAATCATCCCCTTTTCCTTAGAACTGATTTCCAAACCACAGAAGTAGGCTATGTTTGTCTTATTTACACTACATTCTCAGATCTCCATTTGGCCACTATTTTTCTGGCAGCAAAATTATTAGGACCCAAGTGACCTTCTTTCATTCAGTCCCAAAGCCAAATTCCCAAAAGGAAGGAAATACCTCAGTTAAAGAAGGACAATTTAGAATTAGGACTGCACTAAAATAATATAATCTCTGAACTGTTAGATAGCCATCCTTTACCATGGGCAGAAAGAATCACATATAGCTGGACAGTGGACAAGAAGTGTAAAACAGAGGTACGGAGAGCAGCAAAGGTGAGAATGCCAGAGCTAGGGTGCTGATGACTTTCCATTTCTTGGTTTCAGTTCCTCCTGATGCCTAGCTGCATTACAGCTTTTGGATTTTGTGAGATATCTGTGTTCATGTATTTTGTTTTAATACATTAAAAAAACCCCACCTATCACCTGTTTTTAAAAATAGCTTGAATTGTTTCTGTTGCTTGCAATGGTAGTAAAAAATTGAAATGTTTACTATACTTCCTACTAGTATGAGCAAAGGAAGTAGGAAGTTTACTAGTAGGAAGTTTACTATACTTCCTACTTTATAAGGGCAAAATTTCCCCACATATTCAGCACAACCTTGTGGAAAACAGATAAAAGATGCTTTCTATCAGACAGATAATGTTTTATTACACACATATACACACCCTTCACATACATAATATACATAACCATCCCAAATCTTACTAATATCTCAATTGTATAATTCAGTTCTTGTATGCAAATTTTATACATCCCCATCAAAATACACAAGTGTACCTTGAAACATAATATACACACACTGTCTTCATTTTCTTTCTCAGTAACAGACACAATGAAGACGTCATATTTACCCTACTAAGGTTGTGACAACGAAATTTGGGCTTTATCAAATCAATCCAAATTTTAGTTTTTCTGACTTCTTGTCAGACCATATTATTAAATGATACAAACTGATACTTAATTCAGGGACTATAGTTGCTAAACAATTGTTTCCAAATGTGGTTGCAAGTTCAACAAATATTTTACTATTGTATATTGTCAAATTGTAGGACCATATGTAAAAACAAAAGTATACACCTAAGTGTATATAATTAAAAATTCTTTTTATGCCTTCTACAACTCTGAAAACATTCTTTTAACAACAGTTTTCTCATATATAGTTATAGTCCAAGAGGTAAAATTTTTGTAGAATTTAAGGAAAAATATTTTTACTATGTTTAAGATACGGAAATGTGAAAAATATACTTTTTTAGTTGTAAAAAATTTAAATTTTTTTCAGGCCAATTACCTCTTAATATATGAGGTTTAGGCATGTAAACTTCTGATCCTTTAAATGCATTCTTAATGAGAAGTATGGGCTTTAATTTTAATAAAATTGATTTGACATTAATAAACTCATTTGCATTTGCTATGCCATTCAGAGTATGAAAATTTAATGTACTTGAAGAATGCAAGGATAAAACCAGTGCCCAGGCACTTGGGAAGTGTGCACATATAAATACTAGTCAAAAGGCAGTCTGCTTTTCTTTATGCTCTTTGGTGTATACGTGCATTAGATTGCAAAGTCAAGGACTTCAGTGTGATTCTTTTCTTGATAAATAAAAAACAAAATGATATTTGACAAAAAATTAAACAGAGATGCTCTCTCGTTTAAAAAGTGAAAATATAAAGTGCATAAATCTATGCTTAACATAAATTAGAAACTGCAGAAGTCAAAGTAATATTCTTTTAGCAATATTAACTTCAGCAGCTTAGGCACAGACGAAATCATTTGAATTCACAATGAGGATATGAGGCTGAGTGTGTCAGAGATGCCTGCTATTTTCAGGTTTTTTTCAAGCAACTGACCCTTGTTCTACCAGCCATTATTGATTCCATTAACCTAATTTTAAATATTTTCCTTAAATACATTTCTAGTTGACAGTAATATATTTGTTTTACTCTAAATACTTGGAATTAGGGACTTTAAAAAACACATTATATGTAAATTAGTATATGAAAATGTATGCATTTTGGGTTATGAAAGTGATGAAGTATGGAATCTGTTAACTTTAACATATACCTGAGAGTACAGCTTACTTAGGTCAATTTTCTCTGAGAACGTTATTTTTCCAATTACAAATCTCTGTAAGCTTATACTTGTTAATAAGACAAATTCAGACAATTTGCAGGATGTAGGAGTGGAGTGGGGGGTGGGAGAGCACTTAATATTTTCTAAGTGCCATTTCAACAGAAATGTAGTGAAAAGTTTTTGTCACTTTGGTAATATCCATATGTTAGTATTCTATAAACAAACTTGTACACAGTCCTCATTCCTGACAAGGCTTGCTAACTCTGCCTTGAAATTTTTGGAAGTCCCCAGAATCTTTAAAATTAGAGTCCCAGATCCTTATTAGTTTTCAGCACTAGGAACAAATGTGTATAGTCATTGTGCACCATCTTGTGGTAATCTGTAGAAATACATTTATTAGAAATCCTTGGATTAAAGAAGAAAGCAACTCCTTATCCCTTACTGCAAAACAACAACCTGCAAGGCATTTCCTCCTAGTCTTGCCACCCAAAAATAGTAGATTCCTTTCCTAAGTAAATTAAATGCATTATTTGGGGAAAATTAGGCAGCTAGTGCAGCAAGGGAGGGAGGGTGGTTGGGAGAACAGGCTTTGGAATTAGACTACCTGAATTAGCATCTCAAATTTGCTATTTACTATTTGCATAGTCTTGGACATGTTACTTAACCGCTGTATGAATCAATTTTCTCATTTGTTAAATGGAGATAGAATTGGACTGCCTTGGTTGTCTAACCAAGGATGAAGAGACATTTGAGGAAAATCTAGAACATGTGAAAGAAAGCCCAAAATAAGTAAACAGAAGGTGGATGAAGGAGCAATGGGATAATTCAGGAATGTAATAAGATATAATATAAACTAACTAGTAACCTCAGAAAAATTAAAGTTTAAAGTGAAACCATAAAACAGAATAGGATGGCATGAAAAAAAGAGCAATTAAAGAGTGAGAGCAAGTAGAAGGAAGTAAAAACTATGATTGGAAAAAAAATAGCTTAGCTGGAAGGCCAGAAAATAAAGTCAGTACAATCTAAATGAAAGAAAAAAGGCAAGGAGAAAATAAAAGAGACAAAGGGGGCAATCTAGGAGTCTGATAGTGACTAATAAAGTGTTCCAGAAAGACAAAAGGAACAAATCAGAAGTAATTTGAGAAAATTATCTAGACTTGAAGTAAGACATAAATCTGCACATCAAAAAGGCTTACTTAGGGGGCGGCCAGACGGCTCAGTTGGTTAGAGCACAAACTCTGAACAATTGGGTTGCTGGTTCGATTCACACATTGAATAGTGGGCTGTGCCCCCTGCATTAAAGATTGAAAGTGGTGACTGGACTTGGGGCTGCCCTCCACAACTAGATTGAAGGACAACGACTTGGAGCTGATGGGCCCTGGAGAAACACACTGTTCCCCAGTAGTCCCCAATGAAATTAAAAAAAAAAAAAAAAAAAGAAGAAGAGGTTTACTTAGTGCTAATTAGGATGAATGAGAGATCTACAAAGGAGGAATAATTGCAACTTTTCAGAACGTCATGGATAAAGAGAAAATCATAAATGCTTCTAAGAACCAAAAATCGAAGTTGTGTTAGTATTTTTATCAGCAACACTGGATGCTGGGAGACAATGAACTTAAATATCCTGGGGAAAATGATTTTTCAATCCTGTGATCTATACCCAGCCAAACTATTAAGAGTGAAAGTAAAATAAAGACATCTTAATACATTCAAAGATTCAGAAAACTGAACTCTCACAGGCAATTTAAGGATGAGCACAATAAAACAAGGCAGTTAACCAAAAAAGAAAAAGTCAAGAATCCAGGAATCATGGATTTAGTTTAGGAGCTTAATGAAAGGAAGTTCCAGGATGACAACTATAGTACAGGCCTAGATTGCATTAGGAGGAGGATGGAGGGCTCAAGAAAGGAGGTATCAATGAGAGGGGAATAAATGGGTGAAGTGCTTCCATATATATTTGTCTTTATCTTTGAAATATTGAATGCACTTAAGGTAGATGTTACTATAATAAAAGGAAGGCAGTGAAACAATATGCTGCCCAAGAAAGCACTCCACTTGATTCTGCATAAAATCCATTTTTACCTTCTATATATCTCAAATCAGTCCGTTCTCTTTGACTCTACCTACTACTACCACCACTTAGACTGAGTTACTTTCATTTTCTTGCTTAACCGACTGCAGTCACTTCCTAGCTACTTTTCTTGCACCCACTCTGTCCTCTCTCAGATCCATTCTCTTTAATAGACTCCATAGACTGATTTTTTCAAAATGAAAATTCAATTATGTCCCCTCTTTTTTTAAAAAAACATTTCATTGGCTCCCCATAACTCTTAGAATAAGAAATCCAAATCATTAACATCCCCTACAGGGTTCCAAACTGTCACATGGTCAGTCAGTCCCCAAGCAGCAGGGGGAAGGCAGCTGCTACAAAGTCTTGCCTCACCTCCCTAGAATTGACTGGTAAAGACACGAGACCCAAATGAATTTAGACAGTTTATTACTTACAGAGGACAAAACAAGATCAGCATGGTATCAGCTGCTGCATCCCTAATCCCATAATATGACACTGAACTGGAGGGGCCAGATGACACAAATGGTGGGTTGCTTTGTTTTTGAGGAGTCAACTCTCAAAAGGCTGCAATTAAGCAGCTGTACCTGAAGGGGACAAGGTGAAAAGTCCTATACTTACTGGAACCAGGAGACAGTCTCATGCAAGATAAGGAACCTCTTGCAAGCTAAGGAGGCAGAGGAGAAATGGCCTTTAACTTCTTACAAGACAACCTGTCTTGACATGTCCCTAGGAGAATCAAAGGGCATTCTGGTAATAGCTGAGCCTTGCCTACATGGCATGTGTGGAGACATGCAGTTGCCGAGGTGCCAGGGTAGAGCTGTTTCCCTACAAACATAGGCTGACTGACCTTTCTACCACTAAGTCTCACCTTGTACACTTGTTTCTCAGTGTGCTATGCTTTCCCTTGTCCTAGAACTTCAGCACATGCTATCCCTTCTGCCTGAAACACCCTTTTTCTTATCTCTGTGCCTTGTTAACTCCCACTCTTTCTTCAGTCCTCAGCCCAATTTCACTTCCTTAGGGAGGTCTTCTGAGAGATTCCTGACCAGGACAGTTGCTTCTCTTCTCACATAGCATTCAATGTGCACCTCTCCTCAGACCACTCAGAACAATTTTAATTTTATAATTACTTGCATAATCTTTAATTAATGTAACAATAGAGACAATATATGCACTAATATATTAGTTTATCATTTAATTTAAAATGCTTTCACATAATTTTATATTTTCATCTCTGTAAGGTAAACAAAATAGGTATTATTTTTCATCTGTTTTTCACATGTAAGAGCCCATATTAGAAGTAATGTGTTTTAACTCTAGTTTAGGGTGCCTTATACTTCCCCACTGATTTTCATGTAAATACATTAAGTACAAGGCAGCATACAGTAAGTGGAGAGGGACAAAGAAAATGTCATAGGGGCATAAAGGAGAGAGAAATTACTTCCAGATGGGGTGATCAAAATAGATCTCCACAACAGAGGTGCTGTTTGAGTTGGCCTTGAAAGTTGATAGGCTTCTGATAGACAAAGAAGTGAGGGTCTTCTTAGACGAGAGGTAACATCAAAAGGAATAGAAAGGCTTGGAACTATATGAACAATGGCAAGTAAATGTGTTTTGATGAACATGAGGATAATACTGGTGCTAGAAAGGGAGGCTACATACCGTGAAGGACATCAAATATGGAGTCAATTTTGTTGACAGCAGGAAGTAACGTTTGTAAGTGGGCAAATGATCTGATCAGAGTTGAACTTGTAGGAGGATTAATTAAGCAACGGTATAGAATAAATCATAGCATGGTAGGACTGAATTCAAGGAAATCAGGTAACTAAATGAGGGATGAGATCATGAACTGCAGCAAAACTTCTCAACCAGTAAACCATGGCACACCTTGCAAAGTATGATGTCAAAACCTTTTAGCCAAAGACCACTGGGAGCACACCTGTATTTGAGGAAAGTTAGGTATTTTTTTAACTTGCTCTAGCAAAGGAGAGCACAGCACTGGCAGAACTGTGAGTCGTCTTGGAGTTGGGAGGAGCTTATTTTAGGATTTCAGCTTGTGCTGAGTTTAGAGGAAGCAGTGGTTAATTCTGGGTTGGGTGCTCTCAGAAAGTGGAGTATTGGGTATTTTGGTGTATCTTGGAGATGGTAGGATTAAAAAAATAGTAGTCATTTGTGTTAGCCAGAAGAGGGGGATGTTTAGTTATTTTTGTGGTTCTTGAGTGTCCTTGTTTCTAGTTTCAGAAATAATTGTACCTTAGTCTCATCTCTGTCTTATGTTATAGTCTCAGACTGCCTTATCTGAGTATTGTTTGTAGTCTTACAAAGTTGTGTATGTTCAGTTGTGAATGCTGTGGTTCAGCTGTCAGCTGCCAGGGATGTTTTATTACTTTATCAGCACCCAGTACACTGACCGGCAGCCTTCAAGGTCTCTAGTCAGTTGCCTCATATGGTGGGCAGCATTATCCATTTACCCAGGGTATTAAACCTATACAGTATTATTATTGTCTAGATGTGCCATGCCTTGAAAAAGGTTAATTGAGCAACAGCACTGAAAATGAAGAGTAAAAGACCAAGAAAGGTTGTGAAGGTTTTCAGAGCTCTTCACTATGTACAACACTTCTATTTCACTCAAAAATCTATGCTCCAGCAAAAATAAACTGATTTTCATTTCTACAGTCTATAATTTGCTGCTTTTACCTGGAACATCTTCTCTTAGTCCATTTCTCATGTCCAGATCCTCTCTGTCCCTCAAGGACCAGTTCAAATATCTCTCCCTTCCCCCTTGTTACTAGTCAGAGCTAAGATCAAGAAAAAGCGTACTTAAAATTTAATAAATGAAGAATAAACTACATGTTTAGGTATATTAATTCTAGCATGGGGGGATCAAGCTGGAAGCAATTTCTCCTTTCTGTGTTTATATAGCAAATTCTTACACTCCTAAAGCACCTGTTTCTAACATTTATTAAATATATATGGTGTCCTATCAATGCTATAGCAGCTGTCAGTGATGCCATCAAAATGCTACGTGGTTTGCTTCTTTCCAGGTTCTTCAGGCTTAAGTATAAAGCAGCAAAAAAATTTCAAAACTCCACCCCATTCTTACCTCATTCAGGGCAAGAGTTATTGATATTCTATTTGGCTCTACTTATACCAGAGAAGTTAAGAGAAGCTTATAGGAGGCTTTATGCTCCTGAAAAGCAATGGGGCTAATAGTGGGGCAGGAATTAACTGTTATGAGAAATATCTTTTTTAAAGTTACATATTAAATGGGTTAATATTGGAAGAAGTGTGAAAAAAAGTCAATCTTTTTGTACTGTCTGAAAGGAAAGAAAATGGATAAAAAATTAATTATATTAATTTATAATAATAGGTGTAGTAAAAATAGGTTTATTTTTCTTTTCTAACTTAGGAATGACTGCCTGCAAAAAACCTGGGAACCGAGAATGTAATCATCACTGTAAAAATAAACATACATGTGGGCATGACTGCTGTGAGTTCCATAAAACAAGTTTATTTCAGGTTTCAAAAATTGAAAGTTCTTTGATAAATAGTAATGACATCCTAATTATCTATGTGTGATATTTATATTATGCAGCTTATAACAATTTTCTTTCTATTGTGGGCAACATAAAAAAAGTAAATATTAGTTTAGAAACTTTGAAGAAATTTGGCTTTATATGAACAATGCCTACAGTTGAACCTAAAGACTCTAGAATTTCTTTTCATAGGTAAAACTGGAGTTGCACAGAAGTCAGAAATGAAAGAGCCAACAATTTCTTCATATTTGTCTGATTTAAGAAACAGGAATGCTGTTTCTTCTCTTCCTCCAGTTAAACGTCTCAAGGTTAGTTTTAATAACAATTTCCCCTTGTTCTGTAATTAACTGTATATAAATATTCCTTTATTCTTTGTATCAATTAGGTAAGTATCCACAGTGTACTTTAGAGTTTATTGAGGGCTTGACTAGGAACATGATCATTATCCATAATACTGTTTCTAAAGGAAAAAGTCTTATAGTTCTTAATAATCAATCTGTAAATCCACTTTGGGGACATAGTTATACAGCCCCATTCCTCATTAGCCTAGAGAAGAGGGAAACGGAGAGGGATGTGTAACCTAGACACTTGCCGTTTCCTGGCTCCGTCTGTGCACCGAGATGAGCACTGAGCAACAGCCTCCCTTCCAAGTGATGAAGGAATGGGAGTTCCTACTGTTTGGTAGGCTAGTGCCTAGCAGACTTATTCTAAGCCTACGTCATCATGTCCAGGGCAGTAAAATAGTTGATGAGGCCACAGAAGAGAGCCAAGAAAATGGCAGAGTGGCTGTTTCTTTTCTAGGACTTGTATGAGAATGAAGATTCTAAGTCATGAGGCCAAAAACAAAGGGAATATTGGGAAACAGGGAGAGGCATGCAGTTTGAAATGACTACCGTCTTCTCTGAGATAGTTTTTAGCAGCTCAAGTTTTTCCTTCCTTCCTTCCTTCTTTCCTTCCTTCCTTCCTTCTATATTTATGCCATATTATTTTTTTCTTTCCTCCCATAGTCATTGAGCATCAAGAATATGCCAACCACTGTAATAGGTGCTAAGATACAGTGATGAATAAGACAGTTTTAGTCCCAATCCTCATACAGCTCATAGTTTGATATAACTGTTTGAAAATCGGGAGAGATAGCTGAGTTAGAAATATAGATTTGAGACTCATTCACATGTAGATGATAATTGAAGTCATGGAAATAAATGAGATCTTTGATTGAGAATGTGTAGAGTGAGAAGAGAAGAAAGCCTAGTGAAAAACCCTGAAGAATCTCAACATGAAAAAGGGCTTGAGAAGGAGATTTGAGTTGAGAACTAACCTGGGTTTCTCATAATCAACTGGTTTTTGAACTTTGTGTACGGCAGGAATTATACTGTTTGGCTCATTTGTTAAAAGATATTGATGTAAAATTGGTAGCTGACCTTGTGTGTATGTGTTTTTTTTAATTAATAGATGCAAATGAATAAATCTCAAAGTGTGGACCTGAAAGAGTTTGGTTTTACACCAAAACCTTCTCTTCCCAGTATATCAAGGTACAATTATAATGTTAATATCTAAGGTAAAATATTCATCATAAACTCTGTTCCTCCAAATAATCATTTATTCAGAGAAAGGTGGTCACTAGCTACCTTCAAATCACAGTAATCATTTAGTTCCATAATGAAGTAATGACATCATAAGAGTTTTGTTATCTTTCATACCGTAACTTCACTTAGAACTCTACAGTTATGGAATATTTTAACATTCAGTGAATAATCTCTGTTGGGAGCTACCCATCCCCTATGTCAGGTCCTCAGGTTCTCTCTGTCTTCTAAACTTAACAGGCGACAAGAGTATACTTTAAAAAGAAAATTCCTGTTGGTGTACAAAGTCTGATCTTTTCCATTTAGGGACCCACTCTAAATTAATAATACCTCAGATTTAGAAATACTTTATAATTTAAAATTTTTAATTTTATATCTTATGTATTATATCTTTTGCCCTTAACAACAACCTGGCTCATAAAATGAGGTATTTTTATCCCGTTTTATAGATGAAATAACAGAAGCTCATATTCCTAATTAATAAACAGAAGGCCATAAATGATAACCCACATTCTTTGCCTATATTATGATGCCTAGGAGGCAATAGTATATGTCATTTCCCTTCCAGATAAGGGAATTTTATATGCAGGGATGACATTTAATATACTTAACTTGTATAGAACAGCCACTGACAAATCAGAACAGATGCCAACCCTACTTCAAAAGATCCTAGCTTTGATTATCCAACAGAAAGTAGCATTAGCAATAGATTTTTAAGGCTATACACAGATAGCAGATATCTACGTATTGGAGTCATGTAAAGATGACTAAGTATCTGTTGCCTCCATTAAACACCTTTTTACCCTTTACTACCCACGCTTGTACAATTTATCATAGAAATGCTGAGTGAAGAGTAAATGAATGTACTTTTTTTCATTTATGTGACTAAGTAGTTTTCAAAGTCAGATTAATTTTAATATTTTCTTTAACATTTTTTATGATTTTACTTATCTTTATAAAGGTCAAAATATTTAAACACACCAGATTTATCTATAATGGAGCAGAAGGATCAGCATGAAATCTGTGTAAATGTTCAACAACAAGAACCATCTGAATATCAAGACAAAGGTAAATTACCATTGATATTGACTTGAGAGAGAATATGATTTATCATTATTTTGGCTTGACAAATAATGTTATTGAAAAGCCAACATCTGAAATTACTATGATTATTAAATTGGCAATATTTTTCTCTTGTGTTTTTGAACCAATTTCATATTCTTTGAGTCTGTT
This sequence comes from Rhinolophus ferrumequinum, assembly GCF_004115265.2. NCBI lineage: Eukaryota > Metazoa > Chordata > Mammalia > Chiroptera > Rhinolophidae > Rhinolophus > Rhinolophus ferrumequinum. The sequence continues at coordinate 68,940,756 of NC_046292.1, read as the reverse complement.
ATTTCAGAATGGTCCTGCTAGGTCTGGCAGAAATTTAAACAACAACAACAACAAATCTCTTCCCTACATAGTGTTGACTATTTTTATTTAAAGATAATGCGAGGAAAAGCTGAGAAAATAAGGGATCTTTGTTTACAAAAGTTATTAAAATGCTGGACTCTAGTACTTTTATGTATCTTTAGAATTATTTAAAATAATTCTGTGTTTATAAAATTAGTCCAATTTTACACAATAGTTGTGTTACCTTGGAAAAATTATTTAATCTCTTTGGGCCTTAGTCTTATCTTTAAAATTAAGGGATTAAATTGGGTGACCTTTAACATCTCTAAAACCTATGATTCTTACAATTTATATGATAACATAAGAATATAACCCAGTTTGTAGGATATAACTGGTGTGTAATCTAGATTTGCTTTTTATCTGTGTCTGTCATTAAATTAATGAGAGAATGCATATAAATTTTTCAACATTGTGTCTGGTTCATCATTAGTCTGGATCCTGCCCCTCATAGCATAATTTCTCTGGGTGATGTTATTAAAAACCAGTCTATTAAAATGTGTGAGAAGTTATCCTGGTCATAGAATTGTTTATTCAAGTAGCCTCATGTAGAAATTGTAAGCTTGGGGTTTTCTGAAAACAATTTCATGTGTGTGGCCTTGGTATCTATTGCCACTCTTTCCTTCAAGCTGTCACTTTATGCTTCCTCTAGCCATAAATTAATATCTTAGTTAGGCAAGGTCTGGAGTACTTACCATTTCTTATGACTCCATGATAGCCTTTAGGAAGCAAAGAGTAGGTCCCCTAATTTTACGTAGAGTATCAGAGTATTTATCCAACTTGTTCAAAGCCTGAATATCATTACAACATGCATAGAAGGTGTAAGATTGTCAACCCTCTTATTTTTGTCTCCCTTCAATCTACAGCCCTCTAACTTACTCCTTGTACTGCAGGCTCTATTCCCTGGCATTCTCCAGAGTATATCTTTCTCTCTGCTTACTTTCATATTGTCTTTATATAGTTTTTCTATTTTTATTTCTTTCCCACCCACTATTCCAAATCCAATTTATATTATGATATAAAAGTCTCATTTAGATACTTTAGCCCCCAATGATAACCATATCCCTGTTTTGCTGAATGGACCCCTTTTTAAAAAGCTTTTATCTTTTTAAAGAAGGAACCGTATATAGTATAGTAGTTAAACTCACAGCATCTAGGGACAGTCTATCTAGACTTTAGCTCTGCCATTTAATGATTGTGTAACCTTCAGCAGTATACTTACCTATTATATATCTCAATACCCTCATCTGAGGTTATATTTTAGTGGTTTTTTTTTTTTAGGATTAAATGAGATAATATATGTAAAGTTCTTATAATATTTCATACTATTAGTAGTAGTAATTGGGTATGTTATACTTTATACGTTAGTCTTTGGTGACAGAACATACTTTAAATGTATTCAAATACTGCTCTTGAGAATGTTTTTAGGAAAACACAGTAATTTTATCATCTATATTCCAATTTCAAGAAGAAGAAAAAAATGTGAGAAATTATATAAGAAAGCATGTTAAATCATAAAATTTAAATTGTAAGGGACCTTTGTGTAATTTCTCATTTTACAGTGAAAGAAATATAGACTCTGAGAGATTAGACTTGCCCAAAATCACATAGCTAATTAATGGCAGAGTCAGAAATAGAGTCCATATCGCGATTCCCAATCCAATGCCATTTCTATAAAATGAAATTGACTTTCAATTATCAGTGGAGAATTGAAAATTAAACCTATAGCATATGAACTCTTTCAACTTTCCACCCTGTATATCTCTGTCTCTGCACTCATCCTTAACTTTATATTTGTCTTAAAAGAAGAGTCACCTTTTATTCTATTCAAGGTTTATCTCTCCACTTGTAATCTTAGTTTTTCCAATCCCACCTTCCCTGGGACTTTAGGACACCATTTATCTATCTCCTCTTACCCATATTTTCAAGCTCTCTTTCCTATTACCTCTTTCTTTTCAGCATATAAATACGCTCAAGTCTCTTTCTTCTAGCTCCATGTCCCTTTCTGGCTAATCATGACAAGTGTCAGGAATTCTGCTCAAAGTAACCATCATACAAAAAAAGGAAATCGAGAGAGACAACCAAAATGGCGCAGTTAGGTAAACGCTGTGTTTACCTTCTCTCACAAACATCAAAATTACAACTAATTTACAAAACAACCATCATGGAGAATCACCTAAAATCAAGCTGAACTGAAGCCTTTCAACTAAGGACATGCAGAAGCCACCTCCAGACTGGTAGGAAGATCAGAGACATGGCACGGGCTGGGCCCACACCCGCGTGTGACCATTAAAGATCAGGAGGGCTATTTTGGCTGTGGGGGTCTCCCCCATCTCCTAAAGGAGTGAGAGATACCAGCCAGACCCCAGCACAGGGTTCCAGTTCTAGGGAGAGAAGTTCCCATAATTTTTGGTTGTGAAAACCATTGGAGATTGTGACTGAGACAGACAGTGCGGCAGCACTCACAGGCGCTTCTCTTAAAGGGATGGCACATGGACTTCCCCACCATGGAATCACTCAGTCTGAGCTCTAGCGCTGGGGCAGCAGCTGGAACGGCAGCAGGGACAAATGGTGGGGAATTGAGTTATCTGGCTTGGGACAGGGGCTGGAGAGGCGACTTTCTCCTGGATGGAGGAGCTGGCGGCGGCCATTGTTTCTTTATTGAGCCCTCCACCTTCCCGGTGTGCGAACACAGGTGGCCACCATTTCTGATTTTTCCCCATTCTTTCTCCCCACCCAACTTTCTGGCATACCCAGGCCGCTTCTGGCAGCTTTTTCATGCAGATCGTTTGTCTTAGCTCAAGCTTCACTTTCGTAGGGTCTTTAAAGGTTCACAGCACCCAGACAAGAACACCTGGCTTAAGCGTATCCTGTACCTCTGACTGAGCAGCCCTATATTAGCGCTAGTGGCAGCCAGCCTTGGTTCGCGGCTTGGCCTCTCAAAGGCGTTTCCAAGCACAGCACGGATGGCAGCCATCTGTGGATTTCTTTGTGGCTCCCACTGGGTCGCCCCGGATGAGGCATGGGCTATGGCTGAAGTAGACCTACAGCAGCTCCCCTCCAAGGTCCTGGGGCTGGCGCCCCCAGTGGCCAGCCTCAAAATGAGCGGGAGCATCATCTAGCCGCCTCCAAGTATGACACAACGCAAGGGGCGGATTGGGCAGCCACCAGAGTCCTGCTGAGGCAGATCCTGCTCTGTAACATCAGCTCCTGCACAACAGCCCTTCCACTGTAGTCAAGGCCAGTCCTCACAACCAGTGAGCCCAAGGGTCAGTCCCTCACACTGATGTGCAGTTATCAACCAAGGCTCAACTACAAGAGGAGGGCACACACAGCCCACATAAGGGACACACAAGCACGTGGCTCAGGTGACCGGAAAGACTGTGCCACTGAACCCTACAGCACACCTACTACATAAGGCCACTCTACTAAGACCAGAAGATAGAACAGCCCTACCTAATACATAGAAACAAACACAGGAGGCAGCCAAAATGGGGAGACAAAGAAACATGTCCCAAATGAAAGAACAGAACAAAGTTCCAGAAAAAGAACTACGTGAAACGGAGATAAGCAATCTATCAGACGCAGAGTTCCAAACACTAGTTACAAGAATGCTCAAAGATTTCATAAAAATGGAGATGGAAACCATGAAAAAGAAGTCAGAAATAAAGGATACAATAATGGAAACAATATATTACAGGGGATCAACAGTAGATTAGATGAAGCAGAGCATCCAACCAGCGATGTAGAAGATAATGTATCAGAAAACACCCAACCAGAACAGCAAAAAGAAAAAAGAATCCAAAAAATTGAGAAGAGTTTAAGAGGCTTCAAGGATAACATCAAGCATACCAACATTCACATCATAGGGGTACCAGAAGGAGAAGAGACAGAGCAAGGAATTGAAAACCTTTTTGAAGAAATAATGACAGAAAACTTCCCCAACCTGTTGAAGGAAATGGAAATACAAGCCCAGGAAGCACAGAGAGTCCCAAACAAGATAAACCCAAAGAGGCCAACACCGAGACACATCATAATCAAAATGCCAAAGGTTAAATACGAAGAATCTTAAAAGCAGCAAGAGAAAAGCAGTTAGTTACCTACAAGGGAGCCCCCATACGACTGTCAGCTGATTTCTCAACAGAAACTTTGCAGGCAAGAAGGGAGTGGCAGGAAATCTTCCAAGTGATGAAAAGCAGTGACATACAACCAAGATTGCTCTACCCAGCAAGGCTGTCATTTAGAATTGAAGGACAGATAAAGAGCTTCCCAGACAAGAAAAAGCTGAAGGAGTATATCACCACCAAACCAGTATTACAAGGACTCTTATAGGGACTTCTTTAAGATGGAAGGGGGGTTAAGGACCAGTGAAAGGGGAAGAGATTAAGAATAAATTGGGTATTATACAGTAGTCATGGGGATGTAGGTTATAGCATAAGGACTCTTGTCAACAATATTGTAATAGCTAGGTATGGTACCAGATAGGTACTAGATCTGTCAGGGTGATAGATGGGAATGGGGTTGGGGTGAAAAAAGGTGAAGGCATTAAGAAATATAAATTGGGGTGGCCAGTAGGCTCAGTTGATTAGAGTGCAGTGCTCGTAACACCAAGGTTGCTGGTTCAGTTCCCACATGGGCCAGTGAGCTGCACCCTCCACAACTAGATTGAAAACAAGGACTTGACTTGGAGCTGATGGGTCCTGGAAAAACATGGTTTCCCAATATTCCCCAATTAAAGAAAAGAAAAGAAAAAATAAATATAAATTGATAGTTAATACAGTATAGGGAATATAATCAACAATGTTGTAAAGATCATGTAAGGTGCCAGATGGGCACTAGATTTATCAGGGGGATCACGTCATAGACTGTGTAGATGCCTGACCAGTGCACTATACACCTGAAGAGCTGAAATAGAATAATGTTGAATGTCAACTATAACTAAATATATAGGTATATATAGTCACAGGATGTGGAGTACAACATAGAGAAGATAGTTGATGGTATTATAACAGTTCCATAAGATGTCAAAGAGTAGTAGCTTGGGGGGTGGGTTATCACTTTATGAGGAGTTTAAATGTCTAACTATTATGTTGCTTTGTACACCTGGAACTAATTTTTTAAAAAAGTTTACCAAAAAAAGGAAACCGATTGTGTCATATAAACTGAACGTTACAGATGCGCATCTAACTTTAATCTTGCTAGATCTGGGTTCTCAAATGATCTCATCATGCCTCTCTCAGTTTTTTTAGATGTGCTGGTTGCTAATTGGCTTTATTTTTTAAACAGGCTTTCTCACATGGAAATGTACTAATACCTCACATCTTGCCAGTTTAGCAGACTCAGTAGAAAAATGCAGTCTTCCCTATTAGCTTTGGCAGACCAGAGTTCATTCTGACTGGCCTCATTGGAGTCTTGTATTCAGACTTTGATCAATCCCTGTAGCCTGGGGATTGGGTCATATGTTCCACTGCTGTGGCCCTGGGGAGGCCAGGGCACCATGAATGACATCCTCACAGGGATTTCATGGGATGGTGGAGGCAGTTTCCCCAAAGGACAAGAAAGATACTCCTTCTAAAAAAAGGAAAAGCATGCCAGGCAGACAAAAAACAGAATCACTAGTTCTTATACCCTCTATGTCTTGCTTTCCCATCAAAACGAAAATTCTTGAAAGAGTAATTGATACTCACTGTGCTCACTTCCTTACCTCCTCATCACTCTTCATTCACTAAAATTTGGGTTCTCCATCACTCCTTTGAAACTGCTTTTGCTCAGGCCATTCAGTGACTTCCTAAGTGCTGAGTTCAATGAGCTCTTCAATTTTTATTTTCTTTGACCTTTGTAGTATTTGACACATCTGTTTTTTCCTTCCTTTTGGAACTCTCTCCTTTGGTTTTAATTAAACAACTCGGTTGGGTCTCCTACTACTTCTTGAACTGTTTGTGTTTTTCTTTCTGTCGATGTTGCAAAAAGATTCTCTCTTTTTGCTTCTTTATTCTTCTCACTTTATAAACTTTTCTTAGACAATGTCACCCAAGCCCAGGTCTTCAATTACTGACTATATTCGGATGATTTCTAAATCTATACTCCCATCTAGATCTTTCTTTCTAGCCCCTGACTCATCTATATAATCACCTTTCTGGACATATACACCTAAAAGTTAACATGTCAGCATCTGAACTCTTTTCTTTTTCCTTAGCTCAGTGAAAGAATCCTTCTTTTCCAAGCTGCTAAAAGCAGAAAAGAGTCAGCCTAAATATCTTACTTCACATGTATTTAATTACCAAGTCCTCTGTATTTTACTTCCTCAACATTTCTGTATCCTTTCCTCTCTGTTCCTTCTGTTGATACTGTAGCTTAGGCATTCAAAGGCTCTCACTTATTGCAATGGCTTTCTTACTTTTTTCTTTGCTTCCAGTGTGATTAATCCAGAACTATTCCAAGTGATCTAACAGGCATCCCTGATCATCTAAAACCTCTTGCTAAAATATTTTCTTTAGTTTTTTGTTGTCTATGCGAAAAATAAAGTGAATTCTTTAACTTGGAAAACAAGCTTCAAGAGACTTGTAATCTGGCACTTAACTGCCTGTGCAGTTTCAATGGGCCCTACCTTCTTCTTCTACTTTGTGTTCTAGAAATCCTGAAAACATATAGTTCTCCAAACATTCTCTGATCTCACATACTGCTGTGCCTTTCACATGCTGTTCTCCATTCATGGAATATCTTGACTTTCCTTCTTGCCCTGTTCCACAATCACAGTTCTATCAATCAACCTCAGATTCCAGTGTTACCATCTTATCATGTTATCTTTGAGGTGTCTACTGTAACTTCCATCATAGGTTCAGGTCCTGTTCCTTTTGTATTCCCATTGCACTTTGTACCTACTGCTATTTTTAGTACATATTGTATGGTGGTTGTATGTTAACATGTAAAAGTAGAATAATGTAAACTGGAGTTATAGATACAGTTGAAGAATAAAGTAGGATTTAGATAAGTGAAGAAGAGGGTTGAAGATATTTAAAGTGAAGGAAACTCAGTGGTTTATTGGAGCAAGCTTGTACTGGCTTGTGCAAGATTATTATTCAATTTTTGGGATTCTTTCAGCTATTAAAAGTTTAATTATATAAACTTTCAATTAAATAATATATTTAAAACACAGGCTTTGAAACTAATCACTTCTACACTTTGTTATCTGTGTTCTTGAGATTGTTTGCATCTATATTATATCTATATAGTGGAAATGCTGTATAATGGAATGCTGTTATACACTTCTTCTCAACTTTTCATTCAGTGATGTCATGTTGGTAGCTTGAAATTAACTGCAGTAGGAGTATTTATACCATGGAAACCAGCAAAAACTACAAATCAGGGCTTGATTTATTGTTTTTTTTATTGTTTAGACTTAAGAAAGTGATGAAGAAAATGTTAATAGTGCAGATTAAATTTAACAGTGTGTTGTGTCTGTAGCCATTATACTGTGACTAATGTGTGCACATGCACACACACACCCGAGGGAATATTCTTCTAGTATTTGGAAACTATTATCTAATTCAGCAAAGAAGTTGCTTAAATCAGTAGTTGAACAGGTGAAGTCCCAACATATGTCTTTTTTGTTTTACTTTCATGTTGCATGTTAAAGTCAACAAAAATATCAAACAACATCCATTTGTAATGTAGTGCAGTAAATGTAGTGAGAATTACATTCATTTGTCAACTGCAACCATAGATTGATGACAGATAAAAGAGTTTGTCAAAACTCAATGAAAACATTCAGTGAGAATCAATTAGATATATGAAATTTACAATTAACCATACTGTGTATTTTATTATTTGTAAATTATGTGCTACATAGCCTTTACATATTATAAACACATATAATAAACTTTGCATGTGTGTGTCTATGTGTGTGTGTGCATACCTTTTTAGAGAAGCAGTTATTAAACATTTATTAGCACACTGCCATGGAAAACTGCACAAGAGAAAGCACTTAGTCCCCATAACAATATTATGTCATAGGTACTATTATTCTCATTCTGCAGAGGAGAAAACTAGGCTAAGAGAGTTTGAATTGCTTGTCTAAGATTATACAACTAGTAAATGAGAGAGGTAGAATTTTCACCCAGGTAGTCTGACTCAATACCCAGGCTTTAAACAATGGATAACACTGAGTTTCATAAAAATACTCAAAATTAATTTGTAAGAAGAGCTGGAGGGAGGAAGACCATTTTAGAAGCTATTATACTCCAATCTTACAGTAGGGTTATTCTCATATATGAACTAAGAGGGAAAATGAGTTTGGTCTAAAAGAATCCATTTAAAATTAAATTTAGTCCAACTATCAGTAAATATAATTCAATAAATAGAATTGGTTGAACACAGTATTCAACAATGCTTGACCTAATATTGTAGAAAACTACCACTGAAGACCTCTGTTTAGTAATTGAAAGATGTGTTTGATATATCAATAGATAATGATGCTTATGACATACACTCTTTTATACATACACATGACAGATTTTTCAAGATGGAACTATTCTACAACTGCAAATGAGAAAGCCCCTCAAACAATGCTGTTTAACAGAAATCTTAATGCATCTGGGAACCAGAATTTGACAGATGTGGGTAAAAGCAACTCTCCATTTTCAGAAGCTTTGAATGTGAACTTTGACTTGGGAAATGAAGTTTGGGATGATTTTGATGACGAAAACTTAATAGAAGCTACTAGCTTTTCAGCTGATAAGAAGACAAAAACAGGTAAAATTGTATTTTAGCATGAAATAATTTCATGAGAAATTCTTTGAATATTTTTCAGTTCAGCTTTGGGGTTCATTTTCTTTGTCTTTTTAATGTGCTTGCTTAATTAGCTTTGGATTGTTAAGATTATAATTTTTAACAAAACTGAAAATGTGACCCTTCCACAAATAGCATTTCCTCCCACTAAGGACAGAGTTTAAGGTTATTCCATGATGATGGTATAGCAAGTGATCTTCTATTCTATTGCTCTCTATCTTGTTAAAGACCCTGTTCAAATTCAGTTTATTTATTGACTTTTCCCTCACAAAACAGAATATCTAATTCTCTATTCTAAGATCACACATGGCCTGCTAATGTTTGTGAAGGACAAAAATATTTCTTTTCTAAAAGTATTCGTCTGTGAGCAAAGAAACTAAAATGTTTATTTCCAGTAGAAATGTTGACTTTTCAGGTATAAATAAATAAATAGGAAATGATTCATTTCTCCTGTGTTGGATATTATATTTAAATCATATACAACCCCAAAATAATGGGACTTAGATCTTTGAGTTACTAACAAATTTACTCTATTTCACTAAAACAGAGAAGTGAAAATCTTGGTAAGTGTATGACAAGACAGTAAGATGGAGATACTCTTTCCCATCGAAATATTGTTTTAGGGCTCTAAGAAATACCTAAAGAGCTAATACTCCTTTCAGGGGAATAGGATTTGACCACCTTCACAAAATAGGCCAGGAAAATCTATGACATGGGGTCAATAGGCACAATTTCTCATATGACCAGACGACTACTGTCTCTACCTAAAAATTAAACGTCACTGTCTTAACTGCATGTTTAAGAGGCAATTTGTACCGATCTTTTGAGGTAGCCTAATCCTATGAGGGCATAGCTTTGACCCTGGGAAAATCAATCACAATAAATATCATTTTCCCCCATGTATACAATGCTTTTAATGAACTTAAGTACATGCAGACCATGGAAAATATTGAATGAACTTTAACTTGATCATTTACATGATTTAAAAATAAATAATAGTGATTTGGGGATCTTTTAACATAATGACTAATAAGCTAACCTGTATGTTTTGTGATTTTTTTCCTCTTATTTTATGATTTTGCTCCCTTATTTTTCTATGCAAATTAAGTTTGATTATTGAGAAGAATTATTCCTTCCTTCCTTAACCAGATTATTTCTGTTGGAGAGAGCCCTTGTAGAACTTGTGAAAAGCTCCATTCAGCTGTTTCCTGGCATTTTATTTCAAAATGTTATCTCTTTATATAGGATTTGGAAATACTTTGAGTTCAAGTACCAGGGGACGTAAGCTATCCCTCCAAGAGTCAAAGAGCAAATTTCAAAGGGAAATGTCACACAGGCAAGTTTTAGAATTTGGGGTTGAAATACAACTTTTTAAAACTCTCTATTCTCCTGACACGTAATTGGAGATGGGCATCAAGTCTTAAGATGTCAGAGAAACTATAAGGTATTAGCCAAACTAAACCTTCTTAATCTTAGAGCTACGTTTCTCAAAGTGCTGTTGTCAGACCACCTGCATCAGAATCACCAAGGGGGTGATATTAAAAATGCACATTCATAGGCTCCACACTAAACTTCCTGAATCATAGTCTCTGGGGCCAGAGTCCAGGAATCTTCATTTTTCACAAGCCTTGAAAACTGAATAGGAGTTCAGTAAGGCATTCCAAGTAGTAGATAAAGCACGTGGAAAGGGCTAAGGCTTAGAAAGGCATCCCATGCTCAAGGAAGGATCAGTTAAGTGTGCTCTGTGTGGCCACACCATTAAGGCTGAGATTGCTGAGGTCTAACTGTGAATGCCATAACTAGACACCTGTACCGTATCCAGTGGGTCAGGGCTCACAGACTCAAACTGACTCCAGGACGTGGAGGGCCAAAGCCAACTGTAGAGTGTCCCATCTAAAGAGAGCAACCACTACTCAACTCCAACAAGTTGTTGCTATTCAGGAAATGAGTGTTTAGTGTTGTCAAATATTCTGATTTAAAAACAAAAAACAAAAAAAGCTGGGAATTAAAATTTTATGTGACACCTCCTGACTTTTAAATTTTGACAACTAATTTTTAAAAATGTGATATAATTTACAACACCCCCCTCCAAAAAAAAAATAATGTCTGTCAGCTGGATGTAGCCTAGGGGTCTCTAGTTGTTGACCTACTGGGCAATGTGAAACCATCCAAGATCATTAAACACAAGATAAACAGTTTGATCAGAAAAAAATCATTCTAGTGATTTGTGGAATGATATGTAATGATATGATATGACACGTGGAGTGAATTATAGAGGGTGGGACCACCAGAGGCAATTGTGGCCAATTTGAGAAAGTCTATGAAGAGGCCTAAACAAGGGTAGAGGTTATCGAAACTAAGAGGTAGAGATTGATTTTTGAAACTTTTCATAGATAACACATAGATTGGATTTAGCAATTTATAGGATACAATAGTTGAGGAAGAGGGAAGAATAAATGGCAAGTGGGAAGATGGAGATGTTTTCTGAGAATATAGGATGCAAAAGACATTTGGAAAAGAAAATAATTTTAGAAATGTTCAACTTGAAGTATCTTTGCAGAAATGCAAAACACATTTGGATATTGGACTTGATTAGAAGTCAAGGGAGAGAGAAATTATAGCCACAGCCAAAACTCTCCCAAAGAAAAGAAATATTGACAGCTTTTTATTCAGGGTCCAATTTACTTAAGGATTATTTATTTCTCTTTTGTTAAAGAAGATACATTAATTTTGTGGTGTCTTTTGGTATGCTGGCTATTATTTACTCGTTTTACTGATCGTCAACATCAAAGAGTAATAGATTTCAGAGAATTCCAAAGCTGAAGAGGGTTTAATTTAAGTGTCATTTAATCTCCCTAACACTGGATCCTTGAATCACCATCCAACATCTCTGGCAAGTAATCATGCCATCTCTGCCAAGAGAACTCCAGTGACCAGGAGTTCATTCACTCCAAAATACTTGTTTTATGTTTGGGTCTCTCATATCATTCAATCAAACTTATAAAAAAACTATATTTTTTTATTATTTCCATTCATTGGTCCTAACTCTGAGTCATACAGAGTAAACTGATTAGAAGCATCAAAGTGGAACAAAGCTGTGGATGTAAAGAAGCAAAAAAAGTGTAGGAAGTAGGAAGATAACAAAGTACATGAACAGTTTTGTGCCCCACGCCTTTAAAAAGCTACAAATAATTTTGAGACAGTTTAAAATTGACCAACAGGAGATAAGTGAATTTAAAAAGGAATCCTATCAAGAAGTCTCTGAGAAACTGGTGTCAGAAATTGCCGCTGGGAAGAAGGCCCTCAGGACCTGAGGATGCGGGTTGGAAAGAAGACATGCTTCTTCTCTTACACCCTTTTTATTTTAATTCCTTGCCATTAATCAAAGACGAAAGATTTGATCTCATCAATATATGTGATTCTTCCCTACCACTACTCACTCCTTATTACCCCTTGCATGGCTGTCGCATTTTAGCCTAATTATTAATGTCAACTTGAATTGTCACCTCCTGAGAAAGGCATTCACTACCATCTTTTTGAAATGGGTTTATGCTTCCACACTGATGTTCAGTTAATTTCCTTCATATCACTTTAGGATCTATAATTATGCATATTTATTGTTTACTCATTGTCTGCTCCTCTACTAGATTGCAACTCCCTGAGAATTTGTTTATCACTTTGTACCCAACTCCTAGTACAATTATCTAGTACATGGAAGCAAATAATAGTATGTTTTTTAGTGAACTAATGTAATACAGAAGATGAAAGGTGAATTCTAATATACAGTTATACATAGGAAGATAACTAGAGCTATCTCTCTATAGTGAGACCAGAATAGGGAAAGGAGGTTAAAAGTTCAGCAAGTGGCATTTAGAAAAGATTTACAGATTGCTAGGTGATAGACAATTAAGCATAACACCCAATTTCAAAGAAAATTGTTGAATGATTATTTCTTAGGCTCTTAGAAATAGTATTCTTATCTAATTTGGAATATATAAATTGTTGCTTTATTTAAAAAAAAGGAAATGCACCAAATTCTCCATGAGTTTAAGAAACAGAGCATCAATTTTTTATGGTGATAAATATGATAAACTTTAATCATATTCCCCAAAGAATCGCTATTGATCTAAATTAGAATGATTTGTTTGCCTTATTTGCCATATTTTACAAATAATTAATTTTGATTTTTAGTTTTGTTTCATCATATGAGAAGCCAGATATTTATCTATCAAATTCCTCTATGTCCCAGTTTGGTTCATCCTGCATGACAGAATTACCTCAACAAGCTGGAAATGCAAATATTGTAAGAAGAAGCACTTCTTCGTTTCTCTTTTTAATTCTGCCTGAATAATTAAACTTTCCATGATTGCTGTGTTTTTTTTTCAACCTCAAAATATAGGTCCATTTACAACAAAGAAAACAACAAAGCCTGTCACCAGAGATTGAAAGGCTATGTTTTACTAATTCTGAAAAAAGATCAAATTCTTCAAATTTTGTTAAGGAAGTGGATTTCTTTATTACAAATAGTGAATGTAAAAATGAAATTGATTTCAGGTAAGAACTCCTTAAAGTTATTTCAAGATATACTGATAAAAACTTTTTACAGAGAAATTCAGTATTCTTTTCCTTTTAAGATCAGAACCTACACATTTTATTTACTTGAAGTCATTGAAATTTTAGACTTCTGGTGAGCTAACTCCTTACAATAATTTATAATATCAGATGTCTCAATTTTGAGAACCTATATGTTTGATACTATTAATTGAAACATTATATTGTGTTGAAGATTTTTTTACTGATTGAACTGCACGCAGTATTTTGATAATATAAAGTGTAAAGTCACTTAAGAAATCCAAATGAGATCAACTAATTTTTCAAAAGTTCAAATTGTATTTGAGCCAACCAGTTCTTTCACAATTCTACAGGTTCAATGGGGGGAAAAGTCAGATTAAGTCTAATCAGTGTCCCAACTGCTGGTCATTTTTATGAGTAAGTCTGTAGCAGTTTCCCCCTCTCTCTTGAAGAAACGTATAGACCTGTTCATATATTGATTAAATAACATTATTTTCCAATATGATTAAAGAAATATCTAAGAGATTTGGTCCCTATATTTTACAGTTTATAAAGTCTAATTTCCTCCCGACCCCACAGACTTCCCACAAGTTCATGCATATTGAAGTTCATTTGATCTATTAACCTCTCAGAAAGCTTCAAGTTTATCCTTTTTGTATTTATTATTACATTTTAAAATAAATTATGTTACAATAATAATTATTTTTACATTTGCTTTCTCCCCCCACCCCCAGTAGGTATCATCCTGAAGATGAAGCTGATGAAATGAAATCTTTTCTGGGAATATTTGATGGTATTTTCTAAAAAAACACCAAAAATGTGTCTTATATTATTAATAAGCCAAAGCATAAAGACACCGAATTACAAAGCCTGTTTTTTGTTTTTAAAAAGTAGATCATAATTGTCCTGATTTTTTTCTCTTCAATTTAATCAGTTTTGTTAATTTTTTGGCAACAAAATTTTTGGACTGATTTATTTTCCCATTATATTGTAACTTTGTGAAAAGCACTTCTACAGTGGCTTTGTTTCAGTAAACTGATAATTAAATTGTACTTAGAAATAATTATTTGGTTATTAATTGGATTTTTTGGATTTTAACAAGAACCAATTTACAATTTTAGTTTTATATTAACAAGAAGAAAGGTATTCTATGAAAGCAAAATAATGATAGTCAGTTAATCTATTTATTATATGGATTATTCACCAATATTGTTTTGTTTCACTAAAGATTTTTAAGAATCCAGTGACTATCTGAGCCTGTTGTTACATAATTTCAAACAACAATAAACATTAATAAATACAAATTATTGTCTTCCTTTAGCTTGTTTTTCAACGTAGTGAATTCTTAAAACTTTCTTACATTGACTTTTACTATAGTAAAAGCTATTTCACTTTATTTTCCAATGAATTATATCTCAAAAATAAGTACTAAACAATGTTTATTTAAGTTATTTATAGATATATTGTGAAGTTGAAGCCCAGTTAAGAAATTTTAGACATTTTTCTTTAAGCATAAAAGCCTTAGAGACAAGAGAAGTCTCTAAGCCTTCCAGATGAGATTGTTATTGTTATTATTAATAAACATTTATGAGGCATATGTAAAACTAAGAGTAGAGAACAAGCTTAAAGCAGAATTAAGAGACCTTGTCTCTGTGTTGAAAAATAAAGGGCAACCAGTTCCTTTATTTTAGTCATCTTTACAAAGTGGTATGTCTCTGTATCTGAATCAATCATGCCACAACCTTTAAAGTTTATTAAACATCATTAAAGTGAAAAATTGGTGCACTGCAATCTGCTCATCTTGCCTACATAGATTTGGACACTAAAGAAATAGCATAGATTAAAGGAAGACTTTACTTCCTACCTACGTAAAGTAAGACTGACTGTGATCTGCTAAGTGAAAAGCTCTATGCTTGGTATTACACAGGATGCAAATAATGAAAGCACTGTTTTTACTCTCACGGACCTTACTTTACGTTCTGGTAGAGAAATTAAGACATAAAGCAATAATAAAATATAGAATATAAAATATATTCTATATATTTTATATATAGAATAAATATAAAATATATTCTATATAGAATATATTCTATGTAGAATATATATCTAATATATTCTATATATTCTATATTCTATATAGAATTATATATTCTATATAGAATATATATAAAATATAAAATATAGAATACATTGGAGAAGTGGTTCTCAAGCTTCAGGGTGTACTGGAACCATCTAGAGGGCTTGTTTGAAGACAGATTACTGGGCACCATACCCAGAGTTTCTGACACTGCAGTGGGACCTGTAAATTTGTATTACTAACAAGTTTCCAAGTGATGCTGATGCTACTTGTCCAGGGATCACATTTTGGGAATCACTGCAATAAAGGTTTAAAGAGCTGTGGGAGTTCATAGGAGAGAGAACATAACCCTGACTATGGCGTCGGGAAGCCTTTCTAGATAAGTTAAAATTTGAGGTGAGCCTTGAAAGTTGAATAAGATTTTGATGGACAGATATATAAGAGAAGGACATTCTAGGCAGAGGAAACAGCTTGAGCAAAGCTCCAAGAGAGAAAAGTATCTATTTGGGCAATAGTGAATAGATAATTTTAAACATAGTAGGTTAATGTTGTGACAGATGTTTGAAATGTACCTTAAGACCAGACTCTAGAGGACTTTAAAAGCTAAGACAAAAAATCCCTGAGCTTTACTCAGCAGACTAATGTCTTCCAAGCTTGCCTGATCAAAAGCAACATATGAACAAAATATTCAATACCCAAATTCCTAGCCCTCACCTCAGAGCTACTGATCCAGAATCCGAGGGGACTGGGAACTCTATTGTTTTAGCAAAAACTCTAGGTCATTCTTTATGACCAGGCCATTTTTGGAAACAATTGGGTAGATAATAGGTTCACTTTCTAAGTAATTAAAATAAGTGACAAATTGACAGTGTTGTAATAGACATGTCTTACTTTGTGCAAGTGCTTACCTGGAAAATTATGTGTATGTTAAATATATGTAACTCAAAACCCTGTTTCTTTTACTGGCAATGGAGTATTCTTTCCGTGAAGTGAATAATAACCCTATGGTTTCCTATTTTGTAAGTTAAGTTTTTAAATATATTGGGTTTATTTATTCATATAAAATGAATCATACACAGAGCTTTTTACAAAAATTTTGGTGGGTTAAATTTTTTCAAAAGATTTTTTTCAATTAAAAAGGTCCTTAATAGGCTGTATTTTTCTCACCTATAATCTTGGCATAATGACACCTACCTCATAGGTATAGAGTAAGAATTTAATAAGCCACTGCATAGGAAGCTCTTAGTTTAGGGATTGACATATAGTATGTACTCAATAAATGGTAGTTGTTTGTACTAAAAAAAGTATCCTTAACAGCACTTTAAATAAGCCATTGGGGTGAAGTAATTCAATATTCATTTGTCATATTTGAGTTACACTAAGTTTATAGGAGCTGACAAATGAACTCTTTGACTCTCCACAGATGTATCAGCCATGGAAAAAATTTTTATCCTGGAACTCCCTCCTATGTATATTTCCTCATGCTTTCAGATAGAAACCCTCAACCCCCATCCCCTCCTCACCAACATTCTTAGTTGGCTTATGGTCAGAGCATACAAATCAATTTTAATAGTATCTTAAGTAGAATGTAATTAGAAAATAAACCTTCTGTACTTTCTATTATAATACATTCAAAAACCAACTAGAAATTATTGCTGAATTATTTAGTCTTAGGTTTTAGCACAATTTGCTACTTAGTAGAGTCATACAGTCTCTTTACCATAAATGACCCCATTACTAGAAAATACCCCCATCGAGCACAATGGGAACTACTGTTTGAGGACCCCTAGCCTGTGCGTTACATGGATAACATTTACCTACGGCATCCTAGATAATAATTGGTGTCTGTGTTTAAGAACCTTCACTTTTGTGGGAATAGAAAAGGCACCAGTGAAGAGGAGGTTAGCTTAGTTAAACTAAGCTAAGCATTGCATTAAGCTAAGTAAGTAAGCTAAGGACTTCGGTGTGGGTTTTGGTTAGTTAGTGGAACAAACAAAACAAAAAGGAAAACCCTGGCACTTCTTATCTTTTGGCATTACAACTCCTGGCTGCCAATAGTTAAAGGCCCAGCTACTCTGATCTGAATACCCATAACACAGGAAACTCCTGGGAGCTAGCTTGGTCTCAGGCCTCATTCCAGACCTTCTAAGTCAGAATCTGCATTTGAACAAAATCCCCAGGTGATTATGTGCACGCTGAAGTGTGAGAAGCACTTGTTTATAGTGGAAAGGAAAGGAAAGGAGGCAATATCAGAATTTTAAGAGAATCCATTCCAGAAGACAAGTGTTAAGAGTAATGATGATTACTTGGTTTTCTGCACATATATTTCCTGTTTTAAATGTAGTATCGTGATATAGCTCTTGTTTAATTGCCTTTCAGTATAGGTTCTTTTCTTCACCAACTGCGTAAATTATCTTTATAATTCTCATGCATCAACTGGGTTGTTTTTTTTTTTATGTGGCTTGAGAGACACTTAGAGTTCTGTTTTAATTAACATAATAAAAGTAGATAATTCAAAAGAGCAATCTTGGTCTTGCTTATTTTCACATTTCAATTCGGAAACCTTTCCCTAAACTAACATATGCCTTAAAAATCCCTACATACCTCAGCAAAACAAGGCAAAAGCCAAACCCCACAGTATTCTGAAAGATTTTAAGAAATGTGCATAAACCTGCACTCACATATTACCTGTTGTAGCTATAAAGTTTATTAGTAAAAAAAGAATTAAAATTCAGCTGACATTAGCATTTTGCCTGAAGTACTTTCTTATGACAGTGGATGGCTTCCATCCTTTAGAAACTATACATATAATGAAGTCATCGTTTTTGTTTTTAGTTTCTATATTCATCAATTTGGAAACTTAAACTTATCATTTGAATGTGTTTTTTGTTTTAATTTTAGGCAAAAAGAATTTTAGTAAAACATTTTTTTCTCGTTTCAAGTTTTTAAACTTTAGCAGCTCAAATTAGCTAGGTTGCAGATTATCAAAAGATCAACTCAGCGCGGCCACATGGCTCAGTTGGTTAGAGCGTGAGCTCTGAACAACAGGGTTGCCGGTTCAATTCCCGCATGGGATGATGGGCTGTGCCCTCTGCAATTAAAGATTGAAAACGGCAACTGGACTTGGAGCTGAGCTGTGCCTTCCACAACTAGATTGAAGGACAACAATTTGGAGCTGATGGGCCCTGGAGAAACACATTGTTCCCCAATGTTCCCCAATAAAATTTATAAAAGAAAAAAAAAGATCGACTCAATGAAGTCCACATTAGCCAAAAAAGACAAACATAAAACAATCCCAAAACAATGAAAAGACAAAAACAACATAAAGGAGATTTATCAGCAAGTCAGCTAGATGCTCAAATGGTAAATATACCTCCGTTTTAAAATTTTAATTTAATTTTTTATTTTTATTAAATTTATTGGGGTGACATTGGTTATTAAAATTATATAGGTTTCAAGTATACAATTCTATAACACATCATCTATATATACATTGTGTGTTCACCACAAAGAGTCAGTTCTCCTTCCATCAGACCCCCTTTACCCTCTTCTACCACCCCCCTCCCCACTTACACTCTGGTAAACACCAAATTGTTGTCTGTGTCTATGAGGTTTTGTTTGTCTTGTTCGTTTGTTGCTTTCAGTTTTATATCCCACTTACGAGTGAAATCATATGGTTCTCGCCTTTTTCTGTCTGATTTATTTCACTTAGCATGATAATCTTAAGATCCATCCATGTTGTCGAAAATGGCAGTATTTCATCTTTTCTTATGGTCGAGTAATATCCCATTGTGTATATATACCACATCTTCTTTATCCAATCATCTATTGAACACTGGTTGTTTCCATGTCTTGGCCACCATGAATAATGCTGCAGTGAACATAGGGGTACATATATCTTTATGGGTAAATATTTTCAGTTTTTTTTTGGGTAGATACCCAAAGAGGGATTGCTGGATCATATGGTAATTCTATTCTTAATTTTATAAGGAATCTTCATACTGTTCCATAGCGGTTGTACCAATGTACATTGACACCAGCAGTGTATGAGGGTTCCTTTTACTCCATAGCCTCTCCAACGCTTGTTACTTGTCTTGTGGATGGTGGCCATTCTAATAGGTTTAAGATGGTATCTCATTGTGGTTTAGATTTGCATTTCCCTAATACCTAGTGAAGTTGAGCATTTTTTCATAATATCTGTTGGCTGTTTGTATGTCTTCTTGGGAGAAGTGTCTGTTCAGGTCTTTGGCCCATTTTTTAATTGGATTTTGTTGTTGAGTTGTATGAGTTCTTTATATATTTTAGATATTAGCCCTTTATTGGGGGTGTTATTTGCAAATATCTTTTCCCATTGACTTGCTTGCCTCTTTTGTTTTATTGGTTCCTTTTGCTGTGCAGAAATTTTTTAGTTTGATATACTCCCATTCACTTATTTTTGCCTTTACTTCCCTTGTCTTTGAAGGCAAATTCATAAAATTCTCTCTAAACCCAAGGTCCATAAGTTTAGTGCCTCTGCTTTCTTCTATGCAATTTGTTGTTTCAAGTTTTATATTTAGGTCTTTGATCCATTTTGAGTTCATTTTGGGGTATGGTGACAGATAGCAGTCTAGTTTCATTCTTTTACATTTCACTTTCCAATTTTCCCAGGACTATTTATTGAAGGGCTTTCTTTTTCTCCATTAAACATACCTCCTTTTAAAAAAAAAAAACTTCCTACCATAACTACCACAAACACCAGGTAATGTTACTAAACACGTACTATGTGCAGGTCTTGTCCTAAGCCTTATAGAAAGTATATTTAGTTAAATCCATTCAATAGCTCTATGATGTACGAGTATGTATTTTATACATGAAGAAGCTAAATAAATTGCCAAAGGTCATAAAGCTTGCACTCTGTATGATTCAAGAATTCTTTTCATAACCATTATGCCATTCTGCCTAGAAATGAATGCAATCTGACTATATCAAATCATCAAAGTCACACTTTTTCTAGTCTTTAGAATTTTTCTGTTGGACAACTTAAGGCAAATTCAAGAGGACTGTTAGCCAAGACACATCCTAGTTTGTCCCCAGTTTAACTCTAGTTTCCCAAGAAGTGTAACTGCTATGACCTTCTCCCTAGATTATCTGCTCATCGTGCTAGGCCTTTCCCCTTTTCAGGTCACTTATAACATTAGCAGACATCTCTTCTTCCCATTTGGCCTGACCCCTCTGACCACTGTTTTGTCTTTCGGTTTTCACACTTAAGCTTTGGGACTTTAATCTGCTTTTCTGACCTATCTCCAGGTCCCTGAAGATTATTTGTTTATCTTGCCA
Source organism: Rhinolophus ferrumequinum (assembly GCF_004115265.2). Lineage (NCBI taxonomy): Eukaryota > Metazoa > Chordata > Mammalia > Chiroptera > Rhinolophidae > Rhinolophus > Rhinolophus ferrumequinum. Next base: position 68,919,947 of record NC_046292.1, on the reverse strand, counting down.
AGGTCAATGACTTTATTCTGAAACCCAATATTTTGGAGACAGAGAAAGGAGAAAAAAAGGAGGCCCTGTTTTCAGCAAAATACTTTTAGTAAGAGCAACTTGGTTTTGTCTGCCAGTGTATTATGGAGCTTCTCTGCTGCTATTAGTGAAAATTAGCCTGAATAAGAAAGAGAAGAAACACAGTTCTTGGTGACTTTTTCTGGGATCATAGTACTTCTGTAACATCTGCTTGACGCATGACTCTTATCTTGCCATTTTTTCTCCACACAATATATAGTTATATGTGATCTTTATCATACCTGTTATCTAGGAATATATTGTTTTGAAGAAAAGTTTGAAAGTTAAACACAAATCTTTACTGAGTATTTGATATCTACCTTATAAAAATATGACTGAATATAGTTACTCTTGATGTTCTATTTTTATCCTTAAAGTTTAAAGAAAGTAAAGGGATTAGCAATTGTTATTAGATTTTTGTTAAAAATTATGAACTTTCAATGTATAAATTTCAGCTTTGCCCCCATTGACTTTATTATTTCTTCTGATCATCTTTTTATTTTCCTATGCTGTCCATCAACCATTTCCTATCCTTTTGGGATTTTCCTCAATTTCTGTTTGCATTATAATGCCATATATATATATATATATATATATATATATTTATTTTAAATGATTTTAATTTCATTTTTAATATATAGTGAGAACACATTGTAATAACTTCATTTCACTACTTTTCACTTTCAAAATAACTGTCATTTGAAATTCTTGCCTCCTAATATAAGTCAAGCATTTTAGAGTCTTCATTGAAGGAAATATTTTCTTTTCTCTTTGAATTTTCTGCACCTATACAAAAGAGTTTCATATGTCCAAACACTATTCTAAAATAGAGGTGGTTAGTAAAATAGAACCTCCAGTGTAATAATTATTTCTCCATTTGGATAGTATTTCCATTGAGAAAAGGATGTAATTTATGGCTTTAGGCCCTTTTGTTAAGAGAAAGATTATTTTCTTTCTTTTTTCTTCTTCACACTAAAAAGGGCTTAATTGGATATTTTCTGATTATGGGAGTAACATATGCTTATTTATAATTCCTATGCTATAAAAATAATTCAGTAGTTATACGCCATAGAACAGTACACATAGCAACATAGATTCAAAAAACAGTACCAGGTGAAACATATAAGAAATAGGATGTGATATTGTCTAAATTTAAAATACCCATACAAAAACAAAAATATAGTTTATAGGAATCCATACAAACTAAGATTTACATCAAATACATTAGAATAGTTGTCAATGGGAGGTGATTTGGGTGATCTAAGTGGGAAATGGGGATAAAAGATAATAAAAGAAGAAATTTCAGATAATACAGAATTGTACAAAGAAGTTAAAATCACATCACCCTCAATCCTGCTATTTGGTGACAATCAGTTAGCATATTTTGGAATATAGCCATCCAGGCACACACACACACTTTAAAGTGGGATTATAATCTGTTTTTTATCTTTATTTTTATTTAACAATATAATATGTGTTAATATACATAATCATTTTCCATGTAGTACATGCATGGAGGTACATTATTTAATGACTGCCCTATTGATATACAGAGGGTACCAAAAAAGTATACACGTTTTAAGAAAGGAAAAACCTGTATTAAAATTGTGATACTCAATATATACTGATAACAAAAGATGAATACAAGTCATGTGTATACATTTTTGGGGGACCCCATATATTTAGATTGTTTCCAGTTTTTTTAATAATTAATGTTGCAATGAGTATTCTTATACATACATCTTTAGTTATTTGCCCTTCACTAGAAATGCACATTTAAATTATTGAAACAAATAGTCAAATTACCCTTCAGAAATACCATTTTACATTTTCACATGAAACATTCTGATTCCTACCAGGTTCTAAAACTTAAAATGCTTAAAAAACAAAACAGCAAACAGAAACAAAATTATCTCCATATTCCAAGCATCCAAGTGTTCAGCAATGGAGTAAATTTACTCACAGAGTATGTTCTGTTTAGTGAGAGATTGAAGACTACCAAACGTGGTAATGTCGGCATACAACAGACAATTTTGCACTGCCTCCCTCTGATCTAAACATCAGGGTCTGAATGAATTCCAGCAAAGAAAGCAGCAAAGGATGCACCTAGAACTACCCTCCTTTCACTTACATGTATTCACATAAGTAGTGCATCGACCTGTTTGTGCTTGTACGCATATGTGCATCAGAATCCTGAAGTTAAAAAAAAAAAACTTTTTACTTTAATTACTGATAATGGGACCTGTGTTCTAAGTAATTGAGTTTTCTATTTTTCCACCTCATTCCTAAAGTGCCTTTTAATTTCTCTTGAAGGTTCTGACTTCACTGACAACTTTATGCCTCAAACAGTCAAATGAGTTTTCAAACACAGCTGCAAAATCAGACAGCAGTTTCAACACCACGGTCCCAGCAGGGTAGGGGGTTGCATGTGGGCGCAGCCGAGTGATGGAGCCAGTCAGATTCTGGGCAAATACACAGGGTGCCAAAAAATATATACACATATTAAGAGATGTTATCTATGTAGTACTTTTTGAATTCCGGTAGCAATGTATAGTATGATGTTAGCTCAAAAGACGGCGGTAATCAAATGAATGCTAGCATCATTCATTGTATTACAATATTAATAGTTTTTTCCTTACCTAAAATGTATATACATTTTTGGGGCACCCTCTGTATGTCAACAAATATTTGTTAGTGAGTTAACTCAAGGTAACAATTAGGAATAATGAATGTGAAATGTCTGGGACCTAGCAAATACTCATTAAGAGGTAGCTATTGTCGTTATTAAGATAAAATATGGGGGGGGGGGCGGCCAGTTGGCTCAGTTGGTTAGAGCTCAGTGCTGCAGTGCTCATAACATGCAGGTCGCCAGTTAGATCCCCACATGAGCCAGTGAGCTGCACTCCCCACAACTAGATTGAAAACAACAACTTGACTTGGAGCTGAGCTGCGCCCTCCACAACTAGATTGGAAAAAAACGACTTGACTTGGAGCTGATAGGTCCTGGAAAAACACATTCTTCCCCAATATATATAAAAAATATATATATATGGTTGCGGTTGAAGGAGAGCAGCAGAGAGCAAAAAATTTCAGATAATCCTCATGGCTGGTCAAGTCCAAGGTTAGATGCTGGGGCCAGTGTGAGTCTAAAACTGTAGGAAGTAATATTGATGGGTTAGAAGAAGAGAGGGAGTTGCTCGAATTAGGCTCAGCCTTGAGGGTTCCTGACAGCCCCTCTGAATGGAAAATACCCTTGTGGCTTTTAACAATGTGTGAATGTGAATAATCAACTCATCAAGGGAAAGTCCTTAAGCTTTTTCTACCCAATATCATTGCTATACCCAAAGCCACACTGCAGAAAGAATTGCTAAATGCATGTTTTCTTAATGCTACTATGTGGCAGGAATTTAAGTTGATAATCTCTTTTCAAGGCACATCTTGATTAAAAAGGAATTATTCAAAGCCATCTGAGGGGTAATTACTATATAAAGGCTAATTGACCTAATTAACCTAATGTGGGTCGATGGCTCTAATAGTACCCAAAGAAGAACATTTTCAAATGAGGGGAAAAACGCAACTCCAAAAGGAATTTCTTTAAGTGAACATCCTTAAATTTAGTGAGTCTGATTTATTTCTTGCACACAGATATTATATTGCTGCATATAATATTGCTGGAGTGGCTGAGATGGGATAAAAAGAGAGAGAGAGGCTAATTCTCCAAGGATACGAAGGACTATTCTGTTCATCACTCAGGGGAAGGCACTATAGAAATGGCATTTTAACAATACTGCTTTTCTGATAATGTAGCACTGAAAGAAGAATTCAGCATGACAAGTCAAATTTACTACCATACTGTTTTGATTCTCTCGGTGATATTATAAAGTACATGCGGATATCTGCTTTTTATTTGATTAACTTCAGCTTCTCTGAATGCCAGCTTGTCCCATTTGAAATATTGACTGCAAAATATAAACTGGGGCTGATAATATCTGAGTCCTATGACTGAGGAAAGAAAATATACTCTACGCCTCTGGTAGACAAAATAAGGCCCCCAAAGATGTCTATGTGTTAATCCCCAAAATTGTGAATGTGTCATATTACATGGCCAAAGGGACTTTGCAGATGTGATGTTCAGGATCTCGAGATGGGGAGTTTATCGTGATTATTCAGGTGGGCCCAATGTACTCACAAGCATCCTTATAAGTGAAGGAGGGGAGAAGGCAGGAGAGTCCGAGAAAGATGTGAGGCTGGAAGCAAAGGTCAGAGAGAGAGAGAGAGAGACTTGAAGATGCTGCACTGCGAGCTTTCAGTATGGAGGAAGGGGCCACAAGACAAGGAATGCAGGCAGCCTTGAAGCTGGAAAAGGCACAAGGCAATTGTGGGGACAGAGTCCCAGAGAGCAGTTTCCAGGCTCTCGGCCTCACGTAGAAAGGTGCTAGTTGGCCATCAGCTGTTACCAGTTAGCCATTAGCCACTGATATAACTGCCGCGGCTGCACTGGTGAGTCCAGTCGAGTGAGTCGGTCGGTTGGCAGGCAGAGAAGCGGCAGCAGGTTGCGGGTCGTGTGACTCCAGCCTCCAGTGAGACTATAGTGGTGTGACTCCCCACCTATGGCTCCGTGGGGGTTCCTTTTTGGCCTCACCATGTCCTGCATTCTTACGTGGGGAGCGGGACCAGAGGCCCCGCCTGACGCCGTGCATGACAGCAATGGATTCCCCCCAGAGCTTCTAGGACTGTAGCCTGGATTTTAAAATCAAGCAAACTTTATCTTAGCCCAGTGAGACTGATTTCTGGACTTCTGACCTCCAGGACTCTAAGGTAATTGTGTTATTGTAAGCCACTAAGTTTGTGGTCAGTTGTTCCAGCAGCAATAGAAACTAATGCACCAACTTTGGGCTCCCAGCGTGGAGCTATGCTGATGTCATTGTACTTGGATTGAAATGACTTTCCCAAACTGTGCCTATAATCCAAGACAGAGCTACGTCCCTAAACCAGGGAGTCTCTAGCTGAAGCTCTTGCTTTGCCTTTTATTTATCACAAGCTCACTTTGCTCCTATTCACCTCCAGGCCTTTTGAGAAACAGAGTACTAGACTTCCTTCGTATGGGGATAAACAGTCCTTTCATGAGTGAATTCTCCTTGCCCAGGTTTTTAAAACCCAAAGATGTTTCCTTAAAAGATATTTACAAATATAAACAGTGTCTTTTAATCAGTTTGGCCTTTGTTCTGTGTTCAAAATTACACAAGAGTGTAGCACTTGGAGGCTGAGGAGAATGTTCACAAAGCCGTGAGAAGGTGGTTAAGTGTTGTCACCTGGAGTTGCAAGCCCTGGATATGCCCTTGGGCTAACAGGGTAGGCGGGAGGGAGCTCTGGGCAGCTGATCAAAATCCCACGTGGGGCCACGGAGTTGAATAATGCTAATACTATTGTAACAGCCACTGTGCTAAGGAGCACTTACATCATATTAAGGAACGTACGCATTATCCTATTAGCCCAGTCTTACTACCCCTATTTTCAACTGAGGAAATGAAAGCTTAAGAAAGGGCACCATCCCCACCATCCCCTACATCAGACTCATAGATTTGACTCACTCCATGCCTGAGCTGTTAACCACTACTCTGTCCCCTCTCGGTGTCCCATAGACCCATACCTAGGCAAGTTTTCTATATGACAGAGTCATGGCAGATTTGTTGTTTTCTTGGTGTTCCAAGTGTGGTACCCTCAAGTTCCTGACAATGAGGGAAGAGTTTGCTAGAGGGAAAAAAAAAAAAGCATATATATATATAACATACAAAACCAAGCAAAGTCTCATTGTCAAATTCAGTCAGAGAATGGGCAGACTGTCCACTGCAAGCTTGGCTTTTTCTGAAGCACACAATTTCTCCTGGGCCCAATGGAAAAGCTTGCTAACTGATGTCATCATAATGAATTCATTAGAAGTAAGGCAAACAATGAAAAGTAATCAATGTACATTTTACTTCTGACCATTGCAATGGCCCCACCCAGGAAGAAAACCTGGAGGAACCAAATGAGATCAATTAGTTTGGACAGCAAGCTTTTTGATGAGCATGGGTGACAGGTCTTAGAAGAGGATGAAACATACGCAAGGTCTTAGAGTAACTCAAAGTCTTGGAGGAAGACTAATAGTCAGAATCAGGTAAAAATATGAAAGAAAATGGGAAGAATTCTGAGAAGGGAAAAGCCCCCAGTATGAAAATAATGACGATGGCCACCCAGTAACAGCAGTGAGGAAGCAGAATTCCCCACTCCTATTTTACTACCTTTTTTTCTGGTTAAGTGTGGGGACAGAGTCTCCGAGAGCAGTTTCCAAGCTCTCAGCCTCACGTGGAAAAGTGCTGGCTCGGGTAGTAGATGGCCATCAGCTGTTACCGGTTAGCCATCAGCTGTTACCGGTTAGCCATTAGCCACTGATATAACTGCCATGGCTAAGCTAGTAAGCGCAGATTGCAGTTAGCAAGTGGGTCGGTTGGCAGAGAAGCAGACGGCAGGTTGTGGATCGTGTGGCTCCTGCTTCCTGTGTCTCCAACCCAGCCGCCAGCGAGAATGTAATGGTATGATTCCCCTATCTATCTATGGCTCTGTTGGTGTTCCTTTTTGGCCTCAACATGTCCTGTGTTCTTATGCAGGGAGCGGGAGCTGAGACTCCCCATAACACCCTGCATGACACTAAGATTGCTTATCAGAGTTGACTGGAAAGGGTGGAACAAATGTTGATAAGAAGGAATTGGAACTCCAGCTTGTCCAAGATTCCACTTTTGAACCATTGCACCCCAAGGAAAGGTAATACAGTATGTTGATTGAAAAATCAGACTTTGGAGTCAGGTAGAGTCTGTTTGGTCTCCTAGCAAGTTACTTAACAGCTCTAAATTTCAGTTTCTTTGCCTATAAAGTTGGGATAATAGTATATACCTCATAGGGCTAGCATGACAATTCAATATAAAGCACTTTAAACAGCACCTGGCACATAAATATGCAACAAAGTAGCCCTTCATTTTATCATTATTTTTTACAGACTAAATAGATGAAATTACATAGAAAATCTTTAAGAAATTATGAAAAAAGAATAAATATTGTGAATAATAGTCAATAAAACTAGGACAATTATATTAAAGATAGTTTTACCAGTTTCCAAAGTAAATAGTGATCTCTAAAAATAGTGTAGTTTCAGTAAGAATAAGTCATACCACCCTAAATGCATTTTCCTTTTCCTAGACAGCTGTAGAGTGGAAGTGAGAGGAATTTTATAGACACAGAGTATTGTGATTTCAGTATGACCAAAATCTCATGGTATCGTTGTGAAAAAACTGTGGGCTGGTTGTTACAGGTAAGAGGATTTTATCTTGTTCAATAATCCAAACAGTGCTAGTTAAGAAATATTTAAATCCAAAGGAAGTTTTCCAGGAGGAGTAACTTGGGTTCGTCTCTCAGCCCTAAATTCTTCAATATTTTCACGAATGGCTTTTATGCTAATATCTGCAACATGGTGACCAATGAAAGAATGCTGAGCCATAGAATTAGGATTCAAAGAATTTTCGTATGGCTGAAATAACAGACCAAATCGAACAATACAAAATTTGCCCACAAAAACTCTAGTCTCTTACTTTAATCCAATACCAAACTCTGTAAGCAGAGTATGGGGTACATGTCTTAGCAGCTTGTCTTTTATTTTAAGGTTTTATCCAAGAACAAGGTCAGTATAATTCAACAGTGTGGCTCAGCTTCCATGTCTGGAGATGTTTAAGCACAGAGAAGACAACCACTTGATAGGACTTCATTGAAGGGATTCCACTGTAGGTCAGAGTCTGTGCTAATAAGCACTAAGATTCATTAGAGCCTGCTGCATTCTTTGTCTTACAACTGAAACATGGCCTGAGGATCTAAGAAGCAGTTCAGCAGAGTTCACTATGATGAAGGTGATGAACACATGCATCCTAAAAAGCCAGATGGGAGACCTTCCGTTTTGCTGATCAGAGATGGAGAGGTGACATGGCACCTGCTGAATGTAGTAGGCAGCCTAGCCACAACTCACGCTCTCACTGTTCTGCTTCATGCGCTGGGGTTGGGGCAAGTACACATATCTGTGCCTCGTCTGGGGCTGATTTGGGGTGTGGCTTGGTCAGGGACTGACTGCTGCACCAACAGCAGTGATGACAGCAGGGGAAGTGGGTGCTACTGGGACTCAGCTGCCATGCCTTGTGTAATGGAATTGATTTGACTTGAGTTGCCATCCACTTGCAACAGGGTTGAGATGAGCTTTCTCTTTCCTTGACTGTTTCAAGTAGAGACTGATTTACATTACCGTGGGAACTGTATTTAAAAAGGAAGAGTCTGTGGTTGATGGTGTACAATTCTCCATCTCCTCTGAGGAGCCCTTCTCAAACTTCAATGCGCATATGCATTGCCTGTGGATCTCATAAAAATGCAGATTCTGATGGTGGGGACAAAGTCCCGGAGAGCAGTTTCCAGGCTCTCGGCCTCACATGGAAAGGTGGCGGCTCAGGTAGTAGATGGCCATCAGCTGTGACTAGTTGGCCATCACCTGTTACCGGTTAGCCATTAGCTACTGATATAACTGCTGTGGCTGAGCTAGCAAGCGCAATTGCAGTTAGCAAGTGAGGCTGGTTGGTGGAGAAGCCGACGGCAGCCAGCGGATCGTGTGGCTCCTGCTTCCTGTGTCTCCAACCCAGCCGCCAGCGAGAGTATAGTGGTATGACTCCCCTACCTATGGCTCCGTGGGTGTTCCTTTTTGGCCTCACCATGTCCTGTGTTCTTGTGCGGGGAGCGGGAGCTGAGACCCCGCGTGACACCCTGCATGACACTGATTCAATAGGTCTGGGTTGGAGCCTGAGATTCTGAATTTCTGAGATCTCAGGTAATGATGATGATGATGATATAATGACAACGATGACCACCCAAAACGTACAGTTTGAAGAGTAAGGAAATAATTACAATGGAATGGATTTTAGTAAGCAGTGGTTCACCGCACTGTTTGCTCTCTAGACTCACCAAAATACTGACATCTGGGCCTGATCAAGACCAACTACACTCAAATCTCTAGAGATGAGGCTTGAGCACTGGCGTGTTTTTCAGCTTTCCACTGATTCTTATTCTCTAGATTTAGACTGACTGATCTATTGTGGGGACAGAGTCCCAGAGAGCAGTTTCCAGGCTCTCGGCCTCACGTGGAAAGGTGCTGGCTCGGTTATTAGATGGCCATCCGCTGTGGCTGGGTGGCCATCAGCTGTTACCGGTTAGCCATTAGCCACTGATATAACTGCCGTGGCTACTCTAGGGGGTTGGTTGGTTGGCAGAGAAGCAGACTGTGGATTGCAGCTAACAAGTGCGGTTAGCAAGCGGATTGTGAATTGCATGTCGTGTTGATACTACTTCCTGCATCTCACCCGGCCACCAACGAGACGGGTGCAGGAAGACCCCTCGTTGGGGTACTGGCGGATGTTTGCTTTTGTCTCGACCATCCGCCAGTGAGAATATAGTGGTATGACTCCCCTATCTATGGCTCTGTTGTTGTTCCTTTTTGACCTCACCATATTCTGTGTCCAGCCACCGGGAGTGGGACCAGAGACCCTGCATGACATATATCTAAGAAGATACACATACACACACACACACAGGGTGCCAAAAAAATATATACACATTTTAAGACAGGAAAAAGCTGTATTAAAATTGTAATACTCAATATACACTGATAACAAAAAATGAACACAAGTCAAGTTTGACTTCTGCTATTAGAAGAGGTGCTCAAAGTGGTTACCATTAGCATAATTTTAATACAGTTTTTTCCTTTCTTAAAATGTGTATACATTTTTTTGGCACCCTGTGTGTGTGTGTGTGTGTGTATTTGTAATTTATATACATAAATTATAAAATTCTTAGGTATCACTACATATATATGAGTTATATATATAATTACACATATAAATAATTGGGGAGCAAGTTTCCATTAAAAATATGTATATAATACAAGTATCAGAGAAACTCCTAAATAACTATCTACTGTAAATATACTTGGCAAATTAGTATCTAATCTGTGGTTAAAAAATAAACGTCATCCAAATGCTGAAACTTTCATAATATTGGATAATGGTTCTTGTACATCGCTGTATTACAAAGTAAACCAATGTATACCACCTTACACCCATTAGGATGATTGCTACCAAGAAAACAGAAAATAAGTGTTAATGAGAGCGGGAAGAAATTAGGACTCTTGTGCACTGTTGGTGGGAATGTAAAATGGGACAGTCACTCTAGAAAACAGTATAGTGATTCCCCCCGAAATTAAAAATAGCATTACCATATGATATACCAATTCCACTTCTTGTTATATACCCAAAAGAATTTAAAGCAGGATCTCAAAGAAAGATTTTGTATACCCATGTTCAGAGCAGCATTATTCAGCCTTAAAAAGGAAGGAAATTATTATACATGCTGCAACATGGATGAACCTTGAGGGCATTATGCTAAGTGAAATAAGCCAGTCACAAAAGGACAAATCCTGCATGGTTCCCCTTAAATGAGGTACCTAAGTACGCAAAGGCATACAGGCAGAAGGTAGAGTGGTGGTTGCCATGTAGTTCACTACAAGTTTTTGTTTTTTTTTTAAGTAAACCAATGTAAAATTTTAAATATGCCAAGAGCAGCTTTGTATAAGTTATTAGACATCATTAGAATCGTTGTATTTAGTATGTTTTAAATTTTTGATACTCATAATTTTGTGAGATGGACCGTACAGATATGATCTCCATTTTTTAAATTAAAGAAACTGAGCCTCAGAGACACGAGACCAGAGGCCAGGACTCCCGACTCGAGGACCGGGTATTATTCCCTTCCAGCTCCTCCCTGGCTACACTTAGATTCTAGTGGCTGAATTTTGAGGGGATGTATGTATTCGTGTGTGAGATTGCAGTCTTTACATTAATATTGTGCTTGGACGTTTTTGCAATTATAACCATCTCTAATAGGTTGATGTGGTAGGGACATTTGTCGCTTTGTCAAGCTTGTGACCATTTAATGATAGCATTGTCAACCAGTGTCTTCAATGATTATATACATTTATCAGACAGTATAATCATCTAGACTACGCCAGTTGCTCACACACCAGAAATGAAGCTCCAGGAGCAGTCTATTACTCTGACAAGGATAATAGGTCATTATTACCAAATCAGCAGCACAGAGCTTTAAAAATAAACGACCCTGCTTCCCATCATTATTTTTCATAAGTGCCTCAGGTTTGTCTTAGCATCTAACAGCAGGAGACAATTATCTCATAATATTCTTCTATTTTTTAAGCAGGTCTTAAATGGTCTTAAATGGTAAATGGAATGTTTCTGTTGACCCCAGAGTAGAAGGAGTAGAAGCCTGGGTGGCTGTATAGGAACATTAATAGAAAATGGGTAGAAGTCATGTTATATGCACACCAAATGCATATAATCTTTTCCTTTTCCATCCAGTTCTATTGAAAAAGAATGAACAGCAGGGAAGATAGGAGTGGGAGCAGAAAAGAAGTACTACATGAATTCAGGTGAGTCTTTAATGTTCTCTTAATGCTGTTTCATGAGGCCATCAAAATGCACATACAGTCTCCAAACGCTGTCCCTTCCCTATGTCAAGTGTTTTCAAAAGGAAACTCATAACTCAACAGGAGACATTCTTCTCCATTTGCCCAGGAGTTCCCCTCCTACTCCCCTCCTCAGTCAAGACAACCTGAGGGGACCTGAGGGGTCTTCCCGGAGCTGGACCTGCCCTTACCACCTGGCAAGAGGCTCTGCTCAGAGCGCCCTCCTTGTACTGAAGTCTGGATTAAACCACAACCCCTGCTGGAGATTGGACAGCACCTACAGCTGTGAAGGACAGGAGCATTTGTTTTCTAAGGAGAGAAGGGGGAGAGCTAGCTGGGTGTGTTTCTGTGGCAACTGAGAATCGTCCAGTTAGAGGTGGCTGCTCACTTTCAAAACAAAAAGAAGCTTGTAACTGTAAAAGGCTACCGATGGGTTTCCTGCTCCCTCCCCCCAGTTTTAGAGGCAAAACCTATTTATGAGGCTTTATTAAGTGCAAATAAGTCCCTGGGCTTCAATGGAGAAGCAGCTGCTGCTGAAGATGTGGTCATTTGCATATAAATGACATGATTTCAGCTCAGAGAAGAATATTGAAAAATATACATGTCGACAATGGAATCCTGATGGATTCACACATATTAAGGTCGGATATTGTAATTTTAAGGCTGCTGCATGCTGATGACTGCATCATATCACACATTCAATTCTGTTTGGGTGATATGAGTTTTAGCTTCTATGCAATGGAGGATTTTTATTGTGAATTAATTAAACTACTTTTTTTTTTTTTCTAAACATGAGAACATTTAGGTCAATAAGCTAAATGCTCTACAAATGCATAGGCTTCATGACAGCCAAAGTTACCAACTGCAAACTTGGTTTTCTAACCAGCGAACAAAGAGGGATGTGTCTGCAGGGGCCTCCTGGGGAAAAGACGGGCACTTTTCTCAATTTCAGTCTGTCGGCTGGAGGGTCAGCCTCTTTGAAGGGCCAAAGGAAGCTCCAGTTTCCATTTTCTAAGTTTTCCAACAGCCTGGCTAGAAGATTTGGGGGAAATTCCTGTAGCCCAGAAATTCCCACAGATTTGCCAAGTGCCATTATTCTTTCCTTGCCCCATGGCCTGTGGCTTGAAGTTCAGAGCTGGCAAGAGAGACGCTGGAATCCTCTGCACTGCTTCCAGGCCAGTGTCCCTTCTGGGCTTGGAGGAAGTACATGAGTTCCTCTGAACTCTGCCCTGATTTTGGCGCTACATCAGTCAGGGTATTATTGGCTCCTTCCCCCAAAATGAAGCTTGTGTAAAAACTGTTTGCTGTATATTGGCTGCGGGAAGGCCATAGAAATATATAACACTACCGTCACCATGCCAATCAGTCCTCAGCTACCTCAGGGAGATTTTCCTCTAAGTGATGATCACTTAAGTGATAACTTTAGATTTTTCTCATAGAAAAATAGGACCTTGTGTTCCTTTAAGTAACAGACTTAACTCGTATAGAGTCAGCATTTGGACATTGAATTATGTATTAACTAAGTCAGGTAACTAATTCTTAACCTATTTTGAAACCCTACATGTTAACATTTACTGGATGCATAGTTCTTAGTATATATACACTTTTAAAGACACAATTAAAGATGACTAATAAATAATTAAACAGCTACCAGGGAAAAAGGAAATTTTAGAAACTCCCCATAAATGTATGTGTTTCATAGAGAACTTTAGAGAACTCTGTTATGCTAAATTGAAAAAAGAATCTCAATGTCAATTTGCTAATATATTCAAGGTATTATGGAAATGCATATGACGACTTAGTTTTTTTTAATAATTTTTTTAGTTCTCAATTACAGCTCATGTATAATATGTATTAGTTTCAGGTGTACGACATAGTGATTAAACATTTATATAACTTACGAAGTGATCACCCCCATTAATCTAGTACCCATCTGACATCAGACATAAAAGTTATTACAGTATTATTTTTTAACTTTTTTTTATTAGTTTCAGGTGCACAAAACAATGTAATAGTTAGACATTTATCATTTATATCCCTCACACAGTGACAACCCCCGCCCCCATCCACTACCCCTCTGACATCGCACACAGCCATTACATTTCCACTGTCTCTATTCCTAATGCTGTACTCCAGTTCTTGTATATATATATATATATATATATATAACTGAAGTTGACATTAATTATTGTTCAGCTTCAGGAGTACAGTGCAATGATCAGGCATCTACATCATCCCTGAAGTGGTCTCCCTAATGAGACAAGTGTCCATCAGATACCCTACAAAATCTTTACATTATTGATTACATTCTCCAAATTGACTTTCGTATCCCTGTGGCCATCTTGTGGTTACCGACTGTGCTTTCTAATCCCCTCAACTTCCCCGTTATCCTCACCCCCCTCCCATCTATCACCCCTCAGTTTTTCCTCTGTGTCTCTGAGACTGTTTCTGATTAGTTCATTCACTTATTTTCTTTAGATTCCACATATAAGTGAGATCATATGGTATTTGTATTTCTCTCTCTGACTTATTTCACTTAACATAATGTTCTCTAGGTCCATCCATGTTGTTGCAAATGGTAAGATTTCTTTCTTCTTTATGGCTGCGTAATACTCCATTTTATAAATGTACCATAGTTTCATAATCCAGTTGTCTACCGATGGGCATTTTGGTTGTGTCCATGTCTTGGCTATTGTGTATAGTGCTGCAATAAACATAGGAGTGCATAAATTGTTTTGAATTAGAGTTTTGGATTTCTCTGGATACATACCTAGGAGTACAATTGCTGGGTCCTAAGGTAGTTCCATTTTCAGATTTTTGAGATACCTCCATATTGTTTTCCATAGTGGCTGCACCAGTCTGCAGTCCCACCAACAGTGCACAAGGGTTCCCTTTTCTCCACATCCTCACCAGCACTTGTTGTTTGTTGATTATTGATGATAGCCATTATGACTGAGGTGAGGTGGTATCTCATTGTGGTTTTTATTTGCGTTTCTCTAATGATTAGTGAGGTTGAGCATTTTTTCATGTCTGTTTGCCATCTGTGTGTCCTTTTTAGAAAAATGTCTTCATGTCCTCTGCCCATTTTTTAATTGGGTTGTTTTTTTTGGTTTTTTTTTTCTTTGGAGTTGAGTTGAGTGAGTTTGTTATAAATTTGGGATATTAACTCTTTATCGGATATATCATTGGCAAATATCTTCTCTCATTCAGTAGGATCCCGTTTTGTTTTATTGATGGTTTCCTTTGCTGTGAAAAAACTTTTTAGTTTGATGTAACCCCACATGTTTATTTTTTCTCTTACTTCCCTTGCCTGAAGGGATATATCAGTTAAAATCTTACTCCGGGTAATGTCTGTATATTACAAAATTATTGACTATATTCCTTATGCTATACTTTTCATCCTCATGACTACTTTATAACAACCAATTTGTACTTCTTAATCCCTTCACCTTTTCACCCATCTCCCTAGTCCCCTCCCATCTGGCAACCATCAAAATGTTCTTTGTATCTATGAGTTTCTTTCTGTTTTATTTGTTTATTTTGTTCTTTAGATTCCACATATAAGTGAAATCATATGGCATTTGTCTTTGTCTGATTTGCTCCACTCAGCACAATACCCTCTAGGTCCATGTTGTTGCAGATGGCAAAATTAGATTCTTTTATATGGCTGAGTAATATTCCATTGTATATATGTACCTCTTTATCCATTCTTCAATTGCAGACACCCAGGCTGCCGCCACATCTTGGCCATTCTAAACAATGTAGCGATGAACATATGGATGCACATATCCCTTTGAAATAGTGTTTTTGCCTTCTTTGGATAAATATGCAGAAGTGGAGTTACTGAGTCCTCCTTTGTCTCTTATTATAGCCTTCGGTTTAAAGTCTACTTTTTCTGTATAAGTATTGCTACCCCAGATTTTTGTTTGTTTGTTTCCATTTTCGTCAAATATCTGTTTTCCATCCCTTTACTTTCAGTCTATGTGTGTCTTTTGATCTGAAGTGAGTCTGTTGGAGGCAACATAGGTAAGGGTCTTGTTTTCTTATCCATTCAACCACCCTATCTTTTGATTGGAGCATATAATCCATTTACATTTAAAGTAATTATTGAGAGATACATAGTTACTGCCATTTCATTATTCATATGTCTGATCTATTTTTCTTCTTCTTAAAGAAGTCCGCCTAACATTCCTTGTAATACTGTTTTGATGGTGATGAACTAACTCCTTTAGCTTTTTGTTGTCTAAATGCTTTTTATCTGTCTTTCAGTTCTAAATGATAGCTTTGCTGGGTAGAGTAATCTTGGCTGTAAGTCCTTGCTTTTCATCATTTTCAATATTTTGTGCCAATCCCTTCTGTCCTGCAAAGTTTCTGTTGAGAAATCAGCTGATTGTCTTATGGGAGCTCCCTTGTAGGTAACTAACAGCTTTTCTCCTGATGCTTTTAAGATTCTCTCTTTGTGTTTAACCTCTGGCATTTTAATTATGATGTGTCTTGTTGTGGGCCTCTTTGGGTTCATCTTGTTTGGGACTCTCTGCATACAAGTCTCTTCCTGGACTTGTATGTCTATTTCCTTAGCCAGGTTAGGGAAGATTTCTGTCATTATTTTTTCAAAAAGGTTTTCAATTCCTTGCTCTCTCTCTTCTCCTTCTGGTACCCCTGTGATGCGAATGTTGATATGCTTGATGTTGACCCAGTGGCCCCTTAAACTATCCTCGTTTTTGGATTCCTTTTTCTTTTTCCTATTTTAATTGGGTGTTTTCTGCTACCTTATATTCCAAATTATTCATTCAGTTCTCTACTTCATTTAATCTACTGTTAATTTGCTCTAATGTATTTTCTATATCAGTTACTGTATTCTTCATTTCTGACTGGTTCTTTTTTATGCTTTATATCTCCATTTTTATGTTTCCGATCTCTTTGTTGAAGTTCTTATCAAGATCATTGAGCATCCTTATAACCAGTGTTTGGAACCCTATGTCTGGTATATTGTTTGTCTTTAGTTAGTTTAGTTTTTTTTCTGTAGTGTTCTATTCTTTCATTTGAGACATGTTTCTTTGTTTCCCCATTTTGGCTGCCGCCCTGTGTTTGTTTCTATGTAATGGGTAGAGCTGCTATGTCTTAGTAGAGTGTCCTTATGTAGTAGGTGTCCTGTGGGGCCCAGTGGTGCAGTCTCCCTGGTCACCTGAGCCAGGTGTTCAAGGTGTGTCCCTTGTGTGTGTTGTGTGTGCCCTCCAGTTGTAGTTGAACTTTGGTTGCTGTTTGCACCTTGGGAGTGGGAGTGATTGCAATGGGAGTGATTGACCTTGGGCTCATTAGTTGTGTGGACTGGTCATGACTACAGTGGAGGAGTTGCTGTGCAAGAGTTGACTTTATGGAGCAGGATTCACTTTAGCAGGGCTCTGTTGCCTGCCCAGTCTGCCCTTTGGGTGTGTCATCCACAGAGGCAGCTGGCTAGTGCTTGGTCTAAATCCAACCATTGGGCATGCATCCCTGGGGCTTCACCACAGGCCAAGTTCAGTTGCTGCCTGTGCCCTGCTTGGGGCCACCTGGCATAAGCTACAAAGCAATCGGCAGATGGCTACCACACACGCTGGGCCTGGAGGTAGCTGGGAGAGGCCAAGCCTCAAACTGAGGCCAGCTGGCACTGCTGTCAGGCTTGGGGCTACTCAGCAAGAGGCATGAGGCACGCAGAGGCCAGATACTGTTTTTTAGGGTTTATGAATCTTTGAGACATTTTAGGAAAGTCAACAGCATGAGCCAAGACAGGCTGTTTGTATGGAAAAGCTGATGAAAGTGGCTTGGGTGGGCCTGCACGTTGGGTGGGTGAGGTCTCTAGGAATCACCAGGGTGGGGCAAACAGTTTTAGGTAGGTTAATGGAGACTCAGACATGGTGCCAGCCTGAGCCTGCATGCTGGGAGGTGGGAAGGCTCAACAAAGGAACCATGGTACCTGCCAGCACTTCTGTCCAGGAGAAAGCTGCCCCTCCAGCCTTTGCCCTGAAGCTAGACAATTCAGTTCCTTCCTGTATGTCCCTGGCACCTTTTGACCTGCTGCCCCAGCGCTGGAGCTTGGGGAGAGTGAGTCTATCATCAAGTAAGTCCATGAGCAGGCCCTTTAAGAAGAGTGCCTGGGACTCCAGCCACCCTCCATCTCCCTCAGCCACAATCACAGCTGGTTTTTACAGCCACAGTTGTGGAGACTTCTTTTCCTAACACTGGAACCCTGGGCTGGGGAGCTTGACGTAGGCCTGGGACCCCTTGTTTCTCAGGGAAGACCTCTACAGCCGAAATATCCCTCCTGATTTTTAACCACCAGGCATGGGTGTGGGACCAGCTTATTCCTCGTCTCCACCTCTCCTACCAGTCTTGATGCGGTTTCTTCTGTATATCCTCAGTTATAGGACTTCTGTTCAACTAGACCACGTGATTCTCAATAGTGGATGTTCTGTAGTTTAGTTGTAATTTTTCATGTGGTCGTGAGAGGAGGAAAGCACAGTGTTTACCTACTCTGCCATCCTAACCAGAAATCCCTATGATGCTTTAGGTTTAGTCAAGATTTTGAAACTGTAAATTACACAAAGCTTAATCTTGGTCATTAATCAAATTATACACATAGAAGATCATTATATTATCCAAAGTTTGGTATCCCAGGATTAGAGAAAGGATATTAAACCACCCGGGGTGGATCCAGGTATTGTGAGGCCTGAAGCTTATACAATTTGGAGGGCTCTCTTTAAGAAAAAGAGTACAAAATTACTGATACAAAACTGGGTACAAAGTAAATAAATATTTGTTTAGATTGAGAAAAAAATACAACAAATTATAAATTTTAAAAAAGAAATCACAACCATTTACAAACGTCACAAAAACCACAAAATTAACATATTTTGATTATCTGGCTACACACTTCCATAACACTTTTCTTCTATAATTGACTGCCTCTTTAGTCTGTCCTCTAATGTGGTTGATCAAAATTTCATTTTTATTGATTGTTTTAAAAAGCTTATTTTATTTCCACAACTTGCTATAGATAATGCCATGTAAAGATCTAGGATTATTGTCAACTCAGGGAAAACCTCTATTTCTTTCATGCATGAGCTGTAAAATTTCAGGGAATTTCAAGTTTTCATGCAGAGTGACTAAACCTAAATATTGCCACATTTCCCTAGTACCCAGAGCCATAGGACACATTGGTTTCTACTGCAATGTGCTCTCAAGCCCTGCACTTTTGTGTTCCTGGACACAGAGTTTATGGAAGCTGTCCCTACATTGGGATGGTTAGCAATATTTTTACTATATATAGTTTACTGTGAATTGTATAATTAAATGTATCCCTAACTCAGCTTTCACATGGGGGAAGGGAAACAAAGAGTCTTATTAGAATGGGCCCTGTTGAAAGATTTCTGGGTCTCTTTGCCTTTGGACAGTCATTTGGTGGTTCTTATATAAATAGTCATTGCTGGTTTTCAAGGCACAGAGTCTGCAATGATAGAAGAGCGAAGAGGGGTTGTGAAAGCAGCAGAAGGCAGTTGAGCAGAGTTTCCCTCTGGCAGTAAAAACCCCTTAAAAAAAAAAAAAAAGCTGTTTTCTAACTTCATGCAAACAATGCCCTCCAGATTCCCTCCAACCAGCATTCTCTGTACACCAGTTCAGGTTGGCCAGAGTAGGATTAAAACCAGAAAATTACATGAGAAATAGAAAAATAAGAGCCCCAAGTGGATGCCAGTCTCTCGGGTGTGATTGACTGAACACAACCAATTCTCTAGTGGATCAATGACCACCATCTTCGGGAAGAGCTTTGCTAAAAGCAACGCATCCTGGAGCTTCCAGACATGAAATGGACAGTCTGTTCTGTCCTAGAAAGAAGATGAAGCTGGCAGTTTAGATTGCTGAAAAACAGTTTGAGATAAGCTTGTAGTTCCATAGAAATTAATCTGTGCCTCTAGATAGCATGTAAGCCTATTGAAAAGCTTCTTCAATTCAAGCAGTTAATAATATATCAAGTCTTGTAGCTTAAGGGATACAATTTTCAAAATTATTGTACTGAGGGAATCATAAATTCCACCAAGAGGAAGGTTGTAGTCCAGATATTTTATTTTCGATTTCCATCTAGGGTACATTATGACACTCCACATGAAAGTCAAATCGTCCATGTAAAATGGTTTCCAGGTGATAAGTTTACCCCAAGGGGTCCAGTAAAGTAATACATTCAGAGTTATATCTGACTTTCACAATCTATAAAGACTAGTTATCAATTTTTTGAAAGATTTGATAAGCAGGAACAAAAAAATAGCTTATGGATGCTGACATTTGTCTCATTAATGGGAGCAGCATAAGAAGTACATGCTCCTTCTGGATTTGGCTGTAAATACACCACTGACATACATTTTGGAAGGTTGCTGTTTTGTGCTGGTGGGAATGTATTTGTCTAACCTTGCACTGACTATAACAGACATAAGGAAGCAGTGTTATTACTGTCAGCCACATTCAGCTTTTTAAAACAGGGGCACCCACTCTGCCAATAGCTGTCAGATTCCAGGCCACTGCATATTAAAAATTATGTTCCATCAACACTGTCTGGCCTAGTGGAAGTTTTATTGGGAAATAATTCTCCGGTTGTATTTGGGGACGGAAAGGAAAAAAATCCCACTTCACCCAATAGAATTCAAAGGCATAATGAATGTTTCTTCCATCCTGAGACTAGAAATGCTGTTGACTTCCCTGGTGTTTCATGTGGAATACCACAACCCCACCTTGCAAGGACAGAGCTAATAAACATATTCAAAACAGGCAGGAGGCCCAAGTACAAATTAATTGCCAGTTTGAGTGTTGCTTGTCATTGCATCATTCTGTGTATTGTACAGCATTATTTTCATACGTTATTCCTTTGTATGTACCAGGGGAAAAGAAATAGATTCATTTTTTCTCCAAGATGATAAGATTCAGGATGAAGATGCTTATTAAAATAATAATAGTAATAACAAAATGCATATATTTGCTTGGCTTCCGTTAAATTTTCTAATTGAAAGTGTATTCCTGGGAGGATGGTGACTGCCCACACAGCAGGAGAAATGCTTTGAGCTGCCTGCATCATTGCCTGAGTTCATGCGGTGAAATATAAGGAATGACTACGCTATTCACTTGTCCAGAATCCCATGCTTCATGCGCTTCAATGAAATTATATTGTCATAATACCTCATTTATCTAGCTAACACTATCAGTAAATGGGTTGTTCTCTATGAAAGAAAGTCTTCCCAATAACTAAATGATATTTTTGTTTTAACCCATTCAGTGTAACCATATTGCATTTTAACTTTTCCAAAATAATGGCATACTTCCTCACCTTTTGGATTTGAGTGAACATATACTTTTTCTTATGAAAATGAATTATTATTACCAGTAACCACCCAGTGGTGGCTGCCGGGGCTGGGCTCTTGGGCTGTGGCTTCCAGGCTCCTCTGCTGCTTTAGCATTTCCTTTTCCCACGCACCATGTGCTTTCCTGTAAGTCCCACTCACTGCTTCTAATCAGAGGAGGCAGGATTTTTCAGGTGAGGGGAGGGGTTTTGGAGTTCAACATTCTGGGCTGAAACCCGTCTCCACCACTTACTACCTGTGTGACTGTGAACAATTAATTCCCTCAGTTTCCTCATTCATAACATGGAGATGAAATACCTACACTAGCGTTGCTGTGAGACGAAAGGATGTTAGCACAGAATCCAGCACAGACTTCTGGGAGCCAAGGCACAGTTCATCAGGCTTCTTTCCACGGAGCACACCTGAAAGTTACTCAGTTCTAAGTGAGAGCCCGGGGTTTTGTGCCACCTCACAGGACTGCTCGGGGGCCCTCTTTACTTACTGTGTATCTGTTGTTGGCTAGTGGAGAGCTGCCCTTGCCAGCACCTCAGCCCTAAAGGCATGGACAGACCATTGCTGTGACTCATGATTTAAAGCGGCATCATCAGAATCCATTCTGTGCCTTTTTTGTTCATCTATCTATATAAATAAAATTGTTCATTTTTTATTATTTTTCCATTACGTGGAAATGGTTTAGCAGATTTCACCAGAGCTGGAGGCCTGCCATTGCATAAAAGCCATGCAGAATGTCCAGCATTCGCTTCAGGAAGACTCGAGGGGTCCTCAGGTTGGTGGCTCTCAGATGGGAACATGCATCAGCATCACCTGGAGCCCCACTCCCAGAGTTCCTGATTCAGCAGACCTGGGGTGGAAGTGGAGAGTTCACATGTCCGACCAGTTGGCAGGTGAAGCTGATACAGATGCTGACGTAGCTGGTCTGGGGACCACACTCAGACCCACTGCCGCAGGTGAGCCAAAGCAGAATGGGTGTTGTGGCTCTGCAGCCAGCCAGCCGTGCACATGTGCTGCTCCATGGGCTAACCAGCCTCCAGAGGCTGGCTGGGAGGCCAGCTAGTTCCACTCAACTAAAGCCTGCTCTTCGGGGCAAGTGGTTATGTGCAACTTGATGCCCGAAAACAGTATGACCGAGGAGAGGTATAAAGCAGATTTTTTTGTAGCCTTAATTCCTTTCCATGCTGTATTGCCTAATAAGTGCAAATAGCTGGAGGACCCATGCAGTGCCTGTCCTTTTATTTCCTCCCCTAAATCACAGTGGCTGATTAACTTGGCGTTTGAGTGGGGCTTGTGGTCTGAATTATTAGCTCTTGGGCAAGGTGAGACCCCTTTAAATTGTTCTTAATTTCCCACCACACACTTGGGTTGAGAAGGAAGCAATTTTGTAACTATTTGCAAGCTGGAAATTGTGTTCATAAAACTTGTAATTGAGATAACCCCAAACCATGTTTCTAAAACCTAAATCACACGTAGTCAATTGAAGTGGAAAACAGCTTTCTGAGACCTAGTCTCAATGGCCCTGACACTGCAGGTGAAGGTGTTCCAGGGAACCCTCTGCCAGACCCAAAGAGGAGAGCTATTGCCTTGGGCCAGGCTTATCCTGCCCACCTCTGTGTGTAGCCTGAGGAGAAAACTGGGACAACGAGAAATCCTGGGGTGTGGGGGCAAGGAACTTTTAGGAACAGGGATAAGTAATTTTCAAATTAATTGTTTGATGTATTGTATTGTTGTAAAACCCTTAATTTTAGGATGAGCCTGCTGCATACACTACTCTGTGTTATTGGGGTTCATGGGGGTTGTGGTCTCCGTAAGATGAGGGGAAAAGCATCCCAAGATGATTCTGACAAATGTATGGAAACTTAGCAGGGCTGGGAAGTTAATGAGAGGTAACTTAAGGAGCATAACTCAGGGATTTACTGATATCCTTTGGGAAAGTCACTAGATTTCCCATAGCATTTGGCCCACAAGATTGAGGTGTTTTCATTTACATAGCAAAGAAAAAGGTGACCTAACAAAGGGATACCGAGGTGACAGACTTCTCGGTAATCTGAGGTTATAGGAGGACTCTGAAATCAGCAACTCCAGTTGGTTTTGCCTCAATCCTTTTTTAGACTTTTCCAATCTGGAGAAAGTGTGTTCATTAATTCCATATATTTCTAGTGGCTTCTGGGGGTCTGGCTATGTGCCAGATCTGAGAAGGTCATGGTGACCACAAGGCAGGCCCTTATCTGAAGGAGCTTATTTTTCTGGTTGTATTCCCTTCTCTTCCTCTAAAACCCGGTTCCATCATATCTACATTCCAGTCCTTCCTCTGTGGTCTCACCAATGACCCACTCCCAGAACCTGTGGTATTCACTCATTTATTAAACAACTGTGTGCCAGGTATGGCTTGGGGCAATGGGGACTCAGTAGTGAATAGAAGAGACAAAAATCCCTGCCTTCTTGGAGTGGGAGGAGACAGACAATAAACAGGAGAAAATAAAGCAAACATACAGTGTATAAAAGATGATTATGTTAGGTAGATCTAAAAATAAAAATAAGGAGAGGGGAATAGAGGAGTCCAGAGGAAGGCTAGATGGGTGAGCTAGGGAAGGGTCTCTTTGCAAAGGTGTGAACGTAGGAAAGAATGGCAAGTGCAAAATCCTGAGGTAGAAGCTCACTCCCGGCACCATGAGGAAGAGCAGGGAGGTCTCTGTGGCTGGAGCAGAGTGAAGAAATAAGAGCAGGAGAAATCAGAGTGGGATTTGGTTGGAAAGCAGATCAGGCAGGGCTTGCAGAGCTTAGTAAGGACTTGGCTTTACTCTGTATGATGTGGGAAGTCATAGGAGGGTTTTGAATTGGGGAGTGACCTGGCACGTCTTAGTTTTAGCAGCATCACTTTGCTCTGACTGCTGGGTTGGAAATGGGCTGAAAGAGAGCAAGGGAGAATAATTAGGAGGCTACTGCAGAACCCAGGCAAGAGATGATCTCCTGGACCAGGATACGGTAGTGAAGATGGTGAAAAGTGGTCAAATCAGGATAGACTTTTAAAGTAGAGACATCAGGATTTGACAGATTATGAGATATGAAAGAAAGAAAAGACTTAAAGAATCTGACTAATCATTTTTCCAAAAAGGATATACAAATGGCCAACAGGTACATGAAAAGGTCTTCAACATTGCTAATCATCAGGGAAACGAAAATCAAAACCACAATGAAATATCACCTCACATCTGTTAGAATACTATCATCAAGAAGACAAAAGATAAGTGTAGATGAGGACGTGGAGAAAAAGGAACACTTGTGCAGTAATGGTGGAAATGGAAATTGGCACAGACACTGTGGAAAACAGAATGGAGGTTTTTCAAGAAATTAAAAATAGACCTACCATATAATCCAGCAGTCCCACTTCTGGGTATATATCTGAAGAAAATGAAATCACTATTTTGAAGAGCTACTTACCCACCCCACCGTGTTCATTGTAGCATTATTTACCATAGCCAAAGACATGGAAAGAACCTACATGTCCATTGACAGACGAGTGGATAAACAAAATGTGGTATATTTTTATATACAATGGAATATTATTCAGCCATGAGAAAGAAGGAAATCCTGCCATTTGCAAAAAGGTAGCTGGAACTTGAGGATATTATGCTAACTGAAATAAGTCAGACAAAAACAAATATTATATGGTTTCACTTATATGTGGAATCTGAAAAAATGTATCTCATAGAAACGGAGTAGACTGATGGTTGCCAGGTGTAAGGAAGTGGGGGAAATAGGTGAAGGCAGTCAAAGGATACAGACTTCTACTTATAAGATGAATAAGTTATGGGAATCTAATGTACTGCATAGTAATTAGGTTAACAATACTGTATTGTATACTTGGAAGTTGCCAAGAGGTTCCAGTCAAGATGGCAGAGTAGGTAAACACTGTACTTGCCTCCTCTCATGACCATATCAAAATTACAACTAAACCGTAAAATAGTAATCATTGAGAATCCCTGAAGTCTAGTTAAACAGAAAGAAGTCCTACAGTCAAGGACATACAGAAGAGGCCACTTCAAGACTGGTAGGAGGGGCAGAGACACGAACAGCCTGGTCCTACACCCTCATGTGGTGGTTAAAACTCAGGAGGAAAATCTCAGTTACAGAGGTTCCCCCGAGGAACAAGGGGTTCCAGTCCCACACCAGACTCACCAGCCCAGGGTTGCAGTGCCAAGATGAGAATTCCCCATAACTTCTGCCTGTGAAAACCAATGGAGACTGTGGCTGAGTAAGACAGAGAATGGCTGGATTCCCAAGTGTCCTCTTAAAGGGGATGTGCATGAACTTACTCATTGATGGACTCTTTCTGGGCTCCAGTTCCGGGGTAGCAGCTCAAGGGGCAACAGGGATAGGCAGGGAGGAAGTATGTTGTCTGGCTTTGAGGAGCAGCTCTGTCTGGGCAGGCACTACTTTGTTCCTTTGTTGAGCTCTCCCTGACCCAGAGTCTGAAAGCAGGTGACCACCATATCTGAATCTCCATCAACCTGGCTAACACCATTTGCCCGACACTGGTGACTACCTGAGACCTTGCCTCACCTGACTTGTGGGCCCACCCAACCTGCTTCCACCAGCTTTTCCATACAAACAGCCTGTCTTGGCTCATGCTGTGGACTTTCCTAAAATGTCTCAAAAGTTCACAAACTCCAAATAAGCATCACCTGACCTCAGCATGCCCTGTATCTCTTGCTAAGGAGCCCCAAGCCTGGCACTAGTGGCAGCTGGCCTTGGTTCACAGCTTAGCCTCTCCCAGGCACCTCCAAGCCCAGCACAAGTGCCAACCATCTGCAGATCACTGTGTATGTAGCTCATAGAAAGTAGCCCTGGACAGGGCACAGGCTGTGGCTGATCTTGGCCTGCAACAGAGTCCCTCCAAAAACAACCCAGAAAAACATATCTGGTGACCAGCTTCACACCACACCA
Organism: Rhinolophus ferrumequinum; assembly: GCF_004115265.2. Classification (NCBI taxonomy): domain Eukaryota; kingdom Metazoa; phylum Chordata; class Mammalia; order Chiroptera; family Rhinolophidae; genus Rhinolophus; species Rhinolophus ferrumequinum. The sequence goes on along the minus strand of NC_046292.1, from coordinate 68,893,973 downwards.
AAGCACCACCCAGCCACCTGCACAAAAGACACATCCAAAGGGCAGACTGGGCAAGAACTAAAGCAAATCCTGCTCCATTGGGTTAGCCCCTGCACAACAGCTCCTCTACATAAGGACGGTCAGTCCACACAACCAATCAGCCTGAGGATTGATCCCTCCCATTCATACACAAACAGCAACCAAGGCTCACCTACAATAGGAAGGCACACACAACACACATAAGGGACATACCTTGAGCACCCAGCTCAGGTGAACAAGGAGACTGCACCACTGTGCCCCACAGGACACCTACTACATAAGGACACCCTATTAAGACATAGCAGCTCTACCCAATACACAGAAACAACCACAGGGAGGCAGCCAAAATGGGGAGACGAAGAAACATGTCCCAAACGAAAGAAGAGAACAACACTACAGAAAAGAAACTAAATTGAATGGAGATAAACAATGTACCAGACACAGAGTTCAAACACTGGTTATAAGAATGCTCAATGATCTCAATGAGAACTTCAATAAAGGGATGGGAAACATAAAAATGGAGATAGAAAAATAAAAAATAACCAGTCAGAAATGAAGAATACATAACTAAAATAGAGACTACATTAGAGGGAATCAACTGTAGATTAGGTGAAGTAGAGAATGGAATGAGTGATTTGGAATATAAGGTAGCAGAAAACACCCAATCAGAAAAGCAAAAAGAAAAAAGAATCCAGAAACATGAGGATAGCTTAAGGGGCCTCTGGGACAAAGTCAATCTTACCAACATTCGTATCATAGGAGTACCAGAAGGAAAAGAGAAAGAGAAGGAATTGAAAAATTATTTGAAGAAATAATGATAGAAAACTTCCCTAACCTGGTAAAGGAAATGCACATACAAGCCCAGGAAACACGGAGTCCCAAACAATATGAATTCAAAGAGGCCCACAGCAAGACACGTCATAGTCAAAATGCCAAAGGTTAAACACAAAGAGAGAATCTTAAAAGCAGCAAGAGAAAAGCTGTTGGTTACCTACAAGGGAGCTCCTATAAGACCATCAGCTGATTTCTCAACAGAAACTTTGCAGGCCAGAAGGGATTGGCACAAAATTTTCAAAGTGATGAAAAGCAAGACCCTACAGCCAAGACTACTCTACCCAGAAGAGCTATCATTTAGAATCGAAGGACACATAAAGAGCTTCTCAGACAAAAAAAAGCTAAAGGACTTTATCACCATGAAACCAGTATTACCAGAAATGTTAAAAGGACTTTTTTAAGAAGCAAAAGGGGGGAGAGTGGCAGCAGGGAGATCAAAAATATGAATAATAATGTGGCAATAACTACATATCTCTCAACAATTACTTTAAATGTAAATGGATTAAATGCTCCAATCAAAAGACATAGGTGGCTGAATGGATACAAAAAAAAGACCCTTATGTATGCTGCCTACAGCAGACTCACTTCAGATTGAAATACACACAGACTGAAAGTACAGCCACTACCACATCCAGTCAAAGTTACTTGCTTTTCCCAGATGGAATCTTTCTTAGAATATTTTCTCATCACTTCTCAGCCTTTTGGCTAAGATCAAGTGTAGAATATTTTCTCTTCTTGTAGAGTCTACTAGATTTAAAATACTCTCAAAACAAAACTATATATATATATATATATATATATATATATATATATATATATATATATGGATATAAGTATAGGTATAGGTAAATATAGTTATATATAATATGTATTGATAAACTAGTAATTATTGCTAATTAATAATTATAATACATAGATACATAATATTTAACTATATATATCCTCACTCCTTTGTTGTTTTCAATAACAATGTGGAAATACTTCTGGCCTAGGATACAGCAATATAACTGTACCTATATTTATAACTATATCTGTATATCTATACCTGTATCTATGTCTATATATTACTCTCTCAAGAGGCATTAGCCTCCTCTTTGCTGACAAGCACTTTGCTTTATGCATTACGTACGTAAAGGATATTTACTACTAGATCCCATTGTTTTTGCTGGGCCCAGGCAAGACTGTGGGGAACCCGGTTATGGGTTATATGCCAGGTATGTTGCCAAGGCCATCGCCACTGAATGAAGCTGGGCAGCAACCCCAAGTCTTATCCTGGTCCAAACAACAAGCCAAAAGCAAGGAGGTAATTCAGAGGCAGGAAAAACGTACGCCAGGATTGTAGAATTGGTCCTGCTATTGGCTATCTTTCCCCAAAAGGAGCTGCCAGAGCAATTAAAAATCAAACAAAAGAGAGGCCATGCACACACAGAGGGCCCACCTCAAGGTTCTGGAAAAGAGACCCCGAGGGGAAAATAAAATTTAGGTTTGTTGAACCCACTGTAGAGCTGACCCAGGATTTAAATTGATTCCACAATTTATTGCAGTTTAATTAGCAATCACAAGAGACCACGTGTTGTTTACTCTCTTGTTAGGAGCTCTAGCTGGAAACAAATACCAGAGAGTCTTAATAAGGATGAGTTATATTTACTGTTTTCCATTTTACAGTCTTGTTATAATCATCACAGGAAGAGATTCATTTAGTGCTCATCTGTTCTTGGTATGACATTTGTTGACCACTAGGGTGACATAAAATCAGAACATACCCCATAAGCCAAGAAAGCACCCCTCCCCCACCCCACTCTATGCTTGCTCCTTCATTGTTTTCAATAATATAATTTAATGTGGAAATACTTCTGGCTTAGGTTAGATGACATGAGTTCTCATGTGTCATTGTCACCCAAAATGCAACTAAGTGACTACTGTTTGCTATTTGTTTAGAGCAGAATAATGCTACAAACAGCAGACAGCTACATTTATATGTGCCACCCAACATGGAAACATCAGCCATGTCACACAGCCAAGGTGTCCGTCTGCTGCAGTGTACACCCATTGACTCAGGCCACCCATCTGATGGGTTAAAATAATTGCTTTATTTCATTTTATATTTTTAGGTTAACAGAATATTAGTTCTTTTTAATGACATTTCCCTAGGGCCAGAGGTTTTGGGGTTTCCAAACAGCTCTTGCTATTATTATTCAAGCAGGAAGAACCCTGAACTTCTACTTGTGGCATGGGAGTCTCTGGCACAATGCATTTCTTTGCGAGCACTCTGGTCCAGGTTCCTCCCAGGGAACATTGTAAAATACTTGGTAAATACCACTGTGTATTATTTCTGTGATTCCCATCAGTCATCCCAGCTCTGCCCTTGGATTGGGCACCCCGGCAGGTAATCGAGCTCATTATCTCAACTCTAAAGGGTATTTCATTAAACAAAGTAGGAGGACTTGATTCCAAAAGGCCACCCTCAAAAAAGGAATGTTTTGTGTAACCTGAATACTGTACATACCCTTTTAAGGCTTTTCATGCAAAATGGACTTTTTTTCCCCAAAAGTAGGTAAAGTAAGTGCCATTGTTTATTCACTTTTTTTTCTTTTTAACCCAGTTTTTCCACCCAGTCACAGAGGCACCACTCTGATGCTCAGAGTTTTAATTAAACCTTGCTCCCTGTTAAAAAGCTGCTATTGTTCTTTTCATTTAAATAGGATTCTTCTTAGATCTTTAACAAGACCACAAAGGAGTAATAAATCTAAGTAATTGTCCTTATTAAGAGGAGATTATTCTCACAAGACTATAACAGTCACCAAAGTAACTAAAGCCACTTGCAGATAGCACATAGAGTATCCTCCTCCTACCAAAATACAGAAATGCCTCGTTAGTCACTTTCTTTGCAGTTCAAATTAAATTAGATGGCATTCTGTTTATTTTTCATATATTTTGCTAACAGAAAGGGATTTTCCCTATGATGATATCAATCAGGAAACCTCAAGTCCAACTACATTAAGTTCGTGGGTTAGAAATGACCTCTCCTTCCCTCCTTCCTTTCCTTCTTTTCTTCCTTCATTTCTTAGCTGATAATTGAATTCCTACAATGTCAGGCACTCTGCTAGGCATTAGTGGTTCAAAGGTGAAGGATATAGTCAACTGGATGGTACATTATCCATTCATCTAATATTTACGAAACATCTCTGTGCAAGATTCTGTAGTAGGGGCTGAGATTTCAGAAGGAAAAAAGCCAGACACAGATCCTGCCTTCTTGAACTTGGAATGTTGCAGGAATGTAGAGGTGAACCCAATAATTAATTAATTGCAACCATGGCAAAAAGTTATGAAAGAGAGGACAGCGTGCCACGTGAGCATGTTCCAGGAAGTTAGAAGCAGGCTCCTCAAAATTATCCACTTAGTTTGCTCTATTACAGATGATCAGACCTCTGCTTTCCTATCCTACCGTGTTTCCCTGAAAAAAGACCTACTCCAAAATAAGCCCCAGTTAAGATAGCCAGATGGACACAGTTAATACATTATGACGATGTTCCAGAAGATGACATGACTGTATTTGAATAAATGTAGATTGTTGTACATGAAAAAATAAGATGTCCCCTGAAAATACACCCTAATGCGTCTTTTGGAGCAAAAATTAATATAAGACCCGGTCTTATTTTCAGGGAAACACGGTAAAAACTGCCAGGGAAGCTTACTCATTTCCCAAGTTCTTATGTAGGCAGTGGCTCCTGATGTTTTCAGTTTTTATTTAAACTAACCTACCTTGGTTAGAGAAAGCTAATTTAACATGTCTAGAATAGAGCTGTCAACAACAACAAAAAAATGGCCAATCTTTATTTCAGTAGTGTACACATGTATGCAGATGTATATACACAGGTGTCTGCCAAGAAACAGAAGCTTTGAGGAGCTTGGGGAGGCAGCTTTACACCAAAAAAAAGTGAATATATTGGCTGCCAAACTTATGGGCTCTAGTCTTGTTTTTCAGATCTTGAGGACACAGCGCATATCATCTCAGCTCTTCTCCATACTTCATGTTGAGTATACTGTGATTTCTTGTATGGGAATTGCTAATAAGAACTGATAAGTTTGTTGCCTCCAAAATTGCGAGTAACATAGAAATTGTGGGTGTTACTTGCAAAATTTGTTCTCGGCACGCAAAAGAGAAGCAACCTAGAACTGTGCAGAGATGAGGATTGAAACCTTGCCCTTTGTAATGGAAGATTTCCATCACATGACAATAGAAAAAATGAGCTCTTTTTCACCCACTCGATCAGTCAGAAAGTTTTCTTGAAGAGCAAGATGTGCAGTCCCTCTGCTGGAATCCTTGACTTGTGGCTACCACTGCCTTTGTGGATTGTCCATGGGCTGGTCTGGATTGCTGCCCTGCAGACTCAGAACTTTAACAACCCAGCAAGAGCAGATCCATCTTTGGTGGTAGACACTCATTAGCCAAGTAGTGAGACTGAAAGATAGAGGCAATATGTCAGGGTATTAATTGGAAAGTAACTGTCGTAGGGACCGAAGTGCTCAAAATTCTACATGACCAGTGCATTCTTTTCCTGAAGCCAGACTCTAAGTCATGATCAGAAGACTGTTTGGTGGTCCGAGGTGGGTAGAGTAGAGAGAGGGTTATGGAATCAGAACAAGAACACTTAGATGACTTAAAAGTTCGGTGAAATCAACTAATACTGACTGATGCTTCCATCTGGCAAATGGAGCTCAAACTAACTGGGGCTAGAAGATTAGAACTCAACTGGCCTCAACCCTCTGCGTTAATCTTCACGTTACAGATGCCTTTGCCAATGGAATCCAGTGATTCAGTTTGTTGAGTTAGACCCCCTTTAACCTGGATGTGTTTTCCCCAAGCAGCTCTTTGCTATATGAGAGAGCAGCCTCCTGAGAGCCTTTTTGAAATCTTAAATATAAGGCTACTTCCTCTTTACCAAGGGATAATTTTTTAGGAAAAAAAAAATCCTCATCTTATATTTGAGCATATATGATAAACATTTATAATTAAGAATCAATAATTAATTATGTTCCAGAATCATGACCACCATAAGGTAAAATTCCTTTCCATGGCTTTCTATTGCTTCTGAAAAGCTTGGTTTTTGGAAAAAATAAGATGATACAGTATTGGTTGACGAGAGAAAGTGAAGGAAAAGGGTTCCTAAAAAATAGTTTAAGTAAGTAAAGAGAAAATAGAAGGGCACTGAAGACAAATGTACCTATTTCATTACTTTGGGATCTAGCCGCAGTTCCTTTGCACTGACAGTCAAGGCCCTTTGCTTATCCATCAGCACATGTCCCTGACTCTCCCCTTTTCCTGGGCATCCAGGGCTATATAGCTGCTCTTCTAGGGGACACATTCTTCCTTTATATATGTTATACCTTCCTTGCATTGCTAGTGAGGCTTTAAATTGCTAGTTGTGGCTCTTCCAGTGACTGGGTGCTTCTCTCTGATGTTTATCTTATTGTTCGGCTCTCAAAAGGCAGTCTTACTTCCTGGTTCTTAGAGAAGTGGGGGGAGGTGAGGTGTACCCTAGTGGACTCCCAATAGGAACTATCGTCAGAGCAGACTTCTAGTTATCTACGTGAACAGGGTTTGGGTTAGGGCAGGTACCAGAATGTGTGTGTGTGAAAACACATACACTCATACTTCCTCTTCTGTAATCTCTATTTTGAAACTATTTTGAGATGCTGTAATGAGAAAATTCTTTTGAATGAAAATATGATTACCTAAAGTAACATAGGGAAAATTGTGCATTTTCTCTAAGCTTAATAGAGTTATTATAACTTTATCTAAGACAACTCAGTACAAACAGATTTTCAGTGACAAATATTTGCTGGTAATGATCAGAAAACTACCGAGTGCTTTAGGTCTAGCCAGAGAATGATGTCTTTACAACTTAACATTGACCTGCAATATAGGATATGCCACATACTCTGGGCTTATTTATGGGTCCCCAGAAAAATAGGGCGGATTTGTCTTTCTAATAGTGCCCTTCACAGAATTCTTGCTACATATGTTGCTGCATTTCTCGTATGATTAGATCTATTTCTTGATGAGCAAAGAGGCTATCTCTCCCCCATTTCTCCCTGTCCTGATACACAGCTTTCCTGAGGCTCTAGGCAGGAGAGGGGCAATTGAGAACACCTGTGCCAAACAGTCTCTGGTTTAATGACTATAGATATATACAAAAAATAGCCTGGTAGATGGGATAGGATAATTGTAGAAAGAATGGAAAATGACCTTTTTGTTTTAAAATTGTCCTCAATGGAAGTGGCTCCCCTACTATGTGTGGCAGAGGCTGTTTGTGCTCCCTCAGACCCACAGGTATTAATGCCATTTTAGGGCCTGTCCCCTGCAATGCCCTGCAGAACTTCCATGGTCCCTGGTTTTGCCATTTCAATGCCTGGAGCAAAGGACTCTGATATGTCACAGAGCTGGAACCGTGAACTCATGACTTAGTCACCAAAACCTGTGACATTCACACTAGACTTTCTGTGAATGAAGAATAGCTTTCATTGTGTTAAGTTGCTGAGATTATCTGTTATCACACTTAACCTAGCCTAGCCTGACTGTGGGAAGCAGGCGAGCCCTGTGAGTAAGACGCTGCCAATACTGTCATGGATTTCATCCGCAGGCACATCTGTCCTCTTTGTTCTGATATATGAACACACGATGCACCTACCACCCAGGACATTTTTTCTCTGGGAATCCAGCCAGCTCCCTACTTTCTAGCATATTTGTAAATGATTTTCTTATTAAATAAATATTCCAGATGGAAAAGCCCATCAGCTCTAATATTGTACCCCAAATTACCTGGGGCCTATTGTAGGTAGAGTCTGCTTTAAGGCTGGGTCTGAGCCAAGCTTGAACCCATGCGTAAGCCAGTGCCTGGCACATATCAGATTCTCCACAAACATTAATTGAACATCCGGATCCTGAGGGACAAGCTAGAAACAAAGTCAAGAGTTAGGAGCTGGCAGAAAGTGTAGTGGAACAGAAAGGAGCAATCTGACTAGAGTGCTGGCAGAGCCATGGCCGCCTGCATTGACAGGAGAGGGCTGCATGGCTTATTAAGATATATCCCAGGGGTGCCAAAAAAATCTATACAAGTGGACATTTTGGCCAACGTTGCTCAAGCAGTAGTTCGCCATAATGAGAAGTGTCTGGATGTTGATGGGAACCACTTTGAGCACCTCTTGTAGTTGCAGAAGTCAAACATGACTTGTATTCATCTTTTGTTATTGGTGTGTACTGAGTATTACAATTTTAATTTGTTTTCCTTTCTTAAAATGTGTATACATTTGTTTGGCACCCTATGTACATATTCTTAAGCCCAGTTTTAGCTTCACAGCAAAATTAGACAGAAAGTACCGAGAGTCCCATAGACCCCCTGAACCCCCACACACACAGCCTCCCCCATTATCAACACCCCTCACCAGAGTGGTGCATGTGCTACAATTGAATCTAAACTGACACATCATTATCACCCAAAGTCCATAGTTGACATTACTCTTAACCCTTGATGTTGTACATTCTGTAGGTTTTAACCAATGAATAATGACATGTATCCACCATTATAGTATTAAACAGAATAGTTTCACTGCCCTAAAAATCAGAGGTACATTTTTACAGTCAACACAAATAAACAACTTCATCCACAGCTTTCTTTTAGGAGGCATTTTCCCAGCATACAGCCAAAAGACTCCAAGAATGCTTCAGATATCCATATGGGAAAGGAAAGCCCATCTAGGATCCTGGCAGATGTGAATGGAGCCTGTGGCTCCATTCCCAGCGTTCTCTGGAGTTTAGCTTGAGAAAATAATTTGAATCCTATAGGATCAGTGATCTCACTCATTTGGACTACAGTAAATCTCTTCTATATTACTGCTCAGCCTCTGAGAATATTATATTGGGTCTCATTTTATTAAAGAATGTCATGCATACCCAGAAGTCGCTGTTTAATTTTTAGCTGCAAGATACAATTTTGAAAAACCATTACCTAGAAAGTGCAATAATCAAACAATGTAATCAGGAATGTTAAACCTTCTTAGAATATTATTTTAAATGTTTTCCAGTTGGAAGCAAGAGTTGACAAGGATGTGTGTGACTTGGTCGGCTTTCTAATTTGTCAAAGCATCTACACTTTCCAACAAGATATATTTGTTAAAATATGATTTTTCTCTGCGTGATTGTTTTGAAACTATCAAAAATGCAAAATCCTTAAACAAATAAGATAGATTTGCATTTTCTATTCATTACAGCCTAAGAGTTAGGATTAAATCACTTTAAGAGACACAACTGAATCCTTTCTCAGAGGATGCAGACGGTCCACATATATCACCAATTGCCTTTCTGGCGGCTCTGTGAGATCAGACTCATAAATTTTGTGACATATGGAAAGTATCAGAAAACTACAGCATGCATTTTAAGAGGGCTCAGGAAGCAGGACCCACACTGTCGTGAAACATCCCTGGTAATTCATCCTTTCTTCCCATCACCCACCCATGAATCTCTACAGAAAGGGCCAGCCAGTGGCTGGGAAGCTCAGTGGTGATCAGCTATTTGGGGCAATGTGCCATGCTCTCTGCCCAAAGGGGAGATACTGGGTCACAGTTCAGTGCCCCAAGAAAGATGTCCTCTTTTATGACTCCAATATCTAGCACATACAATTCCTCCTCTCTGTAATACCATTCTATCCCGATGACTTGCCCATCTGTTCCCACAAACTTCAGACCTACCCCTCTCTCAGCACTTGTTTCATTGTACTGTCACTTACACATCTGTCTTCACTATGGGGTCTTGAACCTATGGAAGCCAGGGCCTAGGTCTTATTGTCTTTGTGTGCCCTGAACTTAGCAGGTGCATAGCAGGTTAATGGATGAATGTGCTCACTTGCTTGGGGTGCCTGGGGCTGGAGCAGAGATTGATCTTAGCTCCTGGCTTCTCTTAGTCACACTAGCTTCATGACCTTAGGCAAAATACCTGACCTTTCTATGTCTCAGTTTCCTTGTCTATAAAATAGGAATGGTAATGGTGACTACCTCATAAGATGCTGTGAATATTGAATGATTTATACATGTATTATTATACTTGATAGATTGCAATCCATAAATCTTATCTAACAAAGTGCTCAAAAAAAAGTGAGCTCTCAAAACACGTGAGCTGTCCTTATCAGTCATTTCAAATGGCCCTGTTGAACTCCCTGCAATAGCCCAGGGCTCTCCTCCAAGTGAGTAAGGGAGGGGAACTGGATTTACTTGGAGGAGTGATTTGCTGAGGGTCTCGAGAATTCTGGTAAAGAGATACAGGGATTATTTTTTTCTGGAGTGGGCCTTCCTTAGCTGTTTGAGTTACAGAATAGTAGGACTTAATCAACGTCTGCTTGATGAAAAGAAGACCAGAAACACAATCTTCACAATTCTCCTCAGTGCCGTCTCTAAGGGGTTTTTGAATGACCCTGGAAAGGGTAGAAAAGTCTGGACCTGGCCTTGGTCGGCACTTCAGGCTCTAATGTCCCTGAAAGTCCACAGATTCAAGGAGGATTCTGTGAAGGGAAGTGGGGAAATGATGACCATGAAAGCAGTGAATTCCGCTTTGTGGGAAGGTTAGGGAGAAGCTTGGCCACCATTTGAGGTTAGTTAGTGACCTCAGAGGCAGAGACTATCAAACCTCAAACATTTCTAAGCAAAAGGAAAAGGGATGTTTGGAAGAAAGAGAGTGGGCATGGGTAGAGCTTAGATAGAGGTGGAAAGTTGTCATAGACATGGAAGTAGGTCTCTCCATCCTCAGACCTTCCTGCCCACTGAGCAGGGGGCTGTGAACTGGGGAAGCAAAAGACATCTGGGTGTTGTCTGGGGGTGGGAGAAAATGGAAAATAAGAACAAACCACCCTAGAGATGTTTTCACTGGAGACTCTTCCAAAAATAAAGAGGCCCTCAGCCATGAGGGAAGAGCTTCTGTGATGTTGGTCCTGAGTGTAGAGACAGGTGACCCAGGAGCAGGTCCCTGTTCTCTGTCTACTTTTGCGGGGCCTTTGGATGGTCACTTACCCTTGCTGAGCCTTACTCTTCCCTTCTGTAAAATGGAGTTAATATATCTCTCTCACAGAGCCATTGTTAGTCTCTAATGAAATAAGGTTGCTGGTGTGTTCTGAGAGCTGTAACATAATAGATTAATAGAAAACATTTTATTTATAATAATCAGTATTTACGATGGCTTAAAGACTTCTAGGTGGACAGAACTGAGGCAGGTTTGGTCTTTAGAGGCCAGCAGCCATGGTATCAATGGAGGGAGAGTCCCACCAGCTGGGATGTCCCTTTCCAAACTGGCCTCTCTCCCTCCTCCTCCCTCCTCAGCCTGGATAAGACTGGTAGTATAAGATGATGGCTGAGGGTATGGGAGACCAGACTGTCTACATTTGAACCCTGTCTCTGTCAGCAAGTAGCTTCATGGCCTTAGGCAAGATACTTAGCCTTTCTATACCTCAGTTTCCTCATCTATAAATTGGGGATGATACTGGTGCCTACCTCATAGGATGCTGTAAACATTAAATGGCTTATTACATGTATTATATGGAAAATGATATCTAACAAAGTGAGCTGTCAAACATGTGAGCTGTCTTTATCAGTTATGGTCACATCATTCCAAATGGCCCAACTTCATTGACTTCCCTCATTCAAAACCATTGGGATATTTCCACCCTGGCAGGCTAGCCAGAAAGCTGTGAAGAAAAAAAAAAAAAAAAGCCTTCGAAATCTCTGCAAAAATGAAACTGTCTTCTTGGGAAGGGAGAAAATGAGGTGGTTGCTGACCACAGGTGGCTGGTATGATTCACTCAGAACCAAAACCAGAGTTGTCCCCTGATCATCCAATCTGACTTCCTATTGAGAAAAGCCCAGATCCTCCACTACTTTTGATCAGTGGGATCAGCTCTCTTCTCCTAATGCTCCTGTAGTGAAGAAGCATATACCTAAAGGCTGGAAGGGACTGTAGGAGATCACTCAGGCCAATGGGATGGTGGGGGTTCCTGGGGAGAAAGATAGTTGAGGAAGTTCTGTTCTTGAGGGGGAAAGCCACTATCTGCTTTCCAGGGCCAAATGCAGGACAGAAAATGGACCCCCTGTACTGTTGAAGGGAGGATTGATAGTATATTCCAGCAGTGCCATACATACTCATTGAGCACTTACCACAGTCCTGTGCCATTAAGAATCTCACAGTTTAGTAGAGGGAGGCCCCTAGCAAACCGATCGTTGCAACATGATGTGGTTAGAGCCACGTTGTGGGTACTCATGGGATTCTGTGGGAGCCCAGAGCAAGGACAGCAGGATAGCGTGGGGGCATCTGTGGAAGATACTTGGGAGGAGCTGGTGATGCTTGAGCTAACTGTGGAAGGAGAAAAAGGAGTAAACTCAGGGAGGCAAAATGGAAAGACCTTCCTGTCAGAGTGAAGAAGATGAACAAGCAGAGGCTAACGTGCCAGGATTAGTGGAAGCAGATGAGACTGGAGACTGGGGACCAGAGGAGACAGGGCCTCATGTGCTGTGGTAAGGACTTGAGCTTGGAGAATGAGAGCCATCAATAGGGTTTACAGCAGAGGAACCGTGCAATCAAATGTGCAATCCGAAGAAGTCATTCAAGGGCTGGCTGGGTGGAGGATGGATTGGAGTTGGCAGGCCTGGAGGATGTTCTTCGGTTTGCTACCTTGAGGCTTGTCCTCAAGGTAAAATGTGCAGATATGAGGCCTGGTACTGCGGCAGCTGTTCTCTAAGATGAAGAAAGTCAGCCCTAGGACAAAGCGGGCCATGCATAGCAGAAAACATCAGAAACACAGACCCAAGGCCCTGATGACTAGGTGAAACCAGATCGAACCAGATGTGAGACGCATATCTCTCTCCCCAGAACAAACCTCTGGACTTTTCAGTTACATGAGCCAATAAATTCCCTTTGTTTATAAAGTTTTTGTCTTGGTCTCTAAAGCTCAGAGCTCAGGGGCAACCATCTAGGGCACAGTGGCCAGAACTGACCAGCTCTAAACATGTGAAAAAACATCACTAGGAATTTTTCCTGACATCATTTTAGAAAACTGAACAATTGTTTTAAATTAAAACAAGTTTGCAAAGCTCTCTGCTAGATCGGACTTACCTCTCAAAACTGCTTTTCTGGGTCCCCCTAAGGCAGGGGTGTGCTACCACCTGCTGGTTACAAGGCAGAACGTGCCCCAGAAAGTAAACAGAGTTAACGCGCCGGAAAAGGCCTCCAGGAGCAGCGTGGGAAATAGACAGGGGAAGTTCATTCTCTGCTAATGCATATTTGTGAGCTGTTTGAATTTTGGTTAGCATGTGTTATTTTTATAATCAGAAAAAATACAGATATTCACTTTGGGAAATATAGTATTTCGTATCTATGACGTTTATTATACGTCGCTGTTTTCACCAATACCTGCCATTTCTTTGAAAAGCAACGAACTACAGCAACCAAATGACAGCAAAAACCCTTCTTGTTCTCGTTTTCTCTGCACATCTGGATGCGCACGTGCACGCGCACACACGCACACGCACACTGCCCCTACTAACTCTGTAGCCACTGCATTATTCCTGCTTCCAGGGCAGGCAGCCAGCCCATTTCTAGCATATTAGATCTTCTAGGCAGAAGTCAGACCCCAGTCCAGGGTCTCTAATCAGGAAACACTTATCAATATCTCCATGTGTTCTCCATAGAGATCTCTCTCTCTCTCTCTCTCTCTCTCTCTCTCTCTCTCTCTCTCTCTCTCTCTCTCTCTCTCTCTCTCTCTCTTTCAGCTTGATATGAGGAATAGCCACAGACTCCCTCGCACCAACCCTTGGACAGATGAGTCTTGGCATCAGCTCACTCTGAAAGTTCTCTTTGCAAATCCTCTTTTCCTTTTCCTCGTGGTTAAGGAATTTAAGAGTTGTTCTTGATGCTGCTTTGAAATTTCTGCAGAGTGGCCCCTTTGGAATTTAATATCTATTATTTTCATGTCTCAACCAAAACTGAGATAGTCAGAACCCCATCATAAATGCTGTTACAAATTCCCTCCTGGTCTCCATTTGAAGGGGACTTGACCAGGAACAGGAGACTGCAGCAGCTTTAGCCCACCAGCAGGTGGCACTCCAATCAGCTTTATTGCCAGAGCTCCACCTAGGACGGATGGTGCCAGTGACTCCCATCACCTTAACCTGCAAACCCTCCCTCTGCTACAGTCCCCCTTCAGACTGCCAAGCGTTCGCTGAGATGTTGTCTGGGCTTTGGCCTTTCCTCCCCAATAATCTCTGAAACTCACAGAGGCTTTGGTACCTGCCTAGCTCCTGCTGGTCGGCTCCCCCAGGTATTACTGCTGGCTGGGGCTGACTTGGCTAAGCATTTTCCTCAAGGACTTTCACAGCCATCTTCAGCTCTGCATGAAAACACCTTATATGACCACTCTCTTGTACCAAACTTGAATATTCCAGGTCCCTTAGGACATGGCACCCTGGACTGTCAAACTCATAGGAATTCACCTTATAGCCAAGCTAGTTTTCCCTGGCCCCTTTCTAGCTGGTCCAAAAGCCTCTTCTTCTCTTGAGGCAGAGGCTGCTCCCTCATATGCCCAGAGATATGAATTTCTAACCTAGAGTCTGCAAGGTCCAATATGATCTGGGGCCACTCCAACCTCATCTCTTACCCTTCTTTCTCCAGCCTTCCCCACCAACCACACTGACTTTCCTCCTTTCCTCAAACAGATATGTTCAAAGTGCGGGAAACCAAGCTCACACCTGCCTCAGGGCCTTTGCACTACTGTTCCCTCTGGCTCTGCACTCCATTTCATGCCCACTCCTATCTTCCCATTTAGGTCTCACATGTCACATCCTCAGAGAAGCCTTTCCTGACTATCTAGACTATCAACTGCCATCGCACTCTATGCTCCTCTCCTATTTCTTCACATACTTGTCACTCTCTGAAATTGTCTTATATTCTTTTTATTTACTTGTGTATTATCTACACAGATAATGAACTGTACCTAGAATATAAGCTCCATGAGGATGGAGACCTCGTCTGTCTTCTTCACTTGCTATATCCCCAACATCTAACACAGAGCATGGCAAGAGAGATCCAAGGTGGCTGAGTAGATAAACACTGTGCCTGCTTCCTTCCATGAGCACATTAAAATTACAACTAAATTATAGAACAATCAATCTAGAGAACCCTCTGAAGTGTGGCTGAACAGAAGCTTTATAATTAAGGATATAAAGAAGAAGTGACATCAAGACTGGTAGGAGGGGTGGAGATGCGAAACAAGCAGGCCCCAAACCTCTTTGTGGTGGTTGAGAACTGGGAGAGATATCTCAGCTACGGAGACTGCCCCCTGAGTACTGAAAGACCTCAGCCCCATACCTGCCTTCCCAGCTCAGAGTACTGGAGCCAGGAAGAGGAGCCCCCCACAACATCTGGTTGTGGAAAAGAGTGGGGATTCCAACCATCCAGGTGGGACAGAAAGCTGTGGGAAACCCGGACGTCCTCTTAAACGGCCCACGCACAGACTCACTTGCAGGCACTCACCTTGGGCTCCAGTGAAGGAACAGTAACTCGGGAGGTATCAGAAGCATACGGGGGCTGATTGAGGTGTGTGGTTTAGGAGGAAGGACAGGAGGGACAGTCCCCATTTTCCCTGTGTGGGCCTTCTCCCGTGCAGCCGGCAGGCAGGCACCATCTTTCCTGTGTTGAGCCCGCCCCCACAGGCCAAATCTGAATCTGATTGGCCTAGTGAGCTTTGTTGCTCCAGCCTGCTGATTCCCTGAGACCTCACCCCACCCAACTCACCCAACACCAGATGCAACTTTCTCTGAGAGTAGTCAGCCCCACCCACATTGCACTCTTTTTTGAAAAACTATTGGAATCCAAAGGACCCAGGTGAGTGGCAGCTGGCCTTAGTGTGCTTTGAGACTTTTGCTGAGTAACTCCAGGCTCAGCACTGGCACCACACCAGAGTCTACATTAACCTGTTGATCACAATTCTTCCCACTCTAGTGACTCCATGAGACCCTGCCTCATCTAACTCATGTACTGCATGAGGTTTTATCAGGGGCTGAACCTTAAGAGAGCCAGCAGGTGGCAGCAGGCCTCAGGGTTTCTTGCATTTCTGTGGAGCTACCTCAGGCCTGGTACTGGTGGCAGCTGTTCTCAGATCGCAGTGTGGCCTCTTCCACATGCCTCCAGGATTAACACAGGCAGCAAACAACAGTGGATCACTTTGTAGCTCCTACTAGGTAGTTCCCAGCAGGTCAGAGGCAGTGGGTGACCTGGGCTTGAACCAGAGCCCTCATAAGTAGCCCCAGAACCAACATACTTGGAGGTTGGCTTCAGACCAGCAGAGCACCACCTAATTAGCCCCACAAAGTAGCCCACCCAAAAGGGCAAATCTCACTCAGTGGGATAAGCCCCCTGCACAGCAACCTGTAAGTTGTGGACATGGCCAAATCCCACAGCCAATCAGCCTGAGGGTCTATCCTACCTACTGACATGCCCAGAGCAATCAAATCTCAACTATAACACAAGGGCACACACAATCCACACAAGGGACACTCCTGGAGTACCTGGCTTAGGTGACCAGGGATACTGTGCCAGGGCCACACAAAGCATATACTACATAAGGCCACTGACTAAAATAGGGAGACATAGCAGATCTGCCTAATACATAGAAACAAACAGACAGGCAGACAAAATGAGGGAACAAAGAAATACATCCCAAATGAAAACTCCAGAAACAGAAGTAAACAAAATGGAAGCAAGCAACCTACCAGAGGCAGAGTTTGAAACAATGGTTGTAAGAGTGCTCAAGAAACTTAGAACTTCAACAAAGAGATAGCAAGCATAAAAAAGAACATAGAAACCATAAAAAAGAACCAGTCAGAAGTGAAGAATATAATAACTGAAATGAAGAATGCAGTAGAAGGAATCACCAGCAGACTGAATGAAGCAGAGGATTGAATCAGTGATTTGCAGGACAAGAGAACAGAAAACACCCAGATGGAATAGCAAAAAGGTAAAAGAATCCAAAAAAAAAAGGAGGATAGATTAAGAGACTTCTGGGACAACATCAAGCATAACAACATTTGCGTCATAGGAATAACAGAAGAAGAGAGAAAGCAAGGGATTGAGAATCCAACTGAAGAAATAATGACTGAAAACTTTATTAACCTGGCAAAGAAAATAGACACGTCCAGGAAGTGCAGAGAGTCTCAAAGATGAACCCAAACAGGCCCACACCAATTCACATTATAATTAGAATGACAAAGGTTAAACACGAAGAGAGAATCCTAAAAGCAGCAAGAGAAAAGCAGTTAGTTACCTACAAGGGAACTCTGATATGGCTATCAGCTCATTTCTCAACAGAAACTTTGCACGCCAGAAGGGATTGGCACCAAATATTCAATATGATAAAAAGCAAGGTCCTACAACCAAGACTACCCAGCAAAGCTATCATTTAGAATCTAAGGACAGATGAAGAGTTTTCCAGACAAGGAAAATCTAAAGTAGTTAATTACCACCAAACCAGTATTACAAGGAATGTTAGAGGGACTTCTTTAAGATGGGAAAAAAAAAAAAAAGATCAAAGTTATGAATGATAAAATGGCAATAGCTACGTGTCTATCAACAATTATTTTCAATGTAAGTGGATTAAGTGCTCCAATCAAAAGACATAGGGTGGCTGAATGGATAAGACAACAAAACCCTTACATATGCTGCATACAAGAGACTCACTTCAGATTGAAAGAAACACAGAGACTGAAAGTAAAGGGATGGAAAAGAATATTTCATGAAAATGGAAACAAACAAACAAAAAACATAAAAATACTTATACCAGACAAAATAGACTTTAAAACAAAGGCTATAATGAGATAAAGAAGAACCCAGTAATCCTATTTCAGGGTATTTATCTGAAGAAACCCAAATGCTACGTCGAGGGGACATGTGCATCTGTATGTTCATTGCAGCATTGTTTACAATGGACAAGATGTGGAGGCAGCCTGGGTGTCTGTCGATGGGAGAATCGATAGAAAGGAGTTGGTACATATATACAATGGAATATTGCTCGGTCATGGAAGGAAATGGGTTCTTGACATCTGTGACGGCATGAATGGACCTAGAGGGTTCTGTGCTGAGTGGTGTGTGAGACAGAGAAAGACAGATGCAGTGTGATTTTGCTTATATGTGGAATCTAAAGAACAAAATGAACAAACAAAACAGGAACAAACTTATAGATACAGAGAACATATTAATGGTTCCCAGATAGGAGGGGGATTGGGGTTGTGTGAAAAGAAGAGGAAGGGAGTAAGAAGTACAAATTGGTCGTTACACAGTAATCATTGGGACGTGAGGTATAGCATAAAGAATATAGTTAATAATGTTGCAATAACTATGTATGGTGTCAGATGGGTACTAGATTTGTTGCGGTGATAGAGGGGAGGGGGCTAGAGGGCAGGGTGAAAAAGGTGAAGAAGGGATTAAGAAGCACATACTGGTAGTTACAAAATAGTCATGAAGATGCAAAGTAAAGCACAGGGAATATAGTCAGTAATGTGGTGATAACTATGTGTAGTACCAGGTGGGTACTAGACTAGTCAGAGGGATCATTCCTTAAATTATATAAATGTCTAACCACTATGCTGTATACCTGAAATTAATATCAAATAATATTGAATGTAAACTGTAATTGAAAATTTTAAAAAGGGGAGAAAAGCTGAAGAGGAATAAGAGGCCCAAGTCTCCAAGTATAAAACAAATAAGTCATGGGGATGTGATGAAGCATAGGGAATATAGTCAATAATATTGTGATAGCGTGGTACAGTGTCACATGGTTGCTGGACTTATCATGGTGATCACGTCTTTAGGTAAGTAAATATTGAATTACTATGGTGAATTACACCTGAAACTAATAGAATATAGTACGTTAGCTATATTTTTAATGAAAATCTTTTTTAAAAAGAATTACAATGTCAAAACAAACAAACAGCATAGCATTAGTGGGGACTCAATCAGTATTTGTTAATGAATCAATGAATGAAGGGTGCCGCAGGCCAACCTGCCTGAGTGTCACACCCCTGTACCTTCACTTCAGTTCAACTGCATAAAACAGTGTGACAGCCTCTGAACCTAACTACATTTCTTAGGCCTCCCCTTGCTTGTTCATAGAGCCTCCAGTTGCCCTTAGAAGCCACCCGTCCCACTATTTGAACAGTCTTCAATTTTAACCCACTCTACTGCCAGGTAGTACCTGCCTTTTCCTCTAGTCCAATTCTGGGCTGAGGTTGCTGAGGCCCACAAGCCCCATGAAGCACCGCCAGGCCTTGCCAGAGTAGCCGTCCTGCTCAGATGTCCCCCCATGTTGTGTGATGTTGCCCTTCACTGAAGCCATGGCCCTGGGCACTGAGGACTCCATGGCGTGGGCAGGACCCTACCCCTGCCCTTGTCTTAACCTGTGCTGTGTGACCAGCATGTTCTTTCCCGTTTTGTTCATCTCTCGTCCTTTAGGAGTCAGCATTAATGACTGCTATGAACTGAATGTTTATGGGCACCCCCCGCCCCCCAAATTCATACGTTGAAATCTTAACTCCCAAAATGGTGGTATTAGTAGGTGGGGCCTTTGGAGGTGTTTCGGTCCTAAGGGGGGTGGCACCCTCATGAGTGAGAGTCGTGCTCTTATGAAAGGTGAGTGCTCTTATAAAAGTGCTCTGCAGGAGAGAGCACTATAAAAGGCCTATCCCTCTGGGGGGAGTGGAAAAAAATAAATAAATAAATAAATAAAAGGCCTATCCCAACGAGCTCCTTAGCCCCTTCCCCCATGTGAGGACATGACGAGAAGTCTGCAACATGGAAGAGAGCTCCCACCTGACCACGCTGGCACCCTGATCTCAGACTTCCAGCCTTCGGAAATGTGAGCAATAAGTTTCTGCTCTTTATAAGCCTCCCAGCCTGTGGTTTTTGTTATAGCAGCTGGAATGGGCTAAGACAGTGACCTCTGTGAAACTGCCACCGTGTTTGAAACAGGAGACACTTGGCGTGCCCACCTTCACGAGGGGTGCAGCACCCTCCCCTTGGCCCTGAGCTCCTCTTGCCCAGCGCTCCTGCCTCCCGATCCCCCACGTCGATCTCTGCAGGGTAGTTAAGTCAGGGCTCTTAGAATCTCTTTGCTGTGGGGTCTGCAGTGAAGTGCACCTGGGTTCAAAACTTGGCTTCTCCACTGACGGGTACTGTGTGACCTAGGGTAAGCAGCAGAACCTCTCTGAGCCTCTGCTGCCTCTTCTGTGAAATGAGGTTGATAACACTATCTGCCCCATGAGGTAGCTGTGAAGCTCACATGAGATGGACAGAACATTTAAAGAGTAGACTAAGGGGCCTGACACAGAGTTAGCATTCCAGACATGGCAGCTATTACTAACCACAAAAACCTAGGGTGCTCCCATCATTTCTCTCATCTTTGACTAGAAGCTACATTTGAAGACAACTAATATTTCCTGAACTTTAAATTGGTGCTTGGGTGGTGCTTGCTGCACAGTGGGTAGAATAGAAGGATCTGAAAGCATTAAGTTCTCTCTTCTCATTTAGAATTTATCCTTGTTAAAGATAAAAATTATATTTTTTTTTCTTTTCACAGCATGACTTTTTATTGTGGTAAGATACACGTAACCATAAAATTTACCGTTTTAACCGTTTTTAACTGTATAGTCTGTGGCATTCAGTACATTCACATGGTTGTGCAACCATGTGGTATTTTTTTTTTAAATCCCTACCAGCAAGCACAGAACCAGGAATAGAAGCTGAGTCTACATAAAATGAACTTAAAAAACCCTCCACCAGGAGTTTGGCTCTGATCACATAGGGGCTGGGCCTGTCCCCTGGCACTCAACACAGTTCCTTGACATAGTAGGTGCTCAATAAATACAAAGAGAGACCCCAGGAAAGGTTGCAAGCTGGCAGGAAAACAGGACAGGGCCTTAAAACGTGTCGTGTAGGGTTTTTGTTTGTTTGGTTGGTTTTTAATAAGCTTTTTGAATAAGATGGAATCTCACACACACAAATCCATATTGTGGAGTGAAAATTAGAAGGCTCTGGCAACTTTGGACCTGTGCTCTTGATGGTAGCCCCATGCTTTTGCTGAGGAATGGCTGCCCCTGTGGACAGCATGTATGTTCTCCAGGTCATCACTGTCCTTTAGATCACTGCCCTGGTCCCTTAGGCATCTGAGTTTTTGACCCCTGTGTTAGAGTCAGACAAACTGGACTTGCTACCCACCTCCTCAACTTACTAGTAAGTCAGCCAGCCCTTTGAGCCTCCATCTACTCATCTGTAGGATGGGAAAGATGGCAGCGTCTTCACTGTTTTTCTGTGAAGAGGATTATGAGCTAACATGTATAAAAGTGTGTAAGAAAATGTCAAGAAAACATTAGCCCTACGTCACGGGCCTGCTACCCCCAGGTCCTTTGTGCTTGCATCAAGGATATATGGGTTCACCTGCCATTTAGCATCTGCAGGTTTTTGTACATCAAATACTCACTTGGGAAGACACCAGCATCTGGAAAAGTGAGGGTACTATCTGGTCAGCACGTGGCAACTGACAAGTACTGCCACACCTGTCAGTCATCTTAGGGTTTTTGCAATGTCCCTGCCTGGGTGTGACTTAGTCAGTAGCAAGTCGTCCAGGTCCTGGCCTGCTCTCCAGTGCCTTCCATCTGTGAGACCTTCAACACACTGGACAGGCTTCTGACTCCACATTACACATCAGTGTAGAAACGCACTGCGTATGTGCCACTTCTTAAACCCAGCTTCCAGGATGGCAGTTTTGGTATCAGAGCACCATTAGTTTCCCTTCACTTCCTTTCCCTTCAGAGCTGGGGCTTGGTTTCTGTGACAATTTTTCAGCCTCCAAAGCTAGAGGAAATAAGGGCTCTTTCCCTGTAAGGCTCTTTACAAACTCCTTTCTCACAATTTACCTCAAAACTCAGGTCAACTGGGTTTCATTAGTAGCATCTTGATACTGAAAAAGCATTCAAGACAGGCAATAAATAGGAAGGTAAGTCAGGTGATGTGGTTTTTAAATGAAACAAGTTTGTATAGTAACTGGTTCCAGATTGCCTTACAGTCTTGCTTGGCAGGTAGAGATTTATTCCTGATAGCAAACCAGATGTCACACTTGCTCTTCTAAGACATTTGCTTTTATCTCTAGCAGTTCCTGATGGAACAGATACAAAGAAAAGACTAGAGCCTTGTTTAAGCAGGGAGTAGCTGTTTGCATCCTGACACTGGAGAGGATCTGATCATCTGAGAGCTTCCAATCTAGGTCTTAACAGCTTTCAAATATCAAACACGTTAAAACAAAACAAAACAATGTAAAACCGAAGCACAGAGAGGCAGTCGTACATTTTGCAATCACTTGTGTAAGGAGAGAGAAAACGTGGCCATGGTATAAAAACCGCCTACGACTGGAGAGAGGTGTGATTTGGCTCTTCCAGAAGAAAACAAGACTTCCAAAAATTGGCCCGTAGTTTTATAGAAAACAGCCAGAGTCACTTGACAATGTTTCATTGTGACAGTGAACGCGGAGAGTGGCAGCCTTCTCCCTTCTCCCACAGCAGGGCTCTTGGCAGCATCCTGGCCTGGGCCTTTGCTGCACCTTCCTTTCCTCCTTTTCTCCAGGGCGCAGTCCTGGTGGGACTTTCTGAGTCAGCAAATCTAAGTGTTCAGGCTCTTTGGTAAGCCATATAAACCTACTGCGAACTGGTGTAAGAAAAACAGCACAGCCCTTAGAACCCCAACCACAGACCCGCGGACCTTCTCTCCCGACCCTCTGTCGTTAACAGGAATCAGCGCCCAACTCCCGGTCCCCGTGTCTCTTAGCTCAGAATCTGGAGGGCGACCGTTTGCTCCAGCTTGGCTCCCATGTCCATCCTGCTGCAGTCAGCTCTGCCCCTAGGAGGGTCTCACGTGAACGGGGCTGTCAAGACTCATCCTGAAGTCGGGGGAATGTGCATTGGAGCATGTCATGGGCTGGCCGGACTCTCGGGGGGAATCGGCCACTTTACATGACTTGTTTTTGTTAGTGGTTGTGCAGGGGTGGGCAGGGGGGAAGTTCTGTGGAGAGTGACTCCCACAGAAAGGCATTATTTACAGGAGATGGATGGTCACAGGGTGGATTGAGGGGCTGTGATCGGGAGGAGGTTGTATTGGTTTTTTTTTGCTTCAATAACAAATTACTGCAAATTTAGTGGCTTAAAACAACACAAATGTGTCGTCTTGCAGTTCTGACTCTAGGTCTCACTGGGCTAAGACCAAGGTATCGTCAGGGCCGTTCTGGAGGCTGTCAGGGAGAATCTGTTCCCTTGCCTTTTCTGGCTTCTGAGGCCACCAGCGCTTCTTGACTTGTGGCCCCTTCTCCCATTTTCAAACCCAGCAGTGTTGCCCTTCTCGACCCCTCTTCTGTCATCACGACTCTCACTCACTGACTACAGAAGGGAAAGGTTCTCCCCTTTAAAGGACTCGTGTGATTAGACTGGGCCCAATTCAGGCCCGATAAAGGATAATTCAGGATTATGTCCCCACCTCGTGGTTCCTAACTTGAATCGTTCTGCAAAGTACCTTGTTATCGACTGAATTGTGCTCCATCCACCCCCACCAATTCATACGTTGAAGTCCTAAACCCCAGAATGGGAACTTATTTGGAAACAGCATAATTACAGATACAATCATTTCATTTAAGATGGGTGGGCCTTTATCCAGTATGACGGGGGTCCTTGTTAAAAGGGGAAACAGACAGAAACACATACAAGGAAGATGATATGAAGAGATACAGGCAGAAGACAGCCATCTACAAACAAAGGAGAAAAGCCTGGAATATGTCTTTCCCTCACAGCCCTCAGAAGGAACCAACCCTGCTGCCATCTTGATTTTGAACTTCTAGCCTTCCGACTGTGTGAGAAGAAATTTATGTTGTTCAAGTCATCCAGTTTGTGGTACTTTGTTCCAGTAACCCAAGCAAACTAAGGTATCCCTTTTGCCACATACGGTAACATAGTCACTGGTTCTGGGGGTTGGGACATGGTCATCTTGGGGAGGCCATTATTCTGCTTACCACAGGTTTAACCCGTGGACACTAGCCAATTATTACTTACTTGACTTCCCTTGGGACTGTGCCCCGTAGCTTCTATACCGTAAGTGAAGTAATGAACTGGACCAAAGGCTTGTTGCTCACAAAGCCCCTGCAAGAGAGAGAGCAGACTGAAAACAATTGGTCTTCGCCTGGGAACATTGGCTGGCTTTGGGCACACTGGTATTTGTAAATCACAATGCAAAGGTGCTGGTACTTATTGCCATTTTTAAAGGGGACACATTGTGTTTGCAGAATCCAGTGAACTAGACATTTTTAGCTACTTAATTAGAACAAATAAAAGCTTATGGGAGCCATATTAGCAAAATGGCAGAATGGGAGTTTTCTATTATATTCCCCCAAAAAAACAGTGAATTTGACAATGACCCATGGATGAGAGTGACTTTGTGGCAGTCTGGGAGTTCAGTGGAGAACTTCTAGCACACGTTTGGAGAAAAATACCCAAGACTGGACACAGTCAAGAGGATAAGAGGAACAGTTTAACTTTACTGATATCCTCTCACCCAAGAAAGCACAGCTCAATGCCAAGAGAGACCTTCTAGGCCTGCGATTCTTTCATGGGGGAGAGTGAGCATGTGTGAGTGGGCAGCTGGCTTCCCCCAGCTATGCAGAATGCTCCCCAAAAGGCCACTTCTTTGTCACCCCATCCAGAATACTGAGGTGTGCTGCACAACTCGGAAGTGGAGAGGGCCTGGGAGATCAGCAGACAGGGCACTAAGAGGGCATCGAAGGGACACAGGTCCTGCCAACTGCTTCATGGAATCCACCAGAAAGCCCTTCCACAAGTCCCTGAATATGCCTCAGCTGCGAATTCTTGAACTGGCCCACTGGCAGCCCAAACACTCCATTTGCCTCACTCACACCCCTACCTTGTGGCTGGTTCCCTGTGTGCCCTGAGAGTGGTGAGTGTAAACCTTTGTGGACATCTAGTGAGCACACCCGACTCTGCAGGTTTGGGAGGAAGCACATGAACCCGAACGTTCAGCATCACCCTAAGGAACGCACACAAGAGACTGTCGGCACTTGGGTTGGCTTTGCAGAATCAAGAGCAGCATAGGAGCTTAAGAATTCCCCCCAAAGAAGGAACAAGAAATGGGGAGCAGGTGAATCCACAGAAAAGATCTGAGAAAGCCTCAGAATCCCTAGCAGGGCTGACAGAAGGCATTTGTCTCCCAAAGCCAGTCAGTAAAGACTGGAGGAGCTGACTACTTCTTCAAATGCAAAACTTCAGGGGACATGAAAAATCAAGGAAGTATAACACCACCAAGGGAACACAACAATTTTCCTGTAACTGACCCCAAATAAATGAAAATCGGTGATCTTAAGTGTTCTCACCACACACAAAAAAATGGCAAGTATGTGAAGGACAGGTGTGTTTATTAACCTGACTGTGGTAATCATTTCACAAAGTATACATATGTCAAATCATGTTGCACACTTTAAATATACACAATTTTATCTGTCAATTGTACCTCAATAAAGCTGAAAATGTTACCAAATCTTGAAATTGCAGAATCTGAGTAATTAGTTATGAAGATTCACTATCTTCTCTATTTTTGTCTGTTTATAAAAATAAAAAGTTTTTAAAGTACGTAAACATAAAACAACGGGAGCCAAAAAACCCCATATGTGCTATGTTACCCTCCAATGTGAGTTCACCATAAGAGAAGTTGACTCCCCTACACTCCAGTGAGCCACGTGTCCCTTAAGGCCCCTCAGAGCAACCCCCACCACCCACACGTGGACCAGGTAGAGCTTAGTAAGGTTCCTCTCCCCTGCAGATCACTAGAGCTGCTGGTTGGTTTAGGCCAAATGCCAGAGAACAGAAACTGAAGTAAAATAATCGTCATTAAGACATGAAAACCAACACACATTAGCCAGAAAAGTGAATCTGTGACTAATAATAAAATAACAGATTCATGCTCCCAGCAAAAAAGTATCCATTTCCCCTCCCACTCCCTTAAGCACATTCTCATCCTCTTCAGTTTGGACCATGCAACACTCCTTGTTGTTTCTCTGTGTTTAGTCTCTTTCTTCCTGCTTTTTATCCTCTAGCTGCTGCATTTGTAATCAGCAAAAAGGGAAATAAAACACAGGGACACACAGAGAGACACATACACACAGATCTGATAGTATCATTCACCTGCTTAGGCTTGAAAGCACCCAGTGTCTCACCATTATTTATAAAGTCCAAGTTTCTAACTGGCATCTGGAACCCATCCAGGTGGGCCCCGTCTACTTTTCCAACCTCATCTTTGTTCCACACATTCAAGAATCTATTCCAGTGTTTCTCAAAGTATGGCCCCTGAGTACCAGAGTTGGCCTTCTGGGGTGCTTGTGAAAAGTCCTAGTTCTTCTGACTCAGTCTTTTAACAAGCACTTGAAGCAACTTTTATGCACGCAGAGCTGGGGCTGCTGATCTAAGTTACTGTACTCTTTCCCACATGACCTTCAGTTTGTCCACTTCTTTTGAGGCATTGTTCATATAGCATCTTCTACTCACAAACCAAATAAATTGCTCCCCTATCTCTATTCCCTTAGCACTTTATATAGACCCTCATAATACAGCTTTGTTTTACAGATGTTTGCTACAGATCTGTCTCATCTGGATTATGAATTCCTTGCCATTAGGAATCACGTCTTATTCATCTTATCCCCCTGAGTGGCTATACAATTTCTCTGTGTCTACACTGAGAAATGTGTAACTAACCACGCTTCCTGTTCCCCTTAGCCACCTAATGTGCTTAGAGTCAAATTCACAGATCAAGCATCGCAGTTATCAAGGCCGCGATTGGCTGTGTATTGTATCCTCCTTCCCCCTGGATGTGACCTATTTTAATTTATATTTCCCTTGCCCAGAATTTTAAAAACTTGTATTTGGACATTTTATTTTATATGTTTCTGCTACAAGCTGCCGCATATCCTTTCTGGAACAAGGTGAGAGAGAGATAAATTATTCATCTCAGTATTCCTACCACCCAAGATAGCATCTGGCAGATAGAAAACACTCAATAACCATTTGTTAAATTTAATCAAAGGAATAAAGTTATATGAATTCTGTGACAGCTGTTTTACTCATTGCTGAGAAGTCTTTTTGGTTACTTCTGATTTTGATCACTGTGCGTAAGAGCTCAAGTGGCTGGAAGAATGCCTGATGGATAAATGCCTGTTACTGTATACACTTCCCTTGATTTCAGCAACCCAATTATCTCAGTTTTCCACCTTGATCCATGTGCAAGCCATCGTAGGAACTCAGGCTACTCATCAACTTTGTAATCTGTGATTGATCTTAAAAGATGGTGAACAGGTAGGGTTCTGCGGGGAACCCAGAAGGGGAATGAGGATGGCGTGTGTAGGTGAGCAGGGACAGTAGTGTTCAAATAAGATGGCACAGGAGGGAGCCAAGGACAGAACACAGGATACCGAGGAAGAAATGTCAGAGACGGGGAGGCACACCGGAAAGAAGACCAAGTGTGAAAGCCCGAGGGTCGATGCAGGACTTCTGTCCCCTGAGGACACATCGTTGTAATGTCCCCATGGGCCACTGCAAAGATGAGTGTGTTCAAGCACATAGTTAAAAATGTCAATATCAAATTGCTGCATAATACAACCATGAAAATATAAAAGAAGAATCATGAGACTGGGAAAAAATTCACTTTTTATACTCATTTTTCTTCAATTTACATCTAATATTTCCTCAAGAAAAGCCATCTTCTCCATCCCTATGTTTTATTTCTGAAAAAATAACAGCAGCACTCAAATCTCTTTAAATTGGAGATTTTTTTTTCCTAGGAAACATATGAGCATGTGTAGTCTTGACTTTCAGTTGTCACCTCAACTTTCTAAACAAGTCCCTCGCGCTTCCAGTTGGTTATTTTCAAAGCATACTCAATTGGAATTTGTTTTCCTTTGAAGAAAAATAAAGGGATGGTAACCTACCCATTGTTGCCCATAACCAGCTGCATTTAAAACCACATGTCGAATTTAAGTTTTCTTCCTACATCTTTGTTTCTATCAAAAACATCAATTCAGAGTGTTTTCTCCAAGAAAACATAGAGAATATGAGATCATATTTTGAACAATATAAAAGAAAGGTGTTAATATTAAATAGATTAAGACAGAAAGTTTATAGGAATGAATTTGGTCACATTGTTACCATGTGACATATGGTGCGATGAAATTCCTGATCTGGTATAATAAAATATGGCTCTTTCCCCAAACATGAAATTAACAGAGGAACTGCTAGTTACAGTTTGGAACATCTGCTTTGATACAGTGTCCTGGTCGGTGAGCTATTTGTCCTGGCTGAGACTTTGGTCTGGGCCTCAAAGGAAAAAGTGTTAATGACAGGGCAGTCACGTAGTCAGCTGAGGCAAGCAGGCCTGCTTAAGCTGTGGTCTCAGGATCAACTGGCAGGTTATGTAAGATTGAGACCGGGATCAGGGGTTAGGTTCCAGCTCCTCTATGGCAGAGGCCACCTGCTCAGCTGCAGCTGAACTGAGAGGCAGGCAGGTCTCCAGTTTGTCACCCCTAAACTCAGCCAATGGACCAATACCCTCAAATGTGTAGGCCTAGCCTTTCCACATTCTGAACCCACGGATCATATACAGGCGACCTGTACATTCAAAGGGACCCAATACTTGGTGTGAGATTACTCTGGCTGCTGTCAGCCTGGCAATGAAGGTGGGGGCAGCCTGGAAGTTTCTCTGTGCCCAGTAGGCTATCTCAGCTTTCTTCAAACCCTTTTTCAATTTGCCAATTCCTGAAATTTTATAAGTGCTTCCATTTCCTCCGTAGCACTGTCATTTCCCTTTTGGGACCACAGCTCCTTCAGTGAAAGTCCTGACACCTTTTCAGACTTTGCCCAGCCCCACCCGAGAGCCTATCCCCCGACTTGTTCAAAAACAGATGCACCATCCTCACCCCCACATTCCTACTAAGGGCTTGTCTGGTTCATCCCCTCTCCAGTCCTAGTCCCTAAAAACTTCCTTTCTGTGCTGCCTTATGTCTCGCAACTCCTTCTGTGTTGATGTCAAAATCATAATAAATAATACAGGTTACAATGTCTTTAGCTCTTGCCATGTGCCAGGCTAAAAACTTAATATACATCATCTTGGCTCATTCTCACAACCACAGGACGAAGTACATACACTGTCTTAATTTTACAGCTAAGAAACTAAGACTCAAAGAAATTTAGTAGCTTGCTCAAGAAAACAAAACTGTTAAATGACAGTCAGGACTCAAACCTAGGACTAAATAAAGGAGGCCAAAGTTAAAGTTTCTGATTCTTTGTCCCTTACAATGAATTAAAAACAAAGAGACAGTAGAAGTGATCTAGAATCTTACAACTGTTTCACTGAAATGGTTTGGCATACATGTCTTGTGTACCAAATACCTGTAGCTCTACCTCTTTCTCCAGACTCTGAAGAAGCAACTAGTTCTGTTCAGGCTTTAATCATAAGCAAACTGACAGTGTCTTGCTTCAGCCTGTGTCTCATCCTCTGACTTCCTGCCTTTATGGCTTCTCTGATGTTACACCATGGGACACCTTTCCCTCATGGACAGCTCAAAATGCAGGAGAGTTAACAAGAGTGGCAGGGGGTCACTCTTGACAAGGGGCAGATGGGAACTGATAAATAAATGTTTCCTTCATTCATCCCAAGGACATTCTGGAATTCATTTATGGGGACAGAGCCAGGAGTGCAGTTTCCAGGCTCTCCGCCTCACGTGGAAAGGTGCTGGCTCAGGTAGTAGATGGCCATCAGCTGTGACTAGTTGGCCGTCAGCTGTTACCGGTTAGCCATTAACCACTAATATAACTGCCGTGGTTGGTTGGTTGACAGAGAAGCGGACAGCAGATTATGGCTCCTGCTTCCTGTGTCTCCAACCCAGCCGCCAGCGAGAATATAGTGGTATGACTCCCATATCTATAGCTCTGTGGGTGTTCCTTTTTGGCCTCAAGATATCCCGCATTCTTATGCGGGGAGCGGGAGCTGAGACCCTGCATGACACCCTCCATGACAACATTTCATATGGATCCTCAGAAAGTTCCATAGGGTCAAGTCCTAGATGCCTGTGCTGTGGTCAACTGAACAATACATCCTCAACAACACTTCCTTTCGTCTCTGTTTCTTTTCCCTCATTCCTGCCCCCTGGGATCACATTCCGAAGTAAACTACCTACATTTCCAAGACAAACTACCTTTGTCTCAGGCTCTACATTTAGAGAAACCCAGGCAGCTGGACAGAGAAATGCCCATTTCTCAAGAAAACCAGTCCATTCATTCACACATTACTCTCTGCTAGTGACCACAGTGATTTTTCTTTCCGGTTCTGTGCAATCGTTTTCTTCCTGGAGACATAATGGGACCCTGAACCTCCTTCCTTTTCCAAAGTCACTACTGATTAAAATGTCCTTAAGAGATTAGGAGGAAGATCTGACCATGGCAGATGTGAATATCTCTGAGCAAAAGCCTTAGTAAGGGTGGGGCACATAAGGCAGATGAAAATGTGAATCTGGACAGAAGATAAAAGCTTTTCCTGCTATAAAGATAGAATTATTACCATATTTTGCTGTATATAATGTGCACCCATGTTTTTGGCCCAAACTTTCAGGGGAAAAAAATCTTTCATTTTAATTTTTTATAATAATTCAAATTTTTGTTTACATTTAGGTACTTGTTTTTTGTATTATAGAGGAATTTCAGCATTTACTTTTCAACATATTATGGTACAAAAAATTTTATGTAACAAATAATT
Organism: Rhinolophus ferrumequinum; assembly: GCF_004115265.2. NCBI lineage: Eukaryota > Metazoa > Chordata > Mammalia > Chiroptera > Rhinolophidae > Rhinolophus > Rhinolophus ferrumequinum. The sequence goes on along the minus strand of NC_046292.1, from coordinate 68,863,195 downwards.
ACAAAACACAAGAACAGATACAAGGTACAAAGAAATTTTACATACCGGTAACAAATATACAATATTTACGTATCATAGAAGCCCAAGAACTCTTCGTCAATGCAAGTTTGTTGTTAAGTTCAACAAAACCGATTATCATATTCCAGGGCATTATTTTGCATATGGATATCATTTTTTTATTGATTTCTAGAGTTACACTTTTAACTCATAAGCATAAATAAAAAAATTAAAAACATTTATATAGATACAGAATTAGTACTACCCATGTATAATGTGCATCCTCATTTTTTCCTCACAAATTTGGGCCAAAAAGTATGCATTATACACAGCAAAATATGGTATTCTGGGAAGAAGACTTTCTCAGAACTGACAAAAAGATCAATGTTTATGACATAAATGCAGGCTTTGGGGCTGGGGCTGCAAGTCTAGCTCTAACCTACTCCCACTAGGCATCATATGTCTCTCCTTGTTGCAGTCAAGATTCTAGACTCCTTGTTTCCTTAAACCTACGTTCCTTTTAATCAATGTTGCCTCTTCTCCCTACTTAGACTCTCACCAGGGAGGTCAGTGTCATCACTGTCACCTGAAGATGTGCCAAGGGAAATCAGGGAGATTAAATGAATCAAGGGAAGCCCCGTTGCAGCCCCACTTCGCATCTTATCCCAGCAGCAGAGCTGTGCAGTGAACGTCCTTGAGTGCCCTACTTGAATTCCTTCCATCTTCTTGAGCACAGGCAAAACTGAGGAGTGTGCCAGCCACTTTCTCATCCCTGAAATGAAATGTATTCATTTTCCCAGATGTTTATTTAGAGCTGATTTTATATGGAGCCTTTCTGCTAAAACAAGCTTTATCCTTTCAATTATTTTCTTTCTGGGGAACTCTTATATGCTTTTAGATGCAATCGTTTATTCCCTTATTCTAAGAATCCTAGACTTTAATAAAATCATGGTAACGATAATAAATTACACAAAGAAATGGCACTTCCTTTTCTTTGCTAAATCTAATAACAGTCTAATAATTGCTTACAAGTCTCCCAAACCTCTGTGGCAGTAATCATCTCAGTGGCCATTATCCTGCAGGCTGTGTCCCGGGGCGGCCTGTGAAGCTGTTACGAGAGATCATCCAGTCAGATTTCCCCACACAGCTCCAATCATAAATATTGAGACCAAGACTCACACTTTGTTAGGGTTTTTTGTTGTTGTAAGGAATAGAAATTCTTTCAAGTTACCTCAAGTAATAGGAGTCTGTGATTCACATGTCTGTTACATGAGGGTAAAAGACAGGAAAAGAATGTCATGGAAACCAAGGAGCAGCTCCTGTTCAAGATCCAAGACCGGCCTGGGACCCAGTGTTTTAGTCCCCCCTTCATTTACAAAAATCAAAGGCCTCCATCCTCATGCTCTGTTGTTAGGGTGACTCCTACACTTGCTGGCCCTGTGTATCTTTGTGTGTTGGCTCATTTCTCCTTCCTGGCTCTCTGCATCTACACCTGGCTCTCTCTGTGCCTCTCCATTCAAACTGACCTGAAGTACTTCCTGGGTGGGGTTTCTCAGACAAAACCATGTCACAGGTGTGCATCCATCCCCTGATGGCTGTGTTTGGTGGCCACCCCAGTCTGGTCCAGTCCAGTGGCCACCTTTGTTTTGACCCCAGCCTGAGGCTCTGCTTCGGCAGCAAGGGACTATGGGAGAACAGTTTCTCTTAAAAAGGGAGAAAGGGCAAGTTGGGTATCATGCCAAAAATCTCTGATGCACCAAATTCCTAAGTTTGACCCTAAGAATATTACTTTTGTGGATAAAAGATTTAGGCCCGTAGTTCTAATTTGCTTCAGATGTTGTAAAGGAAAGGATTTATAGTCATCCTCCAAGCACTGTCCTGGAGCCATGTGAGAGACAGATTTTTAGAAATTTGTTTTACTTAGTCTTAGAACAGTAAACTGCCACCCAACGTCCACTGAATCCATAGCTTTTAAAAGAGGCTTGTCTGCTTATACAGGAAGTACACACAAGGCAGCTTTAGGCCACAGCTACAGTATCAGCTCTCTACCCACTCTTATCTCCCAAGTGCCCCCTATGCCTAATTCCTTGGCTTCATTCCCTAGCTCCTACTGCCTGCCCCGGGCCATCGCCCTCCTTCCCAGGATCTGCTCTGCTCAACACTTGCTGCTCTTGGTAAGAGTACCTCCCTGCCAGCCATGATTCACCAGCACCCCCACTTTCTACCCACACCCTACCCCGCCCTTTCCCCTCAACCTTCGAGAGAGGAGATTCATAATTCAGGGCAAAGTGGGAGATGTCCTTTAATGATCTTTTGGTTTGGACTATGGCTGAAGAACCAGCATATTCTACTTCAGAGATACATTTTGAGGACTAACTGAAATGACCTATGTAGAGTGTTTTGAACGGCACCTGCACTTGTCATCTTAGGATTTGGAATCCTCTTGGCCGTCTCCTCAGCTGCTCATCCTTTCAGAGTAGGATCGTCTCCATGGCGTAGTCCAATTTATGTAGAGCAATTACATTCCCAAGTGATGAGGGTGAAGCATTTCAATTAGAAAAAGCACAGACTGCAGCTAGTAATATTAAGTATTTATTGAGAGCTTATTGACTATCAGATCCTATACTTAGTGTTTTGCAATTTTTGTCTAATTTATCCCTCATAAAGCAAGTACCGTCATCACCCCCCGTTTATTCATGAGGAAACTAAGGTACAGAGAGATTAAGTGATTTACCCAAGGTCCCTCAGTCAGTAAATAGCGAAGTCAGTATTCAGACCAGCTGGAGTCTGAACTTTCTGTCACTAAACTATGCTGTCTCCAATTAGAATAGTGAATGTTCAAGCAAGAAATGGCCTTGGAAATCATCTTGCCTCTACACACTCATCTTACAGATGGGAAATGTAGGCCCAGGCCAATGAAGTGATTTTCCCAGGATTGCAAATCTTGTTAGATCACAAGAAGGACTAGAACCCAGAACTACTTTCATTTCAGTGATTTTCCCACTGCTCCACTTCATAGTAATATTTTTCTAGACTAATTTTATTAGCATCTACAGAAATGCTATCTTCAGATTCATTTTGCCTTGAGGCGTTGATTCTTTTTCCCACTTATCAAAGCAAGCTTCCGCTTTAAAATATATTCTCTAAACTTGAAGATATTACACAACTTCTTAGGAATCAATTTCTTGGTATGTTATGTATGGTAGCTGAGTCTGATGAGTGGTTTCTAGATTTTAGATTTCAGGCAACAACAAAATTTCAAAAAACTTTTGAAACCATCATAGACATGCCACTTTATTTTTACAGACAAAGATTTTGAAAACCCACATACAAAAGAGAAGAAACAAAGACAAACTACCATTTAAATACTATCATCATTCTGTAAAAGAAGGAATATTTCAACCAAAAAACTAGGAAAACCACCTTAGAATAAAGATTAAGTCATTTTAAAAGAATAACGGTAATTGTATGGAAAGACTAAAAAAATTGGCCTGATTATTTTAATTTCTTCACATACCGGTGAAAATTTCACCATGGATTAGCATTCAAGAATCTGTTAGGTAACCTTTGAAGTTCTCTCTAGCTTTCAAAGTCTGTGATTTTGAGCATTATTTCTCCCTTTCCAATATCTTAGAGGTTTCCAGCAGTTAGGTCTTTATAAATTAATCCTTCTGAAACTTGTCCTTGTTAGGTTTTGTTACATTGTGTGTGGAATGACTATTAGAGATTTTACATTCAAAATAATGATGCAGGGACATATAATTATCCACCGCCCATCTTAACACCTTCAAGGCTTCCAGTTTCCCTCTCTCCCACTTGGGGAAAGAAGAGCACTGATTCCTAACACTGACCTCTCCCTTCTGACCAGGTTCCTTTAGACCAGAGGTGTCCAAACTGCGGCCCGCGGGCCAACTGCGGCCCATGATCCATTGTAAACTGGCCCACAGCAAATTCCAAAAATATATTTAGTTTACTTAAATAAACCAGGTGAGGCAATACGTACTTCACCTCGAGTGAGTGGCCCAGCTGTTTGCGTATTTTACCACATATGGCCCTTGGTGAAAAAAGTTGAAAAAAGTTTGGGCACTCCTGCTTTAGACCGAAGAAGTCAGAATTAAGCTGCAGCTGAAGACTTGGTTTTTCTATTGACTGAGAGCCCTCTGAGATTTGACTCCTGCCCAGGGTCTAACCAGGGAATTTTACCAACTCTTGGACTAAGACGGAGAAATTCTTTAGGGAAGGAACACCTGACTCCATGTAACAACCTGGAAAAGGAGCAGAAGTCTGGCCCTAGACACCCCTTTGAATTAGTCCCTTTGAAAACTTTTTTCTTTGTTTTCTACTTCATATTGCCATGTTTTATCTATGTTTGTGTTCAGGGCAAGGAGGAGGGTTGAGAGGAGGTCAGAGGATGCCAGGCCTAGAGCATCAATGTGTCGAGGGCAGAGATATGTCCACCCATTTGCCTCTGCATCCCTAGCAATTTGCCTGGCCATAGCAAGTGCTTAACAAATGTTTGTGGAGTGCACCAAGTTTTAAGCACACTAATTTAATAGCAACCGCCTTTTATCGTGTGACTACCAGTGTCAGGCATTATAGTCGATGCTTTACAAAAATTATCTCTAATTTTTGCCAGAACTCTTTTTGGTAGGTGAATTATTATTTCTGTTGTACAGATAAGTAAACTGAGGCACAAAGTGGTTAATGAACTTGGCCAAAGTTATAGAATTAGTTTAAGTGACTGAGCCAAATAGTCTTCAGTGTGCTGAGCTTCAGAGCCTGCACATAATTAAGCTCCCAGGAGAGGAGGGGAGGGAAGCTGGCATTTCCCTTCTCAGGCTTAACAGAGCACCTTGCCAGGCCAAGTCTCTGCATGAGCAGAGAGGCAGTTATGTCATCACCAGAGAGGAAGAGATCACTGATTTCCTTTTTAGACTCTCAGATCTCTGATACCATTTAGGTCCATCACGAAGTGAGAGGTAGTGCCCAGTCTGTGACCAACACTCCTGACTGCCTATCTGGTGCTTTACCCACCCTGCACAACCAGCAAAAAATAAAAAAGCTCATTGTACTCATCAGGATGGGCAAACTGCTATAACCACCACCACAAGTATCAGTAGCTTAACAAAATAAGGATTTATTTCTCATTTATGTCATAGTCCAATGTAGGTAGGAGGTGGGCCTTCCCTCCTTACTCTGGATGGGCCTTCTCTTAGGCAGTTGGTATCCTCTCCATTCAGCCAGTATATGAAAAACAGAGAGGAAGGATTACATCTGGGAGGGTTTAACAGTCCAGGTCTGGAAGAAGCCCACCTCTCTTCCATTGTCCAGAATTTAATCAGGCCACATCTAACTCAAGGGAGGCTGGGAAATGTGGCCTGACTGTGTGCTCAAGAAAAGAAACACTCATGGATGCTTGTGAGTTCTAGAAGTCTCTTCTGAGAGCAGCAGCTATCAAGAAGCCTGTTCTCAGTTTGCAATTTTGTTCTGACTGTACTGTGGGTACTTAAAATTTAGGTCCCTGTAACATAGTTATTTAAATACAGTTTTCTTCTAGGTCACTGAATTAGCATGGTCACAAATTAAGTTGGAAAAGAAGGGCGCAGTGGCAGTCTTAAGCAGCTAAAAAAATTTATGTAACTCCTCAGTACCTCTTGTTTTGTGGTTATTTGATTGGGTTTTATTTTGTTTTGTTTTGCTAACATTTATTATATACTTATTATGTGTTATCTTTGTTAATCCTCATAGCAACCCTGGGAGGTGGGTGCTGTTATCATCCCCATTTTACAGATGTGAACTTGGAAGCTTAATGAGATTATGAGACCTGACCAAGGCCACAAAGCCAGTAGATACAAGAGCTGAGGTTTTAACCTGGAGCTCTCCCTCTCCAGATCCTATGCCATCCACCCCATTGCCCTCTGGCTGCCAAACTTCTGGCCAGAGCTGGAGCACAGTGCAAGCCTGGGACAGTTCTCTGAAGTCTACGCACCTCTACCATGTGAATTCCATTCGTTGACACATTGAGGTCACTACGTGTCCCTCTATTGATGGAAACTGCTGTGGCATAGAGGCTACTTTATTCTGACCAAGTGAAGAGGTGTCAGTGTTACAGCAACTCTTCCTTGAATGTAAAGCAATTTCTTTCATGTTCAAACATTTTCGGTCTACATTTTAGAGACTAATTTCACCCAAAATTAATTAATGTTCAGCCCAATATCTCCTAAATAATTTTTAATTCAGTGGGATATTTCAAAAGGAATACTATAGCAGCTCTGTTAAACCACCATGGTTACAGGCTAGTCAGATCTTTCATTACATGCTTTTAAACACTTAGAATGCCCTAGGAGTGAAGCACTGGATCAATTAGGGCAAAATGACTAAAGGTTGATTTAACAGCCCTGAGCAGATGCTCTGCCTGTCCTTGCATCTCCATGGTCTAACAAGCTGAGCTACTTTGTGTAAACACCATTAAAAGTATAACTGGACCTGGGTCGTGTACCCACCCCACCATTAGAGAGTAGCTTAAAGAATCCTATTAGAAGGAAACCACTGGGTGGGAGGGTGGGGAGCAGAAGCAGGAGAAAGGAGTTGTTGAGCTATTGAACTCTAATTGAACTATAAACAAGGGCTTATTATAAGCACTGCTCCCAGTACTCTCAGCTTGTGACCCCCTTTGGGAGTTCATTGTAAGCAGAATTTAATCACACACCTGTCTTTCTAGGGCATCATGCCATCCCACTTACCCCTAGTTCAAGTAGCTGAAAGGTGTGAATAACAGATTTTGAAATCATTCTGCTGAAAGGTGGATTGTGGAAGGAGAACTCAAGCAGTATCAGGCTGAGACCACTCAGAGGTGGTCCCAAGGCTCAGGAAGCAGGTGTGGAACTGGTTCCAATCCCATGCTCTCCTCTCTAGCAGTGACAGTCATCATTGTGATGAACAGCCATATATTAATTTCTCAGGGACTCATTACCTAGTTTTCAAGGATTTCCACAGGGGGAGGGTGAGCTCCATGAGCACTTACGTGCCCTACTTCTCATCTAGCCCATTGGTTCTATATTCTGGCTGCAATATCAGAATTACCTGGGAGCTCTTTAAAATACTGATGCCTGGAGCACAAGCTTTCTGGGAGGACCTAATGTGCAGCCTGGGTTTCGAACCATGGGTGTGGCCTCCAGCAGGGTGGAGTGGTTTAGTCTTGGACATCTTGGTTATAGTAAATAAAGGGGAGGTGGACCTAAGAGCTGCTAATCACGGCCAACAGCAGCCATTGGTTGGGCCAGCTGTGCCTAAAGGGACACAGGGAAGATGGTGGGGCTGTATAATCCCAGGTAGTTAGCTCCCAACTCAAGTCATTTCCCTTTCCTTTTTCCTACCGCATTGCCTTACTTCTTGCCACATGATATTTTAATAAACATTTATTGAACATTTTGTAGTATATACCAGGTGCTGGGCTGGGCACTCTAGAGAGAAAAAGAAGAAGAGAAGACATGGTCCTTAACCTTAAAGAGCTTAACAACCTTCACCAAGGAAGTAAATGCAATATTACAGACATCAGTTTCCTACTTATTAACAGCTCTTATTAAAAGTTTTGAGGGAGGACAACCAAGATGGCGCAGTAGGTAAACGCTGTGTTTACCTTCTCCTACAATCGCATCAAAATTACAAGTAATCTGCAAAGCAACCATTATTTAGAATAGCCTAAAAATCAAGCTGCACTGAAACCTTTCAACTAAGGATATGCAGAAGAAGCCACCTCCAGACTGGTAGGAAGGTCAAAGATGTGGTACAGGCTGGGCCTACACCCGCGTGTGGCCATTAAAGATTGGGAGGGCTATTTCAGCTGTGGGGGTCCCCGCATCCCCTAAAGGAGTGAGAGATCCCAGCTCTCCTCCAGCCCAGGGTTCCTGTGCCAGGGAGAGAAGTCCCCATAATTTTTGGTTGTGAAAAAGAGCGTAGATTGTGACTGAGTGAGACAGTGTGGCTGCACTCACGGGTGCTCCTTTTAAAGGGACTGTGCATGGACTTACCCACCAGTGGAATCACTTGCTCTGAGCTCCAGAGCTGGGACAGCAGCTGGACAGGTGGCAGGGACAAATTATGGGGAATTGAGTTGTCTGGCTTGGGACGGGAGCTGGAAAGTTGGCTTTCTCATGGATGGAGGAGATGGCAGAGGCCATTATTTCTTTGTTGAGCCCTCTCCCTTCCCAGTGCCTGAACACAGGCAGCCACCATTTCTGAGTTTTCGCTGTTCGGTCGCCCCATCCTGGCAATTTGAGACCTGGCCTTGCTCAAATTTTGGGCACACCCAGGCTGCTTTCAATGTCTTTCTCATGCAGACCATCTGCCTTGGCTCAAGCTGCATTTTTCTAGGGTCTCTCAAAGGTTTGTGGAACCCAGACAAGAAGCATCTGGCTTGAGTGTGTCCTGTGCATCTGGCTGAGCAGCCCTAAGCCAGCACTAGTGATAGCCAACCTGGGTTCACAGCTTGGCCTCTCAAAGGTGCTTCCAAGCACAGGTGACACTCATCTGTGGATTTCTTTCTGGCTCCCACTCTGTGGCCCTGGGTGAGGCATGGGCTATGGTTGAAGTAGACCTACAGCAGATCCCCTCCAAGGTCCTGGGGCTGGCGCCCCCAGTGGCCAGCCTCAAAATGAGCTGGAGCATCACCTAGCTGTTTCCAAGTACGACACACAAAGAGGCAGATTGGGCAGGCACCAGAGTCCTGCTGAGGCAGATCCTGCTCTGTAGCATCAGCTCCTGCACAACAACCCTTCCACTGTAGTCAAGGCCAGTCCTCACAACCAGTGAGCCCAAGGGTCAGTCCCTCACATTGATGTGCAGTTATCAACCAAGGCTCAACTACAAGAGGAGGGCACACACAACCCACACAAAGGACACACCTGGAGAGCGCGACTCAGGTGACCAGAAAGATTGCACCACTGAAACCCACAGCACACCTACTACATAGGCCACTATACTGTGGAAAACATAGCAACCCTACGTAATACATAGAAACAAACACAGGGAGGCAGCCAAAATGGGGAGACAAAGAAATATGTCCCAAATGAAAGAACAGAACAAAACTCCAGATAAAGAACTAAGTGAAATGGAAATAAACAATCTATGAGACTCAGAGTTCCAAACACTGGTCATAAGAATGCTCAATAATCTCATAAAAATGGAGATGGAAACCCTGAAAAAGAACCAGTCAGAAATAAAGGATACAATAATGGAAATGAAAAATATAGGGAATCAACAGTAGATTAGATGAAGCAGAGGATCCAACCAGCGATGTAGAAGATAATGTATCAGAAAACACCCAACCAGAACAGCAAAAAGAAAAAGAATCCAAAAAATTGAGGAGAGTTTAAGGGGGCTCATAGACAATATCAAGCATAGCAACATTTGCATTATAGGGGTACCAGGAGGAGAAGAGACAGAGCAAGGAATTGAAAACCTATTTGAAGAAATAATGACAGAAAACTTCCCTAACCTGGTGAAGGAAATGCACATACAAACCCAGGAAGCACAGAGAGTCCCAAATAAGATAAATCCAAGGAGCCCAACACCAACACCATAAATAAAATGCCAAAGGTTAAATACAAAGAATCTTAAAAGCAGCAAGAGAAAAGCAGTTAGTTACCTACAAGGGAGCCCCCATAAGATTGTCAGCTGATTTCTCAACAGAAACTTTGCAGGCAAGAAGGGAGTGGCAGGAAATATTCCCAGTGATGAAAAGCAACGACATACAACCAAGATTGTTCAACCCAGCAAGGCTGTCATTTAGAATTGAAGGACAGATAAGGAGCTTCCCAGACAAGAAAAAGCTGAAGGAGTTCATCACCACCAAACCAGTATCACAAGGACTCTTAGAGGGCCTTCTTTAAGATGAGAGGGGGGTTAAGAGGAAGGGATTAAGAAGAACAAATTGGATGTTATACAGTAGTCATGGGGATGTAGGTTATAGCATATGGAATATAGTCAACACTATTATAATAACTAGGTATGGTGCCAGATAGGTATTAGATCTATCAGGGTGATAGATGGGAATGGGGTTGGGGTCAGGGTGAAAAAGGTGAAGGTATTAAGAACTATAAATTGATAGTTAATACAGTATAGGGTATATAATCAATAATGTTGTAAAGATCATGTAAGGTGCCAGATGGGCACTGGACTTATCAGGGGGATCACTTCATAGACTGTGTAGATGCCTGACCAAGGCGCTATACACCTGAAGAGCTGAAATAGAATAATATTAAATGTGAACTATAACTGAATATATAGGTATTCGTAGTCACAGGATGTGGAGTACAACATAGGGAAGATAGTTGATGGTATTATAACAGCTATATAAGATATCAGAGGGGTAGTAGTTTGGGGGGTGGTTATCACTTTATGAGGGGTTTAAATGTCTAACTATTACATTGCTTTGTACACCTGGAACTAATAAAAAAAACTTAAAAAAAAGTTTTGTAGGATGAGATGAAAATATAGAATTTTATAACATTATCAGCCTTTATTGGTGCTTTTCCCCATTATAGAGGTAATTTAATTAAGAATCATCAATGTCAATTCTCTCTCTCTCTCTCCTCTCTCTCTCTCTCTCTCTCTCTCTCTCTCTCTCTCTCTCACACACACACACACACACACACACACCTCTTCTTCAGAAACAGGAAAGGACTAAACACAGTTATTTTAGATACCAGTCACAGGCCTGCTACCTTCTTTATATGAAACCTGTTTGTAGGAAAACCTGGATTAAGTTTAACCAAGGTCCCAGAGTCCTTCTAATTAATCTCAAATCAACAGGAGCCCCCATCTGTGCTCTTCTGGCCTTTTCATATGACTGCTGCAGACCCCCATATTCATTCAGTCAACAAGACTTTAGTCCTATTATGGACCAGACATCATGCTAGACACTGGAAATGTAATAGTGAGCCAAAAAGACCATCCCTACTCTACTGGTGCTTATAATTGAAAGAGGAAGACAGCTGTTAATGTAAAACTGGGGCAGGATAAATAGCCTAGGAAATTGACAACCCCTCCAGGGTACAATATGAGGTGCCTCACTGGTTACACAAGTAACAAGTGACTGTATCCAGTGCCTGCAGCTGCAGAAAAACAAGAACCAGTTTTATCCAGTTAGGCGCATCCCTATGACCACACCAGACCTTTAGCTAATTATAGTTATCATTATAGTATCATTCATGAGATTATAGTATAATCTCATTCACATTGCAGTTACTAGACTCCTATCATGCATCTGACACCATGACAGGTCCAGAGGAAGCAAATAAGGAAGAAAAAGTAGGAAATGGAGGGTCTCGTCCAGTGGGAGGAGATGAATGAAACTTGTCAATGGGATGTCACCACTTCCCTCACCTGGAGAGATAAAAACCTCTGATTGTGACTTCTTCGGGGCAACTCGTTCTCTAAGTTCACCTGCACTTAACTCTCAAGTGTGTACTTCATTTTCAATAAATCACTTTCACTTTCCTGCATCTGTCTACTCTTGAATTCTTTCTTGAGCGGAGACAAGAACCTAGTCACCACTATTCGGGATTGAGTCCTCTCTTGGACATCCCTGTGAGCCTCTGGTGACAAAATTACTATTGTGGTAGGTGAAGATGTACATGAGGTATGTGAGAATGTGAAAATGGGAACAGACCTAGGAAGTCAAGGAAAGACCCATGAGAACTTAGTCAGTAACCTGGGCATCACATCTACAATGTGATGGCCTGGTGAAGAGATTGGGGAGTGGTTGTGGTTACGTGCCAGCCAGAAGGAAAAGTACGAGTGAATTAATGAGGATGGGCTAGATCGGTGGATTTCAAAGTGTAGTCCTCAGGACACTGGGGGTACTGGAGATCCTTTCAGAGGTTCTGTGGGGTCAAAATTATTTTCATAATTATACCAATATTTCATTGCCCCCTTCCACTGGATTAACATTTGCACTGGTGATATAAAAACACTGGTGGGTAAGACTGCGGGGCCTTATTTAGCACAAAGTAAGGCAGTGGCACCAGACTGTGCTCATAGCCAGTTTCACTTAAAGATGCCTTTATTAAGCAGGTAAAGTTATTTCTTTTATTAAATCCCTACCTTTGAGTACACATCTTCTTAATATTCTGTGTGACAAATGGGAAATATGCATAAAGCACTTCTGCGAACAGAAAGAAGGACAATGGTTGTCTTGAGGAAAAGCACTTGTTTGATTTTTTGAGTTTTAAACAGAGCTAGCTGCTTTTATCCAGGAACACAGTTTTTACAGGAAAAAAACTATTGACAAACTATGGTTATTCAAACTTGGGTTCTTGGCAGAGTTTTCTTTGTTTTGTTTTTGGTTGTTTGTGTTTATTTTGTTGTTGTTGTTGTTGTTGTTTGAGAATTAATAAAGTAAACCTGTTGCTTCAAGGAAAATAACTGACAGTGTTTGTTGCCAAATATAAAATTGAAGCTTTCAAACAAAAATTAGAGTTTTAGAAAACATGTAGCCACTACCACAAACTTGATAGCTTTCTAATACTTAAAGATTTCGATGAGATGGATGCTGTGATAGTAATTAATGTGATTTTTTAATATATTGTATAATGACATATGTCAACTTTTGGAAGATCTGTATAACTCAGTGAACCAGTGTTTTCCAAATAACCAATGCATGAGGTTACAAAATCATAGGTAGAAGATCCATTCAAAGTGCAAGATAGCCTAATGTAACAGAGGATGAAAAGTTCATTGATATGGTTTCAGATTACATATTATAACTACCTTAAAAAAAAAAAAAACTACCACTTGTCAAGTTTTGATGTCATATCCAAAAAGAATATCCACAATCATCGGAAGGGCTATTAAAATACCTCCCTTTATAACTACATTATGTGAGGCCAGATTTTACCCTTATACCTCAACAATAGCAACAAAACGGATTGCAACTGATTAAATGCAGAAGCAGATATGAGAATCCAGGTTTCTTCAATTAATTCAGAGATTTGCAAAAATGTAAAATACTGCCATTCTCACTAGTTTCTTTTGGAAGCTAGGCTGTTTTTCATAAAAATATGTCATTTATGTTAACGTGTAACAGTTTTATTATTGCTGCTTTAAAATGAATCAATATACATTTTTTAAGTTTCTCAGTTTTAATCTCTGATATGGAAATATTGTTAGGTATAATCCACATAAAAGCTCTTTTGGGATCATCAATAATTTTTAAGAGTTTAAAGGGGTCCCGAAACCCAAATGTTGGAAAACTGCTGGGCTAAATTATTTTGCAGTAACAAAATTGTATTGAATCTCAGTGGCTCCACAGGACAAATGTTTATTTCCCTCTCATGCCCAGACAGTCAGGCAACTCTCTAAAGACAGATGTCCTCCAGGTGCTGACTCAGCAACCAGATTACTCCATCTTGTGGTTCTGCTGTCTCAACATATGGTCTCTATGATTGCAGCTGCAGAAGAGAACACTGGAAGATGGCACATCAGCTTCTAAATCTTCTGCTGTGTGTCACTTCTACTCACAGCTCACTCAGCAGAACTGGTCACATGGCCCAACCCAACTGCAAGTAAGGAACAAATGGCTCTATTCACTGCAGAACAAAGAACTTATGATGAGAACGTGAAGCTCTATTGGAAGACCTGTTGGGGTACATATAGTGAGTGAGGTGAAGCATAATTCAAGCAAAGGCTGGGGAGCCCTATAGGATCCAGAGTGCGTAGACTAGTCTCGTAAGCCATGGTAAAAATTGTGGTCTTTTTCAAAGCAGTCGGAATTGAATGATTTAAACAACAGGTTACAACAATCAGCTTTATCTGTTGGTGGACCATGGAAGCTGTGGAAGGAAATAAATGTAGGGGGCCAGGAGTGGAAGCAGCGAGGTCCTATGCTGATAAATTGGATCTTTGGGGCAAAACAAAAGCTTTGATTTGTGGCACTTGCCAATTGCTGTAAATACTCTGAAAATACTTCCACCATGGCTAATTTCAAGCTTACGAACTCAATATCACTGAATGCAGAGCTAAGAAGATATATGCACAGTCAGCTTTTGTGAATCAGCAGAGAAATCTTCAGTGCCACTGAGGCAAGAAAACAGACAAAAGATGATGGTAATCTAAACTTCCCTCTGCTTTGAACACACAGCTGGAGTTAATGCCAGGTTCTATGCACGTCAGTGACTGAAACCCCCCGCCTCCACCACGAACACAACCACCACCGCACCAAATATCACTAAGATTTTCCAACCATTGCTATGACATATGCGGGTGAGGAATGTGGCTATTTGCTACCATCCATCCCTAGTCCTGCCTCCAATACAAAACTATGGGCCTAGATCCTTTAAGAGCAAGGAAAGAAATACCTCTTCCACCTTTAGCTCATGTTTGTAAAACACTCAACTATTCTGGCATAACATTCGTCCCCAACTGTTCCAACGAGAGGGCAGCTCAGAAAGCTGCCTAAAACGCCCTGCTTGGATTTTCAGGCTCCTCTGATCTCTATGAAAAGATTAACAAGAATCAAAATAGTTACAGTTTACAACTATAGGTTACCAAAAAAGCCTTTGTATGCTCTTCAACAGGGTGAAAACCTTAGCTTTGGCTGCTGGCTGGCTCAGAAATGAACTAGATGACGATCTGACAAGGATGAGGAATGGAGTCTCCCTACCCCAGGGCGCTCTCGCCCAAGTTACCAGTTTCCTGAGGCTTGCAGCCTCATCTACCCAACCTTGGGTTTAGCTAGTTCACACAGATTCTTTTTCCTGCTCCCTTCCCCTCTGCTCAAGTCTCCAGAGCAGAATAACAGTTGTGTATACCTGAAGTGGTGTCTGAGGTGCTGCTGTTTACATAGCTCACCTCTAAACACAACAGGTGTCCTCACAATCTAGCTCCCAAATTTTAACTGTTGAGTTTTTGTTTTGTTTGTTTTTCCTTCAGAGGGCCATACGGATTTTTTTTTAAAGAGCTTGCATGGATCGGATAATAATCCCCTTCTTTCTTTCTTTCTCTTCCCTCCCTCCAACCCTCCCTCCCTTCCTTCCATCATTCTTCTTACTTTCTCTTTTCTTTTCTCTTCATATAAAGCCACAGGCTGAAGTCTTCCTCAGCAGATTCACCCGTCCCTCCTGCTGGTTCTGGAAGTTACTGACCCTTGAACAGAGTGGGACACTGCTGTGTTTGCTCCAAAGTTCCCTTTTCCTGGCTCTACCTGTGGGACAAACCTCCCAAACAGGAGCTAGGGACTCCAACCAGGTTCATTCATATCTGTTCCTATTAAACTTAGTACATAATCCAAGTCACCAGACACTGAAATATTCAAAGAAACACGACAAAGATAGATATGTTCGGCAAATAGGGGGGAAAATGGCACAGAAAACTAGATGCCATGAAATGCTAACATTCCATTTGGGACAAATTGGAAGTATGAAACTGAGGAACATAGACTTAAATTTTTATGTTTTAGAAATTTCAGTTTTTATTTCTAAATTCACTGAAACCACTAACAAAATAGGAGACCTGAAAGCAAAGGAGGGTAGACCTCTTTACTTTGTTGGAGTTGCTTAACCCAAATATTTGTGCCTGTGCAGGCACAAATCCTGAGTGTCTAGGTTAAAAAATTGACTTCTTACACAGCTAAATAAGGACATTTAAAAAAAACATATCACCATCAGTTGATGAAACGAGGACATTTTAACATCAAATATTTCAATGAATTTAGCATGATGAAAACTCAGTACATTTCACCTGAAAAGGATATAGGTGTCCTTTTCACCTATGAAAAGACTGATGAAAATTACAGTCCTCTTAACAGCATTTGAGAACCCAAATCTCAGTGTATCCAACACCATCTAAGACAGACTATATTTAGAGGGTATCCCCATGGGACCTGTGGAGAAATGAAGTCTCAGAGAGGTTAAACAACTTGCCCAAATTCATACAGCTAATCATGTCAGAGCTAAAATTCAAGCCCAAGACACAACTCTTTCCATGAAAAAAAAGGGGGAGGGTAAAAAGTAGATTTTCCCAGCCCCAATATTGAATAGGTTTTACTAGGCCTATTCTTCCTGCTATATAATTCTCTGCCTATCAGGCCATTTTCCTATCATGTTTTTTATTTCACAAGGAGGCCTACTACCTTGTAAAGAGATTCTGGAATAGACCCTTATAAATCATTAGCTTCTTGGATTATAAATCAGCCTCAGCAGTTTGGTGATCATAAGCCCATTTCCTAAGGCACTGTGGGAAAATGAAGAATGGATTGTGGGGTTTTTAGACTCGAAGAACCTGATTTTCCAGCCCTAGAACTCAGAAATAGTGAACATGCTGACAAGCACTAACAGGAGTGTGGGGAAGCTCTGGCCAGGCTGTGACCAACTGGGATGGCCCCCCACCTGCCAACCAGCTAGGTCTCCAGCAGGGCTTCTTAGTCTGGTGATGGTGGTACAGACTGCCTGACTTTGGGTATGTCACAACACCCTCAGCCAATCTGTTAATGGGAAGGATTTGGATAAAATGATCTTGAGGACTTCTTCCAGGTTGGCAATGACAATTGAAGGACATTTTCTGCTGCTAAATGTGGAGATCAGGCATTTCTCCTCTTTAAGCTACCCACAGTCTGGGAACAAAGGAAGACTTTCCTTCACTGTTTTTTTCCCCCCAGGGTCCTCCACTTTCACCAATCCTCAGCAAGACAAATCCTGGGCCAGCCAAAGCTATTTCACTCTGAGGAATTCTCATGCATGGCTGAAATGTAATTCACGTAGCTCGATAGTACACAGTATTCTACAGCAAGCACTAAGTGGTAACATTATCATAGGTCTATATCTACTGCTTGATCACCTCCATTTAATTAGAAGTGTGACCTCAACCCACGCCTCTAAAATGTCCCCAGAGGGGACATGTTTCACACTCAATTGGTCAGATACTGTTACCACACTGCCTCAGCCCTCCTCTTCCTCTTGTGTCCCAAGGGCTTGGGCATTGAGGTGACTCCCAGCCAATCAGGAGAGCGACAACATTCCCAAGGGGAGTAGACTCTGGATGCTCCCAAAGCTCCCAGCATCGAACAAGGCTGCGTGGGCTCTCCTGTAGCAGAGGGGAAGGAAGGTCCCACCCCAATCCCACTTGGCTGGAGTCCAGGGTCTCACCCAGTACCCCTCCAATAGTTATATTACCGGGGCCTCTAACTTCCTGTCTCCACAGGGAACCAGTAGGGGATAGATGCCATTCATTCCAGCCATCCCTCCATCCACTTCCCTCCCTGTGAAGACTCCCCTATGGTCTCTTCTCAAGCATTTGTGTGGATTGGGGGTGGGGCAAGCCAAAGTTACCTCCCACACATACGGTATACCATTAGCGTTGGACTAGTGAGTAGTTTCGTGGGAGGAGAACTGGGTAACTAAGGGATAAGGGAGAGAAGAAGAATTTTTTTTCACAATATACCGTTTTGTATACTTTGAATCTTATATCAAGAGCATAAAATGACTGTTCAATAAAATACATTTTAAAAACCAGAATATAAATTATTTTTAAAATCATCTCACAGGGGCCTACTTCTATTTTCTGTTTGAGCAACTCAGTCCTGCCCAACCCTTGGAGAAGTCTTTTTTTTTTTTTTCTTTTCTGTTCTTTTAATGTGTATCAGACCCCATTGCCAAGTTTCTGGTCAAAATTGTTCTTTCTGTACCCATCTAAAGTCACATTTAATGGTCTGCCTTGAAGCCACTGAGCATGTCAAAGGAGAAGAGAGTTGGGGGAGTTGAAAAGAGGACAGGATTTAAAGTCAAGCCAACTTAAGTTTGAGTCCTGGCTCTACTACTTACTGGCTTGAGCAGGATTCTTAAGTTCTCTAAGCCTCAGTTTCTTCACCTTTCTAAAAGAAAATCAAATTACCTGCCTTACCATAAATCATAGCAGTTAAGAACATACACTTTGGAATTAGGTTCAATTCCTGCAGCTGTCATATCCTAGCTGTTTCATCTCGCTAAGCCTCAGTTTCCTCATCTGTAAAATGGAGATAATAGTACAGCTGGCCTGATTAAATTGTGAATTTTAAATAAGATGATGCAGGGATGGTCTTCAGCAAAGTGACCCACATATGGAAATATTCACCAAATTGTTGCTCTTTCTATCATTATGTTTTTTTGTGTGTGAGAATACAGTAAGATAAAGTGCCTGGTACTCAAAAATATCCATGCGCATTTTTAACATGAATTTTCCTCTAGGTTCTTTTTCTTTGTGGAGAAATTCCCTGTGGGGAACTGTACTGCTGTCTGGCCTTTTCGACTGCTCTCTGAATCAGGTAACGCACTCCTTTTTGTCTGCTCATTACAGCGCTCTTATGTGAAGAAATGAACAGGAATAGCAAAAGACTCAAATGGGACTCAAAACTTCTCTAAAGTGGGAAGATTCTTTGGTTTCATCAATCCGTCAGTCCCCAGCCAGCCAGCCACTGAAAATGTCAGGTCCTGGGACTGTAGAACTGACCAGCACAGATGTGGTCTTCTCAGGGAGCTTCCCGCCAGATGTGAGGAAGGGTATAAACCCATCTGTGTTAGGCTGAAACTCCCTTGAAATTCTCAGACCCAGAGGCTTGTAAGAAAGCTTCATTTGTGCTCACTAAGTGTCCCCACATCTGTGCTAAATGTCCCCAGGAAAGACTCCAGCTGGATGAATTACAGTTCTTCAGTCAACTATAGGAGCGACAGCCCTTTTAATGTTGTATGTTTAGGAATCAATCTTAAACTGTGGGAAATGATGCAATACCCTCAGAGTATATATAACATACAGCAACTTACTGGTTTTTCAGGCTCTGTGGGCTTGAAATTGCCAAAAAGAAGTCCAGAAGCGTTCAAGGTTTCTTTACTTTCAGGCAGTTGCTCACCCTGCAGGGACACTTGAGATGACTATGACCAGGTAAGAGAATGGGTTTGGAAACAGCAAAGGGCCATCTGAATACAGGGCATTATCGCCACTATTGCAGCTCTTGCCGCTGAGGGTGGGAAGGAGCCTGAGCTTCTTGTAGCTTCAGTGTGGTTTGTATGACTGGAGCTGGATGGAGTTACAGCTCATCCACACAGTCAACAGTGACAGAGCATCCCCTCACTGTCAGGTGCTGGGGTACAACAATAAGACAATAAGACAGACAAGACTTTCCAGCCAAAGGAAGTGGGGCGATCACAAAGGGCATGCTGACAGAGCTGTGCTGCCTGAACTTACCCGACGTGGGCTTGGATAAGGTCTTCCTTTGTCTCTAGCTGTGCTGTCCTATTGTTCACAGAGTTGGTCAGAAAGGCAGCATGATGGAAAAGGGACACAGGGAGTCTGAAATACATGGGGTCCAGTTATAGCTGACAACACGTCATTATAGCTCTAGATCTCAGACTTCAGTCACTAAAGGAAGGATTTCAAAACAAGAAATAAGAATGTCTAAAGATACTCCAGTTCCAACGAAAGCTCTGATCTAGGAGTCAGGGAACAGCTTCTGCCATGTGGGCCCTCCCCCCACCCTCCGACTCTGAGGTTTGGCTGGCTGGCTTTTACACACACACACACACACACACACACACACACACACACACACCCCTCACTGCCCCAAAGTGAGGCTGTTGAGGTCACCTGCCTTCCAGTATTACTACATATCATCTGGGAGTCTCCTTGGCCCTCAAAACCCAGGTAAAATTGTCTAGCATCTGTTACATACACATATGTCATGCCCCAAGTCCCATGACCTGTAGAAGTTGAAAGCCCTCCTGAAGACTTCTGAGAATCCAGGGGGGGCCAGAGAATCTTTCCAGCTCTCTGGCTCCTCAACCCTGAAGTACTGGGTAGGGGGCCCTCCTCCATTTCCCGTTTGTCTTTGCCACTGCAAATACCACGTCCTGATACATTTGCCCATGACTGATTCCCCTACCTGGACTCTAAAACAAGGGATTGTGTCATATTCATTTTCTTACGCCTCGCACCAATCTTCACCTGGTAACCAGCAGGAGTTCAACATTATCTGATGAATAAATAAAAGGAAGGAAGGAAAGATGGCAAAGGTGTCACTGAGATTACTTTGAAGGCAGGTCAAGGCCAGCCCAGGAGAAAAATGTGTTAAAGTCAATAAAAGTTGCTTCTCATCCAGGATCATCACTGCCCTAGCTGCTTCTGGTACCTTTCAGGGTTGCAGTCTAACCACAAGCTGTTGAGATGTTAGCTCACAATGACCTTGTTAATTGATAGAGGTTCAACACCTTTGCTCCCCTGGCTCTGCCTATTTGCTTTAAGAGGCTTCCTGCCTCTCTGCCCCACCCTTCCCGCCAGATCTGGTAATTCGTGCTGCTCCAAAAGGCCATCCCCACCCAGGCTAATCCTTGCTTAGCCAAACCCAGAACTGACTTCGTAGCTCTCTAGCTGGACTCCCATAACTTTTTGTGCAGAACTTGCTTCCAGAGACATAGGAAGACACAGTGTTTGCAAAATGAATAAATAATGAAAAAAAATAGAGTATGGGGTACAGTGGCTTTAAGGGTCAATGAACAAAAATAGTGGAAATCCTTATAACAAAAGGGAGAAGTCAAAAAATTTTAACAGAGGGAAAGTGGAATGTTCATCCAGCATTATCGAATAGATAAGTCATTTGGCAAAGCATGCTGAAGGAGAACTGGGTTTTTAAAACCCAAAGCAGTGTTTTTTCATCATGCCTTTATCACCTCTGTCACATTATTTTTGTTCGTGTTTTGCAGCCTTTCGGGAATTACAACATCAGTTCATTGTTTGCTGGGTTTAATAAATCTCCCTGTCCATCAAGAACATACCATGAGGCACATACAATAATTGCTTTTTATATATCCAAGAATTCAAATTATATTGTGTTTTGCAAACTTTATGACACCTCTTTGAGATAACTGGAAACACCTGGGGATGTTGTGCAACCAGGCCTAAGAATGGCCTCTTCACAATGTGCTCAGCAGGGCTCCACAGTTAAGAAAGAACATGCAATTCCCTGCTGGCAGTTCTCTTCTTTGCATGAGCTTCTGCTCCAGTGCTTAGAATTCAGTCAACTCAGCTGGAACCTACAGACAAATGGTAAGATGGTCCAAAACCTATGCAGTAAGCACTTTCCTTCAAAATAGTCCATTAATTTAGGTAAAGAGTTTTGACTTTAGTCATCAAACTAATTGTTTCTATTCAATACTTGACTTGGTGTAGGTGTGTGACATCCATAATAGTAATGGCTAGTCACTTATGGCTACTGAGAACTTGATATGTGACTAATCTAGATTTTGAAGACTTAGCAGCAAAAAAAAAAAAAAAAAAAAAAATCACTAATTTGAAGATTAGTCACATGTTAAAATAATATTTTATTAATACACAGAGAGTGCCAAAAAATGCATACACATTTTAAGAAAGAAAAACTATTAAGATTGTAATAATATATACCGATAACAAAAGATGAATACAAGTCACATTTGACTTCTGCAATTACAAGAGGTGCTCAAAGTGGTTCCCATCAGTGTCCAGACACTTCTGATTACAGTGAACTGCTTGAGCATAGATAACATCTCTTAAAAGGTGTATACATTTTTTTTTTTGCATCCCCGGTATTGGTTAAATATACTGTTTTATTCAAATTGATTTTACCTATTTCTTTTTATTTTTTTAATGTGGCTACTAGAAAATTTAAATTACATATGTGGTTTGCATTATATTTCTATTCAACAGCACTGGCAGAGACAATGCATATACTCAGTAGACTATTGAAGCAAACAATCATAAAGATCAGATAACTAATAGAGAGGAAGGAAAAATTTATTCCAGAGGAAAAAGACCATTTATTTCAGAAAAAAAGATCATAAAACTTTGCTTAAATTATAAATTCTGCCATAATTTCCATTTCCAGTGTAATATACTAATGAGCTCATGCTCAGAGTTGATAATGAATGGAAATCACTTCTACATTATAGCATTAGTGGCAGAATAAATACATCAAACTGCCATTTCCTCCTGAATGAAACACTACACCTAAACCTTTGGATGGTCATGATTGCCTTATGTATTGTCCTCCATCATCTCTGGACTGTGAGTTCCTCAAGGACACAGACGCTGTGATAGTCCTCTGTCAGAGTGACCAACTATCCTGGTTTGCCCAGGATTGAAGGATTTCCCAGGGCATGGGACTTTCAGTGCTAAAACCAGACAAACAAGATCTAGTTGGTCATGTTAGTGGAAAAAAATCCCCCAGACCCGTCGATATTCCCTGTGCTTGCGCTCAATAAATGCTAAACTTGTACTAAAAACTGTAAACTTGTGCTGAATGTTTTCCCATTTGTGTATAGACACCCCTGATAGAACTGAAGCGCCTTCTAAAGCAAAGAATTAATATGAGGTATTTTGTTTAGTTTTGTTTTTCTAATAACATAACAATTGACCAGAGGCTACTGTAATTGGGATCCCCTTCCTAGGCATCAACACTGCGAGAACTATCTTTTGTCCCAGTCAATGGAACTTTCGTCTCCTCCCCTTGGGCTCACTCCCATCAATTCTCTCACGGCCCCAATCTGCTTCTGAGACTTAGGAGGCCCTGGCCATTGCCAGGGACCCTACTCAGGTCCCCTTCACTACCCCTGTCCAGGGGAAATTGCTAGTTGCTTGAGCTAAGGCGGTCCAATATATATTTGTCTGTCAAGCAAATGCGGTACAATTGTTTTGTGTTTGAGGACAAAGGGAGCTAGAGGAATATAGGAAAGACTGAAGAGTTAAAGGAAAGAAAGAAAAATTCCCTGATTTGCTACTGGCTTCATCCAAAAAAAGAAGATATGCGTGGTATCTGGATTGTGTGACCCCAGCTCAGAAATTTTTCCACAATAAAGGCCATCCCACAGAATGTTTAGAACCTGGTCTCCAGAATCAGAATCCTAGGTTTAAATTCTGGCTCTGTAAGTTGCTGAACTTCTCTGCGCTTCGGTTCCTTATCTGTAAGTGGTAACAAGAGTACCTAACGTACAGGATTTATTCTAAAAAGTAAGTGAGCTGATAGATATAAAGTGCTTTGTACAGTTCTTGGAACATACGGAGTACTGGATGTAAGCACCAACCATAATTAGCCTCTCAAGGTCATAATTAGTCACTCAAGGTCAGTAGAGAAGGTTGGTACAAGGAAAGAGTATGGACTTTGGGGTCAGACCTGGAAATAGTTCAGATACATACAACTGTGGTCTCAGATAAGTAATTTAATCTCTCTGTGCTTCTGTTTACACATTTGTAAGGTAGAGCTACACCTCGTAAGATTGCTATGAAAATTAAATGGGACGTAATAAGTATGGTGCCCAGCACATTGTGATCCATCAGGATAATTGGTATTGATCAATCAAAGTAATTGGAAAGACCCTTTCTGTGTTCAACTCATCTCTGTCTCCAATTTAAATCTGAGAGACCTAGCAGATTTCCCATCTCCCAGCACACCCCACACCCCCAGGATTTTAACATTTCAGAGTCAGTTTCTAGAGATGAGATAGCACTCATGATCCAGCTGGAACCCACCTTCTCAAATGTCCTTTCCTTTCCACAGGCAGAAAAGGCAGCTCTCTCCTAGGCAATGCTCCCCTCATTTAATCCATTCCAATGCATCAAGTTGTATTTATTGCCTTTGGATAACTTCAGCATTCTACGCCAGCAGTTCTTAGAAATGGCAACATAGAGAAAAATAAAGATAATAAGGTGAGTTTCATAAACCAATCCACGTATCCTTTCTCCTTTTTGAAATTAGTGCTAAAATGTTCTTTGTTTTCTAGAAGCATGGTGATAATAAATGATAGTTACTATGTTTCAATATCCTTACTTGGCAAAGTAAAAAGTCGGCAGCCCTATGGTCATCACCAAAATGTTTTTGGTTTATTAGTTTTGCCATTTTACTGACTGGCAAAAAAGTCAAGGAAAGAGGCGGCCGGTTAGCTCAGTTGGTTAGAGCGCAATGCTCGTAATACCAGGGTTGCCTGTTCGATACCTGTATGGGCCACTGAGAGCTGTGCCCTCCACAACTAAATTGAAACAACTACTTGACTTGGAGCTGATGGGTCCTGGAAAAACACACTTAAAATAAATAAAAGTTAAAAAAATAGTTAAGGAAATACTTTATAGTGTACAATAAAGACAGATAAAGGAAACAGAGTAGAGATGTAAGAGGGGCTGGTCAGAATCTGGAGCCTCCATTTGGCCACCTTCTGCTGGTTGAGTGGGAGCCCCAAGGATTCTGTCCAGGTGCTAACCTCGCACTCACATAAAACAGGCTACAGTGAAGTGTACATGTGTTTGCTAGAATCAGTGAATGATCATCTTCTAATTCCAAATTGCAACAGGTAAGATTGGCTCCACCAGTTGTAAAGCAATGATTTTTCAAACTTCGATGTGCGTCAGAAATGCCTGCAAAGTTAGTTAAACTCTGAGTCCCACTCCCAGAGGCTCTGAGTCAGGCCACCAGGGCCATCTGCAGTTTAAATAAGGCTCCTGGGAATTGCTGTTGCAGGTGATCCTCAGGCCAGCCAGACATTGCAAACACCAATACTGACCATTCTGCTCTCTCCTGTGTATCCAAAGGCTCTCCCACCCTTAGCCTCCATCTTTCCCAGCCTCTGTCTTGATATTGCATCTGCTTTTACATACGTGATTGGACAGTTAAGTTCACGAACTCATCCTAGAAAAAATGCTACATACCTCATTGCTGAATATCACTACTGTCACCTTTGAAGTTCTCCCCTTGGGAAGCTAGGCACCAACACCAGTGCCTAGTCCACCTTTCAAAGAAATTTGGAACTCTTTCTGGAATGGCCATCAGAGCTATTGTCGTATTACCCTTGAGGTCCTGAATGTCATCAAAATGTCTTCCTTTCAATATTTCCTTTATCTTTGGGTAAAGAAAGAAGTCATTGGGGGCCAGATCAGGTGAGTAGGGAGGGTGTTCCAATACAGTCATTTGTTTACTGGCTAAAAACTCCCTCACAGACAGTGCTGTGTGAGCTGGTGCATTGTCATGATGCAAGAGCCATGAATTAATGGCGAAAAGTTCAGGTCGTCTAACTTTTTCATGCAGCCTTTTCAACACTTCAAAATAGTGAAGTTGCTTAACTGTTTGTTCAATTGGTACAAATTCATAATGAATAATCCCTCTGATATCAAAACAGGTTAGCAACATCTTTGTGACAAGTTCATGAACTTAATTGTCAGACCTCATATGCACCATTCTCTGGTGTCCCGCCCCTTTTTTTCTTGGAACCTTAGTAACAAAAAGGCTCTAATGGTCCTACATGGATAAGTTTCTCTGAATCAAAGTGAGATCTTATTTCAGTTTTTGGCAACCTATTTAAAAATGACAAGTATTGTGTCTCTAGGTCCTGAGACAAAGCAGCACGAATTGTACCTCTCCCATCACTGCTTCCAATGCACCTCTAGGGAAAGGCAACTGCTTTTCCTCTGCATTACTGATGCTGTGTGAGAAGCAACAGTATCAGGCTTCTTAGAGTATGAGCTTTCAAGTTTGTTCATGACCAATTATCTCCATTCAGTATCTCAGGTTTCCAGACGCCACAGGAAAGAAAACGTGGCTAAGAGAAGCTACTACTCTGGTTAATTTAGAAAAAGCAGAGAGAGAAGCTAATGTAGAAACTGGCTCTCTTGTTTTATCAAAATCACTAATTTCACTAACTTAACCTTCAGCCTAAGCTCATGACATTTATTTACCCATTTTCTTGTTTTAATCACTATTTTGTGTTGCTATCCGATTTTAATCATCTCTTTGCAAAACTCCTGACCAATATTCATGCAAATAGCCCAAAAGAAATGGAAAATAACTATTTTGGAGGGGGTGGGGGGCCTCTGGCAGCCTGCATCCTAGAGTTTATCCAGAATCATAAAAACTTTTGAAAAGAATCACAGGTGGAAAAAGCTCTCAAAGAGGAAGATTTACAAAATGCCAGCTAGGGCCCAACCTCACTCAAAGACTTGAGTTTCTGGAGGACTAAATTTTAGGAGCCTAGGAACAAAGCCTTGATTTGGTAAGGATAGTAAGGGAAGGTGAAGCAAAGAATTTCTTTGCTTTACACACAGAATAATTGAAAAAGGAGGCACATGAGTGAGGAGTATGGGGAAAGGGTGTTCATTCCTGTGTTGAAAGAACAGAAAGGGACCATATTTTGCCTTTTTTTTCTTTTTTGGTGCAAGGCAGATGGACTGTTGATTGACACTAAGTAAATCCTTGAATAAATGAATCTCTCTAGCACTGGGGAGGGGGTGGTGATGGAGGGAGTGGGGGGATGGTGAGAAGTGGCTTGTGCATATGGAACAGTTAACTTTTTGAGGAAAGGGGGATTAAAAGCAAGAACCTCAGGGCATTTAATAACTGTGGCATTTTATTCTTGCCTCATGTGGATTATTGGGGATTATCTGCTAAAAGCAAGAGCTCAGTCTAGTGTTACTATTTGACTCACCCTTCCTGTCCTCTCGTTTAAAATCTTCTGTCTCTTCCATGACTTTCATTTGGTTAACAACAGACAGATCTGGAGTGTGAAAAAAGTTTTTCTGAGAAATGGAAGGCTCTGCACAACCAACCTTCTCTAAAGAACAGGAATGGGTTGTACTGTCAAATTCAACCTTTATAAAATGATAAGGCCCAATTAAAAAGATTAAAAAGCAGATCCATAAGAGACTTTTAGAACCAACTGCAGTGGCCTAAAGCTGGGAGCTGGGAAGCTCAGTGGAGATAGTTAGAGGCAGAGCTTAGGTTCCAGCCCAGGCCTCGACGGAGCACCAACTTTTCCCCAGTGATCTCCGCAGGTTTTCAGCAACTCATTCTTATGACTCAGGCAAATGCTGATGCTTTGTATGCCTCCACCATTACAAATCACCAGAGGGAGACGCTGTATTTCAAAAGGAAAAGTCTTTCCTGGGGCTTTGTGGCGCCAGAAGGAAAGGAAATTCTAAACTGAAGTCCCGCATAGGGAAGGTTTAGCCTCCTCAAAGTTCAGTTCGGGACTATAGACATTTGGGATAATCCAGAAAGGTGAAAAAGAGCCTATGCGGTCTGACAGTTAAGTTCACGAACTTGTTGCAATGATGTTGCAACAAAATGATGATACCAAATGATGATGTTCTTTTGGTATCGGAGGGATTATTCATTGTGAATTTGTACCAACTGGACAGTTAACCAAGTTTACTGTTTGGAAGTGCTGAAAAGGCTGCATGAAAAAGTTAGACGACCTGAACTTTTCACCAATAATTCATGGCTCTTGCATCATGACAATGCACCAGCTCAGGCAGCACTGTCTGTGAGGGAGTTTTTAGCCAGTAAACAAATAACTGTGTTGGAACACCCTCCCTACTCACCTGATCTGGCCCCCAATGACTTCTTTCTTTACCCAAAGAGAAAGGAAATACTGAAAGGAAGACATTTGGATGACATTCAGGACATCAAGGGTAATATGACAACAGCTCTGAGGGCTATTCCAGAAAAAAAGTTTCAAAATTGTTTCAAAGGGTGAACTAGGCACTGGTGTTGGTACATAGCTTCCCAAGGGGAGTACTTCAAAGGTGACCATAGTGATATTCAGCAGTGAGGTATAGCACTTTTTCTAGGATGAGTTCACAAACTTAATCGTCAGACCTCACAGTATAAGGAATTACAGTCTCATGAAAAGAGCAATGGGCTTTGGAGCCAACTCCAAAGTGTGCATTCTAGTCCTGGTCCAGTTACTCATGTATAGTTTGACCTGGAACAAAGTATTTAAGTTCGTTAAATCTCAGTATCTTTATCTATGTAACAGGAATAACAACCTCTTTCTCACAGGGTTGTTGTGAGTCCTTATAATACACTGAAACCTCCTTCCTTCGAAATATAAATGCTCAGGAAATACTATTTTCATTTCCCTGTCCCCTCTACATTTCTCCCATCTATCCTCAAACTCCTTATCTAATCAAAACATCTCACTGCTGCTGTGCCTACATGCCTCAGGAATTTGAGTGTTATAGGGGGATAATTTGATGAAACCTGTTAACATCAAGGAGTTCCGTAACAAACACATTGGCAAGGCCTGAGGGCAGCTGTTCCAGGTGGTAACCATAATTTGCACCTGATCCAAAGTATTTCACCACCAGAAAAACTGCCTCACAGTCTTGATCCAGGTTCAGCGGGAAACAAGAGAAGGTGGGTCCCCTTCTCTTCACCTCTGTAGTCAGAGGTGAAGAGATAGCTGCAGATGAGGCAACTAGGGGTGGGGGTTGGACCCCGGAGGAGGTAGGGAAATTAAACTGGGGAAAAACCCAGGTCAAGAGGTGAGCCAACAGGGACGACATGTTGACTTTAGAGGCACAATAGAGTCAGAGGAAAGGAGGCACTCTATAGGCATCTCCAGGAGTTCTATAGCAGGGACTCAGGGGCAGCAATTCTTGTTAGAAGGGTGGTTTGAAGCTAGGTTTACATAGTACAATGTATTGACAAAGTTAATTTGTAAGTGGAGACCCACAAAATGGAGACCACCCCAGTGGCCTGGCCCACGTTATAAGTCTAAACTAAGTCAGCCTGACCTTTCGGGAAATACCTCACTGTCAAGGAAACCTAACAAACACCAGCACAATCCTCCAACTCAGCTTTAGCTAGCCTACCTTATCCTAGAAAACAGGACCTGCTAGCCTTATCAGGAAATTTTGACCTCCTAGCCAATCACGCCCTGTTTCTTGGATGCCTCTTCTACTTGCTCTTGCCCCAAAACCCTCGGGAAGCACGCTCCACTGCTTATGAGGTACTGTCCTCCCCCAACCCACGGATTGTTTTCCCCTTGAATAAAGGACATTAAACTCGTTACTAAATTGTCTTTGTTTTGTCATTTGACAGTATAAAAATGGAGGAAAAAATGTCAATTAGACCTAACACAGATGCTGAAAGAAGGAATAACGGAGTTTAAGGAGGAAAAGTGGCTGAAGCTTCTGCTCCCTGAGCCTTCCCTGGAGAGAAGGGGCAAGGTGGCAAGGTACGGTGATTGCAAGACCTGGTGACTTGGGAAAATGAGCCAGTCTCCTAGGAGGGAGGTGGGGCAGGGATTGGGGCCTTAAGTACCTGGAGAAATTTGGCCTGAAAAAATGTATTTTTTTTCAGCTTCCCCAAGGATTCAGCTTGGGACCTCCTCCATTAGTGGTGTCATGTTTTGCATGACACTGAGCCAGCACAACCATCTGCCGGGTCTCAATTCCTTTTCTCATTGTTATGTAAAACCCAGGTCCCTGCTCAGTTTTTCTTTTGCAGGGACATTAACGAGGCATTATAAGCACAATTCCTAAGGACCCATAACAATATTTTAGACCTGAAAAAAAAATTGACTGTAAAGTAGGATAAGAAAATTTGCAAAATTAAAATTCATAAATGTTTAAATGCCTGCAAACCATAATTTTATGTCAACTACTCAAATATTGTTCAATTCATATTTTGTTATACATAAATTATAGTCAAATATTTAAACTCTGTTCCTCCGCTTCTTCTATGTAATGGGTATATAATAGTAGTACTTTCTCATAGTGTTACTCCTCACTGACATTGGTGGGAATAAATGTGTTGTTATGTGTAAAGCACTATCCAAGGGCCCCAGTACACAGTATAATATTATGAAAGATGTTAATGATAATGAAGGTGTCAATGACATCGATGACGAAAGCACATGGTTTCCGTGTAATAGACTGACGAGCTCTCAATCTGGTAAGCACTCGGGACGTTGATATTCCTCTCTCTAGAATACAGTGGCATGTCCGTCCCAAGCCAAACCATAGCTCTCTATAAATAGTCTCCCACTTGTGTGTCCTGGTACGACTGATGAGGATGTGGCATGATGCTTTCAAATCACAAAGTGTCCCAAGAACTTTCACACCCATAACTCTCTTTACTCCTTATTGCTGCCCTTCCAGCAAACGCATAGCCATCTAACGTAGAGCACTGGAGGAGCCGGGCTTGAATGCCACGCTAGTCCTGTGATTTCCAACAAATCTTTTAACCTTTTTAAGCTCAGTTTGCTCACTAGTGAATCGGGAGAGAATTCCTGTTTTGTCCAATCCACAGGCTTGTGGGAATCAAAAGGGAGATTTGTATGTCAAAGTGCTAAAACCACATTACCCACATGTAAATATCTGATCTGCCCTTATTTGGGGAGATAAGGAAACTAACATTGACAGAAATGACCTGACTTGTGCAAAATGTCTCCACTTACAAGAGGGAGAGGCAGGACAGGAAATTGGGTCAGCGTGCCTTCCTTCACACAGCACAGCTTCCTGAACCGCTAACATTCCCTGCAAGCCCTTCACTGCACAGGCAAAGTAAGGAAAAGACCCAGGTCACACCGACCCCTGCGGTCATGGTTTTGTAAAGCAGACTTAGCCAACAGATCACTGAATCCCCGGCCCCAGAGGTCGGGCTGTCACCTCTTGGTGGGAAGTGTGGCTTCCTGTATCAGCCTCCGAGCCAAGCCAAAGCCCTGTGAGGATTTTTAACTCTTTGCTACATCACAATTTATACTAGGGTTGTGAAGTGCAGTGGGGCCTAAGGTTCCTGCTGATGCCCTTGCAGCCATTATGCTAATTTGGATAATTTATTTCTGCTTGAATTTGAGATAACAATAGCTACCATTTCTTGAGTTTTTCGTATTGGTACTTTACCCACATCATTTCATTCCATTCTCACTACCGCCCTATGGAGATGTAGGTGCTATTACTAGCCCCATCTATCAGGTGAACACATTTAGGCCCTTACAGACTAGGTTACACTTCCAAAGTCATGCAACTAGGAAAGCTGTCTCAGAAGAAATTATTTTATTTTATTTATTTTATTTTTTAGAAGCCAGTGCTGTTAGTCACTCCAAGTGTTTCTCAAGAAATGGCCTGTAGACCACATATATCAAAATCACCTGATGTCTACTCCCTTCCCAAACCTATTAAATCAGATGGGGGTGGATGGGAACAGTGAGAGCCCAGGAATCTTCATTTCAGTAAGTCCACAGTTGATTTCCATGGATATCCAAATTTGAGAACCACAGCCACACGCCCCAGCTTTCCAGATGCATTCAGTTCCCAGACAGGCAAGGAAGGGAGCAATCTGACCTTCAACACTGAACACATCTTTGGCATCACTGTGGAAAACAAAAGCCACGTCCCTTTTCCCTTACCATTTGCTGAACAACCTGCACAGATTGTTTTTAGTGGGTCTGAGTGGAACTAGGTTGTTCCTGTTGATTGACAGGGATATTAACATGAATATTTAATGGACGGGGCATCCAGTACATTTCGTAATGTAATATTTCAAGCTCTACTGAAAGGATTTGCCCTCCCTTAATGCATGTCTACATCCTGTCCCAGTCCTTCCAACAGCATTTTCCACAGAGATAATGCCAGTTCAGGGAGCCTCTTGTTCCCAGCTCTCAGTTTAAGATAGCATTTACTCTTATCTTGAGATAAGGATTTTTTTGTGCTGACAGAATGCCACTGAGCATTGTCTTGATTTTTATTATTTTCTGTCCAGGCCCTCCATGCCCTCTTATTGAAACCCCATTGATGGAATCATCTTGGCTGATATCATTCAGATGAATCATTCACACCTTTTCCATTCTATCTCTTATTTCTATCTCTGTTTCTATCTTGATTTCTGTATCTCTCCTTTCAGCCTCTGATGTTTCCCAACTTGCAAAATATTTGGGTCTTTTGTACTTGGGTTTATTTAGGCCAATTGAAGGGACAAAGAAGTCTGTCATCAAGATGTACAGTCTTGTTTGCTGTGTTTATGAAAATTCTTGAACAGCTATGTCATATACATTACGTATAATGTTAGCTATATGAAATACTTTCCCCTTAAGATCAGGAACAAGGCAAGAAGAATGTCTATTCTTACCCCTTCTGTAAGACAAATAAATAAATGCGTTCAGATTGGCAAGGACTAGGAAAGACTGTCTTCATTCCCAGATAACACAATATTATATGTAGAAAATCCCAAAGAATCTACAACAAACTACTAGAATGAATGAACACGTTGAGTTAGGTCATAAGGCACAAGAAACATATCCATTGTTACTATACTATTACTGCTAACAAAACAACCACACACTGTAAAACCTTTTCTACTCTCTGAGCATTTTTTGTCATTACATAATTAAATTCTTTTAAAAGAACAATGTATTAGATGCTGTAATAGAGCTAGTGACAGAGTGCTGTGGGAGAACTGAAGCAGAGCACCACCCAGTTAGGCAAAATTTGAGGGCACAGTCCCCAACACTGGCCTCATCAACTTCAAGTTTGGGGGTTCCCCAAATCACCCTCAAGTTCTAGGATTCCTTAGAATGACTCAGAAGTCACAGAAAGCTATTATTCTCATGGTTACAGTTTAATTACAGGGAAAGGATATAAGTAAAAATCAAGCAAAAGAAAGGACACATAGGGCAATGTCTGAGAAGCTTTCCTTCCCCGTGGAGTCAAGATGTGTTACTTTCCCAGCATCAAGGTATGACAGTGCAATGGAGTATGTATTGCCAACCAGGAAAGCTCACCTGAGCTTCAGAGTTTTCACTGGGGCTTCATGACATGGACATGATTCGTTGATTGCCATATGGGTGAACTCAGTCTCCAGGTCCAATGATACTGCATGATCCAAAGCCCTCACCCTAAGTTACATGGTTGGTCTTTCTGTGTGGCCGCCCCTACCCTAAGATTGTCAGCTGTGGTTAGTCTTACCCTAAAATCTTCTGTAGCCAGCCCCTGCCCTAAACAAAGACACTCCAATGATAGAGTGCCTCCCAGAAGCCGAGGGCAAAGTCCAGATCTTCTCTTTGGATGAAGCAAAATTCTTTGTACACGGGACCTAACCCAGATTTGGAAACCAGCTAAGGTTTATGGTTAGGATGAAGATAAGTTGAAATCTTACTGAAGTCTGTGGAAGAATCTGGCAAAAGCCACACTGGATTGGTTTGTTACTATTTTACCTTTTTTTTTTTTTTTTAAGGAATCATATTCTTGTATATTTAAATACTAATGGCAACAATATTTACCTTTGGACTTTTGTGTTATCATGGCCACCTCTTTCTTCTTTTCTTGTTACCTCCTTTTGAATATTTCATGTTTCCGAAAATTAGAAGGTTTTTAAGGGGGTTGTAAGAAAAACTGAACTGAAGGTTGAACACATACATTTTACTAGGAAAAAAGTGAAAGAATAGCCAAAATCAAGTTCGGGAGTTTATCTGTTTTTAGTATGCTTTAGTCAATATTGCTGTAGATAATTGAGAATTGTCCAAGATTGGTTCTTGTAAATGCTTAATTTTACCTGATTTTTACAAGATAGTCATTTAGCAAAAGACATTTCCAAACTCCTCATTTCAGCAGTAATAGGCAAGGAAAGAAGATCTAATCCTTGAACTATTTACTTAGATGAACAGAAATACCCTTTTTTGAAACAATGGATATGCAAGATTTAGCCATTAAAGGGTTAGGGTAAAATGAAAATCCTCTCCGTAATAGTAGGAATCTGAGAAAATCTTTCAAGGAAATTAAACACTTGATCAAAAAGAAAAAAGGGTTATTTTTGGTGAGAGCTGAGATTAAACAGCGGAGTTGTCTGAGAAGAGGCCTCAATTATAAGAAGTAGGCAGTTAATAATATCCTCTCAGGGATCTGCTTTTCCTCAAGACATCTCTTTGGGGAAATGCAATAGTTTCATTTGCTTTTTACTAATGTAGGAAAATGGTGCCTTACCTTTGAAAAGCGTGAAGAAAACTTTAAAATTTTGAAAAAACTCAGAACTAAGAAGGGACAATTTAGAACTATGCTTCCAGTAGAATCTAAGAGAAAGTACCACCCCAAATTGGGGTCTAAGACATTTTAAAAGCATACTTCCATTAAATTAAATTTCATTTTGTAAACTGAACTATAGAAACAAACCAAAAGCAAACAACAGTGATTCACACTTCTTGCACAAACCTAAGCACGTCCATCGTCTGAGCACTTTGGCTCATAAGAACACACACAAATCCCTAAAAAAGTCAGTTATTTGAATCCTATCTTTCTTAGTAACGCATCACACAGCCCTGATGAGAAAGAACCACTTTCCCATGCTGTATTGCTCCATTGGAAAGTATGAGAATAATTTACGGTCAAAATATTACCATCATTATCATCACCTACCATCATCATCACCACAACTACCACGCATGAAGTGCAAGCATTATACCATATACTTGCCACAGTTATTTAATTCTCATAAAAGGACTAAAGGTTACAGTATTATTATACCCACTTTATAGGAAAACCTAGCACTCAGAGAGAATTCAGAGTCAATAAACAACAGAGTTAAGACCCAGTTCTATGGGGCTTTCAATGCCCCTACTCTTTATCCCTGCCCCTGCAGTTCAGTAGTTTAGCACTTCCTGTGAGCAGCTGTGTTTGTACTGCAGCCTATATTTGGGAATGGCATTCGCCACATTTGCGCTCGGGGTTAGCTCAGTGCCTGGAAGGACAGCACGGGCTCTGCCATGTCTGTACACCTAAGGTTAACAGAAGATGGCTCCCCACAACTCAATGGGGAATGGCCAAGGGAAGCAGATCATCTTAACCTGGTTGTGAAGATAATTCTGCTATATCTGGGTCCTAGTGGCAAGCTGACTAATCCCTGAGCTGGGCTGAATGAACCATGCGACAATTCTCTCTCACACTTTACCCCAATGTCAGTAGTAGGTACTTAATACTTGATAATATTAAAAATTTCTAACATTATTTGAAGTCCAGCATGCTTTTTAGTACAACAAACTCCCTTTCAGATAAGTATACAAACAAAAAATATTTCATTGGTACATTTAGTCAGAACTCTTTGATTGTATGGGACAAAACACTAATTTTTGCCTAAGAAAACAGATAAATCTATTGACTCACATAGCTAAATCATGGAAGGGTAGAATAGAGCTGGCCCAAGGAAAGAGGCTCCAGCACCATCGGGAGGGAGACAGTGTGTTTGAATCACTATAGCTCCACATTGAGAAATTCTGGGAAAGAGCTGATGGTCCAACTTGGATCATGTGCCAATCTCTTGGACCAATTACTGGGGCCAGGGAGGCGGTCATGTAGGAAGATGGCCGTCCCTGTTTAGACCATAGGGTTAGAGTGCAGGAAAAAAGGGTAGCTCCCCAAAGAAGGAAATGGCACCAATGTGGACACAGGAGAATTACTGGCAGCCTCCCCAGTCCTAGTCTACCAAAGGGCCATACCTGAAGCAGGGGCTAGGTTCTAAAGTCAGCCTGAAGCTGCCATATCACATATCTCAATATCATCCTTAAAATTTTTCTAAAACGGGTATGCAGCCCTAATTCTTAGTCACAATAAGGATTGAAAACACCAAGCTGGAGTAAAGGAAAGAACAAAGTGAAATGTCCACAAGCTGATGTTTGGGTATTCAAATGAGCTCCCTTTTAAGACAGCAATCACATTCTTTCTCAAGAAGAGGAGACTAGACGAGAGGAAATTCTAAAAGTATCCCTTCTTAACCACAGGGTACACTCCATTCTTTTTTAATATGATGTTTCTAATACCCGAGTGCATATCAATAAAATCTTTTGTTGTGACAAAGGAGATATGTGAAAGTACGTAGCACAGGGTCTGGTCATAGAAGGAACTCAATAGATGTTGACTTGATTTAAATCCAAACCTTCCTTGAAAGTAAAGAGAAGAAGTTCTTTGTTTTTGGGTTGTGTCCTCTCCAAACAACAGCCATTTCCTGCTAATTTGGGCTTGATCTCCTGACAGAGGAATCACAGGTTATAGAAGTTTCTTATAGCATGGGTCTTGTGCCAGGAGAGTCAGCTAGACTGGGTATGAAATGCCCTGGGATGGTTTGAGGAGACCGAGTTCTCTGCAGAAATTAGCCATGAAACTTGAGGCAAATCCTTTTAGTTCTCCGGACCTCCGTTTCCTCATTGGCAAAACTAGTATGCTCTCTACCAATTAAACTAGTATCTCTCTACTAATTAAGATGTTGGTGGGGGGGTTAAATTAAATACCATATAGCTAACGAGCTAGATCATATCAAGCACTGAAATAATGGAATGTCTTTCTTTTCTGGGAAAGGATTACATTGTGCCAAACCTCAGGATGGCAATACTCAAAGAGAGTGTGGAACACCCGCTGACACATCTGGCATGAAATGGTTAAAGCAACAACTTCTGACTCAAAAAGAGAAAGGTGGAATGCAGTTTTTCCTTGCCCTTTCCTTAGACAGACAGCTAGCTTCTCCCTGTTTCTATGAAGTTGCCAAGTTATTATTTTCAAATACATTGAATTGTGCCAACTGAGAAAAAAATCATGCTATGTTTCCCCAAAAATAAGACCTAGCCGGACATTCAGCTCTAATGCGTCTTTTGGGGCAAAAATTAATATAAGAACTGGTATTATACTATATCATATTATATTATATTATTATATATTATATTATATGACCCGGTATTATAGTAAAATAAGATCAAGTCTTATATTAATTTTTGCTCCAAAAGACACATCAGAGCTGATTGTCCGGCTAGGTCTTATTTTTCGGGGAAACACAGTTTTGATTTGGATTTGTATGTTTGCATGTGATGTGATGCTGGTAAAGACACTCAGCTACTGAGCTAGGAAAGTATGTGCTCTTAAAAAGCATCTGGACACATTGCCAACTGTTACATATATTCATTGGTCCATTTATTTATACTTTCCCACTTGTTCTAGAATTTTCTTTTAATGTTTCACTGCTGGCAGTTGAATATCTTCCTTTCCCAAAACTGATATTAACCTCTTTAACCTTTCCTAATTGATTGCTCCAAAATAGTTTACTAGTGTCCATTATACTGTAACTCGTGTATACATGTTTAGCGTATGCTATCATTATGAGCACCCCTTTTGGCCCACAGAAACCCAGATGTGGCACAAATATTCATAACATATGACCCCTGGAAAATACCTGGTCTGGAGATCTAAGCCAACATGGGATTAATTTGAGGTAATTCAATCTCTTGGAAACGTTGTGTAATATAATTGCCTTAACATTGCCTTACTGATTGGTTAATGTGGATAGAAATGATTCTTTTTGATAAGTGTAAATTAGAATCCTGTGCTGATTTTGCAGAGATTAGGTTATTCATTTCATTTTAATGGACTTCCAGGAACCCAGTTCAATGGTTGGTGAAATATAGTGCTGCCCAGTAATTTGACACCCACACTTAATGAGTTTCATGGGGGAAATTATTACAAGATGGCATAGATCTAAGCAGCAACCCTCATTTTTAAAAACATATATCATACGATATTTATTTTCTTGGGTCATGCATTCCCTGTCATTGTGTCTCATCTCTGAGGCACATGTTTTCTAGAACAGATGGAACATTTGTGATCATTACACATGTTAAAAACATCTACACACTAGAAAAAGGTCCACCATGAGTCTCCAAACTGTACCAAGAACATATTTACAAAGTTGAGTGAGGACTTAATGTATTTTTAATTTTTTAAGAAACCTCTATACTATTTTCTATAGTGGCTGAACCAATTTACATTCCCACCAACAGTGCACAAGGGTTCCCTTTTCTTCACATCCTCTCCAACACTTATCTCTTGTCTTCTTGATGACAGACATTCTAACATATGTGAGGTAATATCTCATTGTGGTTTTGATTTGCATTTCCCTGATGATTGGTGATGTTGAACATCTTTTCATGTGTCTGTTGGCCATATGTATGTCTTCTTTGGAAAGATGTCTATTCAGTTCCTCTGCCCATTTTTAAAATCAGATTGGGATTTGTTTTGTTTTTCATTATTGAGTTATATGAGTTCTTTATATATTTTGGATATTAACCTCTTATACAATATATCGTTTGCAAATATTTTCTTCCATGCCATAGGTTGCTGTTTCATTTTGTTGATTGTTTCATTTGCTGTGCAGAGCTTTTTAGTTTGATGTAGTCCCATCTGTTTTTGCTTTTGTTTGTACTTTTGGTGTTATATCCAAAAATCATTTCCAAGACTAACGTCAAGGAGCTTCTTCCCTATCTATTCTTCTAGGAGTTTTACAGCATCAGATCTTATGTTTAAGTCTTGAATCCACTTTGAGTTAATTTTTGTCAGTGGTGTAAAATTGGGGCCCAATTTCATTTTTCTGCATGTGGCTCTCCAGTTTTCCCAACACCATTTTTTGAGGAGACTATTCTTTACCCAGGAGACTGGCTTCCTTGTCAAATATTGGTTGACCATATATACAGGAGTTTATTTCTGGGCTTTCTATTATGCTCCATTGGTCAATGTGTCTATTTTTATGCCAGGACAATACTGTTTTAATTATTATAGCTTTGTAGTATAGTTTGCAATCAGGAAGCATGATGCCTCTGGCTTTCTCAAGATTACTTTGGCTGTCTGGGGTCTTTTGTAGTTTCATACATACAGAAGGTACCAAAAAAATGTATACACATTTTAATAAAGGAAAAAACTGTATTAAAATTATAATGCTCAATGTATATCAATAACGAAAGATGAGTACAAGTCATATGTATACATTTTTTTGGCACCCCTGCTATTATAGTTGTTTTTTCTCTATTTCTATGAAAAATGCCATTGGAATTTTGATAGGGATTGTATTGAATCTACAGATAGCTTTGGGTAGTCTAGAGATTTTAACAATATAAATTCTTCTGATCCAGGAACATGGGATATCTTCTTCAAAGTCTTATGGTTTTCAGTGTCCAGGTCTTTCACTTCCTCAGTTAAATTTATTCCTAAGTATTTTATTGTCTCTGATGCTATTGTGAATGAGATAGAGTTCTTTATTTCTTTTTCAGATGTTTCGTTGTTTAAGCCTGGCCCAGTTCTGAAACCCATGCTCTCCCCACTATGCTGGACTATAGTACACATAATCATCACTCTGCTCCCAATCACATCCTTCTTCCTTTCAGAACCATGGAAAACGCCTATCGTTCTTTCCACTTTTCAAAGAAAACTGCCTTTTTAAACTATAAACATCACACTGCCTCTTTTGTTTCTTTCCCTTCATAGCAGACTATTAAATATTTATTATAAAGGTAGAAGAAAGTATCACTAAACTTTTAAAAACCCTCAAATATCAGTGTCCTACAATGGTTCATGAGAATGCTTTGACTACTAAGCCCTAAATGAGAAAAATAAAATCAACGTGCTAAGTTGTCTCATAAACTAAATATATTCTTTTTTAAAGGACCAGCTTTCATTCAAAAATTCTTTTCTTACTATTTATCTCATATTAACATATCATTCTTTTATGAAATGATGATGCCAGCAACTGGTCATTTCTTTTTAATGTCTTGTCTTGTCAATTATACGTTTACCCAGTTATAAGTCCCTCCCACCCCCACCTTCTCACCTCTCCCCACAATTTTACTGGTCTAGAAACTGCTGCACTACATATACCTTTTCTCTGGTTAATAAATTTACCTGTTTCCCCCTAGATCCTCCTCCTTTTCTTGTTACTGTTTATAAAATCTGATCAAATATAACAAAATCTCTACACATCTTTGTAATTGCAACTGTAGCCTGAACAGGCAGGACTTTTATAAACAGGGAGATGTTAACAATACAGCTACTCTCTAAAATTTTTTCTCTGCAAAGAGAAAATTTTTATCTCTGCTGAGGTATCTCACATCAAACATGATTCTAAATTATACCCACGATTATAAAAGCCAAACTGCCTCCATTAATGTGTTAGCTGTCTTATGGAAAGTGACGTTCCAATACCAGAAGAGTATACTGAACAGAACTGAAGTAAAATTATTCTGGTACTTTATGCAAAGACTTTTAAGGGAAAAAAAACAGATCTTTGACCAAGTTTATTTACTAAGACACTTGAAAGAAAAAACTTAGGTACAGGTGGTCATTCTTATAGTGTAATTTTAGAACCAAAAACAGTTTTCACCCCCC
This sequence comes from Rhinolophus ferrumequinum, assembly GCF_004115265.2. NCBI lineage: Eukaryota > Metazoa > Chordata > Mammalia > Chiroptera > Rhinolophidae > Rhinolophus > Rhinolophus ferrumequinum. The sequence continues at coordinate 68,823,256 of NC_046292.1, read as the reverse complement.
CAAGTATCTCCCTGCCAACCTATAACAAAACACAACTCAGGGGCACTGTGAACAGCAAGACTCCCACCAGAGGTGACTTTCTTCTGACATTTCCGTGGGGCCTAGGTTTCCTGCCCCTGGACTCACAATCAGTCTCCTTGCTCTTCTCCTACAGCACTCTTCTCCCAGTTTGTGGCAAATGATTCCATCAGACTTGTGCAGACTATTTACAGTACAATGGGAGAAATCTCAGTCAGTCGCAAAATACTTGTAGATACAAACTTGGTAACTACTCCAATACTGAATTGTTTAACCCTTGATTCATGTCCACCTAACACTCCCTCTTCCTTCCCCAGAGTCAAACTTTTTTCAGTCATTTCCAGGCCCCATTCCTAGGGAACTCAGGCTTTCTCTTCCAGGCTCAGCAGAGTCCCCTGGAAAGCAATCTTGGCATTTTTGTCTCAGCTTCCTCCCCACCCCAATCCCACCCAATTCCAGCCCATTTTGACCTGGTTTCCTATAACCAGTGGTATGCTGGAGCGAGTTTCTGCTCTCTCAAGAAAGCTGATTGTACAACTTTCAGGAACTTTGCACACCGGGTATTAAAATCATTATTATTAAAAATTAAAATTAAAATACAGTTATAATTAAGAAAATTATATAAAAACAAAGGTAAGAAATAGTCAAACTTCATCACTTCTTAATTGTTTTACTAGTTTCTGTGCGTTTGAGCTTCTTTAAGTCTATCATACCTGGATGGCTGGGAAACTATATAACAGAGTGCCACTGGGCATCTCTTCCCAAGACTGAGTTCAGGGATATCACATTGGTAGCTTGACGCCTGAGATGGTGGGAGTATTTACACCATTGCTACAAATCAGGGTTTCTCCCATTGCACCCCCTAAAGCAGTTATGAAATATTTACCAGCACATTGTTGTGCATCATGATGGGAAAACCCCACCTCTTCCCTCTTTAGTACCTGAAGAAAACCACAGAGCGTTGTATTGGTACCATATAAATTCAGAGTGATCAATTTCCGCAGGGCCCTCAGTGTTGCTCTGCAATCTTATTATGTTTCTCTGGTCAGTTTTCCCCTCAACTTGCTGGCTCCAAATCTACAAGTGAAACTGTGTCTGCACCCTGCCTTTTACTGTTACAATGAAATAGGTGTCCCTCCTTCTAAAGCTTACTTTTCCACCTGAGCATGTTCTACCTCCTTAGGAACTTCCCTCTCTCCATTATCCCCGTCTTCTGTATCTTGTAATTTCCCCTCTCTGTTGTCTCTGCTTCATCCAGTATTTTAACGTGTATGGTTCTCTCCTATCTAAGCAAACAAACATTCTCAGTCCTACGTTCACCTACATCTCCTGCCTTGCCTTACCTCTTCCCTTCCTTCTTCCCTTCCTTTCATAGCCAGACTTGAAAATATTTGTCCCTACTCCTTTGATCTACTTCCTTTTCTCCCTCTCTCTCTTCAACCTTTTACAAACTGGTTTCCCACCCAGTTCCACTGAAATGCTGTTGTTAAGACCACCAATGGCCTCCAAGTTGCTATGTCAAATGGAAAGTTCTCAGTTTTTATTTTATTTGACATTTCTATAACATTTGAACTGGTTTGAGGCGCTACAACATTTTGATCACTCCCTCTTTGAAATTCCTTCTTCCCTTGGCCTCTAAGACATCACCCTCCATTGCCTTCCCCCACAAGTCTATATGGTCACTACTTCTCAATATCCTTTGAATTTCCTTTTCTTATTTTGAGGAGAGCAAGGGAAAAAAAATCTAGAAAACCAAATTTCATCTGGTACTGATTTTTCTGTATAACCCCTCTCCTTGCTGAGATTACCATGTTTCCCCGAAAATAAGACCGGATCTTATATTAATTTTTGTTCCACTTTTGGATTAGCATTAGGGCTTATGTTCAGGGGATGTCATCCTGAAAAATCATGCTAAGGCTTTTTTCCCAGTTAGGTCTTATTTTTGGGGAAACACGGTATCATGAACAGCAAACCAACCGCCAGCCATTCCACACGCAAACTTGGTAGGAGGAAGAGAAAAAGTTCTCAAACGTGTCTGTATTATTAGGAAGTAGTAGAAGGAAGCAAGGAAAGGAACTAACATTTTTATTAAATGTCAGGCATTCTGTTAGTCATATTCATATATTTTATTCTATTTAATCTCCATGATTACACTGTAAGGTAAATATTATCAACCTTATATAACAAATGATGAAATCGTTTAAACATCCCACAGCCACCAACCTAGTAAGTAGCAGAGGTGGAATTTAAACCTACTTCTTCTGACCCCTAGGACAGTGCTCTTTTCAGAGACAGTGAACCTGGTCTGCTCTTGGTTTATAGAGACTGTGGGAAACAATTAAATACTTCTTTTGAGTGTGTTGACTTTGGGGGAAATGTCCTATAGTTGTTCAGAAGGAATGGGTTGGTGGCCTGACTTAATGGCCTCCAGGGAATAGTCACCAGCATGGCAATAACTCACAAAGGACTTCGCAGGCAGAGTATGGTTTCCAACCCTGCAGGCGAGAAATTGTTTTTGCCGAGCACCCAGAAACAAGTAGTGTCTAGGGGACAGACTCATACCACTGAACTCAAAAGACTGGTATATAACGAATGCACAATGCCAATTTATATAACTATCAAAATTCTGATATTCACTCACTAATATATTCTGAAGCTGTGGAAAAATCTCTATGAGAAGTAAATTTTTAATCAGGTTACTGAGCAGGAAGTTGAGCAAGAAATCAGAGCCAGGTGAGTTACACTGATTATCTATCTTGCTAACAGAAGGAAGTATGGGGAAAGCAATGTCAGGTACCCTTTACCCTGGTTTAGGCTGGAGGCCCCATGGCTAGCTCCCACACGATGAGCCTCCAGGCTGGCCATCCATCCCACTTCTGCTCACATGATGTAATGGTTTTGCACTATTCAGGGCAGAAATTTGGCAGAAATACCGCATAAATGCCAGCTTGTGGCTACAAGTTCTCCTAGAAGAGTCCCTGTCTCCTCCCAACTGCTCAGAACCAGGGCAGTTTTCCTCACTTACTCTAGCAGTGAGGGTTGGGGGAATTACTTCTGGGTCATCCTGGCCCTTTTGAGTCTCAGCTTTATCGGAGGAGGGTTTCCCATTCGACTTCCTAGCTTAAATATCCCATAGCCCAAACTATGACAATTGCCCCTCAATTTTTCCTTTTTTAGCAAACACCCTAAAAGCATAAACAGCTTTGGTTCTCAGCTACTCTCAGGATCCCCACCTTCACTTAGATTTTGGCTTGATGATTTCTTACCTAATGGTAAGATGCTTTTAGGAAGATATTTTAAACATGTTTCATCCAGCATTTTAAATTGGTTTTAGCAGGAGGGTTATTTTAAAGAACTTATCCTCATATTACTAATAGTATCGTATCATATGTGCTCAATAAAAGTCCATGAATGTCTTGTCCAAATGGATAAATACTCAAACCTGAGTGCCACAGAATTCAGACCTACTCAACAGTTTCTCTGAAAGCGTGCTCTTGCACTTGTTTGCATCCTTTGCCAGAAATGCAGATTCTGGACCCCATCCTGGGCTTACTGATTAGAATTTAGGAGATCAAGTCACATCTGCATTTTTATAAGCTCTGCAGGTAATTCTTATGTGCACCGAACTTTGGAACAACTGATCTAAGGCATGGTTCCAAATTAGATCTCATACATTCCCAGAAATGCCTCATTTCTAAAGCCTTCTCACATGGAATATGCATTAGCAAAGCATTCATTTATAAGAGAGAGATTATTTCTCAGCACATCTTTTCATTTTCTTCATATGCATAATACATATTCAAAACAGACTCTTAGTAGCATCCTTAAATTACCATAAGAAGTGTATAAAACTTTAAAACTCCTAAGAATGCTTGACAGCATACCCTTCATAAAAATCTAGACACTGGAAATCCAATTATCAGTTGAGTGAGGAAATTTAGACCACCAACTGTAATTTAAATCACAAACCTAGTATTCCTAATCAGCATAAACCCTTTTATAGTTGCAACAAAATAAAACAAACCAAAAATCCCCCAGAAAACAAAAGACACTTTTTTTGATAGATGAAAGCATTATATAGTCTATAGATTATATTTTTCTATAATAGCATTTTCCTTTGTTTATTTAATACCACAAATATACCTCTGATTTCTTTATTTGAGACCTTATAAAAATTAAATTCATATAACTTCTGATTCTAGTAGAAGTCTGACTTGGGAAAGAACTACAAAAAAATGCTAATTTATTATAACCTAAAAATATCCTTATTAGCACCTACTTTTTTCCCTTAGTATTTGGAAATTTGTATGGGTAGATATGTAATAAAATAGCACAGAAATATTAATGGCAGGATCTGGGAAGCTGTATATGGGTATTTACTGTAATATTCTTTCAACTTTGCTTTATGTTTGAACATTTTTATGATAAAAGGGACCCCATGCCTATTGGTGGGCGGCAGCTCTACCGCGTGTCCTGCAGTGCCATACCGCTCCCTCACCCTAGGTCATCCTTCCCGTTCCGTGTTCACTGACTAAAGTCTACTCTAAGACTCAATTCAAAATTCAGGACTTTTCTGGTACCCCATCCCAACACAGATCTGGTCATGGTCTCTTTCTTCTGCACTGCTCCTTATATACCCCACATTTGTAGCTCTTATCACACTGGGTTGAGGTTATTAGTTTATATGGCCTATAGTAGATTTAACTGTAAGCTTCCTGAGGGCAAGGACTGTGTAATTTCATCCCTGTATTCTCAGGGCCCAGACAAGGTGTTGATGCAACTATGATGTCCCCTGAAAGGCCTTCCTGTCCCATAATAGGTGAGTTGCCCCCTCTGCACTTTCATAACATTCTGTACTTCTCTGAACCTTAACACACCTAACACATTAGTGTAATCCTTGGTTTACTTGTCTTTCTTCCCTACCAGACGATAAGCTCTGTGAGGGTATGGACCATATCTGCTATACAACTGTAGTATCCCACATGAAGCATACCACAGAGTTGGTATTTTATAAATCTCTGTGAACTGAATGTTTAACACAGAGTAGGTGCTCGGTATACATTTGTTAATAAACCAATGAACGAGTGTTGCTCTCAAAAGGAGATAAGGCAAGAAAATGAAAGGCAAAACCCACACAACACTAATGGTTCATCATTTAAAAAGCTTTGTAAAAGAACATGTTTATTAAATTTCCTCAAAACAAAGATGATCTTGTATTAAAGGAAAGGAAACCATATATGGGACTAGTTTTGAGTCAAGCATTATGATGGGCAAGTAAGTTATAAGTGCCAGTGCAATGACTTTTACTAATACATGCTGAACATATTAGTTTCCTGTGTCTGCTGTAACGAATTACACACTTGGTGGCCTAAACCAACACATTATTCTTTTACAGTTTGGGAGGTCAGTAGTCCAAAAATCAGTGTCACTGAGCCAAATCAAGGTGTTAGAAGAGCTGGTTTCTTCTGGAGGCTCCAGCAAAGAATCCATTGCCTTGTTTTTTTCAGCTTTTAGTGGCTTCCCTGTATACCTTGACTTTTGGCCTCTTTCTCATCTCCCAAGAGTGTCATTCCAATCTCTGCTTTCAGAATCACATGGCCTTCTCCTCTATACAGTAAAACCTCCCTCTTCCTCTTTCTTAAAAGTCTTATAAGGATACTTAGAATTGTTACATTTAGGGCCCGCATGGATAATCCAGAACAATCTGCCCATCTCAAAATCCTTAATTTAATTTTATCTGCAAAGCTCTGTATAAGATAACATTTACCACAGGTTCTGGGGGTTAGGACTTGAATATCTTTATTCAGCCTACCACACTCGTTTTTTTATAAAAATAAAAAACACAGGCATAGTTACTTTATTCTGAAGGTTCACAACCTTCTTAGTTTCCAATAGTCTTTTCTTAACCTTTTTTTTTGATACATCTGTTTGTAATATTGTGGGGATAGAGCCCCAAAAAGCAGTTTCCAGGCTCTCGGCCTCACATAGAAAGGTGCTGGCTCAGGTAGTAAATGGCCATCAACTGTGATCAAATGGCCAGCAGCTGTGGCTAGTTGGCCGTCAGCTGTAACCAGTGAGCCATTGGCCACGAATATAATTGCTGTGGTTACGCTAGCAGAAAAAGGGGGAGCTAGCAAGAAGATGGTGGCTGAGTCTGCAAGTGGCACAGTGAGGGTTGAGAATTGTGTGGCTCCTGGTTCCTGTGTCTCCAACCCAGCCGCCAGCGAGAGTATAGTCACTCCCCTACCTATGGCTCCGTGGGTGTTCCTTTATGGCCTCACCATGTCCTGCGTTTTTATATGGGGAGTGGGACCAGAGACCCCATCTGACACCCCGCATGACAAATATTGACAACTAATAATACAAACAATGCAAATATGGACTGGATCAAATGGACATACATATATTTCAGAATGTTTTATATGGGAATGTTGTGAGCTTGGAAATGCAGACAGAATTTTAAGATCAGGGTGTATATTAGGCTATGATTCCCCCATTCATTCCCCTCCCCCCCACCACCACACACACAGTGTTGCCCTCCAACTCACAGGAGCAGATCCTACAGTTTTATTGAGTCTATGAGATTTTACATCGACTCAGTTGATTAGGTGAGGAATAAACACATCAAGCTGGGCCAGATTTTTTCTTCCAAGGAATTTGGAATTTTACATTCAGAGATGTTAATGCTAATCAATCATAGCTACCACCTGAACTCAGGGAGCAATCCCTTGCCATACATATGAAAAAGCTGAGAAAACTGGTCTACAGAAAGAGAAGAATGCAGCAAATGTTTAGTCTTCCAACAATTACTTCCACCTTCCTCTCTCTCTTTTTTTCTTTCCTTTTTTTTTCTTGCTTCAGCTATTTTAAGTGTATATATCTGTTATTTGCAATGAAAAAATTCTTTTATCAGAACAGGGTAGAATCTTTAGTGATACACACTACTCTGATATTAGAACAGGAACAATGATTGGGATTTACGAGTATGCTTCAAGATGTAGAAACTTCTTGTGGATAGTATCTTAGCTTTAATGAAACAAACTAATCCATATTTGAAGTTTTTCATTTTTTGTGAGGGAGAGACTATTTTACAGTGAATTTCTAGATAGAATTGCATTTTTAAGGATAAAGTAAGGATCCCAATTTATAGGAAAATTCTTTTCTCTACTTTTATTTTTCTTTCATCTCCGGATACCTTATTTTTTACTTTGAAACAATTATCTACAGGTTATACTTTTAAAACAATCCATTTGTCTGTAACTAAGTGGGTTTTTGTTTTCCTTTGCTTTTAAAAAATGAATTTAAGTTTGGAAAAATCTGAATTTTGGTGCTTTTCCTTTATCGAGAGATTGTTTCAAAGTTTAGTGGAAAAGCTTTCTCTAAATTTTATCTCTTTATTGTGACTACCAGAGTTTCATGAAAGAGAATTTTTAAAATTGTTTTCTTCCTTTCTGCTTTGAACACCAATTAGGCACAGAAGACATCTGAATGAACCCCTCAAATATTAACCTTTATACTTGTAACTTATAATGAAAAAAATTAATTTCCTTGTCTGGAAAACAAACTGGCGGTCTCAGGTTTGTCCCATAAAGTTTTGTGGCATATAAAAAAGTGATAGCAAACAAAACTTGAGATTTAAAAATTTCTTCATTTTGGATATTTTCTCAAAGGCTTGCATGATGTAGAAACCTTCCTATATATTTGGTTAAACAATATACATTTTCTGATTGTCTGCTATTTTTGATTTTTAAAAATGGTAATTTTATATTGTTCAACCTAAAAATATTCTCATTTATACATATAATCTTGGTCTGTTTGACAAATACTTTCCGTTGTGTTGTTTTATGTATCTTTTCTTGGATACTTTCTATTTGGTGAAATGTTCATGGCTATCAAATGTATATTTTGTTCATAGTGGTAAAATGAACAAGTCATTTCTATTTCTCCTCTACATTTATAAAATGATTTTCTGAAAAATGTAAGCCATATGTGCTTGTGTAGATTAAATATGAAAATATTACTTTTGTTTTAAAAAATCTTTCTTAAAACAGTTCTCCTATTTTAGCTTTCTTCTCTATGCTTGAATGAGGGACATCTGTTTCTGTTTTCAGTGTTCTTTTGTTACACAACGAAGTCAGATATCAAAGTTCTCCTCCTTCAACAAGGAAAGAATGCTGTAGTTATGGTTTTTATTTCCTTTTATTTATTTTCACTAGTTTAAGAATTACAAATATTGTACAAAAAAGGATGAACTGCTCCCTGGAAAAATCCAAACAATAGGAAGTACAAAGTGAAAACCCCTCTCTCATCTGCCCTATTCCTGCTCTCTACAGGTGACCACTGATTGTCTACTTCCAGACCTTTTCCTATGCACATACGTATACATGTATACATGAATGGATCATTAGAAATGGGATCATATTAAACAGATTGTTATAGAACCTGATTTTTAACCCATTAATAAATCATGAATACATTTTCAGATTTGTGCACCTTTATTGACTACCGTTGTATAACTGTGGTATAATTTATTCAATCATCCTCCACTGATGAAAATTTAGATAATTTCCAATATTTCACTACAACATCAAATACTGCAATGAACATTGAGATGCATGTCTCTATTCTTTCTGTAGCATAGATTCCAAGAGATGGATTTAACTGTGTCAACGGTCTATATATTTAAATCTTTCAAAGGTGTGGCTAAATTGCTCTCCAAAGAGGAAATTGTACCAATTTATACTGCTCTGGTACTGTATGAGAGCACAGTATCTACTCTTATTTTCATTAGAAATTATCAATCTTTAACATTTTTACTAAACTGACAGGCACAATTTGATATCTCATTGTAATTTTCTGTATTGTCTTCCTAATCACTAAAGAGATTAAGCATTTTTTTTTTTAAGTTTTATTGGGGAATATTGGGGAACAGTGTGTTTTTCCAGGGCCCATCAGCTCCAAGTCATTGTCCTTCAATCTAGTTGTGGAGGACGCAGCTCAGCTCCAAGTCCAGTCACCGTTTTCAATCTTTAGTTGCAGGGGGCGCAGCCCACCATCCCATGCGGGAATTGAACCGGCAACCATGTTGTTGAGAGCTCACACTCTAACCAACTGAGCCATCTGGCCTCCCCTAAGCAGTTTTTAAAAGTATATTTGTTAATCCTTTGAGTTTTTTCCTCTATAAGTTGACTAGTCATATCCTGTATTAGTTCTCTATTGCTGCATAACAAATTAACACAAATTTAATGGCTTAAAACACACACATTTATCATCTCATGGTTTCTGTGGGTCAGGGTCTGGGCGTGGTTTACCTGAGTCCTCTCCTTCAATGTCTCTCACAAGGCTATGCTTTCATCTGAAGGTTTATCTGAGGAAGGATCCACTTCCAAGCTCATGCGGTTGTTGGTAGAATTCAGTTACTTGAGTGCAGTTAGACTGAGGGCCTCAGTTCCTTACTGGCTGTTGGTCAGAAGCCACTCTCAATTCCTTGCCATGTGGCAGCTGTTCAATGTATGTGTCACTGGGCTAAAGTAAAGGTGCTAGCAGGGCTGTGTTTCTTACTGGAGGTTCCAGGAAAGAATCTGTTCCCAAAATTATTTATGTTGTAAGCTGAATATTTATGTTGTAAGCTGAATAACATTTCTTTATGGTTATAGGATTAAAGTCTCCATTTCCTTCTTGCAGTTAGCTGGGGGCTGCCTTTAGTTCCTAGGGACCCTTCTGGTCCTTTTACATGGGCCCCGACATCTGTGAGCCAGGAACAGCATGTCAAATCTTTCTCTTACTTTCTGTCTCTCTGACTTCCTTTTTGGCCATATCTTTCTTCTTCATCTTCCACCATATCTCTTGGACTGCAGCTGGAGAAAGCTCTCTACTTTTAAGGGCTCATGTGATCAGATAGGGACCACATGGATATTCCAAGGAAATCTCCCATCTTAAGGTTTAAAATCTTAATTACTTTGCCATATAATGTAACATATACAGAGGTTGCAGGGATTAGGGCACTTTTTACGGTGAGCAGGGCACTCTACCTCCGTATTTTGAGGTCACATTTTGTTACATTACTCAACAGGCTGTGTGAGGTAATCTAACCAGAACAGAAGGGGGTAAGACTAGTAATTGAGTGACTATTCTAGGTCAATGATGATAAGGACTGAAAAAAATAAGAAGGGCTGAAACTAAGGAATAAAATAGATTTTATACCCAGGCTTTGGTAACTGATTAGTTGAAGGGGTTGTAGCCAGGAAGACTCAGGCATGGCTCTCAAGTAGCGCCATTTGGTGGGATAGGGTTACAAGATCAGGCTTGAGGGGAAGATGATAAGTTTCCTGAGGCACTACAGAGATTCCTGAATTTTGTTAATGAGTCATTTATGATTAGCAAATTACTCAAAAGGTTACATTTCTTACTGTTTTCAACATAGTACCCCTTATAGGGATTCTTAGCATGTTAAGAGATTATCTTAAAACACAATTAATAGTATGTACTCACTCCTTTCCAAACTTTAACATTTGATGTGCTAATAGCTTAGTTTTTCTTTGCATAAAGTCTGTCAAATCCTTTTTTCCCCCTAGATATTTATAAATGGTGCTATATAATGTTTTATTCCTGTCCTCTATTTAATAAGACAAATAGTTTTGATACCACGGAAATCACTGAAGGGCACAATAGATGATACAAGAGGAAAGGGCACAGTCCTTCCTGGCCTTGATCTTTGTCCTGGTGTTCGAAGGACGTTACAGGATCAACAAAAGCTGATTAATCAGAACATACTTAAAGCTGGTCCCTGTATTTCAAGGGAAAAGCAAGACAAATCCAGAAAAGGGTACTTGAATGGAAGTGACATTTGTCTAGAAAAAATTAGGAGACGTAGGTTCTAGCACAGGTTTGTTTATTTTTCAGAATAGCTACATTTTTCTAAGTTACTCTTAACAAAACATCTCACATAATCCTTATAATAAATCAGAGAAGTGGGATTTTATTATTCCCACAATCCAGAGGAAGAAACTAAGCCTAAGTGAGGCTACATAACTTGTTCTAAAAACCATAGTTAGTAAGTAGTAGAGATAGAAAACAAACTGATAACTATTTGATTCCAACCTTCAGACTCTTTATGAAGCTCCAGGGCTTCACTCTTGAAGACTCAGGAAGAAAAGGGACTTTCCAAACTACTATTTATATGACTTCACTTTGGGGACTCTCCCTTGATCTACCTGACTGTGTAATTTTCTTTTACCTCCACGTAGCTACACTTACAGCTTTTTTTTGGGCACTTGTCCACAGTTGTACATTATTTGTGTAATTAATATCTGTCTCCTCCCACTAGACAATAAAGTCCACAGATTAGGTACCTTATGGGTTTTTGTTTACCCTTAAATTATGGTTCTTAATTCAGGGCTCAGCACATAATAGGTGCTCAAAAATTATTTGTTCAATAAATGTATGCACGCATGCATGAGTGAATGAATGTTATTTAACTTCTCTAGACCACCAGTCAGTCGTCTTTGAAATGATGCAATCAGGACAGATGAATTCATTCCAAAACACTTTTGTGGGCTTAAGAAATGATCTATAGTTTTCTTTGTAGAAAGACCAAATACAGTGAAAAAATATATCTACTAGAAGTGTGTTTATATGTGTTTATATTTTTCTATATCTATCCGTCTATCTCCTTTCTGTGTATAACATTTCTTTTTCACCTATAATTGTTAGTTACCATTGGGCTGTTAATAAAACCATTTAATAGTGAGAAAATTATTAAACATACAGAAGGATTAGAACACTAATATGTTCTATTAGTATCATTATCATAGTTGATTTTTTAAAATGTGCCCTTTAATATTTGAGGAAACTTTATAGATTTATAAATGTAATTAGGTTAGCTTTATATCTATTTATTTTTTACTGCAAACTCTTTTTATATTTTCTTTGTAATTGAAGCTGATAACACAAAGCATTGAATATACGAGATATAAAGTGTTTATGTTTGTTGTGTCTCATTTATTTCTTATTCTGCAGTTCTGTAATTGGAGCTACAGTGTTACATTTTATTTTCTACAGGCTACTGCTTGCTCTTTTTCTTTAGTTTATCTTAGTGCAAATGTATTTCACTTCCTCAAGTAGAAAAATTGTAAAAAACCTTTTTTTCACTCTCCATAAAGGAAGGTTTGCTGTTATTGCTGTTTCATTTATTAAAGCTACTTTATACCTCTAGTATTTTTAAATATATGAACAATAATAATATTTTTTAAAAATCATCCAGTTGTTTTACGTATTTACAATTTACTTATATTGAGATTGATATTTGAGCGACATTCTTTAATGTATATAAATTGTCTGGTTTGGATAAAAAGACTCATTTCAAGATAATATACTTTATCAATAAAATGCAACAAGAAAAGTCTTAAGATAAACAATGAACTCTAAAACCGAGCAATGTTTTCACCTGTTATTCTTCGTGTATTGAAAATGCTATCATAAACAATTCTTCCAAAGTTTTTAATGATCTTTCAATAACTGAAAACTATTCAGTATTTGAGTGCTTATTTTCTATAAGATTATATATTTATTATTGATGAAGATGGACAAATTGAAGTGACCATTTCTTCAAGTATCTTAAACCCATGGAACAGAAACAGCAGAGAATGATTTTGACCCACTGATCTCTGCAGCCCACTCACCACACTTTCACTGCTTCTCTTTCTTTCATAGTAAACTATCAATGTTAGTGATGTTCTGAATAACTTAGAGTATTTTCCTGACAGCAGCCCTCCCACCTGCCAGTGATACTTACCTTTACCTGTAACTAGTAGCTATAGAAGAAATTCATTCTCATTTAAGAATATATGGTACAGACAAAAAACCTATTTGAAGAAAGGAGTAGAAGTATTGTTGATTTTTTTTCACCTGATAATAAAAGCAATCCACATACATACCTAGGTGTATGGAGAACTACACCATATTTAAGAATTGGAACACTAACTATTGTTAAGATGGCAATTCTCTAAAAACTGTCTTTTAGATTCTATACAGTCCTTAACAAAATCTCAGCAGGCTCTTTTTTTGTATTAATTGAAATGGATTTTAAAATTTGTATGGAAATGCAAAGAGCTTAGAATAGCCAAAATAATTCTGAAAAAAAGAAACATGTTGGAGGACTTTACTCCTTATTTCAGAACATACCATAAAGGTATATTAACCAAAACAATATGATTTTGGCATAAAGATAGACATATAGCTCAATGAAGCAAAATAGAGAGCTCAAAAACAGATGTAAAGTTAATTGATTTTTGGACAAAGGTACCAAGCTAAATCAGAAGGAAAGGTTTTTTGTTTTTTTTTTTTCTAAATAATGGTGCTAGTATAATTGGATATCTGTCTGCAGGCAAAATAAAACCTTAGCTCCTACGTTCTTCACTCATACACAAAAATTAACTTAAACTATATAGGTCTATAATACACAATATAATATGCAATATACCTAAATGTAAATGCTAAAACTATGAAACTTTTAGAAGAAAAGATGAGAAAAATATTTGCAACCTTAGGCAAGCAAAGATTTCTTAGACATGATGCAAAAGGCACAAACAATAACATTGATACATTTAACTTTATCAAAATTAAGTATTTTTGTTCTTCTAAGAACACCATTTAAAAAAAATTAAAAGACAAGCCACAAACTGAGAAGAAATATTTGCAAGACATGTATTTTAAGATGAATTGTATTCCATATATATAAAGAATGCGTACAACTCAACAATAAAAACAAACAACGCTATAAAAGACATTTGGGGAACCTGGTTTACTTACTTCACTCAAGAAGACATACAGATGGCAATGAGCATGTGAAAAGATGCCCAACATCTTTTTGGGTACTACTATGTACCCAAAAGAATGGCTAAAATTTGAAACTGACAATACCAAGTTTTGCAAAAATTTGAAGAAACTAGAATCCTCATACATTGGTACAGCCATTTTGGAACAACTTAGCAGTTTCTTTAAAAGTTACTATATACACCAGAAAATCCACTCCTATGTATCTACTCAAAAGAAATGAAAACACATGTCCTCATAAAACTTTTTTCATAATAGCATTATTCACAATAGCCAAATATATTCATATAATGGATAAATTAAAACTTCAGCAATAAAAGGAACAAACTACTTATATATCTAACAACGTAGACAAATCTCATAAACTCATGCTATATGAAAGAAGCCATATACAAAAGACTGTATATTGTATGATACCATTTAAGCGATAATTTAGAGAGGGAAAAATGATAGAAAGCAGATCAGTGGTTGAGAGTGGGAGAGAAGGTTGATGCAAATGGGTACAATTTAACTTTTTAGAGTAAGAAAAGTTCTAAAACTTTATTGTACTGTTTACAAAAATTACATACATTTACTAAAACCCATTCAATTGTATATTTAAAGTGGTAAATTTTATGGTATGTAAATTATACCTCCATAAAGCTGTTAAAAAAACAAAGAACAAACACACTTAAAGGAAGTAACAGACTGTGAGAAAATATTTACAATATGCAATTAACAAAGGATTAATATGTACAAAATATAAAAACTCCTTTAAAACGATAACAAGTAAAATAATTAGAATATTTAGAAATTAGATCTAAGGGGAAAAATTACTCTCATACTACTATGAACATATCACATTTCTTTCCAGTCTTTTTTTAATGCATGTTATAACAAATGAAATTATAATTTTGTGAGCCAGATATATTTTTGAGAACCTTAAGATTTATTTGAATTATTTGAAATTGTGCTGATGAATGTGGTTAAGGAATCAGCAGTGACCAAGAAATGACAACTTTTCAAATCTCTATCTGGAGGGGAAGCCAGGCATTTTACAAACAATTATAAATAATTAAAGTATAAGCTCTGAGACTAAATCTGAACTCTGTGTTCATTAGCCAATGTCCAATGTATATACACGCCCACCCTTGGCCTTATATCTTCTATGCAGCATCATACCCATAAGGTTTTGTGTTTTTTTGACCCTCGTTCAGTCTTGCCTCTGTTGCCTGTTTTCTAATCTCTTCCTCACTGACATCTGGAACTGCTCCAATATCAGCAAACTGGCCTGCATTCCCAGACTCATCCTCCTCAAACAGGCTATTTAATACTGAAATTCACTGAAGCTCAGCTTAGCCTCCTTCCCTTCGCTATAATCTCTCCCCAGGTGATTGTGATCTATATGCTGACAGTTCCTAAATATCTATGTCCAATCCAGTCTGTACCCTTGAACTCCGGACATGGATATATAATTGCTGACTTGACCTTTCCACATGACATCTTAAAGTGACCTGCAACTCAACATGTTCCACATTTTGAATTTGTGGGTTCTGAATGCCCATTCTGAAAAAAAGGAAGAGACAAAAGGAAGGGAGGGAGGAAGAGAGAGAGAGGGAGGCAGGGAGTGAAGGAGGGAGGAAAGGAAGAGAATGGCACCATAATCTATGCAGTTTTATTAGCAAGAAATTCAGAAATCATTGTTATTCATTGTCTCCTCCTTCCCCCAAAACCCATCTGAGAACTGAATAAATTAAGAGGAAGATTAAGTGTCAGGAAGATAGAGATCAATGTGTCAGCTTTACTACTGATAAAGACCAGGTTGAAGAATGTGACTTAGGTACAAGGCACAAATGAGCTCCCTAACTCTGAACCACACCTTTAGGAAGATTTACCTTACCTGTCTTTGGTAACACCAGACCTCTCCAGCCCTCTCAAAAAACGTGACGCCTATGCAGACAAAGAGGACATGCTCCTTGCAGACAGGCCCGTCCTAAAGGGAAGGTAAGAAGGGCTGAGCCTCGCATGCTGTTACTCTCCCAAACTCATCACTCATGTGGAAGGAGTATGAGGTGAGGCAAGAAGCAAGGAAAGTTTAAGGAAAATCCCTCTTCATGAAAACCAGAGGAGTAGGGAACCGCCCCTTTCTTAATGTAATACAATATCAAAGCCTGTTGATTTTACGTCCGAAATATCCCTGACAACATTACCTTTGTTCTGTTTCTATTAGCACTCCCTGATCAAAGCTAATATCATTTCCCGCCTAGATCTCTGCAATAGCCTTCTCACCATTTTCACTGCTGGAAACATCCATTCTCACCTATTTCTTACCTGTTTTCTACACATCATCCACCGTGATATTTTTCACAATGCAAATCTGATCATATTTTTTCTTCCCCCCCTTCCAGTTTCCCCCTTATCAATGGCTCTTAGCATAAAGACCCCAATCCTTTGCAGAGTCCTCAGGGCCTTGCAAAATCTAGCCCCATCTTCTGCTTCGGGAGGTCTTATAGGTGTCCCCTTGCTCTTTGCTCTCCAGTGACACTGGCCTCCTTTCTTCCTGAATGCATCTGAGTACCACCTGCCATAAGGCCTATGATATGTTGTCCACCTGTGAGAAACCTATCTTCTTCCAACTCACTGTTAATTCCTACTCAACCTCCAGGTTTAGATGAATCAGCATTTCCTTGGGGATGCATTCTTGTCCCATTAAGTCCTTTCAAAGCACCATATACTATTTCATAGCACTTTTTATAATTACAATTTTACATTACATGTTTGATTATTTGATAATTTCTGTCTCTCCTATAAGACTCTGAGATATGTAAGGAAGGTTCTATGTCTTTTTTTCCTCATTAATATCTGTCTCTAGTTCCAGACATAGTACCTAGCCTATAGTCGGTTCTTGATAAATGTCTGTAATATTGAAACACCAGTTTAAGAGGGAAATTAGACATAGAGTGAGGGGTTGTGAAGGTTTCAATGAGGAAACAACCTTTAAATGAGACCTGAAGGCTAAGAGTAGTTAGGTGACAAGAAGAACAAAGGATTCCAGGCCAAGGGAACAAGTAGGAAAACTCATTAAGCAAGCAAGAGCCTGGATAGTGTGTCCCAGGCAACGAAAGCTTCAGAATGATTACAGCTAGGAGAGTAATAAGAAAACAGGTTGGTAAAGAGTTTAGAACGTATCCTAAAGGCAATGGGAAGCCCTTGAAGGGTTTTAAATAAAACAGTGACGTGGACAGATTTGCATTTTCTGGCTATTGTGTGGAAAACTGGATTGGGTGGGAGTGAAATAGACTACATGTGGGGAGACAATGTGAAATCTAGGTGGAGTATGGTGGTGGCAATGAGGAGAGCGAAACAGACTTGAGACATCTATATCTAAAAGGTATAAGGAATAGACTTGACGACTGATTAAATGTGACAGAGAGGGTAGAGTCAGGAGTGACTGCCAGGTTTTTAAATTGGACAGCATTTGAGTGGATGGTGACGCACTTACTGAGACAGGAAACATTGGAAGGGCCTTTGGAAAGGGGACCAGTTACTTTGGGGTATTTTAATTTTGAGGTGTTTTTAAGGCAACCAAAAGAAGATATTCACTAAATAATTGGAAATATGAGTCAGTTGGAAATTAGAGTTCATAACAGAGATCTGACATGGGTTTTGTTTTTTTTTTTAAAAAAAGTGAGAATTATCATTTAGATGGTAATTAAAACCCCCAGGAAATTATTTGTAATGGATGAGACGCCTAAGGAGAGTACACGGAGTTAAAATAGCATCTCAGATAATCTTGAAGAACTCCAATATACGTATATTGGTAAAGGAGAAAGACCCTACAAAGGAGACTGAGATGGACCTACCAGAGAGGCTGCCGGAAACCAGGAAAGTGCGGTGCCACTGAAGTCAAGGGAACGGTGTTTTTAGGAAGAAGTATCCTCCTATGTTGACAGCCCAGTTTCTACAATCTACATCTCAGTTTTCAGGAAGAAATGAATCTAAAATATTTTTCATTTACTGAGCCTTTTTTGTATCGTCTCCCCCACTCCTTTCTCTGCTTTGGGAAACAGAAAAAAATGTTTCACTCTATTACTGTTTTCTAGGGCACCTTTCATATTTTACTATTGTCAATTGCTTCCATGATTATCTTCACTGTTACATCATGACCAGCATGACACCTGGCATATAGTGAGTGGGAGGTATCAATGACAGTTGAGCAAATGAGTGACTCAATCGGTATAAATAATAAGAATATCTATCATTTATTGAATATTTCATGTTTCTGGACATCTGTAATAGTGTTTGATTTGTAATAACTCTTTTAAACCTTGTAAAAACCCTATAGGGGGACATGATTATTCCCATCTTATAGATGAGGAAACTGAGGCTAAGACAAAAAGGGCACTTCTCCAAAGTTAGTAAGTTGTAGAGCTGCAATTCACAAACAAGTCTGCCTGATTCCAAAGTCCATGCTTTTAACCACCACCTCTCCCATGAGAAGTAAACATTCACATTTTCCAGACATCTGTGGAAGAGACATTTTTAAACTGGCAGCTTTCCCAATTCATCTCAAATCATAGCACAAGCAACAGCCTGCTCTCGTTCCAAGAATGCTTTACTCTGGGCCTGAATGAGCCCCCACTGAGTTGCCCTTCCCCATCGCAAAACAATAGGCTTTTCCTTCACCTAAGCCTGTCTGCCTGAACAAACTCTGGCTTCCTAACCAGGAGGTCTGTCTTGGAATCAATACTCTAATTCCATTTTCCCCTTCCTAATAGTTATTATCCCACTTGGCCCATAGGATTAACTAAGAATCCTGTGTGTTAAGTGCCCGGTGTAGTTTCTTACATACTAACTTCTAGTATTGAGCTATAGTCAACACACTAGAATGTAAGCTTCATGAGGGCAGGGACCTTGGCAGTCTTGTTCATAGAATTATGCCCAGTATCATGAACAGTGTGATTCTCGCACCCAGTAGGAGAGTGATAGATAATAATTGACTGAATGAGTCTGATGGTGATGCAGCCCCAAAGTTGGCTAATGGTCATAGCAACACAGACGTGCTGTGCCCTGGCACTTTACAGATAGTAAAATCATAAACTCATGGCTGCCAAATACCTATCAGAAGCTCAACTGAGAAAAAACGTTTTCAGGAAGGTTTGCCTGAACGCTCTGCAGGCCAATCCTTCTAGACACAAACAACAGAGTGAGTGAGGTGAGACAGAGTAAGTTATCTTTGGGAGGAGGGAGGAATTCTTCACAAGTTACTATAGATAATTCACAAAGTAATCTGTCTTAAAAATGATTTAGAGTTATTTATATAAGTTTTCTCTGATTATTTATCTAAATAAAAATACTGAAAGCACATTATAACAACAGGCTCTAAAAACTGCAAAGGTTCCTAAAAGCTAGGGGAAATTATGAATTCCAGCACCAATCTTTTTCATATGTGGTGGGGTGCTGATCAAATTACAGTAAATTCATGGATCTTCTTCTATTTTGTTGTCATTTCAGCAATTTCTTCTGGCAAGTATACTCACAGGCAAAATATTACTAGTTGGCTAGATGTAACCTTTTACACTTAATTATGAATGATGACCATCCTGGAATTTCCAGCCAGATTCCTTATCATGGATTCCTACAGGTCAAACCTGTGCCTTGACCTGATTTAGGTAAATATTTGGCACGTGATTACTTTTCTTATAAAAAATTCATTACTACCTGTAGAGATAGAGAGATTAACACTTCATGTCTTTAGAGATGTGTCAGGCAGAGTTCATTTTTCCCATTTTGTTCCTTAGGAAAATTTCATTGTCACCAGAAAGCTTCCCTCAGGGACTATTGCAAGACCACTTTGTTTTCCTGTACAATTCAAAAAAACTGTTGCTTTTCTGGTCTTTCTTTGCAACATTTTTTTCTTATTAGTCAGGTTGGCTATCACTGCTGTTTTCCAAAGCCTACTGCCAAACTCGTCAATTTCTATTCCCAACCCTTAGGGATTCATTTTTCACAAAAAGAAACATCCTTTATGCATTTGTGCATATTTTTAATTTTAATTTTTTTTTGGATCACAACAGCAGTAGAGGAAATAACATGCATATATTTTGATATACCCTCTTTTTCTTTTGTTACTGTTTAGCTTTCTCTTCCAGTGGTGCCCTTATGGACAGGATATTGGTAGTCAACTAGATTACCACTGTACACTGAATTCTGGCCCAGAATTATAATCTCATATAGCATTTCTTGCTGTCCTCAAAACAGACTTACAAAAGTAGAAAGAGACTCTTAATTTTCTAATCACCCCTCAAAGCAAACGTAATGTGATTTCTAACTCAACATTCCATATATACTATATATATATATATACATATATATATTATATATATATATACACACATATATACACACATATATAATGTATATGTGTGTGTGCATACAGAGGACAGAGGGTGCCAAAAATATGTATACACATTTTAAGAAAGGAAAAAACTGTATTAAAATTGTAATACTCAATATATACCAATAACAAAAGATGAATACAAGTCACGTTTGACTTCTGCAATTACAAGAGGTGCTCAAAGTGGTTACCATCAGTGTCCAGACACTTCCGATCATAGCGAACTACTGCTTGAACATAGATAACATCTTTTAAAATGTGCATACATTTTTTTTTGCACTCCCGGTATATACATACTAATGTATTCGACTATTCGGTATCTGGTATCCCTTAAGAAGATAAAGAAATAATTTAATGTGTCACTTCCATTTGATGCAGTAGTGCCACATTGTTTAATGTGTAAAGATTTCGTAATAATCTGTTATCCGAATGGGGTGAGACAGCAGTTTAGCATTCATCTTTAAGAGAAAGTTTCTTAAATTTCAAGGGAAGGAAATGCCTAAAGCTGTTATG
Organism: Rhinolophus ferrumequinum; assembly: GCF_004115265.2. Classification (NCBI taxonomy): domain Eukaryota; kingdom Metazoa; phylum Chordata; class Mammalia; order Chiroptera; family Rhinolophidae; genus Rhinolophus; species Rhinolophus ferrumequinum. The sequence continues at coordinate 68,802,516 of NC_046292.1, read as the reverse complement.
ACAATATACTAGGTGGCTGTATACATTTCCTTTTGCCCTTGATCTCTAGTTAGAGAGCCTAGGAATTCAGTGTTGGCCACATATTCTCCCAGCTCACAATACCCACACAAGAAGGAATGCAACATGGATTCACTTTGAAAATGGGGCCATGCAATGGAGCCACCCTGATGAAGGGTGGCCAAGTGATCTGTAGCTGATATGAGTCCCAGGGGTAACTTGTGTTTGGGAAGAGTCTGGTCCCCTGAGATCTGCAAGGGATCAGGATAGAGCCTGGGGAAGCAAGTAGCTTATTTAGGCATGGAAGCCAGAAAGCAGGGACCACGTATATTTATACTACTGTATGTTCAGTGCCATTAGACACCTCAAACCTGAGTCAAAGGGGCTCAATAGATATTTATTGGATGGATGGATGAATGAATGAATGAATGAACAAAAAAATTTCCTTGACATGTCTGGCAAATGGTGGAGCAGATGCCATAGAAACCTGAGCACTCAAAAGATTAAGGAAGCTTCTGAAAGATAAGACATGTTCAGAGAAAAGAGAGGGCTGTTTCTTCACCTGTACTGCTGACTTGTGCTAGAGAAGATTAGATAATGATACAGAAATCCTGTCACTATAGTATCTTGGTCTCTAATACTATCAACAGACGCCTCAGTGGTAACGTGTAAGCTCACCCACTCTCCACAGCAGCTGTTTCAAACTCGCTCCACTCTGCTCAGGTTTTCTACTTACTTCCTTCAGGTCATTTTGTGCAGAAAAGCTTGCTGCCAATTTTACAGACAAAATGGACAGCATCTAGCTAAAGAAATAATCTCATCCACCTGACACACCAAGTAGAAATGTGTTAAAGAGGACAGTTATCTCCCCGCCCCCACGTCCAACTCTAATCTTAACACCGTTCTATTTTACCACTTCAAGGAACTCACTCCTTCCATTACCTCTCTTTAAACATTTTTTTTAAAAAAAGAGTTTTATTAAAGCTCTTTATTGGAACAATAGACTGTGCGTATTTAAACTGTATAATTTGATACGTTTTGACATATATCTATAACTCTGAAGCCATCATTATAATCAAACTAATGAACGTATATCCATCACCTCTGAATACATCCTCAGGTCTCTACAGTCCCTTACCCCCACTCTTGTCTCTTCTTCCTTCTCCACAACAGGCAACCACTGATCTGCTTTTTGTCACTGTAGATTAGTTTGCATTTTCTAGAGTTTTATATAGAAAGAGTCATACAGTAAATATTCCTTTTGGGGGCTGGCTTTATATGTTCACCTACCGATAGACATTTGAGTTGTTTCCAGTTTGGAGCTATTCACTATATAGTGTGTATGTTAACTTCTTAAAGAAACTGCCAAGCTTTTCCTAAGGTTGTTGTAACACTTTAGATTTCCATGAGCAGTGTAGTAGACTTCTAGTTGCTACACATCCTGGCCAACACGTAGAATGGTCAGTCTTGTTAATTTTAGCCATTCTCATAGTTGTGTAGTGATATCTCATGGTGGTTTTATTTGGATATTCCTAATGACAAACAAACATTTTTCCTGTGCTTATTTGACATTAGTATATGTTTAATGAAGTACCTGTTAATTCATTTGTCTATTTTTTATCAGGTTATTTGTTTACTTATTGAGTTTTGAGAATTCTTTATATATTATGGATATATGTCCTTTAGCAGTATGTGATTTGCAAAATATTTCTCCCAGTCTGTGCATTGTTTTTCATTCACTTAACAGAGTTTTTCAAAGAGCAAAAAATTTTAATTTTGATAAAGTCTGTTTTATCAATTTTTTTTTCTTTTATGAATTGTACTTTTGGTGTCATATTTCAGAAATCTTTGCCTAACTGGAACTCATGAAGATTTTCTCCCAGAAGTTTTTTGGTTTAGGTTTTACATTAAGTCTATGATTCATTTTGAGTTAATTTTTATATAAGGATCAAAGTTCAACTTTTTGCATATGGATATTCAATTTTTCCAGTATCATTTGTTGTAAAACTGTTCTTTCTCTACTTTTCACTTTTGCCAAAAATTAATTCACCATGTATCTGTGGGTCTATGCCTAGGCTGTCTATCCTCTACCGTTGATCAATTTGTCTATCATAATGCCACACTGTCTTGATTACTGTTTTCCATGCCAGTTATATCATAGGCCACTTGTCAGCCTATGAATTTGGTTTTCTTTGGATCAGGTTCCCTACTATGGCCCAGTCAGCTGCAGCCAAGTGTTAGAGGGAACAGGCTTACAAAGTACAAAGCATGGCTTCTGAGGACTCTTTCTGTGTGGGCTGAGAACATGACAATTTCCTTTAACATATGCTATCGTTATACAGACACCAGGCTCTATCCCGAAAATATCCCTCTCTCTCTCTCTGCATCAAGTTTTACTCCCTTCAGTAAAATGTTCACACTGTAGACCTTTCTAAAATGCAAATCTGATCACATAATTTCTTTTTAAAAATCCACCAATGTTTCCCACTGCCTTTGGGGAAAGTCCAAGTCTCTCGACCTTTGAGATCTATCTGACTTCTGCTTCCCTTCCAGTTTCAATTGTTACCACTCCTCACTCTCCATGAATGTGCTATACTCTAGCCATATGAATTACTTGCCACTCCCCAAACATGCCACATACTCTTGCTCTTCGGCTTTTTCCACATTGTTCCCTCTGCACAGAATACTCTTCCCCTACTCTTTTCCCCAGTTAGCTTTTAAAAGTCATTTAGGTCTCAACTTAGATATAACATCAATTCAGTTCAGCAAATACTTTTTAAGCAATTAATATGAATTAACTATACTATGAGTAAGGGAGGTAATACGAACACCTAACATGTCCTCATGCAGTGTATAGTCCAGAGGAGGAGGTGGACATTAAGCAAGTAATTATAGTAAAATTCATATCTACAATGATGTAGAAAATAACATAGAGTAAAATCACGTTCCCCGATAACACAAACCAACTATAATGCACCTGACCATTAATCCTGTCCTCTGCCGAGTTCCCATTTTCAAATGCAGTGGGCTTTAGCCTGGAATGGGAAGAGGCAGGTGGAATGGAGGAAGTGAGATGCTGCATTCTCAGTGTTCTCCCAAGCCAGTCCTTCTGGATTCAACAGACGAAATGAATGTCAAGTGACTGGGAGATTCCTGGAACCAGTGCTGCGATCCTGGAATTCCCAGCTAGTCATAGGACCTGGAATCATACCTAGTGTATTCAAGCTGGAGAAGTCAGGTAGGTACCAGCAGATTGCTCTCAACTCTAGCTGAGACCAGGGTGGATTTTGTGCACACAGCCAGTCCCCTGGAGCTCTAGCCAGCAAACTATGTAGGCTCTCTCCAGCCATTTCGTTACTTCCTAATATAATAATATGACCTTATAATTTACAAAACCGAGTTTTTGGGGCCCCATTTGTTTAGTCATAGTAGAGTTGACTGTACATGTAAGATGAGTGAAACAAAGGAAAAGTGTGGAGTGCTGGGGGGATGTGAGGTGAGGGGGTGGGGGAAAGCCTCTCTGACAGAAGGACATTTAACTAAAACCTGAAGAATGAGTAGGAGTTAGCCCCGGTGAGGGAGTGGGAAGATGGTTTTAGTCAGAGACAGCCTTCTCCGAGGAGCCTTCCCTGGTCCCCAGACTGGCTAAGGTCCTCCTTCTTGCTGTTTCTGAGGTGCTACTGGGTGCTTACTCCTATCTTATACTTATACAATGTTTTTTTCTTTGTTTATCTCCTCCATTAGAATGTAAGCTCCTTGAGGTCAGGGACTCAGTAGTTAGGACCCATTGACCTATCAATTCCCTTTGTGTGAAGTAGGAAAGAGGAATTAGAAAAAGACCTTCCCTGGGCAGGGGATTGAAACAGGTGACACTCTGAGCAGAAGAATTAGAAATAGGCTGAGGTAGGCCCTTGGGTGCTAGGATTATTTTGGAAGGAAAGACAGTTTTGTGGGAAAAAGAAGGCATCCTTTCCTGAAGAAAGATTCAGCCCTGTACTAAGGGGCATGATTTGGTGAGTGGAGAACAGGCTGGATTTTAGCATCCATTCACTATTTGGCTGAGTATCTTTGTGCAGTGCACAAACTCCACAACTGTACATAGTGACTGTATGGATTTTTCACTACCGTCTCTTCAATGACTAGTAAAGAGCCTGACACATAGTAGATAAATATATATGTTTTTTAATTTATTGGGGTGACAATTGTTAGTAAAATTACATAGATTTCAGGTGTACAATTCTGTATCACATCATCTATAAATACCATTGTGTGTTCACCACCCAGAGTCAGTTCTCCTTCTATCACCATATATTTGATCCCCCTTACCCTCATCTCCCACCCCCACCCCCCTTACCCTCTGGTAACCACTGAACTATTGTCTGTGGGTAAATATTTTTTAAAAATCAGTCTATAGAAATAAAAGTTTAGATGAACAATCCCAGTGATGTCTTACTCCCATGTGTATTCCAGACTGTCAGCTATGGGTATGGAGGTGCCTGGCCCCAAATGGTGGTGCCATGTGGGAGGCAGTCATTTCTAGTAGAAGGTCACAGTAGCCACTGAAGATAGCTTGTTGTATCAGGGGAGTAATGAGGTAACTGGTAGGACCTATTCCTGAGCATACATGAGACTCCCTTAAGGAACTGTGCAGGGTTGTTAAGAGGTCTGCAGCAACAAGTGGTGTCAAAGTAACTGTGAAGGTTACTTCTGGGTTACTTAAGGAGCAAAGAAAGAACTTGGCATGAACTGTCCTCCAATGTTCTGTAGCATTTGGGAAATTAGCTCAATTATAACGGCCTGATCAGAGTATGAATTAAGGAGATTAAAGCTTGACATTGTTTTAAACTTAGAAGAATGATATATTGGGGCCACTACTAAGTTTATGGAAGTCAATTTACCAAAACAGAATTAGAGGAGTTTCTAGAAACATCAGGCCATTATTCTAAGATATCACTGATTGAAAGATATGCCATTATTTTATGAACCCCTAAGAAAGCAAAAGATTGCCAATTACAAACTATAGTAAAACACATCTTGATTTCAGAGATGTTACAATATTTTTTAAAAAGTGTTACAGGATTGATGACATTATGGATTATAAAATACTCTATCTTTTTGTGGTTTTAATGTATTTTTACATATCTTTAAGGAAAATAAGAGTTATTTTCCTGGTGAGAGCAGACTAACATGTTCAACTTCCCTTGACAGGTACGTCTTCATGGCAGAGTGCAGTTTGCTATCAAAGTTTCATGACACCATCTGTTAAGATCATTTTTGTATAATTCTTTGCTCATTGAGCAAATAATTTGGTATTCCCAGCACCCTTCTCTACAGGGGAGGGAACGTGATGACCAGTCTGCCTGCGTATACCATTGTGTTTGACAGTCAAAACTTTTACTGTAAATTAATATGTTCACATGTGATTTATACATTAGTCTTTTATATGTTTCATGTGTCTGAGCTTGATCAATTCTGGTTTAACTGATTCTCAACCTGCAAAACTAAGAGTGAAACCATAGAGGAAAATGACTCAATGGCATTCTCATCATTATCTGAGGCACTAGTTGAACAATAAGCTGACCTTTTCTTTGTCAACTTTAAAACGTAAATAGCACTTTTTTAAAAAAATTAGTTTATTGGCATGACAATTGTTAGTAAAGTTACATAGATTTCAGCTGTACAATTCTGTAATACATCATCTGTATCTCACATTGTATGTTCACCACCCAGAGTCAGTTCTCCTTCCATCACCATATATTTGACCCTGTTCACTCTCTTCTAGAACCCCCCCTTACACTTTGGTAACCCCTAAACTATGTCTATGTCCATGAATTCTTGTTTCTTCATTTGTTTGTCTTGTTCTTTTGTTGTTTTCAGTTTTATATACCACATATCAGTGAAATCATATGGTTCTCTACATTTTCTGTCTGATTTATTTCGCTTAGCATTATAATCTCAAGATCCATCCATGTTGTTGCAAACAGTACTATTTCATCTTTTCTTATGGCTGAATAGTATTCCATTGTGTATATATACCACACCTTCTTTATCCATTCATCTATCAAAGGACACTTTGGTTGTTTCCATGTCTTGGCCACCATAGATAAAGCTGCAATGAACATTGGAGCACATATGTCTTTATGCATAAGTGTTTTCAGATATTTTTGGTAGATACCCAGGAAAGGGATTGCTGGGTCATATGGTAATTCTATTCTTCATTTTTTTGAGGAACCTCCCTCCACACTGCCTTCCATAGCATTCCCAATCTGCATTCCCACCAACAGTGTATGAGGGTTCCTTTTTCTCCACAGCCTCTCCAACACTTGTTGTCTTGCAAATAGCACTTTGAGTATATGACTTTTGATCTCTTTTACTATAAGATATGTGAGAGCTGAATGTGTTCTATTTATTTTTACATTGTCCAAGAGCCCAGTACAATGCCTGAAACATTGTAGGCACTGCAAGAATATTAGAAGAGATGATGGGTCTGTATCTTCAGTGCATCTTTCGTCTCTGGGTAAAAAAGGATTAAATTTATCAGCCTCCTGGAGACCACAGCCATTCTATGTTGAGGGTGAAGTATGGCAATCAGGAAGGGATCTGACAGTTTGTAAGAGACACTTCAATGTTCTGGAATAAAAAGAGAAATGGATCAGAAAAATAAAGATGACATCACCAAGTTAATTTTTAGACCTGTATTTCTATTTCAGACTAATTGTTATCTAAATCTATTTTTGAAGGTTGCAACCACCATTCTTTTCCATCTTACAATATATTTAGAAAATTTAAGTAAATAATACATGATAGAGATTTTAAGTTTCAATTTGAAGACATTTAATTTCATTTACAATTAAGTTAGATATCAAAGTCCAATTGCTAATTATTATCATGTAATTAAACACATTTGTACAATTTTATCTCTCAATATTGATAACAAAGGAAATCAACACATATAGTGTAATATTTTGGCTTACTATTTTACGTTCATTTTCTTTAGTAAAGCACATGGATCGCTGAAATTACAGATGCCCTTTTTCCTTGGATGGATCTCAACCAAATATTCCGGAACATCTGGAATCTTTCACTTTGGAAAAAATAAACAATGAAGGCATTTCTTAAGTTTAATGTGTGTGGAGTTTGAAGAAGGCTAGTGAGAGTTTTTATCTTAACAGGAGAAGGCTGGCTGATTAATTACCAAGAATCCTGGAGCAGTGGCATTTAACTAAAGCCTCCATTTGTCTCTCAGCCTTGTGAGTCCAGTTGCTAGGTTTCCAAAGTTGATCAGACTCAGTTACTATTTCCCCTTTCTTCCCAAATCCACTGCAGTGGGCTGAGCCACTCCACTGATCTTGTTCACACCATGGTCCCCAGTGATCTTGTATAGCCAATGGACACCACTTATCTCTCATAACCTCTCTGCTACATTTACACAGGATGTGCAGAAACCCTGTTTTGTGCCCACCAGTCCCATTTCCTTTCCTGCAGGACATAGAGCCTAACTACATTCCCCAACCTCTGTCTAGAGTGCTGACTAGAGTGCTGACTAGTGGAAAGTGAGAAGTGACCTGTGCCACTTCCGGGCTTGGCCACTTCACCTTGTCACACTCATGATTCTCCACGTGTGTTCTCTCTCTCTTTGCAGAGGATCCAGTAGAAGATTCTAAGGGGATGGCAAAGGCATATACAAGTATATAACGGTAGGACCTTAGGTGCTTGAATAACTGCTCCCAGGCCTCCACCACCCGCTTCCCACTGACTTCAGTAGAGTGTGATGTGAATAAGAAAAAAACTTTACTATGGTAACCCATGGAGATTGGGGTTATTTGTTGCAGCAGTAAGCTGTTACCAATAGCTCCCTGGCTCTTGCTTGTTACACTCTTGCTTGAATCTCTTCTTATTCCTCTGTCCCTTCATTTCTTATTTTCTTGGACTTTTTCTCTACTAATTCCTTAAATATTTTTTATCTACGTTTCTGTGGCCCACTGTTTACTTTCTCTATATGTGCTCTGTGAAAAAGCTCATATACTCTCATGGTCTACTTCGGATAACTGAGAGTTAGAGTAATAAATGTGTTCTTAAATATTAGATATAATTTTTACTAAATATAGTTATACTAAACCTATTTTGTACCCTGTTTTACAAGGTTTTGTTTAACGATGATTTTGAAATCTTTATTTTCTGTTTCCTCATCTTTCCCATACCCTGGTAAATTGAGAGTTGATGATACCTTTTTGTCTAGTTCTTTTATTGGACTATACAAAGCTCCTCATTTATTTAACAACTACGTATTGAATATGTACAAGGAACTGTCTTATTTCTCTTTTTGCTGACAGTGCCTAGTACAGTACCTTGCATAGAGTAAGCAATTGGTGAATATTGGTTGAATTGAATTATTTATTGTATGCCCATTATGTGTAAGGCTCTGTGCTGAGGTTACCGTGAGACAAAAATAAGGTTTGATGTATTTACTTCTTCATCTCTCTCTATGTCAAACATCCTCCTACTCCACCCTAATTAATGAACATATTATAATATTTGCAGTTTTACAGATGAGACTGCCTTGCACTTTTGGTACTCAGAGATGGGTCCAGAACCATCTCTTGTGAGGTCCTAAGACAAATCCAAATTTTGACTTGACTTTATTACTAGGATGGTAGATTAATCAAGTGTTTCATTTTTTCTTTTTGCCTGGAATTCAGAAGTATTGGAATGTTGAGAATTACCTGCTTTTATCCAACAAAAACAATTGCATTTCCTTTTTGATTAAGTCATTTGAGACCACAGCTTATTTGAATATTTTATTGGGTAATTCCATTCACTGGAATAACTAATGGATTCATATATTGTCTAATATTGTCAGATTTTAACATATTAACAATAGCCAGGTCTTTCTTTCTTTCGCTCTCTCAGCCTCTCTCTCTCTCTCTCTCTCTCTCTCTCTCTCTCTCTCTCTCTCTCTTTCTCTCTCTCTCGATTCTTCATCAGGTGAATTCATCAGAGCACTATTTTATTATAGTGAGTAGATGTGCTTTGTGAATTTTCTCTCGGGGCCAAACTGTTTTTTACATCTTGATTTTCGTTCTCAACTACAATTTCCTTTTAATGTTTTTAAATATTTTGGCATTGAGCCACATAACTGGTTCTTGGATTTTTCCAGTTTGCCTGCTTTTTACAATTTCTTTACACATTACCTTATCCAAGCTTTCTGCCCTTATCTAGTTTTCTCCCACTTATAGAAAGTTTTTTGACATATATTTTGTTTATAAAATTTCATCAACTATTACTACTTTGACTATTACAGTTACTACTATTACTATTTCTTTAGTATTGCCATTTAATTGTTGAATTCTAGTATAAACAGCTTCATTAGTGAGATAAGTGTCTGATCATGATTGAGTTGTAAGTAGTTCTACTTTCTTGTGGTATGCTCTGTCTGCACATCAGTCAGTCAGTAGTGTACATCCACAACTGAGTTTTTTTTGTTGTTGGTAACTGTTTCTGTAGTGATACAATATTGTGAGTATATCCATAGTACATAGTACTTTTATTGTTTATTGTAAGTCAGTATTAAACTGAGAATGTCCAATTTTAATGGATTCTGTAGATGAAATGACCCAAAGGACACCCCACCATTGGCTGAAAAAATTTTTTTTTAATATTTTATTGTTTATCGATTTGTGTAAGTGAAGAAAGAAAAATTGCATTTTGAAAGAGTCCAAAGAGATGTGTGACTTTGAAAAAATTACCTAACCTCTCTTTCCCTTATTAGGTTGGAATGAGTTAAACAATGTTTGGCACATAGTAAGCGCTCAGAAGTGTTAGCTATTATTATAAACGAATGCAGCAAGTATATGTATCTGTTGTTTGGAACCTATGTTTGCTGCTGCTGCTGCTGAAGTCACTATCTTATAGGAAAAAGAATGTTTCCTACTGTTCTCAAATAAGTGTAATTACAGTGTATTCTTCTGAATGCCAATAACATCTTGAAGGTTTGGAGGAGCACAGATTATGATAGCTGCTAAACTAATGAAAACTTTTTTCCTTTTTTTAATGAGAAAACAGAGATTCAGAAAAGCCAAAGAATTTATTAAGGCAGGACTAGAAGATTGCTCTGAACTTGGTTCATATGAAACATGTTAGCAACTTCTTGTTTGTTCAGTTCAAAAGCAAAGACAGAAATAGCCTCTAATTTGTGTTTCTCAAAGTGTGAAACTCTGCCCTCAGACTCCCATAGTGGATGCTTGTTAAAAGAAAGATTTCCAGAACTCTCTTGGGGCCTACTGATTCTTTGAAGGTTAACCCATGCTCGCTCAGGTGCTTCTTATATCGCTTTAATTTGGAGACTCATGCACATTCAGTAATGCAGAGAGAAAGTATCATCAGACTCAAATTGGACCAAACCCAGGGCACCTTTGAGGGTAGGCTGTTCCGCTAATTGAGATGCCACATTTGATGCTTTGCCTGGCCATCAAGCATCTCCCAATAATTGTTCCCCTTCAAATCCAAAAACCTTCCTCTGCCATTACTCTGCAGTCGTAACTGGCAACTTGAGTTCTTTAGCTGTTTTCCTCAACAGTAGGAAAAGAAAAGGAATCCTGGCACGCTAGTGATTGTGGAAATCAAATATGGGCCTGTTCCACCTTAAAGAGCCTAGGCTTGCCTAAGTGTTTGGGTCTTGCAGAGTTTGGGCACCACCATATTTGGAGCGTGCCTACTTTGGGGCGGGAACCTCCTTGAGAGTGATTAGGTCAGCGCTGGGGGAGGTGACCTTGTTTGGTTTCTGGCACCCGACAACAGAGGTGCACTGTTTCTGCTCCCCGGTTTGTCTAATTGGCCCAGGAGCTCCACCAGCGCGAAGCTGCCCAAGAGCTCTTCACTGGCCACCCCCGCGGCCCGCAGCTCGGTAGAGGCGGGAAAGCAGCGCGCCTGCGCCGTGGGAACCGGGGCCGGAGGCGAAAAGCGGGGAGCGGAGGGGGGCCGTTGGAGCCGAGTAGCGTACAGTGCAGCGTGTGACGCGGGGACGCCGCGCGCTCCCAACGTCGCCCCGGTTTGACGCACACGGCACCAAACTGTGAGTTTCAGGGGTTATTTGGTCGGATTCGCCGGGACCCGAGTGGGTTTCGGGACTCTGGGCTGTGGCGGCGGCGGGACTGAGGGTGGCGGAAGAAGTTGGGGGACCCGGCCTTCGGCGCTTGGGCCCGGGGAGCTACGCCCTAGGCTGGGTCCCAACCATCCAAAAGGACGCATTTTGCCGCACAGGCTAAGATGGCGGCGGCGGCCGAGGAGGCGGAGTTGGTGCTATACAAGGAGCCCGGGCCCCGGGTTCGGGGAGGTGGCGGCCGCGGCGGCCGCGGGGGGCGGCGGAACCTGAGGTGAGCGGCGGCCGCCGCCGCTGGGCGGGACTCGGCGGAGGCGGTAGGGGGAGGACCTTTCCACGGCGGCGTCGGAGGACCCGGTAGCGGACACAAAGGGGCTGAGCTGGGCACTAGACTTGGGGGTTTTGTTTAGTCACATGAAGACGAGCAGCCAGTGAGCAGTAGGGGGAAGGGGCCCAGATCTGGCGGCTTGGGGAGCCTGGCGGTCGCCATTGCAATGCACTGAGTAACGGGGCGGTCCGAGAGCAGTCACCAAGCCCTCTCTTCGTGGCTGCCCCGGCTTGGCCAGAAGCGCCAGCTCTAGCGTTAACTGTACACATCCCTCCCCTAACATGGGACCAGGACCGCATAGCCCTCCCCTCCCCCTGTTCTGCAAGATCTTATGCCGCTAGGTGTCCGGGAAGTAGCAGCAAGAGGTAAATCGCTCAAAGTGTTTGGGTTGCCAGGGGCTTGGTGGGTGTCCAGCTAAAGCTTTTTGCTTCTCCAGGTCTGATTCCCTGGCCTTTGTGTCCCTGGGAGCTTAATCTCTGCCAGAGGAAAGCAGGTGTGCTCCACTTCTCCCGTGAACCTGAAGATGAGTTGTCCCAGACCCTTCTCAGTGATTGGAAACTTAGGTGGTGGAGCTAAAGGTTTCTTGTTACGAGACTTCCGCAGACGACTCTCGTGTTGGGATCCATCCATGGTTTAGCAACATTAGTGGAAAACTTTTCTTGAACTGTTTTAAGTAATACTGACGTAAATTTAGTTGTTATAGAACTTTTATGTTTAGACTTCAAATTTTGTGTGGTCATTGAGAAGTACTCAACAAGGGATAAATTCAACTGGGGGCCTGAATGATGGTCCTGTTTTGTATACAAATTAAATAATTTCAACAGAAATACCAAAACACCATCATCTATTCTGGCCAGTCCTGACTAATGCCAGGCTTGTTGCATCCGGATGATAGATTAAATTTGCTTTACTAGTACATTGCCTCTCTGCAGTAGTTTGGTTATATTTTTTGGTCCTGCAAGAAGTAAAGCATTTCAAAAATAGACAACTCAAGTTGCTCAAAGCGAGGAAACCGGCTGTTTGCCTTCAGTGTCATGTGTAAGTATCCAGGGAACTTGATGGCAGCAATATTGCATTGGTAGGTTTGGAAAGAAAAAAATAGTTTTTATGAAAAAGTTATAATTTAGACATTTTAATAGGTGTAACATGAAGTTTTGACTAATATTAATGCCATGGTATATATCTATTGCTGTTAAAATTATGGCAGTGTAAATGTTAGAATTTCTAACAAAGTTATACTGCGCTTAATGGCTGCATTATACTTTGTATATTGGTATTAACTAATTTTTGAAGTACAAAATTTGGAAACAACTCATGTTTTGACCATGTCACATTAACAAAATTATTCAAGTGACTGAAAGAATACTTAAACACGTTTCGATCACTAACTTTAGATCTCTGTTCAAATTTCAAGTTGAACTTTTCAACTTTATTTAAAATTTTCCTTTTCCTTTTATTTTCCCTCCAGATTTCCCTGCTTTTAGCTTTTCTCCTAACAGAGAACAGTCTTCTTGTATTAACAAATAGGCAATATTAGCATTAGCAAAATGTATTACTGAATTACACAGTTTTAGAGTGGAAGGAATCTCGAACAACTAGTCTTACTCTCTTATGCTATATTGAAGGTCAGAGATGATTAAGTTAGTGGCATAATGGAAAATTCTCAACTTCTACCCCATTGCTGTTTTCATTGGTTATGTTGCTGGCATGAGAAGGTGACTCTGTAACTAATAATGGTTAAAAAGTAAAACAAGGAAGTGTGTTTGAGAATACTTGTTAATTAGGTGCTGTTTATTAGAACTGACAAGTTAAAAGACATTTAACATGATATGATAACTTAGTTTTTAAAATACTTCCAGTGAAACAAATTCAGATAAAAAATAACACATTTCAGAGCAATGTTGCTTTTGAATTTGGGGGTTTTCAAAAAGCAATCTTTTTATTAAAACTTTTATTTATTTTAAGTGTGTTTTTCCAGGACCCATCAGCTCCAAGTCAAGTAGTAGTTTCAATCTAGTTGTGGAGGGCGCAGCTCACAGTGGCCCATGCGGGGATCGAACCTGTGGCAACCTTGTTGTTAAGAGCACCGTGCTCTAACCAACTGAGCTAACCGGCCGCCCCTCAAAACCCAATCTTGATTTAAAAAAAAGAAAAAAAAAAAGGTAGCTTGATAAACTTCTTGGAAAGTTTGAAATAACTGCCATTATTACCAGTTATTACATAAGAAATGAGATGCTGAAAACAATGGTGCTAGTGCCTTTCATTTTGTAACTGTATTTTAGTTGGGTAAGTTAACATGCCTTTTAATACTGGTTCTAGTTAGAAACAACGTAAGACTACTGCTACTGAGTAGTAGTTCTGTAAAATCTATTAGGAAATTCTTTCAACAAGTAGTAAAATCATTTATAGTGGAACGCCATAGTTATCTTGAACTTTTTTGGATATCAAATTTAACAAAAATGGTTAAGTTGTATGGAGGTTTTAAAGCTTTTATTTAAGGTGCATTTAAATTATTGCCTTTTCTAAGAAAGTTGGTAAGTTATTTTTAAATTTTCAACACTATATGAGTGGATTTAATTACACGCTAGTCTTGTGATAATTAGAATTACTCCCAGAATATTTACAATTATAAAGTGAATCTGTCATTTGCAAACCTTAAAAATTTTGCAGGTTTAATTTGTCATTCAAGTTATAAGGGGGAGAGTTTTGGTTGTGGTTGAATTGACATTGTTTTGGATAGCAGGAGGAGAAAAGAAAGACTGAAGGACAGTCACTAGAAGTGATTGGGATATCTGCACTTGAGAGAAATTGGTTGTCAGAAAAGATCAGATTCACCTTTCTCTCATCCCAAACACAGTTAGAGTTTTGAGTTACTTATTTAGACTCTTTCTCAGGTTGTGATTCCAAAGGAAAAGAGTGGACCTGATTCTTGTAGGAATGTTTTTCTCGTGACTGCTTGCTTTGCAGGCAGATCTTAAGGCAGCTGTAGTTTGCACTGAATGCAGAAATTGGTATGTTGAATTACTCAGTCCTAATTTTATAGAACATTAATTTTAGGAGTCCTTTTAAAAAAAGTGTTCTTAATTTTTAAAAACATCGATTGCCCTATAAAATAAAAAAAACCCATGAGAATAAAAGATGGCTACTGTAATATTTTGAATAAATATTCAAATGAGCTTTTTTTTTTACATTTATTTATTAATCCCTCTGGTATAGAGAATGTTTGTTTTGTAAATATTAAACAAACTTAATGAGATGTAGCACTGATTGAAGCAATTCTAGAAGTAGTGTCTTTTACTTTAGGTTTATTAGAGGGAAATAGCTGCTTTTAATAGTGTAAGCCATTTACACCACTGAATTTTGAGAGAATTGAGAATAATCAAACAAATTCTAGCACTAGCTCACCCTGCTGGTTGGCTAAAGTATCTCTCTTCTTTCCCCTCTTAAAAAAAAACAACAAACAAAAACATAAAGATCACTTGAGACCTAGATGATAAAACACCAAATTCAATTCATAGTCTCTCTTCAGGGAGGTGGAGTCTCTATGAAAAAGGTTTTCTCATCTCATCTCTAGGGCCTCAGTTGCTCTCCTGTTAAATTTAATTTTTTCTTAGATCTGCCAAAGTTGAACGATGGAGTTACTATTCTCTTTGAATTTACTGGGAACTCTTAATGTGATTATGGGGAGTTGGTATGTTTTTGTTCTTTTAAATTGAAGACATCCTTTGACAATTGAGAGATTTTAGCAAGAAAAACAAGTTTTGTGAGATAACTTCCCAGGAGGAGAAAAGCAGAGGATTTCAAAAGGGAGAGAAGGAGGATAATGTCAGGGCAGAAGCAGCAGCAGTGCACACTTCTCTTGAATGGGGAAAGGTGAGACTGGATTATGGTTAGTGTTTCTAAGAGATTTCCTTTACACTCTCCCTCTACTTACTAATCATTGTTCTACTGCATCTACAAGCTGTAGCCTTCCCATTCATTTGGGATTCTGGGAACTGTGATCTTGTGAATAACTTTGTGAAAAGTATAGATCTGATTTGTTCCTTGAAATTTAAGGAACAAATTAGTTAGTCTAGATTGTAGTGCAATTGAAGTTGGTTAGTGATAAATAAAAATTTTAGGTTATTAAGTGTTTTACTGTGTGTGTCATTCATTGACGTTGCAAATACAGCTTTTAAGACTTTGTTCAAAATCCAGAAACGTAAATGTTATGAGCCAAACTTATTATTTAAAACAAAACAAAACTAATGTTAGGATTAATTTATAGTTTACAAAACACATTTACCTATATTTTATCAATTATTGATCAAATTTTTTAAAAGATTAACATTTTTATCCTTCCATGGTGTTTATCCTTTTATTCAAAAGCATATCTTTTTCATCAGTTTCTTGAGGAAGATGTTAAATATAACTAGTACTTTCAAAAAACCATTTATTGGGGCGGGAGTGATTCCCAGTTGTTGAATGGTTTGTGAAAGTAGATAAAAACCTTGTCAAAGTTGGGATAATTGCCTGTTGCTCACTATCGACTTACTGAATATTATGTACACACACAAACATATGTAAGTTTATATATACACAGAAAATCATAGTTGCATTTCTAATTATGTACATGTAAATAAAGAGGCAGGATGAGATAAGATTTGAAAGTGTAAGCCTTGAAGTACAACTGGTGAGGTTAAAATCTAGCTGTGTGAGCAGTAGGTAAGTGGATTTAACAATAATACTGTATTACTAGCTTTCTGATATACAGCAAATGCTGAGTAAATGTTATCTTTTATAATAGTAATTGCCATTGTTTAATTATTTTTTGAAATTTTCACATGTGATTTGGATTAGTGTACTTTTGTCAGTGTTTCATTTTTAGATCCCTATCTACAAAGGGAATGCTGTTATAAAGGAAGTCAGAGGTAGGCATCACACTGTGCCTCATACAGTTTTAACATTTTAACAGTTCAGTATTTCAGGAACACATTTCCCTTTTATGACTGTCAGCTGATGAATAAATGCACTTGGGAATGGGTACATTTTAGTTAGGTTATTTCTCAGTCAGTGTATTGATACATATTTTTTTTTTTTTGGTTACAGCTTCCTGAATTTCTTCCCTCTAAATTTTTGATCATGAGGATGGTGGTGACCATTAGCAGAGAGAAGAGGGTGTGTGACTATGTGTATTTGTATGTAATGTACATGTAAACCCCAGATGAGAGTGAGGAGTGACTTCAACAGTAGCTAGATTTTGGAGAGGCATGTTATCTTTTCGTTGCTTGATTTTTCTCAGACAGCATTTCCTTTTACCATTTTCCACACCACACTTTGTTTTGTATATGTCTGTGCTGGTATGGCCTTAAACTTACTTCTCCCTTTAATTTTTCTTCTGTTTACCTCCCTACCACCAACACAAATTTTAAGTTAAAAAAAAAATATAAAAGGCAGCTAGTAAAAGTAATTTTAAGTTCACTTGAGGGGTGTGAGTGTGAATTACTAGAAGTTTAATTGTGCTTAAAAAATACTTTCAGCAGTTTGAAAAATAAAGGGGGGAATTCACCCATAATCTTAATCACCATTTTATATATATATATATATATATATATAATCATTAGTGTTAAAGGAAAGGGAGATAAAACTGATACTTTTTTTTAATACTGTGATGTGTATATTTCCATTTTACATGCAAGGGAACAGACTCGGGTCAGAAAGTTAGTAAATAATAGAGCAGCCAAGTTTGAATCTAGGCCTATCTTGATTCTACAGATGAGACTTTCTATTCTGCCTTCCTGTCCTTTCTATGTATTTGTCCTTTAACCTAATTATATAATTTGTAAGTTTTATCTCCTACTTATAAAACTTAACATTGTAAGCGCATTTTTTTTGCCTACCCTTATTTCAAATGGTATCTTATTGCCCACATTGTTTATTCATACCACCATATAAAGGCTCTTTGTCTGGGCTGTTGGACATTGGTACAATGATATTGGTCAAAATGGAAGCTGCCTTTTTCTTTACGGAGTGACTAAGAAGAAAAATAGCTTAATCAGAAATAATATATCTGGGATTAGAAATGCTGCTGGTTTAATAATAACTATCCTTTCTGGGGAGACATTTAACTCAAAATTGGCTATATGTAAAATGTAGATGACATTTTCAATTTATAGCTGTATGAGAACTGAACTTAAATTTTTATACTTTTCAATGCTTTAAGCTTCTTTGTTAAACTTTTTAAAAAGGATATTAAAAATAGGCACTTAATAGTTTAGTTACTATTAATAATTCCTAATGTAATAATCCTTTATGGCGGGGAAAAAACTTAATATTGAATTTTTACACTCATTTTTACAGTCATATAAAAGATAGTTTGTGGGGCATTTATAAATAGATTGTATTAGGTTAGCATTACCCAATAGAGGTATGCTAAATGACAAATGTGATTTAAAATTTTCTATAGCCATGTTAAAAAATAAAAAGAAATAGGTAAAATTAATTCTATTAATGCATTTTATTTAACTCAGTATATCCAAAACATAATATGTAAACATGATTGAGATATTTTGCACTTTTTTTTCACACCAAGTCTTCAGCATCCAGTGTGTGTGTATTGTACTTGAGGCACATCTCAGTTCAGACTAGCTGGCTTCAAGTGCTCAATAGCCACATATACTATATTCAGCAGTACAGATACAGATAGTAAGTTCTGTACAAGTATGAAGAAAGGATAAAGTAGAAATTGAACCGAGCCTTAAAGGATAGCTGAGAAAAGAGTGTTATGGCGAAGAACATTCCTGCAAAGTGATGGGAATTAAAATGGGAGCTATAACTTGAAACCAGATAACAGACTGGCTTGAATCCAGTTTAGGGAATTTGGTTTCTATGGTGTGTGTGTGTGTGTGTGTGTGTGTGTGTGTGTGTGTGAGAGTGAGATATTCTATGTCGGAAGGTGCCTAATCCATGTATACGAGCATTTGAATGAATATTGAATTAATATTTAAGTGAATTAATATGAGGCAAAATAAGAAAAATTCTGGAAGAATACTAAAAAACTTTGTGAATCTTCTAAAAAGAAAGAGTTGCATTTAGGGAATATTCGTGTTCTATGATTAGCTATATGATGGAGATGATCAAAAATGAGAGATTTTTGGGTTTGACCATTGATGACTTTTTAAAATGTTTTACTTAGATATAACTTACAGAAAAGTGCTCATATGATGAGTACAACTCAAAGAAATTTTACATATAAATATACCCAGGTAACTTCTCCCCCAATCAAGATATATAACGTTTTCTGCACTGAAAAAGGTACCTTATGTCCCCTCTTATTAATTCCCCCTTACCAGAATTACCACTATTCTGTCCTCTTATCACCATAAGTAAGTATGGCTTGTTTTTGAACTTGCTTATGGCATATTTGTCTTCCTTTCTAAGGGTAGTGAGAATTGATTCTAACACGTTTTCTATTCTTGTTTGGCATTGTGTGAATTTGGAGGTTTTTTTCCAGTGTGGTTTATATCACTATCAGAGAGATGTTTCATAGTTTCATTAATAGTAAATAGTAAAGAGGTTAGCTTTATCATTAGAAAATTTGTTTAGAATGTAGAAATTTGAATTGCTTCTACAGATAACATTAATTGTCTGGCTTGCTTTCATTCTAGTATTCTCTAGGCATATAGCCAAGAAGTAGGTAGAGGTCTTGGATTGCCTCCTTATATAGATGCCTTTTGGAACCTCTTTAATAGTAGCTTCTCGGCATTATGTAAGTTAACTTTCAGGCATTTCAGGTTACTTAATAAGGTATTTGAGTATTTCTGGTTGTGATTGTAAGGGTAGGAATAAATTGGTGTACTTATGGTTACAGGTAAGTATTCACTCTCAACCAGAAAGATTTTGACATTTATGAGTAAGGAACTAGAATGTTACCTTCTGGACAGTTGCACAAAAGTTTGAATGATTAAACATCCAAGAAGGGCACTTTATACACTGACAAATGAAATGGAATTACTGATCATGATTTTTACTTCTGGTGCTTGAATCAGTTTTATTTTTCAAATGAAATTAATGGTTACAGCATTGTTTTCCATAAATATTGAGCAGCAGAAGCCTTGTGGTAGTGTGATAATTAGTGCTTTTGGGATAAGGATTTTTTTTGAAATATGTATTATAATAAAGTTGTAAAAAGTATATAACAATGAAAATATGTATCTTCACGTTCTAGTATGCCTAGTTTTGAGGAAAGATGTTTTATAAATTGTGCAGAAATGGACATGAAAATACTTTATCATTGTTTGGATTATGAATGCTTTTGAGCTTAAGAATGAAAATATATAAAGAAGTGGTGAAGTTTTATTTTTTTGAATATGTAATAAGTTTGTTTAATATATACTTTTGCTCCAAGAATTTTAATAGTTATCTTGAAGAAATAAAACCTCATCTGTCAACTTTTCTTATATAGGTTTTGTATTTGTCAACTATAGAACGTTAAAAGCAAAATTGGTTAGACATTGAAAAAGTATGTTATCTACACAATATTAAGACTTTATATAATAACCTTTTTGGGCTAGATTTCAAAAACCAATTAGAATGTTATTGATTAACAGCCTAAGAGCTGACTTCAATGTGTAAAAAATACACTTACGGGGAAGGTTTGTTTTCACAAAAAAATGAATGTTACATTTGAATTTAGTTTGGGAGATTTGATTTTTTTGTATTCAGAGAAACCTTGTTTTATGTGTTTATATTTTATCTGATCTTCGCTTGTCTTAATTGAGTTAGTTATTACACAAAATTCACTTAGTACCTCACAAGGGGTAAGAATGCAGATATGCACAGCAAATGATATGGTTACTGCTCCAAAGATCTCATGGATCTAAGACAGATCTAAGACACTACTGAAGAACACTCAATAATGAAACATTTGAATTGAAACTGAGCTGACATAATATGAATGGCATATAGTAAGGCTGGATTAATTAATAAAGCTTCTTGGCAGAAAATTTTTATTTAGATTTTGAAAAAGTGATGTATATAGATTGGTGCAGAGGGAAGGCAATATTAGCTAGGGGGGAAAGCATGTTAAACACAGAGATGGGAATTGTGGAGTGCAAGCTTTTTCCTTGCTCTAAGTATATTCGACTTTAAGTGAATTTAATGAAAAAATAAAGTTGGTAAGATTAGGTCCTGAGTTGAAGGAACCTAAAGAAATTTGAATTAGACACTAGAAAATAAGGAGTACTGAAGACCATTGAACAGAAATACATAAAGAAAAATGAGAAAGATTAGCAACCAGAAACAACATGATTGGAGAAGAGATTGAAGTGAGAAAGGCCAGTTAGAGGTTATTATTGCAGGGGTGGGTCGAGGATATACAACGGAGCCAAAAAAATGTATATATGTTTTAAGAAAGGAAAAACCTGTGTTAAAATTGTGATACTTAATATATACCAGTAACAAACGATGAATACAAGTCGTGTATACATGTTTTTGGCACCCCGCTATACCAGAGTAAGGGGGCGGGGGCGGTGGTAGTTTTAAAATAAAGTGAAATACTTCCTCCTAAGTTTGTAGTACAAAGTTAAAATAAGAATGGAACAATTTCTTTTTCATCTTCCGGTATTAAAAATAAATTTACCTGGACACAGTTTGCAAGTACATTATTAACACTAATTGAGGTCCATCTGCCTTATTCTATAAAAAAACTGATGAGCTTTTTAAAAAGTTTCATTTGAAAACTTACAACCCAAGAAAGTTATGCTATAGTGGTATTTTCTGAATAGCTGGTACTGTGAACTAAAAAAAAAAAAAAAATTGAGATGAAGGGTAAGAGGAACTTGTAATTGCAATGCCGTATTTTGAGTTATAATAGTACATTTTAGCCATGGTTTAAGAGACATTCTAATTGGTATAAGAGTTCGTGGGAAAACAAGAGATAATAAAAATTAACAATCTGGACTACCAATGTTTAAAATTTATTTTAAAATAGATACTTGTTTTAAAATTTAGGAACAGTTGAAAACACACTGCTTTTATGGGGGGGGGAATCCCTAATATATAGTTCCTTTTGGGCAGTAGTAGTTTTTGATATTTATGATGTAAGGTACTTGTTTTTAACAGGAGTTTTTAAGAGTTCTTGAATGTATACTAGTATGTCTTATAATGAGTAAGGTAGTTATTAAAATAGAATTAGGAAAATTTGAAAAAGTTATAGAACATAATTTAAAGACTCGTTTCTGCCTTGTTTAAAGTTAGTAAATAGGAAGAATTTGGGAGTTAATAGAATCTTAGAGTTTTAAGATAGAAGGGTAGTCTTATGACAAATTTACATTTTAACGATTCTCACTGTAATAGGTTTAACTTTAGTTAGTAAAGAAGTTAGTGAGATTTTTGGCAACATGGTAAAATAATGAGTTACATTGGACTCCATCCATATTACCTGTTGAAGCATATCAGCTAAAGCAAAAGAGAATAGATTGTCCTCTAATATCACTGGGAAAATAGATTTCATCCACACCTCTGAAATGAAATTTCTGTATAGATAGTATGGATTTCTGTATAGATGGAAAGGGGGTTTCTGTATAGGTAGTATGGATGAAAAGGGATGATAGCAGAACTATTTACTGTTCCCTGATTATCCTATAAACTAGTGGTATGGTAGTAGGAAGCTTGTCTGGAAAATCCTGCCCTGAACTTCTTTCTTAAGTAGTTCCCTGTTTATACCTAGTTGTTTTGCAGACTTCTTGGAAATAAACCCCTCCCCACCTGTGTATGCTGCCTTGGGTCTCTGCAAGCTGAAAAGCCATTAAAAAAATCACGACATGCATGAGGAGAGGGAGCAGTTTGAAAGGGATGGGGACTAGGAAACCAAACTGACTATTTCATATACATTGATGCTGCTGAAACAGCTCATACAGTCATGCAAAAAAAGAGGTGGAGAAGATAGAGATAAATTTCAGTGGCTGTGGTGTAACCAAAAATGTTGCGCTATGTCAGTGAATGTCTTAATGGTAGCAGTGCCATAAACAGTAATACACTCCTGGTTCATCATATTTTCCAAGCCCCATTCACCGACTTTCCTGTCAAGTTTGATTACCTAATACTTTTCCATCAGCTTTTTCTTAATTTAACTGGAATCGATTGCCTCCCATCCCCTTTCCAAATTGGATTAAAAATTCTTATGTGGTTTTATGAGTTTTATCTAAGTCAAAATGCCACAAACGTTGAAAATAAAAGAATGTCAAAAATAATACTATTAAGTTTCATCGACATTAAGCAAAGGATAAAGCTTTTCTAGGCCAAAACTTTTGAGTGAAAAATAATTTTTTAAATTAATAATTAGTACTACTAAACAGTATCCCGCTTGAACTTTTGTGTGATAAACTAATAGCACTGAAACATAGGAAATAGAGTTTTTTTCTTTTTTTCGAGAAATTGATAACACCTGTCATTTTAGGAGACTATAATTCACCTCTCAGAATTTAATCAAGCAAACAAAAATTAAGTCTGTAAAGATTTGAATAGCAATATGCTTTATTTAATAGATGTATGTCAAACTTTGTTTTCAATAGAGAATACACATTTCTTTTAAATTCCTGTGAATTTTTTGAAATTGTGCTTTAGGATTCTTAAAGGATTTGAAATTTTAAATAAGAGAAATCGTATAGAGCAGTATTTTTTTGTCTACACTATAGTAAAACTAGTTAAGCCAAAGTGGTTGTAACTACTTGGACGATTAAAACTCTGTTCTATTGGAACTCGAGCTTAAATTTCATACTACAGTAGTACCTCAGTTTTTGAACGTAATCCATTCCGAAGACCATTCGAGTTCTGAAACGTTCGAAAACAGCCGACAAGTAGGCTTCGGAATCTTGCACTCAGCAGAAGCTGTGTGACATGTTTGATTTCCAAGGCGTATTCAAAAACCGAAGCATTTACTTCCAGGTTTACGGCGTTCGTAAACCGAAATGTTCATCAGTAGAGACGTTCGCAAACCGAGGTACTACTGTATTCAGAAATGAACAACAGTAAGGACGTAACACATCAAAAGTGATGAAATGAATATTCATTTAAATATGGTAGATTAAGTCACCATTTATTTGCTATCAAATCTCTACCAAAATAAATGATGGTTTAAAAAAAAAGGCATAGGGTGTCTAGGACAAAGAAAACTGGAAAGTTGATAACAAGTAAAATTTTAGAAGCTGGAAAGCAACAAGTGGTAACATTGTAGATCTGAGAAAACTGAATTTTCCCCTATTAGTGGGGAAGGCCTAGAATTGGTGATAAGTAGTAGCGGTGGGATGCTTCAGAAATTGGGGGCTGCAGGTACCTTGAAAGAATTCTGTAACAAGCAAGCAACGCATAGTGCCAGGAATGGGTCTGGGGTCTCTTCAAGTTTCTTCTCTGATATTCAAAGGGAGTATGTCTGTTCTTGGGAACACGAGGCACAGCTCAAGTTAAGGGTGTCAGCCTCTTTTCCCCTCCTAGTGCTGAGAATACTGGATATCAGGCTTCTAATCTCAGAATATAAAATTGGAAAATTCATTCTGTTATAGCAAACTGATCATCAGGAAAAAAGATCAAATAATAACAGATTGGGGTCCACCAGGGAAATGGCCCAGACTGTGACTCCTATTAACAAAAATTCTTGGCAACTTTTAAGTGTTTCATTTTAAAACGTGAGATTGAGGCTCATTGAACATTTGAGGATAGAGGATAACCCCTATATGAAAGAGAACAAGGAAATACTTAGGTTGGTGTAAAAGTAATTGCGGTTCAAAAGGTTAAAAAAAAAAATTGCAAAAACCGTAATTACTTTTGCACCAATCTAATAAAACAGTTCAAGAAGATAAAAAAGTTACAGGTATCTTCGGAAGTAAAGGGGTAGTTATATCTTTGAAACAAGAAAGGATGCTATAAAAAAAAATAACGGTCCTCAGAAAACAGCCCTTAGGCATTTAGAATATGAAATAGGATTAGAATATAGAATACGAAATAGTAGAGTTAGAAATTTAGAATATTAAATTCTTAGTAGAAGGTTGGGAGGTAAAATTGAGAAAATCTCCCACAAAGCAGGAGAAAAAGAGATATAAAGTAGGAGAAAATAAAGTTAGGATCATACTTGGTAAGTACAATGTGTGAAAAATAAAAATTACAGAATGGGAGAAAATGGTGAAGGAAATTACTTTAAGAATAATGAAACAAAAACTTGAGTTTCCACATTAAAAGGGCTCACAGAATGCTCAGCATGTTGGTTAACAAAACAACACATCAAAGTACATTATGGTGAAATTTGAAACATCAGAAATAAAGGGAAGATCCTAAAAGCTTTCGGATATGGAGCATACAAAGGATTAGGAATCACTAACATTGGAAAGTGATCGATAATGGAATAATGTCTTTAAAACCCCGAAGGAAAGTTATTTCCAAACTAATTCTATACCTTACTGTGAAGTATGGGAGTAGGCTAAAAATTTGAAACCTAACAGGTAAGAATATTATATATCTCAGGAAGTTGCTAGAGGACATGGGTTCCATCAAAAATGATGAGGTAAATAAAAAAGATTTAGGATCCCGTACAGGAGGAGAAGTGAAGAGAGTAGGATGATGGTGAAGGGAGATCCAAGGAGAGTGCTGTTCAAACAGCCTGAAGAATAATCAGTTCAGATTGGACAGGAGGGCAAAGGGGTCTAGATGGTATAGAGATGCGCGTGTGCAGTGGGGTTTCCGTGACTATTCATAAGGGATATTTGTAGTTTTCCTATGATGTTTTTGTTTGGTTTTGGTATGAAGGTATTAATGGCCTTGTAAAATGAAGCGGTGGTCCCTCCTTTTTGGGGGGGGGTAAGGGAAGAGTTTGAGAAGGATTGGTGTCAATTCTTTAAACAGTTAAAGGTAGATTTCACTAGAGAAGCCATTCGGTCCTGGGTTTCCTTCTGGGAACTTTTTCATTGCTCCCTCAATCTCTTTGCTTGTGATAGGCATATTCAAAATTTCTGTGTTTTGATCAGTTTTAGTAGTTTATTTTTTTCTAGGAATTTTTCCATTTTATCTAAGTCATTTAATTTGTTGCCATACAGTTTCTAGTGTTCCCTTATAATCCTTTTTATTTCTTATAACATCAGTAGTAATGATCTCCTTTTCATTCCTGATTGTAATAATTTGTCTTTTTTCATGATCAGCCTTGCTGAAGGTTTGTCAATTTTCTTGGCTGTTTTCAAAGACCCAGCTTTTGGTTTCATTGATTTTTCGCTATTATTTTTAAAGTTCTGTTTTGCTTATTTCTGTTGTGGTCTTTGTTATGTCTTTCCTCTGTCTGCTTTGGGTTTAGTTTGCCCTTTTTCTGGTTTTTTAAAATAGATTTGAGGTTTTTTTTAAATGTGAGCATACATAGTTATAAATTTACCTTTAAACACTGCTTTCACTTCATCCCATAAGTTTTGGTGTATTATGTTTTTGTGTTCATCTCAACATATTTCATAATATCCCATGTGATTTTTTTTCTTTGACCTATTGGTTATTTAGGAGTTTGTTACATAATTTCCACATACTTGTTAATTTTCCAAATTTCCTTCTTACTTATTTCTAGGTTCATTCCGTTGTGTTTGGAGAACATAGTTTGTATGATTTCAGTTTTCTTAAATTTATTGAGACTTGTTTTATGTCCTAACAGATCGTCTATACAGGAGAATGTGCACTTGAGATAAGATGTATTCTGCTCTTGTTGCGTGGAGTGTTCTATAGGTGTCTGTTAAGTCAAATTTACAGTGTTCAAGTCTTCCTTGTTGGTCTTCTGTCTGGTGCTACCCATTATTGAAAGTGAGATATATAAGTCTATTTTTGTTTGTTTTGTATTTCTTTCAATTCTGTAAGGTTTGCTTCATATATATTCTTTGTTGTTAGGGGTTATATATGTTTATCATTGAATATAATTTTTGGTGGATTAACCTTTTTATTATAAAATGTTCTTTCTTGTCTCTAGTAACAACTTTTTTCTTAATGCTTATTGTGTCTGATAAGAGTATGGCCACTTGAGCTCTCTTTTGGTTATTATAGTATAAAATTATATATATCTCTTTTGGTTTGTATAGTATATATCTTTTTCCATCCCTTTACTTTGAATTTATTCAAATCTAAACTGTATCTCTTGTAGACAGCACGTAGTTGGGTTTTGTTTTTTTACCCATTCTGCCAGCCTTTTTGATTGAAATGCCCAGTTAATTTGCATTTAATGTAATTACTGATAAGGTGGGATTTATGTCTGCCCTTTTGCTGTTTGTTTTCAGTATGTCTTAAAATTTTTTCTGTTATTCTTCTTTTCCTCTACTATTGTCTTTTGTGATGCTGAATAGATTATTTTCTATTACCGTTTAAATGCCTTGTTGATTTTTGCACTGTATATTTTTTCATTTCATAATGATTGGTCTGGAAATTACAATTAGTAACTTTATTTCACTCTACTTTGGATTAATAGCAATTTAATTTCCATAATACACAAAAATTTTGCTCTCTTACATCTCCATTCTTTCCTCTTTTTTGTCCTATTCTCATGAAAATTACATTTTTTTTTTAATTGGGGAAGGGGAACAGGACTTTATTGGGGAACAGGGTGTACTTCCAGGACTTTTTTTCCCCCCCAAGTCAAGTTGTCCTTTCAAGTCTTAGTTGTGGAGGGCACAGCTCAGCTCCAGGTCCAGTTGCTGTTGTTAGTTGCAGGGAGCACAACCCACCATCCCTTGCGGGAGTCGAACCGGCAACTTTGTGGTTGAGAGGACATGCTCCAATCAACAGAGTCATCCAGGAGCTCTGGGGCAGCTCAGCTCAAGGTGCCGTGTTCAATCTTAGTTGCAGGGGGCACTGCCCACCATTCCTTGCGGGACTCCAGGAGTTGAACCGGCAACCTTGTGGTTGGGAGCCCACTGGCCCATGTGGGAATCGAGCTGGCAGCCTTCGGAGTTAGGAGCATGGAGTTCCAGCCACCTGAGCCACTGGGCTGGCCGAAAATTACACCTTTATATATATTTTAAATCGGATTAAAAAAAAGTCACAAATTAAAAAAAATATTCCTTTTTATATTTGCCTACCTAATTGCTTTTACCATGCTCTTTAATTTTTCAGGTGGATTTGAGTTACTATCTAGTGTTCTTTCATTTCAGTGTGAATACATTTCTTGTATTTCTTATACAGTAGGTCTGCTAGCAACCAGTTTTCTTATATTTGTTTATCTGTGAATGTCTTAATATCTCCTTTATTTTTGAAAAGTAGTTGTAGACTTTTGGTTGACAGTTTTATTTTTTCAGTACTTTGAATATATCTTCCCATTACTTTCTGGTCTTTATGGTTTCTGATGAGAAATTAACTGCTATTTTATTGCGGATCTCTACATGTGACAAGTTACTTATCTCTTGGTTTCTTTCAGGATTCTCTTTATTAGCAGTTTGATTATGGTGTGTCTCGGTGTGGATCTCTTTGAGTTGATCCTATTTGTAATTTCTTGAGTTATTTTGGTGTTTAGATTAATGTTTTTCACTAAACTTGGGGAAATTCTAGTCATTATTTATTCAAATATTCTTCTGCCCATCTCTTCTCTTCTGGTAATGCCATTGTGTGTATGTTGATATGCTTAATGGTGTCCCTCAAGTATTTAGATTCTGTTCCTTTTTTTTCTTTTTGTTTTTCCTTTCTGTTCTGAAAAGTAGATAATCTCAATTGACCTTTCTTCAGATTCTCTGATTCTTTCTTTTGCCTGCTCAAATCCGATGCTGAAACCTTCTAGTGAATTTTTCATTTTAGTTATTGTATTTTTCAACTCCAGAGTTTTTATTTTGTTCTTTTTTTCTTTTTTTTACTTTGTCTTTATTGATATTTTCTGTTTGTGACACGTCCATATCATACTTTCCTTTAGTTTTTTAGAAATGGATTTCCTTTAATTCTTTGAGCGTGTTTAAAATAGCTGATTGAAATTTTGTCTAGTGAGTTCAATGTGTGGGTTTCCTCAGGGGCGTTTTCTGTTGACAGCTCTGTGTGTGTGTATGTGTGTGTGTACATGCACACACACATGTATGAGTCATACTTGTTTTTTTTAAATATTTTGTCATATTTTGTTGAAAAACGTACATTTAAAATAATGTGGCAGCTCTGATAAACAGGTATTCTCCCCTTCCCACTATTTGTTGTTGTGTTTGTTCAGAGGTTTTTCTGAACTAATTTTATAAAATCTGTGTTGTTTTTATCATGTGTGTCCCCTGCAGTCTCTCTGCTTAATTAGCTTGGTGGTCAGCTAATGATTGGGCAGAGGTTTCCTTAAATGCTTGGGACCATTAAGACATTGGGACCAGTCTTATTGAGAGCTTCTGTGTGTGTTCCGACATGGCAGCACTGAGCCAGGAAGTTTGTAACTTTGCCATACCCTTCACTTCCGGCTGGTGCAGAGCTTCCAGGTTAGCCAGAGGTAAGTGCTTAGGGCCTGCTCAGGCCTTTTCCTGAGCATGTGCACAGCCATGGCCATGTGCCCTTTGCATGCATGTGGCCGTCTAGACTCTCAGGAATATATTTGAACTTCTCTGAGCCCCCAGTTTTTCTTTTTTAATTTCTTTGGTTAGCCTGTTGCTTGTCTCAGCTCTTATCCACTGCCTCAGCTACCATTTGAAACAATTGCCTCTGATTGTTTTTGACAAATACCTTTGGAGAAAAGACTGTTTTTTGCACTGTCTGAGCTCTGAGTCAGGTCAAATTAAGATAGCTTTGGGAGTGAGGTCTTCTAGGAAACTACTAGATATGTCGAATAATGACAGTCCTCTGGGAATGGGATAGTGAAAATGCTCCCACCCTCTTCTGCCCCCATCAGGTAGCTACCAGGCTGGTGGTTTTCCCTAGACTTGTGGAATATTGGCTTTCAAAACTATGGTTCTTGGGTGTGTGGATGGGATTAGGGCAAAATAAAATGTCACAGAATTTATTGGTCTTATGATTTAGCCATTTTTCTTGAATAAGTTCTCCCAAGATTGCTGCAAGCCTTTGGTTAATGTCTAGAGTTTTGAAAATATTGACTCTATTTTGCCAGTATTCTTGTTGATTTTATGGAGGAGATTTTGAATGTCCTTATTTTGATGTTTTTTGCTGATGTCTTACTTTTGAGTTTTGAGAGCTTTTAGATTTTAGATATGAGTCTGTTGTTTGAAAACATTTTCTTCAAATCTGACACTTAAAAAAATCCTCTTAACAGGTCTTTCATAGAGTAACATATTTTCATTTATGAAGTGTAATTTATTAAGTTTTTCCTGTTATGTACCGTGCTTTTAGTGTTGATTCAAAGAATTTTTTCTAGTTCTAGATTCTGATGATTGTTCTTGATTACAAGATTAATAATTTTTCATTTCACACTTAAGCCTATAGCCTGTTTTGAACTAATATAGGTATAATGTGTGAGATTCAGTCGGTATGTTTTTTTCCCCTCTATGTCCAGTTGCTCCTACACCAGTTGTTGAAAAGACTTTTTTCCTCCATTGAATTGCTTTTGCATTTTTAGAAAATCAGCTAGCTATCCTCATGTGGAGTTATAGTATAATTTGGGAAAATTACAGGAGGGACATTAAAAGAGTTAAGTTATTTTCTTATGTAGGAGGCAATCAGATCCAAAATGAACAATCAATATACCAGTATGACAGTACTGTTAGAAATGGGGTGGGGTGGGAGGATTAGGAAAAGGGTGGTGGGTAGTGCTGTTTTTCATAACAAGCTTTATTTGATTTTAAAATATGCATTTGTATAACTTTAATTAAAAACAAAATACTGTAATGCCAATGCATTATTTAGGGGAAAATTCAAAGCCTTAAATATGTTTATTTTTAGTTTTGAAAAGTTTTTTTTTGTGTGTTAAGATTTTATTGGGGAAGGGGAACAGGACTTTATTGGGGAACAGTGCTTCCAGGCCTTTTTTCCAAGTCAAGTTGTTGTCCTTTCAGTCTTAGTTGTGGAGGGCGCAGCTCAGCTCCAGGTCCAGTTGCCGTTGCTAGTTGCAGGGGGCGCAGCCCAGCATCCCTTGCGGGAGTCGAACCGGCAACCTTGTGGTTGGGAGGACGCTCTCCAACCAACTGAGCCATCCGGGAGGCAGCTCAGCTCAAGGTGCCGTGTTCAATCTTAGTTGCAGGGGGCCCTGCCCACCATCCCTTGCGGGACTCGAGGAATTGAACTGGCAACCTTGTAGTTGAGAGCCCACTGGCCCCTGTGGGAATCGAACCGGCAGCCTTCGGAGTTAGGAGCACGGAGCTCCAACCGCCTGAGCCACCGGGCCGGCCCAGTTTTGAAAAGTTTTTACTGTGGAAATGATACTCAGAATAATGTATGGAAAAAATATACAATTTAAGTATTCAAAAGTGTATACCTGTTTAATCACCCACAATCAAGAATTAAAACACTGCCATATCCTCTACTCTGGTCCCTACAATCACACGTCTCCGTCTTTCCTTAGGAGACTACCAGCCTACCTTTTATGGTAGTCCTTTTTTTGCTTTATGTTTTTATGAGTTAAAACTACAGTTTTTCCCCCCCCCCCTTTCTTCTGCCTCCCCTCCCCACTCAGGTTCAAGCTGTTGTTTCTCACCTCAGTCTAGTTGTGGAGGACACAGCTCCCTGGCCCATGCGGGTATTAGGAGCTTTGCGCTCCCCCCAGCTGAGGCAGTCGGTCGCCAGTCGTCTGTCAGCCACTCACGGCAGCTCTCGCAGGCTGCTGGCCTCTTACAATGGCTGCCGGCCACTCATGGTGGCCCATGGCAGCACACAGCAGCTCACGATGGTTGCTTACCACACAAGCTGGCCGCTGGCCACTCATTGTGGCACACGGTAGCCGGCGGCAGGACACAGCAGCCCAACGCTGCGCACGCCAACCTCCGGTACTCACAGCAGCCCAGCTCCAGGGAGAGCTGTTGTTCCAATCCTAGCTGAGAGGGCGCAGCTCACTGGCCCATGTGAGAATTGGACCTGCGAGCTGGTGTTAGGAGCGTGGCACTCCAACCACCTGAGCCACCAGGCCAGCCCCTAAAAATACATTTTTGAACTATATATATATTTTTCCTGTTAGGAGGTTTATATAAATGGATCCTTCTTTTGTGAGATTCATCTCTGTGTTTGCATACGTATAACTGTAGTTCACTAATCATTGCTGTACAGTATATTATTTGAATATTCCACTATTTATTAATTTTCGTATTGATGGAAATTTGGGTTGTTAACAATTTTAGGCTTTTGTGAATAATGTTGTTATGCATTTTCTTGTACCTGTCTCCAAGTGCACACATGCACACGTTTATATTTAGTAAATACCTAGGAGTTTTAATAGCTTGGGTTTAGAGTGTATGTTAGATCTCAGAAGACATTTAAAAACGTTTTTTCCAAATTGTAATAATTTATAGTCTCATCAACAAAGTTCCTTTTTCACTTTATCTTCATCACTTTATATTGTTAATCTTTAATTTTAGCCATTCTAGAGGGTGTGTAGTGGTATCTCCGTGATTTTATTTTCCATTTCCCTGATCCAAATGTGATTGCACCTTTTGTTTATTGGCCAGATTTTGTAAATATTTTGTGTGTATTTGAAAAGTGTGTATTCTGCAGTTTTTTGGGTGCAGTATTTATATGTGTTAAGTCAGTTTTGTTAATCATGTTGTTCAAAACTTCTACATGCTCACCAATTTAATTTCTGCACTTTGGTTCAATTAGATTTGTTAAAATTTTCTACTGCTGTTATGGATTTGTCTTTCTTGTGTGGCTATTTTTGTTTCATATGTTAGAATCCGTGTTATTGAGGCACACAAATTTAGAGTTGCTTTATGTTTCTGATGAGTTGATTCTCTTATCATTGTTTTTCATTATCTTTAGCAATGTTTTTTGCTTTGAAGCCTACCTTGATTGATAATAACATAGCTATACCGGCCACCTTATAGCTAGTGTTTGTGTGGTTCATTTTTTCCCCAAAACTTTTATTTTAAAATTTTCCGTTCCTTTATGTTTTGGAACTGTTGTGTATACACCATATTGTTTTACTTTTAGTGCCATCTAACTCTTTTAATTATAAAGTTTATTTAGGTTTCATATAATTGATGTATTGAGGCTTAAATGTATGATTTTGTGTGCTTTCTATTTATTCTGACTTTGTTGTATTGCCATCTTTCCCCCTACTTCCTTCCCCCTCTTTTTTTTACTCTGTTTTGTCTGCTGCCCACAGGTCTGATTTTTGTTTATCTGAATGTGTCTTTTTTTACCTTCATTTTTGAAGGATAATGTCACTAGATATAGAAGATATTGTTCCGATTCTCAGTTATTTTTTGATGATAAGTTAGCCATTACTTGTATTGTCATTTCTCACATGTAACCGTTAATTTTTCTCAGGCTGCTGTCAAGGTTTCTTCTTGGGCCTTTAGCAGCTTGACTGTTATGTATATAGAAGTGGTTGTTTGTGTTTATTCTGCTTGGGTTTGTTGAGATTCTTGGATGTGTAAGTTAATGAATGTTGTCTACGAAATTTGAGATGTTTTTGGCTATTACTTCTCTAACAAAAATTATTTTGTACCTTTTCCACTCTTTTCTCCTTCTGTTACATCTTGCACGTCTTTGTTGAATTGGGTTATATCTATGTTGGACTACCTGAGATTGTCCTACCGGTCTCTGAGATTCTGTTAACTTTTCTGTAGTCTTTTCACTGTTTCTTTGGTTTGGACAATCGTATTACCCTAGTTCAAGCTTACTAATTCTTCTTCCACATCTAAACACCTCCTTCTGGTAAATTATTTCAGTAATTTTTCTGCTTTTTGCTTTTTATGTAAAGTTTCATTAATACTTTGAATGGATTTTAATTTTAATAACAGAATAACTACTTTGAATTCTTTATGTGCTAACTCCAAGATTCAGGGTACTCAGAATTAATGTCTATTGACTCCCCCATTTTCCTGAGTATGGATCAGATTTTCCAGTTTCTTTGCATATCCTGTAACTTTCATTTGAAGAACTGGACATTATGAACAGTTTTAGTGACGCAGGATTGTTAATGTTCTTCTGAGAATTACCGGGTGAAGTTTATAGTCAGATTTTGAGTCTTTCCCTGTGGTTTTCTTCCTTCTAGGGATTCTACTAATTACAAACTGTTCTGCTGGGCATGGGTTTTATCTTCTGACACTTCAACCTTGTAGGGCTTCAGCTTTCTGCTGAAGCAATGCACACTGTTGAAAAAGCATCAAACTTACAGTACAACTCTATTTTTCAAGTGAAGTTTTTTTTTCTGGCTCTGCCAACTTCCCCACCCCCCAACCCTTTCAGTTCTTTGTGTATACATAGTTTATCAGTCATCCAGTGATTTGGGCGGACATTTATACTGAGAATTTTTGTTTTACTCCTCCTCTGATCCTCTCGCTGCTATGTTCGCTCAATTTAAATTTTCATCTGCTTTTCCAGGCCTAAACTTTAGGCCCTATGGTGATACTATCTTTTTCTTTTGTTTGCTATGGCATGCCTGGGGTCTCCAGCAGTCTAGGGTACCTTAATTAAATTTTAGGGATTGAGATTTTTTTTATTTGGCTACCTAGATGTCTTTAGGTAAGGCTGTGGTACATGCAAGGAAGAGTTAAGTCCTTTGGGATCTCAAATAGTGGGCAGCTTAGCGTGGTTCTCACTATTTCTGAACCTTGTTCTCCCCTTTTGGTCCCTCTAGCTCTACAATAATATCATAAATGATTAGTTTGTCAGCTGCCTCATCTCGATTGGCAAATAATCCCCAAGGCAAAAACATCCACGGGTGCTGGGTTTATATCTGTAGGATTCCATCTTGTCTTGGATCTTGGCCTGGTCATTCTTTACTGTTGTATTACCTTTTTGACGTTTTCAAGTTGAAGATTTTGAATATTTTGTTTAGTTTCTCTAGTAGGTCTCAGTAGGCGAGTTGATAAGTATTACCTGTTCTATTACTGCAGTTACTTCATGTGTGTTTGGATTGATAGGTGCATGCAATATGAGGATAATGTCTCCATCTCTTGGTTTGGATTTTTTCTGTGGTGGCTTCATTCTTAAATGTATTATCTCCATGAGGTGTCAAAGATGGCCACTGGCTGCTCTGACCTACATTGTTCTCATAGCTGTTAATTCCACTGAGGAGTGTACCTTCCCCAGTGCTTGCAAACATTCTGAGGAGGATTCCACATGCCCCACTTTGGGCTATTCCCATCCCTGAGCAGATTACTGTGGCTAGGAGGACAAGGTACTCTGATCAACCTGGGTGTCACCTGTTCATGCGTTGGTTCAGAGGCCTAGGATTGAGTAAGAGTGTTTCCTTAAAGGATAATCAGAGTGCCATTAACATAAATAGGAAAAGGAATGTTAGGCAAGATAGCAGATTGCCCTGTGACAGTTTTCATAGATTTTTGGAGTATCCTGAAAAATTTCATTGTATGGCTGAATTCAGTAAAGCTGTCTAACAACAAAGTTGAAAAACTATAGTTGACTGTTAAAATTACTTGTAAAAATGATTATGCTAAGTTTACATATCTCTGAGATTGACAAACTGATGAAATGTTTTGTAGAGTCACTGCTAATAAAAGAATAAAAGACACTGTCTTTTATATTTTTTAAACTTTTGCGATCAAAAGTTTAGAGGCCTAGATCAATTGTTAATCTAAGATAACTCTTCTGTGGATAAGGGTAATTTAATATTGTATCTCTAAGATAGTAGTTGTGGTATCACTTGCAAGTGTTGAAAGATTATTCATTTGTATCTTTACTCTTGGTTGTAAATGAGAATGTTTTATATTCATTATTTCATTCTGACTTGCTGTATTAGCTATTGCTGTTTAACAAATTATTCTAAAACATGGTGGTTTAAAACATTTATTACTAGAACAAGTCTATGCGTTAGCTAGGCAGTATTTCTGGTTTTTGCTAGGCTCATTTATGAGACTGTTCAGCAACAAGAAAGGAAGGTGGCTTTGCTGCTCTTGGCTGGGTTCTCTAGCATGACCTGGGGTGGGACATCTGTGCCATCTTCTCATCCTCCAGCTGGTCAGAGTGGACTTGTTCTTATGGTAGTGGTGGCAGGATTCCAAGAGGAGCAGAAGAAACCTAGCTCAGACTGGCAGACTGTGACATCTGCCTCATTCTACTGGTCTTCCTAATAAGGTCAAGCCCAGAGTTAAATGGTGAGGGAAGAGACTGCCTCTTGATGGGAGAAATTGCAAAGCCTCATTGCCAAATGAATGGATAATGGGGTGCTGCAGAATTGGGGCTATTTTTGAAGACAGTTGTTTTGATTCATATTGTAAAATTAATTTTCAGTTGTTATTTAGTTCTAGGTTGAGTCCCATTATTTTCAGTAGGAATTGTGTTTAAGTATGGAAGTTGGGGCAGGTATAAATTACATCAATCTGTTCAGTAGTCCAGATGACTTTAGTTTTATTTGTTTTATAGGGAATGTCTGATGAGATTTTGGAA
Source organism: Rhinolophus ferrumequinum (assembly GCF_004115265.2). Lineage (NCBI taxonomy): Eukaryota > Metazoa > Chordata > Mammalia > Chiroptera > Rhinolophidae > Rhinolophus > Rhinolophus ferrumequinum. The sequence goes on along the minus strand of NC_046292.1, from coordinate 68,766,640 downwards.
ACATTGTTTGTACATAGAATTACCAGTGGTGGGGTAATTGTAGTACCAGTTGGAAATGTTCAAAGATAATTCATTTGTACCTTTATTTACTCTTTTGGTTATAAATGACAGTGTTCTTTTTGTATTCATTATTGCATCCTAACTTTCTTAATTCGAGATTTGACTTCATTTTTTCCTCCAAGTTTATCATTTTCATATTGTGATTTTTAAAAACATTAATTAAAGGATAATGTATAATAAGTTACACGTTTAAAGTGTACAGTTTGAACAGATTTGATGTCTGTATACACCCACAATATCACCACCACAATCAAGATAATAAACGTATTCTTTACTCTCAGAAGTTTTCTTGTGCACCTTCATACCCTTTTCCTATTCATTGGTCCTCCCCTTAATGCAGTATGTAATCATTTTGTCCACATAGTTTAACTCCGCATCATTATTCTTAGATTCATCCATGTTGCATATATCATAAATTTAGTACTACTTATTCATTATAAAGATGTAATGTAAGGATTCACGTTGTTGGGACATTTTCCCCCCCAGTTTTTGGCTATTACAAATAAAGAGCGTTTGTATGTAAGTTTTTATATGAACATCTGCTTTCATTTCTTTGAGTAAATACTTAGGCGTGCAATGATAGGTGACCATTTAGTAGGTGTGTGTTTGACATTTTAAGAAATGGTAAAATTTTTTACAAAGTTGTACCATTTTATTTTCCTGTATGAGTTTCAGTTCCTTCACATGTGCATCAACATTTGGTATGGTTGGTTTTATTGATTTTAGCTATTCTTATAGTTGTGTAGTAATAACTCGTTGTGGCTTATTTGCACTTCCCTAATGACAAAGGATGCTCAGTGTATTTTCAAGCACGCACTTGTCATTCATGTATCTTTGGTGAAGTGCTGCTTGAACTTTTCTGCCCATATGGTAATTGGGTTGTTTGTTTCATTGTAATTGAGGTTTTGAAAACAGACTTGTTGACATGTGATTAACATATTATGAAGTACACATATTTAAAGTGTGTAGTATGGTAAGTATTGAGATAACGTATACACTTGGGAGGCCATCACCACAAACAAGATAATTAATATATTTGTCACCCCTAAAATGTTCCTTATGCCACTTTGTAATTCTTCCTTCCTGAACCACATGCCCCTTTGGGGTCTGGCTTTCAAACAGCGTTTAATACAGGGTTACTCTAGTCAGGGCTGCCTGAATTAAGAGGTTTTCCACTCTGTCTTAAGGGAATAGGCATTATTTCTGGCTTTGTGTGAGACTAGGGCAATAATCTCTCTTATGCTTTTGGGTGGCTCTTTTTTTGGCCTTAGGTACTGGATACTGAAAAGTGTTTTCAATCTGTGCAGTTGTCTTTTCTCCAGTACTCTGCAATCTTTAGCTGTCTTGGCTTTTTTGGACTTTTAGCTCAGTCTCCTCAACTTAGGGAGACCACAGGCTCTGCCTGGGTACTCCTTCTAGGCAGTAAGTTGGGAATTATTGGAGAGCTCACCTATTTTGTTTCCTTTCTTTTAGAGTTCACCTTTGGTAGTTCCCTAATATCTGACAACTGTCATTTCATATATGTTTCTGGTTTCTTAGGATTTTCAGGGAGAGGACAAACTCAGTCCCTGTTACTCCATCTTGACCTTTGTATTTTTCTTGGTATTTATTTTTTAAATTGTGGTAAAAATACATAAGATTAAATTTACCATTAATCATTTTTAAGTGTACAGTTTAGTGGTTGTACAGCAGTCCTCTAGAATTTTTATATTGTAAAACTGAAAATCTCTCCCCCTACTGCCAACCCTTGGCAACCACTTTTCTACTTTATTTTTCTCTGATTTTGACTACGTTAGGTACTCATATGTGTGGAATCGCACAGTATTTGTCCTTTTGTGCTGTGCTTATTTCACTTAATATAATCTTTCCAAGGTTCATGCGTAATGTAGTGTTACAGGATCGTTTTCTATTTAAAGGCTGTATGATTTCCATTGTATGTATACCACATTTCCTCTATCCATTCATCTGTCAGTGGGCATTCAGGTTGCTTTCACTTCTTGGCTATTGTAAAGAATGCTGCAGTGAGTATGGATATGTAAATATTTCTTTGAGGTACTACTTTGAATTCTTTTGGATATATATACCCAGAGCTGGGATTGCTGGATCATACGATAATACTATTTTTAATTTTTTGAAGAACTGCTATACTGTTTTCCATAATGGCTGCACTATTTCACATTTCCACCAGCAATGCACAAGAGTTCCAGTTCTCTGTATCCTTGCTAACACTTGAGATTTTCTGTTCTTTGGATTGCGGCCATCCTATTGGATATGAAATGATATCTCATTGTGATTTTGATTTGCATTTCTCATGATTAGCATTGCTGAGTGTCTTTTCATATAGTGTTGGTTATTTGTATATCTTTTGGATATTTGTCTATTCAGAGATCCTTAGCCCATTTTTAATTGAGTTATTTGATTTTGTTTTTTGTTGTTGTTGAGTTGTAGATATTACTTATATATTTTGGATATTAACCCCTTATCAGATACGATTTGCAAAAATTATTCTCCCCTTCTGTAGATTGCCTTTTACTCTGTTGGTTGTTTGCTTTGATGTACAGAAGTTTTTGATAAGGATTGCATTGAATTTTAGGTTGCTTTGGGTACTATGGATGTTTAAACAACATTAAGCTTTCCAATCCACGAACATAGGATGTCTTTCTATTTATTTGTACCTTCTTTGATTTATTTTAGTAAAGTTTTATAGTTTTTCTGTGTACAGGTCTTTTGTCTCCTTGGTTAAGTTTATTCACAAGTCATTTTTTTTTATGCTTTTGTAAAGGAGATTTTCATAATTTTGTTTTTTCGGATTGATCATTATTGGTATATAGAAACAACTGATTTTCATGTACTGATTACACATCTTGCAATTTTGCTGAAATCATTTACTAGTTTTAAGATTTTTTTTTGTTTCGTTTTTAAGAATCTGTAGAGTTTTCTACCTAAATGATCATGCTATCTGCAAACATAATTTTATTTCTTCCTTTCCAATTTGGATGCCTTTTATTGTTTTTCGTATTATTTTGCTCTGGCTAGTACTTCCAGGACTATGTTGCATAGAAGCAGTATGAGTAAGCATCCTTACTTTCTTGATCTTATAGAAAAAGTTTTCAGTCTTTCACTATTGAGTATGATGTTAACTGTTGGCCTTTCACATATGGCTTTGATTATGTTTAGGCAGTTTGCTTCTGTTCTTAGTTTGTTGAGTGTTTCTATGATGAAATTGTATTGAATTTTATTAAATGCTTTTTCAGAATCAGTTGTGGTGATTGTGGTGTCTGACCTTCATTTTGTTAATGTGGTGTATTACATTGATTTGTTGAGCCATCCTTGCATTCCAGGAATAAATCCAACTTGTTTCACTTTGTGTAATTCACTTAATGTGCTGTTGAACTTGGATTGCTAGTATTTTGCTGAGGATTTTTGCTTAGTACCCATCAGGGATATTGGTTTGTAGTTTTCTTGTTGTCTCCCAACACTCACTTAAACAATATCCCAATTGTACTTTTAAGTACTTTCTATAAAAATTATAAAATCTTCTTTTACAGGAAATACAGTGTTTTAAATGACCTGGTTTGGCTCTTGGGGAACAAATGCAATCAAAAGTTTTTTTCCCTAGACTTTAAAATGTAACTATGACCAGAACAAGAGAAAAAAATTAATAGAACAGTTGAAGTCCGAGTTATCATGTTTCCCCGAAAATAAGACCTAACCAGAAAATAAGCCCTAGCATGATTTTTCAGGATGACATCCCCTGAACATAAACCCTAATGCGTCTTCTGGAGCAAAAATTAATATGAGACCCAGTCTTATTTTCAGGGAAACATGGTAGCTATTGTGTGGGATGAGTTTGTGTGTACTTTTTTTTATTATGGTAAAATGTGCCCTTAATAAAATTTAACACTGTAAGCACTTTAAAGTGTACAGTTCAATGGGATTAAGTGCATTCTTATTGTTGTACAAACAGGCACATCCTTTTTTATTAGTCTGCTAGGGCTGCTATAACAAAATACCACAGGTAGGATGGCTAAACAGTAGAAATTTCTGGAGGCTAGAAGTTCAGGATTAGCGTGTTAGGTTTGGTTTCTGCTGAGGCCTCTTTCCTTGTAGTTGGCTCTCTTCTGTCTGTGTCCTCACATGGCCTTTTCTCTGTGCATGCATCCCTGGTGTCTCTTTTATAAAGATGCCAGTCATGTTGGATTAGGGCCCACCCTTGTGACTTCGTTTAACCTCGGTTACCTCCTGAAAAGCCCTATCTCCAAATAGAGTCACATTGGGTTTAGGGTTTCAACATGAATTTTACGAGGACACAATTTAGTCCATAACACCTTTTATGTAGCGCTTCTAATTTATTTTCTCGAGAACCTACAATCAGTATATTAGTTTCCTTGGGGCTCTTCTAACAATTTACTACAATCTAGGTGGCTTAAAACAACAGAAACTTACTCTCTAGAAGCCAGAAGTCTGAACTCTGTATCACTGGACAGAAATCAAGGTATCAGCAGGGTTGTTCTCCCTGCACAGGCTCTAGGGAGAACGTGTCCCTTGCCTCTTTCAGTTGTTGTGGTTGCTGGTGTTCTTGGCTATGGCTGCGATCTTTAAGGCCAAATTTCCCCATCTCCCTCTTTATAAGGATACATGTGATTGTATTTAGTCTTCATAGATGATCCATGATAATCTCTCCAAGACTTTTAATTACTCTTGCAAAGACTTTTTCTTGGGGAGTGAGGGGGCGTATAAGGTGGGATTCACAGGTTCCAGGGATTAGGATGTGGATGTCTTTTGTTGGGCCTATCACACTTTGATTGTTGTCACTTTGATTTATAGTTTCGTTTGTAATAGTTCCCAATATCCAGTTCTGGGTGGGTAAAGGTTGGTGGCAGTGAGTACAGAGAAAATACTCTCTTTTCTTCTAGACATTACACAGAAAACTGTCTGTGGTTCTCAGTATGTGGTCCTGGACATAGCAGCATCAGCGTCACTTCAGGAACTTACTGGAAATGCAAATTATAGGCTCCACTCTTAGACTTATATAATCAAGAACTTTTGAGTGTGGGGCCTGGCATTCTGTATAACAAGCCCGAGAGATTCTGAGCATGCTCAAGTTTGAGAATCACTTTTCTAGATTATGGATATTATTAGTATTAAAACCAGATTTGCCTTCTTGTCTAACTCTTTTACTGCCTAAAGCTAATACTTAAATTAGTCTAGGACTTAAAGTCCACAGACTGTTTTTTGTAGGGATGCAAACATTTAGTACCAAAATTTTGGTGCTGATAATGAAGTTAATTTATTCATCCAATAAAAGGTTGCACTTGGCTGATTATCGTCAGTTGTATTTTTACTTAGACGTAGTTACTTCGTAAAGCAGCATTACTGGATCCAAAAGTGATGTGAATTTTTTTCCTTTGGTCTTTGAAAATGTGAATTCAACTCATTAGCCTGAATTTTATTTTTTTCTCTTCTACATTCCTATGTAAAATTTAGGATACAACACAAAATTTCTGTAGTCTTTGAGCCTACATTGTTACGCCTTTATAGTATGCCATTCAATGAAAGTGCTAATATGAGATAAAAGAATTCTTGTCCACACTGTAGTTCAGAAAATACATGAGTAAACTAGGTTGATACAGAGCTATCACTAGTTGCTATAGCAATTGAGAAACACAGCTTTATGTAGTTGAAGAAATTAAAGAAGGATCTGTCAGGGTGACTGAGCTTAATATTGAAAAACTAGTAAAAATATATTAGGAAAGTTAGAGATAAGATGGGTATAGCTCATCATGTAAAGACATGAAAGCTGAGAGCATGGCGGCTCCTCTGGGAGTCAAAGGGGTTTGGGACAGTAGAAACGTGGAGTGAATGGGAGAGGAATGATTAAGGATCAATAGAGATGGCTGAGATCATTGATGAGTACTATTGAAGGACTGGAAGCATAGGTCTGACATCTTCAAGACAGCCATTGCAAAATGATTACTTAGATATTTATGGGAAGGATGAATTTGAGATGATACTGAGTCTGGAGATAGCACAGTTACAGTAATTTCGGTAACAATGGCAGTAGGTATGGTGGTGCCATTTTTCAAGAAAAGAATTCAGAAGAGTAACAAGCTGTTTTCAGGTAGGGGACAGGTGTAGAGTTCAGGCCAGGAGAGAACTGAGTTTTCAGAATTTATGGAATGTGATGAAATTAGAGGTCGGTAGATTTTTGAAAACTAAATTTTCAGTGGAGTTTTGGGGTAGAGGTTGCATTACACTAGAGTGAAGATTAAATTGAGGAAGTAGTGAGTATCAATGTATGCTATTCTCTGGAATAATGATCTCTGGCATTTAGTAAGTACTTGGTGTTAGCAATTATTATGGTTACTGTTGGTATATACTTTTATGCCATCTCATTGTATTTTTTTCTTCAGCTTTTTGGCATTTTTTTTGGTATATACTCAGTAGTATTAGATAAAGATTGATCTAGATAGTAGTGTGTGTTTTTTGAACAAATCCTGACTTTAATTATGGTTATTGCCATATCATTAAAATTAATGAAAACAATTTTGTAAATTTATTTTGAGAACTAGAAAGTTTAAGTTTTTTTTATTTGAATAGATTATTGTTTCTCAAGATAATGATACTTTGCAAGTTTCCTGAATGTAAAAATGATCATGTTTTAGTTGAGCACTTTTTCAGGTAGATGTTATATTAAGAAAAAATTTTGATTTGCAGTTTTTAATTTAAAAGTATAGTGTGTCATAGATGCACTTATTCATACCTGAAGCAAAAAACTAAGTGATGGTTTTACCTGTATTCTTTCAGGTTTGATTTAATTTCGAATGAGATTATTCTTGCAGCAAGATGTTAATAAGGCACAATCTAGGTAAGTAGAAGACGACTTTGTTAAATGTTACATACTAAAGTAGGAGTAATATAAAATGTTTATTTTTTAAAAATGTGCTTCCAAGTTCAGAATCGAGGTTTTAAATAAAACTTTGAAATACGAAGAATTGACTATTTGATGCACTTGGTCCAGTTTATTTGATGGGAGTAAAAATACAGCTATCAAATTGTGGAGCTAAATTCTTACTTTTCCTTTTTATATTGAATTTTAGAATTTAGGTGTGCAGTCTCCATAGACTATAAAACATGTTAGAAAATCAAGTTGGTGGTTGGTTTAGCCATTCAAAAACCAGTTCAATAAGAGATTTGTTAGATTGCTTCCGTGTTCTCCTCTTAGTTGATTATAGTACTTTGGTAGTCATTGCTTTTGTGAATTTTACTTCATTAATGAAACACTTCCATAAATTGGTTAAATTATCCAAATTCTGATTTCGTTATATAATGTTCAGAATTATAAATGATTGTTTTGATATTTTTCTTGTGGGTATCTCTACTGAATGATTTTTCTAATTTAGCATTCTGATTGGCTTTAATTTTTAAAGATTGCTGACTTTCACAATGTTGAACTGTAGTCATGTTCTTTTGGTCTGGTATGTGAAAGATTACTTTTTAATGATATAAACTGTTGACATGTTAAAAAAGACACGTTTACTGTCTATTGGTATGTGAACATGGCTTCAGGATATAAACAGATTAAGAAGAATACTTTGATAAAATTGCAGTTAACTTGGTTTTTCTCTAACTAGGTGTTTCAGCTGCCAGAAGCTTGCTGATCTCAAAGTTTTTTTAAAAAAAACCCTAGTTGAGAAGTACTGTATTTGAGTGATATGTCATTAAATATTATATTCTCAGTAAGAGGATTAGGCATATTTTGAGCAAATTTTTGCTTTTATTGCTATTATGTAATAGTAATACTAGTTGTAGTTGAAGAGTAATCTCTCTAGGTCATGTTAAGTGCTCGTTGTGCCTCATTAATCTTTATAGTACCTCTTCTAAGGTAGGAAATTTTTATTTTTTGGTTAATAGTAAGCGGTTTGTTTTTCTTTAGGAAGAGTACTTTATTTGCATAGCGTTTATTATGAATAACATTTGTCTATATAACTTCCTGAAGAGGAGAAGCAGCTAGACTTTTGTATTTAAGATCTTCTAGGGAATTTGCTTATTAGTTGAATGGGCAGTGTCTCTATTGGAGTCTTTATTCTGATTTCTTTATGTTAGAAATTGCTCATGGGATGACACTGGTTTAATTTATTCTGATCTTATGCCACCACAATTATATATACATTTTTTTATTTACTTCAAATTCATGTATAGTAAAATGTGAAAAATTTAAAGTATAGAGTTGCATGAGTTTTTACATATATGTCCACATGTGTAACTGCCATCTAGGTCAAGATGTAGAACATTGTTATTGTCCCTGAAAGTTCCTCTTGCTCTTCCTTTCGAATCCAGTAGGCTTTCTTCCTGAGGCAAGCATCTTTCTGAATTCTATCAGCATACCTTAGTTTTTCCTTGAACTTTGTGTGTATAGAATAATATAACATGTACCCTTTTGTATCTGTTTTTTAATTCAGTGTTTTTGAGTTTCCTCCATGTTGTATCAGTAGTTCATTATTTTTTATTGATGAGTAATACTCTATTGTATAAACATACTGCAAATTTTTATGCTTTCTCTTTAATTTTGTTCCTTGGATTCTTCAAGTCTCTGACCTCACTTTCCAAAATTCTGCACTGCTTGCCTTCCTCTAGTTGTCTCTTTCATTGACCACCATCACCTGCCCAATAAAATGTTAAGCTCTATAGGAAGGCATACAGTGATCTCTCTGTAGCTATTCCAGAATGCCTAGAATTAACTAAGTAAACAAAATATGTTTCCTATTCCTAGTTGTAGTCATATGTATCTGTTGTCACTCTTCCCCACCCCCTTGCCTGCCAGCTGCCAGTGTCCTTCCTGCTGGATGTCCGCTTCTCTCCTGAATTAGTCCATCTCAAGCACCATGTTGGCCTTTGAGCCACGCCTGGCCATACTGCAGTAGTCTGTTAGCTCTTTGAAGGTAGATACCGTATATGTCCTAGTTATCTTATGATCACAGTGCCAAAGTACTGTGTACTTTGTGAATGTTTGTTAAACATGAACAATGAACAGCGTTCTCTCTCAGACAAATAGGGATTCAGAATGTTTGCCGGAATGGGATGGGGGCATTGGCACTTTAGTTGCTCTTGGGCTGTGGCAAGGAGCCAGTGAGAACAATACAGAGGCAGCAATATAGGCATTATGGAAAGAGAAATAAAATATCCCCCAAGTGATCTTTCAGTCCAGTTGCAATAAAATGACTAGTCATTGTTAATTTTGATTACTCTTTTCCAGGTGAAGGCATTAATCCATGTTATGGAAATTAAAGTGTTTGCTACTGTAATAATAGTATTCTCTTTGTGACTTTGTACTAGTTATTTCCTTAAATCTTTTAAAAGATGTGTTAGACTAATACAAGTAGAAGATTAGGAAGACTGGTCACATCTGTAAAAAGTAAAAACAACTTTTCCTTATTTTCCTGAGGGTAAAAAACTTGGAGTGGAGGAAGAAATTGAATCATAGCCTGGAATTGTGATAAACATTTTTGATTCCTATAGCTTAGAAAGCTTGCTGTTTGCTAAAAAGTATTTTTTAAAAAAATTTTGTTTTGTCATTGTAGATCTGTAATATATTTAAACAGTATGTTTTCCTAAGAAATGAAACTTTAAAAAAAATGTAAAGCATTTGCACTAGTTTTCTTCCATATTTTAAATTCGGCTAGTTGGGTTGGCTATCGTAGTCACCTGGGGGATTTTTATGCCTGAAGCTTGATTGCCTTCTAGCAAGTCCAAAGCAAGGAGCGGTTCATTCCCACTGGGATCAATTTGTTGCTTTTCCTCTCTGCAGCTTCTGCCGTAAAGGTTGAACAGAGTTGGACATTGACCCCATCTCATGCTGTTCCTCTATCTCCCTTCAAGGATTTTCTTAGACATAGATTTTTATTAAATGTAGACCCTCACTTGTTTCTTTTGTTTCATCCTGGATGTGAAATGTGTTTAGTTTTCTTTGTTGTTGTTGATTAATTTGAGTATTCAGAGAAATTTAACCTTGTGATTGCTTGACTTATGTGTCTTTAAAATATTTGAGACTAGTTTTTCTCAGAGGCTGTTACGTATACCTCAGTTTCAGACTCTTCCACTTGATTTTGTGCTTCAGTATTTTATGTACCGTAGTCAACTGCTTCTAAGCTTTTCCATTTTGCAGAATCCTTGAATTCAAGGATTTGAAGTTCTTTATGCATGTTTGTCTTACATTAGTTTAATTTCCTTAATTTCCAAGTTAACTATCTGTGCTTCAATTTTAGTAGCACCATAGATGTGTTACCCAGTGTTGTAATGTGAAAAAGAACCTTTTAATTAATAAAATTATGTGTTCTTCATTCTTGATGAGACTGCATAGTGTACATTTGACCTTTTTCAAATATATTGCCAAGCAACATTTAATATTTTCAAAATTTTATTTTTTAAATGAAATCACATTTGTTTATATATGTGAGCAAATAGTATAGAAATGTTTAAAATAAGATGTAAAACTTTCTTCTCTCACCCAGCACTGTACTCCTCATAAGTTACCAAAACTAACTGGTATGTATTCTACATCTTCCCGTTTCCATTTACCAGTATATCTTGAACGTTTTACAAATATATGTTACATTTAATAAAATGCAACTTTTCTTATTGATAGACATTTGGGTATATCTCAGATTGTTTTCTGCTTGAATAAGCAATGTTGCATATTCTTGACTGTTGTATATTCTTGAATAAGCAATGAATATTCTAAATATTCTTGATTGTAGAGTATCTGTAAGATAATTTGTAGCAATGGATTGCTGGGTCAGTGTATATGTGCATTTAATTTCTGATACATATTGCAAAATTGCAATGAGGTTGTAGCACTTAACATTCTTATTAGTAGTTTTTGAGAATATATGTTTCCTACACCCTGCTGAATATTAACTTGTATTTTAATTCTTGCCAATCTATTCAGTGAAAAGTGTTTATTTAAAGTATTTAAAAGTATTTATTTGCATTTCTTTGTGAGATTCCTCAAAGGTTTGAAATGTCACCTTCATCATATCTTAATTCCATGGAAAAATACATAATTTGCAAAGGTTGTTTCCTTTGTTATTAAATCCATCAATTAACATACCTTGGTGTTTTATGTACTGCATTCAATTTTTAATGTTGAATAACCAGATTTTAATAAAAGTCATATATGCTTATGAGTGAGCAAATAGCTTTCTTGGTTCCCTTCGTACTGTTTATTCGGCGTAAATATTTCCTGATGGTGAATTTCTTTATAATTTGGCAAACATTAATGTTAGCATAGTCTATAAGTAAAAATATAATAAAAGCCATTACTAAGTATTAAGTTAAATCTAGATTAACAGCATGCCACTCGAAATCCATTGTCTTTTGCAACTCAAGCATTAGAAAACTCTCCTTCTTTCTGTTTTTTTTTTACTGCCTTTAGCATATGTGAAAATATGTAATAATTAGCATCAGATCCAGCTTTAAAGTCAATGAACTCCTTTTTTCAAATTCTTTAATTCTAACAAGTGCTAAATTTAAGACCAGAAAAAAGAGAGCTGAGGAAATCCCTAACGTTATCATAATGGTTTCTCTGAGTTATTTTTAAGGATTAAGATAATTGCCTTTTGGGGGGCTGTTTTTTGGTACATTATTTTCCAGTGTGATGCCTTTACTCCTGAATATGTTTATATTTCTCTTATTCTTCATCTTAAAACTCACCCTTGGTTTCACTATGTTGTTTCATTTGTTGAAAGGGTTAAGGAGGCAGCGTTGATCTGTTTTTAAGCTGAGTTGTCAATTTATCTTTCCAAAGAAAGTTTCATCCATGACTCTATTTATTACAAAAATTTCTAGCCAAATCTGAATTGTTTTGCAACTTAACAGTTAAAGGCTAAGTGGCAAATGTCATTTCAATATCTGAACAGGAAACCATAAAACTGCCTTGTCAGACCAAAGAATTTTGCCGTTGCTGTACTTGAATATTCTATGGTAGGTCTAAACTGTAAATAAAAGTGCTAAATAAAACAAAGCATTCAGTAAGCCTTTATTGAAACACAATGTTCTAGGCACTATGCTATATGTTACATATGCACTGATAATTAGACTTCTCAGTGCCGTGTATTATGTTACAAGTCATGAACAGAATACTGTCAGATATGTATGGTATAGTAGGACTACAGAGGGAATTTTGAAGGCAAATATCAGGGAAGGCTTCATAGAAAGAAGGTGACATTTGAGTTGGACCCTGAAGGACACAAAGGAATTTCGATTATAAGATGACTGTGGGAAAAAGTGGACAGAGGAGGTGTGAACTAAATTTTAGTTTCCAAAAATTATTTTATAACACAGTTTCATTTGACTTAATGTCCATGTTGTCAGAGTTACTGGCATTTTCTTAAGTGTACTAAAGCTTACAGTTGACTACAGCTTAGGAATTCATTGAATTGTTTCTGTTTTTTCCCAAACTTTTAAAACAAATTAAAAGTTTGTTTGAACCCACCAAGAAATAAATTATACTGTGAAAGCCTCCATACTTGCCATTAATTTACAAATTACAATATACACTTAAGGGTGTGAGGTTCATAAATAATTGAAAACTGACTTGAGGTCAGGTAGAGAATTAGAACCTAAGTCTTCTGACCTCTGATCTACTGCTCTTTTGAAAGGACCATTAAAGTAAATACTTGAAACCTTTGAGTCTTCTAGCTGGACTGAGAACTTGAGGCAGGCCTACCTGTCACATGATTGGTATTCAGTAAATACTTATTTAATATTTTATTCATTCAATGTTTCATGAGTTGGTTATTGTAGTTACATTGATTTTAGCTCATACTTGATATTTGTTATTAGTCTGAGGAGGAAAGATGACTAAATATGTAATAACAATAAAATGTGATTAGTATTGTGATAGTCTGTGTTCCTGAATGGCAAGGACCATGTCTGTTTTATTAATATATAAACACTTAGGACAGCATTTTATTCATAGGCATTTAATATATTTTGAGTGAGTGAATGGAAAAATGGCAAGACCTCCCAGAAATGACATTTAAACTAAAACTCAGAGGAACTGTTGGTGATTTATCTAGATAAAAAGTTAGGGAAAGACTGTTTTTAGCAGGAGAAATATAAAGTGGAAATGATGAGAGGTAAGAGAACGGGAAGATTGGTAGAACGGAAGGAAATGTATGTTTTGAGTGTAGAGTTCTAGATCAAGTGAGGATGTGGCTGGTGTCGAGAGAAGACAGAGTAAAGCTTGAGCTCTTATTGAGGGTTTTATAAACCACTTTAGGGAGTTTGGGTTAACAGATTAATGAAACACCACTGAAGGAGTATAAGTGTGAGGAAGTGATGTAATTAGATCTGTGTTTCAGAAAAGGTCCCTAATTAAAATGTGGAGAATGCGTCTGAGGAGATGCTAGATTGGATTCAGGATGACCAGTTAGTACAGGGAGGATGCTCATCTGACTTTAGAGTGGTTGATAGTGGGGATAAGATACGGTTGGATTTGAGAGAGATTTAGACAGCGGGATACATCAGCTTTGGTGATTAATTATAATGGAATTGGGGGTAGGAGAGTAAAGGAGCAGGGAGTTAAGGATGGTATTCATGTTTCTTTCCTGGGCAGTAGTGCTGTATTCACAGGTAGGAACTGTGGAGAAGAAGCAGGTTTATAGAGAACACGAGCTAAAATTTTAGATTCTTTATTTTGAAGTAGCTCAAGACAGCTAAGTAGAAATGTCAGGAAACCATGAACCATAAACCAGGTGGAAGTTAGATATGAGACCTATAACTTAAGAAAGAGATCAGCATTAAATCTTCATAATGTGTCACAGATTTATTTTTTATTCTGGTATCTCTGCAAGATACTACAAAGCATCTTTTCTAAAATATTCACTTGACCTAATGATTGTTGAAAAATGACTTAATCCATATAGAATTATAGCTGGTGTTTTTATTAGAGATTCTGGCCTCTGCTTATTCTTAATTAAACAAGATTTAATACCATTAATGAGTAATTAATCATGCTACTGATGGCAAGAGTCTTACCAAAGATACTTAAATAGTTAAGGGTGTAGTAAATGTGTTAAGTCTTGGATTTCCATTAATACTGTCTAATACATAGTAGCTAAACATGAATTCTGATAATACTCGATAATGCAGACATTTTCCAGCATGGGTAGCAGTTTAGGTTAAAGTGGTCCTGAAGTCTTTAGGTTAATCATGATTCAGCAAATCATTCAGATACAAGATATACGAGGTTGGACAATTAAGTTCATGAACTCATCCTAGAAAAAGTGCTACATACCTCATTGCTGAATTACCACTACAGTCACCTTTGAAGTACTCCCCTTGAACCTGTGCACTGATGCCAGGGCCTAGTCCGCCCTTCAAAGCAATTTTGGAACTTTTTTTCTGGAACGGCCATCAGAGCTGTCGTCGTATTACCCTTGATGTCCTGAATGTCGTCAAAATGTCTTCTTTTCAATATTTCCTTTATCTTCAGGTAAAGAAAGAAGCCATTGGGGGCCAGCTCAGGTGAGGAGGGAGGGTGCTCCAATACAGTTATTTATTTACTGGCTAAAAATTTCCTCACAGACAGTGCTGTGTGAGTTGGTGTATTGTCGTGATGCAAGAACCATGAATCGTTGGTGAAAAGTCCAGGTTGTCTAACTTTTTCACGGAGCCTTTTCAGCACTTCCAAATAGTAAATTTGGTTAATTGTTTGTCCAGTTGGTACAAATTCATAATGAATAATCCCTCCGATATAAAAAAGGTTAGCAACATTGTTGCAACAAGTTTGTGAACTTGATTGTCCCACCTCGTATATATGTGAGAGTAGGTAGGACCTTGCCTGCCTTGTTCACCATTGTACACTCACCATCTAGAGCAGTTCTTGGCACAGAGGTACTCAAAGATTTGTTGAATAATCAGTCAGTATTTACATATAATGTTTAATATCTAATCAAATTTTATTTTTAGTCAAATGGCAGCAGTGGCAGACAAGTTAGTTCTTCCAACTTAAAAGATTGTGTTAATAACTTTTGAGTAATGTTTTCCCTGATTAAGTTACACTATAATTATTCGTATTTATACTGCCTTGTTTCTTTGTATTTCTTTTCCAACAAACAGACATATTTCACTTTCTAATAAACATTTTTAATGGCAGTAGTGAAACCTGTCTTCTAATAAAAACATAATCAGTTAGGACATTTTCATTTGTGTATTCTGACATCACCATGTCTAAACTGGATTGATTAGTCACTTTTACTTTTTCAAAACCTGTTCTTCTTGCTAGTGCCCCATTCTCTTGTTATCAAGATCAAAATCTGTGAATATTTACATTGTTTATTTTCTGTCATGAAGATTTGGTCAGTTACTAGGCCTTTTTGCTTCTACTTTATCAACATTGTATGTATCATTTCTTTCCATTCTCATTGCTGTTTTGTTTATGGCATTCATCTGTGAATGATAGGTCTTTGCTCACTTCATTTTGTTTGTCTAATTACATTTAATTCAGCTTTTTAGGGAGTTATGTTAACCTGCTCAAAAACATTAAACTTCTTAAGGATAAATTTTAATTCTTAGATCTTATAATCAGGAGCTTCCAAATCATGTTCCAATCAACTTTAACAGTTTCATCTCCTGCTATTTTTTTATAAGCATGTTACTGCAGCCTAATTGATTATCATTGCTCTTAAAAAATCCTGACACTTTCACCATTATTCATATCTTTCTCATCAATCTCATCCTCAGTTCATCTGTATGCTTAAAATTTAACTATCAAAAAAAGTTCAGCTCAAATCTTGCCTCTGTCTTGAGGTGATATAGTTCTTAGGAAGTCACTTTCTATATCTGCAGTAATTGTAAACTGAACCACCCATTGTTTGAATGACTTAAAAGCATGAAAGATAATAAGATACTAAACGTTAACATCTTCTACAGAATCCTCTACAATTGACAGGCTTTTATATTTCTTTGACTGATTAAAAACTAAAACTGTGACAATCTTAGATTTTTTTTTTAATTTCTTTTTAAATTGGGGAATATTGGGGAACAGTGTGCTTGTCTAGGACCCATCAGCTCCAAGTCAAGTCGTCGTTTTCAATCTAGTTGTGGAGGGTGCAGCTCACTGGCCCATGTGGGAATCAAGCCAGCGACCTTGGTGTTACGAGCACTGCGCTCTAACCGGCTGCTGCCCCCACTTTTTTTTTTAACAAAAGTTTATGTATAGTGTTTACTCTTTTTACACTTGACAATTAGATTTTTTTTTTTTGTCTTATTGGTTAAAAACCAAAACCATGATAAGCCCAGATTTATTTTATTTAACATTTATATACTTTATGCTAGGCATTGTTATAAATACTTTAAAAATGTTAACTTAATCATCAGTTTTCAGATAAGAAAACCGAGATACAATGAGTTTAATGAGTGGGAGTTAAATGAGTGGGAGAGCTAGGATTTGAATCAGGTAATTTAACTTCAGTGTCTGTGCTTTTATAGGCTGTTAGTACTGCCTCTCATTAGAGCCGTAAAATAATTTAGCTATGAAGAGAAGAACATATACAGAAAAATGCTATAATGAAATATATAATCTTATCTCATTTAGACCCACTCATTTCTCCTTCATCCTCAGGTTATTTTGGAGCAAATCTAGATACTTATTGGTCCCCACCCTACCCAGATTGGTAATTAAAAAAAATATATTGATAAACTTTCGTACTTAGAAAAGGTTTAAAATAAGCTTGCCTTTTCTACCAAAAATCTTTCCTGGAATTTGACAGGATTTGCAATAAACCTATAGATTGATTTGGGAAGAATGAATTTCCCAATCTATACATTTCTATTTAGGTCTTTGATTTCTTTCATCAGCATTTGTAATTTCAGCATACAGATATTTTATGTGTTTTGTTATACCTGAGTATTTTGTTTGGATTCATTGTAAGTGGCATTGTGATTTTAATTTCAGATTCATATGTTCATTGCTAGTATATAGAAATGTAATTGATTTTTATCTTTGAGGTAAAATTCACCTAAAATAAATTATTAATTTTAAGGTATAAAATTCAGTGGCCTTTTTGATTTGCAATATTGTGCAACTATCACCTCTGACTAGTTCTCAAATATATCATCACTTCCCAAGGAGGACACCCTGTACACATTAAGCAGGCACTGCTCATTCCTTCCTCCTCTCAGCCCCTAGGAACCTCTAATCTGCTTTCTAGCTCTGTAAGTTTACCTATTCTAGATGTTTCAGGTAGATGGGATCATACAATATATAACCTTTTATGTCTTCTTTCACTAAGGATAATGTTTTTTGAGGGTCATCCATGTTTTAGCATATGAGTACTTCTTTTTTTTTTTTTTTTAATGCCTGAATAATATTCTGTTAAATGGCTATGCTACAGTTTATCCATTCATCTGTGAATGGACATTTGGGTTGTTTACACCTTTAAGCTATTGTGAGTAGTCTGTCTTTATGCCAGTACCAGAATATTTTGATTCCTAGCTTTGTAATTTATTTTGGAGTTAGGAAGTATGATACCTGCAATTTTGTTCTTCTTTTTCAAAATAATTTTGGCTATTTGGGATCCCTTGAGATTTCATACGAATTTTAGGATGAAGTTGCCTACTTCGGCAAAAAATAAATGCCATGGGAAATTTGATAGTGATTATTATGTTGAATCTGTTGATTGCTTTAGATAATATGGACATCTTAATACTAAGTTTCCCAGTCCATGAATACTGAGTATCTTTCCATTTATTTGTGTTTTTTAAAACAATTTCTTTCAGGAATGTATTGTGGTTTTTAGTGCACGAGTCATTCATTTCCTTGGTTCCGCTTTTTTCTAAGTATGTTATTCTTTGTGAAGCTATTCTAAATGAGATTGTTTTTCTTAACAGTTTTTTGTAGTGTTTTGAGTTTCCTGCATAAGGTCATGTTGTCTGTGAACAGAGATAATTTTATTTTTTCCTTTTCAATTTGAATGCTTTTTATTGTGTTTTCTTGCCTAATTGCTCTTGCATGGACTTCCAATACTATGTTGATTAGAAATAGCAGTAGCAGACCGTCTTGTTTTGTTCCTGATCTAGAGGTAAAGCTTTCAATATTCACTATTGAGTATGAGTTTAGCTGTGCGCTTTTTATGAATGGGCTTTATCATGTTGATATAGTTTCCTTCTATTCCTAGTTTATTGAGTGTGGTTTTTTTCCTCCTGAAATGGTATTGAATTTTGTCCTACTCTTTTTCTGCATCATTTGAGATGATCATGTTATTTTTCTCCATTCTGTTAATGTGGCATATTACGTTGGTTGAGTTTTATATGTTAAACCATCCTTGCAGTCCAGGAATAAATCCCACTTGGTTGTGGTATATAGTAATACTAGTATGTTGTTGAAGTCAGTTTGCTAGTGTTTTGTTGAGGATTTTTTTTTTTTAACCAGTATTCATCAGGGATATTGGTCTCTAGTTTTCTTTTGTGTCTTTGTCTGGCTTTGCTATTGGTACTGCTGGCCTCATTGAGTAAGCTTGGAAATGTTTTCTCCTCTTTAATTTTTTGGAAGTGTTTCAAGAGAATTGGTGTTAATTCTTCATTAAATATTTGGTAGAACTCTCCAGTGAAGCTGTCGGTCCTGGACTTTTCATTGTCAGGAGGGTTTTGATTACTGCTTCAATTTCCTTACAGTTGTAAGTCTGTTCATATTTTTTTTTCTTTTTTAAACAGCTTTATTGAGAAATAATTCACATTGTTTTTAGTATAGAGTTGTACAACCATCACCACAATCAATTTTAGAACATTTTTATCATCTTAAAAAGGTCCTGTACTAATTAACAGTCACTCCTCATTTCTCTTCAACCTCTCTCTAGACAATTACCAAACTACTTTCCATCTCTATAGGTTTGCCTATTCTGGACATTTTATATAAATGGAATCATATACTATGTGGTCTTTTGTGAATGGCGTCTTTCATTTAGCATAATGTTTTCAACATTCATCCATATTGTAGCATGTGTCAGTACTTCATTTCTTTTTATGGCTGAGTAATATTCCATCCTATAGATATGCCATATTTTGTTTATCCATTCTTCAGTTGATGAACATTTGGGTTGTCTTCCACCTTTTGGCTATTATGAATAATGTTGCTGTGAACATGCTGTTCATATTTTTTTTAAATTGCTTTATGATTCAATCTTCCTAGGCTGTATGTTTCTAAGAATTTATCTGTTTCTTCTTGGTCATTCAGTTTTTTTGGTGTACAGTTGTTCATAGCATTCTCATAATCCTCTTTGTTTCTGTCGCATTGTTTATAATGTCTCATTTCTGATTTATTTGAGTCTTTTTAGTTAATGTAGTTAGACTTGTTAATTTTGTTAACCTTTTCATAAAGCCAACCCTTTATTTCATTGATTTTCCTATTTTTTGTTCTCTATTTTTATTTCTGCTCTGACCTTTATTATTTCCTTCCTTCTGCTAGCTTTTACTTAAGTCTTCTTATTTTCTGATTTTTAGAGGAGTAAAGTTAGGTTGTTGATTTAAGATCTTTTTTAAAGTATTTTCAGATATATACTTCCAACACTGCTTTCACTGCATCTCACAAGTTTTGGTATGTTGTGTTTTCCCTTTCATTTGTCTCAAGGTATTTTGTAATTTCCCTTTTTACTTCTTTTTTGACCCATCGTCTATTTAAAAGTATGTTGTTAAATTTCCACAGATTTGTGGATTTTCCAGTTTTGTCTGTACTATTTATTGAGTTCTAGTTTCATTTCATTGTTATCAGAAAAATATGTTTGTATCATTTAAGTCTTCTTGAAATTGTTATGACCTTTTCTTGTGACTTAACATGCTGGAATATGTTTTATTTGCACTTGAGAAGAATGTATATTCTGCCGTTGTTGGGTGGATTATTCTGTATATGTCTGTTAGGTCTTCTTGGTCTGTAGTGTTGTTCCAAGTTCTCTATTTTCTTATTGATAATCTGTGTTGTTGTTCTGTTACTGCTTTGTTTCGTATTTAATTGATCTTTTTATTGTACATCATTGTGATTTCCTTCTCATTTCCTTTTATGTATATTTTGCAGTTATTTTCTTGTGTTTGCCTTGGCAATTACAATTAGCATCTTAAGCTTATAATAACCTAGTTTGAATTAATACCAACTTTGTTTCAGTAGAGTAAAAACTCCGTTCTTCCACAGCTCCGTTCCCTCCCGTTTTATTACTATCCCAAGTTATATCTTTATACCACAATAATAGGGTTTTATGTTTAGCTATGTAGTTGCCTTTATCTTTGTTCTTTATTTCTTTTTATGGCTTTCTATTGCCATACAGTACCTTTTTATTGATGTCTGAAGGACGTCCTTTAACATTTCTATTAGTGGTTAACTCGCTCAGCTTTTGTTTATTTGGCACTGGCTCAATTCCTCTCATTTTTGAAGGACAGTTTTGCTGGATATAGAATTCTTGCTTGACAAGTTTTTTCTTTCAGCACTTTATAAATGTTTTGATGCTTTCTGGCCTCCATGGTTTCTGATGAGAAATTAGCTGTTAGTATTATTAAGGATCTGTTTCATGGGACAGGTTGCTTCTTTATTGCTGCTTTTATTATTTATCCTTTGTCTTTGGGTTTCAACAGTTTTGTACTAATGTGACTTAGTCTGGATCTCTTTGCATTTATCCTACTTGGAGTTTGTTGAGTTTCTTTGATGGTTATGTCTTTTATTAAATTTTGGATGTCAATAGCCATTAATTTCGGAAATATTGTTTCTGTCTCTCTTTTTTTTTACCTCTCTAAATATGTGGGTACACTTGATGGTGTCCACAGGTCTCTTCATCCCTATTAATTTTTCTCCATTGTTTTTTTGTCTTTCTGTTCCTCAGACTGCATAATTTCAGTTGACCTACTTTCATGTTCACTGTTTCTTCTGCTTGCTGAAATCTATCTTTGAAACCCACTAGTGCATTTTTCATTTTAATTATTGTTCAGCTCCAGGATTTCTATTTTGTCTCTTATTTTCTAATAAATTTTTGTTTGATTTCATTATTGATATTCTCTATACTGAGACATTATTCTCCAGGCACCAGTTAGTTCTTTCAGTGTGGTTTCTGTGTATCTTTTAGCATATTTAAGACTGCAAATTTAAAGGTTTTGTCTATTCAGTCCCATGTCTGTGCTACTTCAGGGACAATTTCAATTGATTTTTTTCTCCTATGAATAGGACATACTTTCTTGTTTCTTTGCATGCCATGTAATTTTATTGAAAAAACTAGACCTTTTGAAGATTGTTATGGAGTAATTCTGGCCATCAGGTTTTTCCTTCTGAGGTTTTTTTGTTACTTCCTTTGAATTGTAGTGTGACTTCTAAATTTTTTTTAAGCTATATTTTTGTCATGTGTCTTTGGAATCTCTGTTCTTTTAGTTTGTGGTCACCTCGTGGTTTGACAAAAATTTCCTTAAATGCCTGGAGCAAAAGAGAGCGGAGGAGGGGAGGGAAGGGGAGGAGCGGAGAAGACAAGAAAGAAGAGAAGAGAGTGTAAGAAAAAAAATATATTTTCTTTTTTGTTTGGGCACTCCTTTAATTCTTAGCCAGATTACTTATAACTCTGCCTTACTCTTCTCTTTCTGCTTGCACTAAGTCTAAAAATTAACCAGGGGTAGAAGCTTGGAATTTTTCTGGTCTTTTCTGAGCAGACACTGGGGCGTGGCAGGGATTTCTAGGTCTTTCATTCTATTCACAAGCTTTTCAAAGCCCTCATTCACCAAGGTACCCTTCTTTCCAACTTTTAATCTTTCTAACATCCTCTGCTTTGCTGCTTTTCTGTGTTGAGGTATTTTTGAGTTAGATGAAACAAAAGCATGTGCATTTTGTTACTCCGTAATTGAACCCCCAGACAGGTCGAAGCACACATGTGTGTTTCTTTTGGAACAAGGTTGGCTCTGCTCTCTCCAGAACCAGGTCCTCAAAACAAGAATGCTGGCTGATGTCTTTTTCACTTTTGCAGTACTCTGCAGGGGGTTGGAGCTCAGCTAATTTAAAGTGCTACGAGACTTATCTACGATTTTTAAGTCGGATTTTTCTTGATTCAGCATTTGCTTTGTTGCTATAAACCTTTTACTATTTTCCAGGGTTTGGAGAAAGTTGCTTGTTCTGAGAATTTCGGCTCTTTTTTTCAGTTTTCACTGGCGGGGGTGAGGGACGGCGGCGGGGGCATGTCTTTTAATTTTTCTTCTGTATTTGTCAGAGTTCTCCAGAGAAACAGAACCAATAGATTGTGTGTGTGTGTGTGTGTATACTGGGTGTGCCAAAAAAATGTATGCACATTTTAAGAGATGTTATCTATGCTCAAGCTGTAATCAGAAGTGTCTGGACGTTGATGGTAACCATTTTGAGCACCTCTTGTAATTGCAGAAGTCAAACGTGACTTGTATTTGTCTTTTTTTATCAGTGTATTTTGAGTGTTGCAACTTTAATAGTTTTATCCTTTCTTAAAATGTGTATCGGGTTTTTTTGGCACCTTTTGTATACATATATATACATATACATATACTGAATTGGCTCATGCAAAAATGGAGGCTGACAAGTCCATAATCTGTAGTGTGGGTTGGCAGACTGGAGACGCAGAGAAGAGTTGCTGCTGGAGTTCAAGTCCAAAGGTTGTCATGCTGAAGACTCAGGAAAGATGTTGGGAGTTCATGTTTGAAGGCCATATGCTGCAGAATTCTCTCTTGCTCCGTGGAGGTCTTTTGTTCTGTCCAAGTTTTCACCTGATTAGATGAGGCTCACCCACATTATGGAGGGCAGTCTACTCAGTCTATCAATTTAAATGTTAATTTTATCCAAAAACAGCTTCACTGAAATTTCCATAATAATTTTGACCACGTATTCGAGCACTGTGGCCCATCCAAGGTGACATAAAATTAACCGTCTCGCACACTTTGCCATTTTAACTGACATCCTGCAGTTGATTTGTATGTTTATCTTGTATGTTCTGTCCTTGCTGTACTCCACTAGTTCTAGAAGGTTTTTTGTCAATTTCTCGTAACTTTTTAGGTAGGCAATGATGTGTCGTGCACATGAGGGCAGTTTAATTCTTTTCCTCTCCAGTATATATCCCTTTTATTTCTTATTCTTGCCTTTTGTAGTGGCTGTAACTTCTAGTAATATGTTGAATTAGAATGGTGAGGTTGGACTTTTTTGCCTGGTTCCCAATCTTAGGTGGAAAGCATTTAGTCTTTTACTATTAAGTATGTTAGCTATAGATGTTTTGTAGATGCTGTATATCAAGTTGAAATAGTTTCCCTTTATTTCAAAAACTGAGAGTTTTTTTTGTTTTTTTTTTTAATCTTGAATGGGTGTCGGGTTTTTATTGATATGGTCTATGATTTTTTTCTTTAGCCTACTGATGTGGCAGATTACATTGATTTTTTTTTTTCTTCAAATGTTGAATCAGTGACATACTGTGTCACTACCTGGAATAAACTCCACCTGGTTATGGTGGATAATTTTTTTTTTTTACTTTTATTGGGGAACTTTGGGGAACAGTGTGTTTCTCCAGGGCCCATCAGCTCCAAGTGATTGTCCTTCAATCTAGTTGTGGAGGACGAAGCTCAGCTCCAAGTCCAGTCGCCGTTTTCAATCTTTAGTTGCAGGGGGCACAGCCCACCATCCCATGCGGGAATTGAACCGGCAACCTTGTTGTTGAGAGCTCGCTCTCTAACCAACGGAGCCATCAGCCCCTCCCCTCCAGAAGCTTAGCGGCAGCTCATTGTCTTCAATCTAGTTATGGAGGGCGGGTGCAGCTCACTGGCCCATGTGGGAATTGAACCAGTAACCCTGTTGTTCAGAGCTTGCACTCTAACCAACTGAGCTATCCGGCCACCCCATATAATTGTTTTTATACATTGTTTGATTCATGTTGCTTATATCTTAGAATTTTTGCATTTAAGTTCATCTAAGATATAAGTCATAGTTTTTATATTTGTGTACTGTCTGGTTTTGGTAACAGTGTAATACTAACTTCATAAAATGAATTGGAACATGTTCCCTTTTCTATTTTCTGGAAAAGATTAAATAGAATTGATGTTAATTCTTTTTTAAAATTATTTAAAATAATTTTCCAGTTTGGAATTCTCCAATGAAACCATCTTGACCTAGAGATTTATTTTTGGGGAGAGTTTTACAATTCTAAAATTCAATGCCCTTAATAGTTACTAGGCTATAATATATTAATTTCATATTAAGTGTGTTGTGGTTGGTTGTGTTTATTAAAATACTGGACCATTTCATCCACATTGTTAAATTTATGTCTGTAAAGTTGTTCATAGAATGTCCTTATTATCTTTATGATATCTAGAGTCTATAGTGATATCCGATTTTATTATTAAATTTGTAATTTTTATCTTATTTTTGTCAGTCTTGCTAGAAGTTTATCAAGTTTAATTGATTTTTTTCATGTAACTTTTTGTTTCAGTGATTTTTCTGTTATATTTTTGTTTTCAATTTCATTTATTTCTATTATATTATTTTTTCCTTTCTGTTTGCTTTTGAATTATTTTGCTGTTCTTTTTCTATTGGTATGAATGTTCCTCTTCTCAAATGTATCAGTGATATAAATTTCCTTGTTTGCATTGTTTTGGCTATATCTAATATTTAGATAAGTTGTATTTTATATTAAGTTCTCTTTAAAAAACTTTTAATAGAATATTTGAGGCATGGGTTATTTAGAAGTGTTAATTTTCAATTGATAGAGATTTTCCTGTTTGTTTTTTTCCCACACTATTGATTTCTAGTTTTATTGTGGTCAGAGAACACTGTATGATTACTATTGTTTTCAATTTGTTCAGGTTTGTTTTATTGCTGTGGATATTGTCTGTCTTCATGAGTATTTCATGGGCGCTTCAAAAGCGTATTCCTCTGTTACTAGGTGGAGTGTTCTATTTGTGTCATAAGATTTTGTTGGTAGATTGTGTTCATATTTTTGATATTCTTGCTTATTTTCTGTCTAGTAGTTTTATCAGTTGCTGACAGAAGAGTGTTAAAGTCTCCAACTACAGTTGTGAGTTCATCTCTTCTTCAGCTTTCAGTTTTGTTAGTGTATTTTGAGGTTCTGTTATTTAGTATGTACGCGTATACACTTAGGATAATTGTGGCTTCCGGGTTGGTTCATCCTTTTATCATTGTTTAATGTCACTCTGGGTTGCTAGTAATTTTCTTTGTTCTGAAGTCTACTTTACCAGAAAGTAATATAATCACTTTTGCCTCTTTAAATGTTTGTTGCATGGTGTATCTTTTTCCATACTGTTATTTTCAGACTACGTGTGTCATTGAATTCTAAATGAGTTTCTTGTAAGCAACATATAGTAATGTGTATTTTTTCCACTCTGTCATTTTCGTTTGAAGATTTTTATTAAAATACAGCTAACATACAATACTATATTAGTTTCAGGTGTACATCATAGTTATTCGATAGTACCCACCTGGCACTATATTATATTTCCTATGCTAAAGAAGTGATCACATAAGTCCAGCAACAATGTGGCACTGTACCATGCTATCACAATATTATTGACTATATTTCTTATGCTGTATATTATATCCCCAAGACCTGGAAATTTAAACCTTTTATTTATCTTTTCCCCCCTTTTAAAATTTTTTCAATTAGAATTGACATTCAATATTATTTTATATTAGTTTCACGTGTAACAGCATAGGGGTTAGACATTTATGTAATTTATAAAGAGACCCTCCTGACTAGTACCCACATGGCACTACACATAGTTATTACAATATTATTGATTATATTCCCTATACTTTACATCCCCATGACTGTTTTATAAGTACCAATTTTTATTTAATCTCTTCACCTTTTTCACCCTGCCCCCAACCCCTTCCTATCTATCACCCCAATATATCTAGTACCCATCTGTGACCATACATAGTTATTACAGTGTTAATTGACTATATTCCTTATGCTACATCCTACATCCCCTTGACTGCTGTATACAACCAATTTGTTCTTCTTAATCCCTTTCAATTTTTCACCCATCCCCATCCACCCTCCCATCTGGCAACCATCAAAATGTTTTCTCTATGAGTTTGTTTTTATTTGTTTATTTTGTTCTTTAGGGTACGCTTATAAGTGAAATTATATGACATTTGTCTTTTGTTGTGTAACTTAATACACTCAGCACAATACCCTCTAGGTCTGTGTTGTCACAGGTGACTGGATTTCTTTTTCTTTTTTTACGGCTGAGTAATACTCCACTGTATATATGTACCACCTCTTCTTTATCCATTCATCCATTCAGGGACAGCCAGGTTGCCTTCATATCTTGGTGGTTGTAAATAATGCTGCAGTGAACATGTGGATAAGCAAGTCCCCTCGAAGTAGCTTTTGGGGTTTCTTTGGATAAACACCCAGAAGTGAGATTACTAGGTTCTTCTTTGTCTCGTTATAGCTTGTGTTTAAAAGTATAATTTGTCTGGTGTAAGTATTCGTACTCCAGCTTTTTTTTTCTCATTCCATTTTTCGTGAAATATCTTTCCCATCCCTTTACTTTCCATCTGTGTGTGTCTTTCAGTCTGAAGAGAGTCTCATGTGGGCAGCATATGGAAGGGTCTTGTTTTCTTATCCATCAGCCCACTGTCTTTTGATTGAAGCTTTTAATCCATTTACAGTGTAAGTAATTGTTGATAGGTATGTAGTTATTGCCACTTTTTTATTCATATATGTTTTTTTTAATGTTAAAGAAGTCCCTCTAACATTTCCTTGTAACACTGTTTTAATGGTGATGAACTTCTTTAGCTATGTCTTGTCTGGGAATCTCTTTATCTATCCTTTGATTCTAAATGATAACCTTGCTGCGTACAGTAGTCTTGGTTGTAGGTCCTTGCTTTTCGTCACGTGGAATATTTTGTGCCAGTCCTTTCTGGCCTGCAACGTTTCTGTTGAGAAATCAGCTGATAGTCTTATGGGAACTCCTTTACAGGTAACTAACTGCTTTTCTTTTGCTGCTTTTAAGGTTCTCTATTTGTTTTTAACATTTGGCATTTTAATTTTGATGTGTCTTGGTATGGGCTTTTTTGGGTTCATCTTGTTTGGGACTCTGCTGTTATATCTGTTAGGTTGGTGCAAAAATAATTGCGGTTTAAAAGGTGAAAATAACTGCAAAAACCTAATATTTCGTCACTAGATTTGGGAAGTTTTCTGTCGTTGTTTCTTCAGATAGGTTTTCAATTCTGTGCTCTCTCTCTCTTCTCCTTCTGGTACCCCTTTAATATGAATGTTGGTATGCTTGATGATGTCCCAGATGCCCCTTCTACTGTCCTCATTCTTTAAAATTTTTGTTGTTGTTCTGATTGGGTGTTTTCTGCTACCTTATCTTCCAAATCACTGATTTGATCTTCTGCTTCTTCTAATCTACTGTTAATTCTAAGGTATTCTTCATTTATGTCATTGTATTCTTCATTTCTGGCTGGTTCCTTTTTATTTTTCTATCTCCATTTTTATGTTTCTTATCTGTTTGTTTAATTTCTCCCTGAGACCATCAAGCATCCTTATAACCAGTGTTTTGAACTCTGCATCTGATAGATTGCTTGTCTCCATTTTATTTAGTCATTTTCTGGAGCTTTGTTCTGTCTTATTTGGGACATATTTCTTCATCTCCCCATTTTGGCTGCTTCTCTGTTTATTTCTATGTATTAGATAGGGCAGCTATGTCTTAGTAGAGAGTCCTTACGTAGTAGGTGTCCTGTGGGGCCCAGTGGCCTTAGAGCCTTTCCAACTGCTCCTTGGGTGTGTTGTCCTTAGAGGTGGATGGGTGATGCTCCAGCTCGTTTCAAAGCTGGCCACTGGGTGCACCAGCCCTATGGCCACCTGAGAAGAGGACCTGCTGCAGGTCAAGTCAGCTGCAGCCTGTGCCCCACCCGGAGTCACCCAGCAGGAGCCACAAAGCAATCTGCAAATGTCTGTCTACTGTGCTGTGTATGGAAGTGAGGGTAAGCTGTGAACCAAGGCCAGCTGCGCTAGTTATGGAATTAGGACTGCTTAGCCATAGCTACAGGAGACGGTCAAGCCAAATGCTGCTTTTCTGGGTTCCTTGAAGCTTTGAGGGATCCTAGGGAAATCTGCAGCATGAGCCAATGCAGGTGATTTGTACAAAAAAGCCACTGGAAGTGGCTTGGGTGTTCACGAAAGTTGGGTGGGACAGAGTCTCAGATTCACCAGGGTGTGGTGAACTATTACCGTTATCCAGCTTCCTTATCCCAGATACGGCAGTGCCTGTGTCTGTACACTAGGAAGGGGGAGAACTCAACAAAAAACAATGGCCTTCACCAGTTCCTAAATCTGTGAGAGAGCTGCCCCTCCAGCCCCCGTCCTGACGCCAGTCAACTTAGTTCCCCACTATATGTCCCTGCCACCTTTCCAGCTGCTGCCCCAGCGCTGGAGCTCAGAGCAAGTGATTGTATGAGTAAGTCTGGTGCGATCTCTTTAAGAGACTCCAGCTGCTCTCCATCTCAGCCACAATCACTGCTGGTTTTCACAATTAGAAATTATGGGGACTTCTGTCCCTGGCACTGGAACCCTGGGCTGGGGAGTCTGGTGTGGGGTTGGGACCTCTCTCTTCTCCTGGGTGGGGGACCTCCACAGCTGAGATATCCCTCCCAATTTGTAATGGTCACATGCAGGTGTGGGACCAGCCTGTTTCACGTCTCTGCACCTTCTACCAGTCTCAAAGTGGCGTTTTCTGCATGTTTTTAGTTGTAGGGCTTTCGTTCAGCAAGATTACAGGTGATTCTCAATAGTGGTTGTTTTGTAGTTTAGTTATAATTTTGATGTGGCATGAAAGAGTGTAAGCACAGTGTTTTACCTAAGGCGCCATCTTGACTGGGTGTCATTTTCTTTCTTTTGATTGATGTATTTAGTCCGTATACATTGAAGATAATTTTTTATGTTTCCTCCGATTGTCATTCCTCTCTTTCTCTTTGCTTCCCTTCTTTTGGGTTACTTGAACGTTTTTTAAGGATTACATCATTTATTAATAGTGAATTTTTGACTCTATCTCTGTAATTTTTATAGTGGTTTGTTCTTCTGCCTGTTAAAATATACATATGTAGCTTATTAAGAGTTTATTGGTGTCAACGTTTTACCACCTGGAGTGAAGTCTAGAAATTTCACTTCCATTTGCCTTCCCTTTACCGTCCTCACTTTTAAATATCAGTGTCTTGATTATCAGATTGCAACTTTGTTTCAATCATTAAAGACAATTTATAATAAAAAGCATAGTCTGTTCTTGTTATATATACTTTTGTTCTTTTTATTTATTTTTTCTTTCCATATGTTCCAAGATTTTTTTCTTTTATCATTTCTTTTGTGGTTGATCTTTTGCCAGTCTTTAAAGGTAGGTCTGCTAATGACAATATTTTTTTAGTTTAGTTTTCTGGTTTGTTTGTTTGACAGTGTTTTCATTTCCCCTTCACTCTTACAGAATTGTTTCACTGGATATAGAATTGACGGCTGATAGTTCTTTTATTTCAGCCCTTAAAAAATACTGTAACTTCTTTCTGATTTCAGATGGGAAATCTGTTATTCACATTGGTTTTCTCTGTAGGTGATATGTTATTGGTTAATTTTCAGATGTTTTCTTTGTTTTTAGCTTTCAAATGCTTTAATTATATGTTTCTTGGCAAGTATTTGTTTAGGTTTTTCTTGTGTAGGGTTTATTCAGTTTCTTAGATTTCTCATGTATCTTTCACCAGATTTGGGGGATTTTCACCCATAATTTTTTCATATATTCTGTTAGCCTCACTTTTCTTTCTCTTTTCCTTCTGAGACTCCAATGATATGAATATTGAATTTTTCGTTATTTTTCTCACAGCTCCCTAAGGCTCTGTTCTTTAGTTTCTCTTTGTTATTTAGATTGAGTGTATCCTATTGTTCTGTCTTTAAGTACACTGATTCTGACATCATCTTTATTCTACTATGGAGCTTATCCAACAAGTTTTTGAAAATGTGTTGTTTGTATAATTTCTATTTGCTTCTTTATAGGTTCTGTGTATTTGCTTAAGAAGTTGTAGCTTATTGAATCTTTTTTATGATTGCTTAAAACACTTGTCGGAGTATATTCTGACATTTGATTTTTATCATTGGTGTCAGTTGATTTTCTTTCTCGTTAAAGTTGTGATTTTTCTGATTCTTTGTATGACAGGTGATTTTTCTGTTCTGTACATTTTAGCTATTTTCAGAGATTCTGGACCTTTAAAAATTTAACAAGTATATACCTGTTCAGATATAGCATGCAGGTCTTGGTCTACTTTTGTGGGCTGTGGTTTCAGTGACAGTCTGATTATCTAAGTATTGTTTTTATTTATGAGTACTTGATTTATTTCATGCCGCAGGAGCTCCCACTCGTCCCTGTGGGTGGGGCTGTAGAGAGTGGAAGATGCTTTCTCAGACCAGGCCACCTGTTGCCTTTAGGTGAGGAGAGGTAGTCTCTGGTGATACAAAGAATGCTTTCAGGTTTTGGTGCTTTTTGTGGGATCCCCTTGCGAATGCTCCCCATCTTCTGGGTAGGGGAAGGCAATCTCTCACCTGACAATGAAGGACAGTGCTTTTATTATCAGCAGAGCTTCCAGTTGATACCCCTTGCTGCTTCTGCTAAGTTTACCTGGTTAGGACTACTGATTGGTCCAGAGAAGAAATGAGCCTCCCTGAGCTACCCTTTGGTGCTTTATTGGGAAACAGTGGACCCGGGTCACCTTCTTCTGTTGGGTGCAGGATCATAAGATGTCCTTCTAGTATTCTCCAGTCCCAAGGTCCCTAGCAACATTCATCTTCCTCTTACCACCTTTGTTTTATCTCGTGTTCCTGATTTTATAGTTGTACTGAGTGTGTGTTTGGGGAGGAGGGGGGCGGGGGGAAGTGGAAGGGATTATTTCGTAGAAATCATTAGGTTTAAAATCTTTAAATTACTTGCCTTTTTAAAAAATAGTAGCAGGGTGGCTGGTTAGCTCAGTTGGTTAGAATGTGATGCTGATAACACCAAGGTTGCTGGTTCGATCCCTACATGGGCCACTGTGAGCTGCGCCCTCCTTAAAAAAAACAAAAAAACAAAACATATGTAATTAGTTGGTATATCAGAATGTAGCATCTGTTATAGAGTGATAGTCCTCAAATATTCTAAATGACAAAAGTAACCTTTGAATAATTTGCCTGTAATTTTATGGTAATGCTTTGGAAAGATCTAAGAAATTTTACAATTACATAATTTTTAATTTTACTTATATATATATATACCAATTATAAAGAAGTTAAACCTTAACTTATATTTACCTGTCTAGTTTTTTTGTTTTTTTTTTAATTTTTATTGGGGAACAATGTGTTTCTCCAGGGCCCATCAGCTCTAAGTAGTTGTCCTTCAATCTAGTTGTGGAGGGCGCAGCTCAGCTCCAAGTCCAGTCGCCGTTTTCAATCTTTAGTTGCAGGGTGTTCAGCCCACAATCCCATGCAGGAATTGAACCAGCAACCTTGTTGTTAAGAGTTCACACTCTAACCAACTGAGCCATCTGGCCACCCTACCAGCAGCTCAGTGGCAGCTTGTCCTCAATCTAGTTGTGGAGGGCGGCCACAGCTCACTGGCCCATGTGGGAATCGAACCGGCATCCCTACTATTCAGAGCTTGCGCTCTAACCAGCTGAGCCATCTGGCTCCCTCTATATTTACCTGTGTTGACCACTCCTTCCAATCTCAGAATATGCCTGAGTAGTTCTAAATGAAGTATTAGGAAATGGGAGAAAGAACAAAAAGCCTGAAAGAGAATTCTACTCTACTTAATTCTTATGCCAAAATGACTATAAAACAGTTGTTTTTGTAGTGACTCTTCTCACCCATTCATACCTGCCACAGGTAAACAGGTGCATTAAATCTGCAGGTTAGAGAAATATTTCTGATTTCTGCTATTGGCTGTCTTTGAAGATATTTACCTTAGTAGTATCTCTGCAGTATATTATTATTTCTACCTACAGTGATAATGTTGGCAAGGATTTTTTTAAAATTTGTTTCTAGATACATATGTGGTCTGGAGAGATGTTTGGCCACTGAACTATTGGAATTTCTAGAACATTACCACTTGCTTAAGGAATGTGAAACAAAATATTTGAAAAATTGGAAAGTTTTATGGAGTCTTAAATTATGTAGGCTTGATCTATTATTAACTCAATATTTAGTCCCTCTCCCCTCACTCAGGGGATGAGGAAGGTGGGACTGGAAAGTTTCAAGATTCTAATTATGGCTTGGTCTTTCTGGTGACCAGCCCCCACCCAGGAACCCACCAAGAGTCACTTCATTAGAACAAAAGATACTCTTATCACTAAGGAAATTCCAAGGGATTTAGGATCTTTCTGTAAGATTTTCCTATCACTCAGGAAATTAGAAGGGTTTTAGGTACTTTTTGTTAGAAACCAGGGGCACAGACCAAATACATATTTATTATGTGTCACAGAGTTCTTTGTGTATTTAGGTATATGATTTACTAATATATTCTCCCATTCCACAAGTTCCTTTGGTTCACAGAAGTTTTTAAGTTTGACTTAGTCCCATTATTCATTTTTACTTTTGTTGTCTGTGCTTTTGGTGCCACATCCAAGAAATA
Organism: Rhinolophus ferrumequinum; assembly: GCF_004115265.2. Taxonomy (NCBI): domain Eukaryota; kingdom Metazoa; phylum Chordata; class Mammalia; order Chiroptera; family Rhinolophidae; genus Rhinolophus; species Rhinolophus ferrumequinum. The sequence goes on along the minus strand of NC_046292.1, from coordinate 68,733,943 downwards.
ATTGCCACATCAAATGTCATGAAGCTTTTTCCCTATGTTTTATTCTAAGAGTTGTATAGTTTTAGCTCTCATGTTTAGGTCTTTGATCCATTTTGAGTTAATTTGTATGTATGGTGTGTCTTAGTCTATTTGCTATGGTGTAACAAAATGCCACAGACTGGATAGGTTATAAACAACAAAAATTTATTTCTCACAGTTCCGTAGGCTGGAAGTCCAAGATCAAGGTGCCCGCATGGTCAAATGTGAGGGCCCTTTTCCAGCTCGGAGACTTCCTCTTGTGTCTTTACATGGCAGAAGGGGCAGGTAGTTCTCTAGAGCTTCTTTTATCAGGGCATTAATCTCTTTCCTCATGACCTAATCACCTCCCAAAGGCTCCACCTCCTAATACTATCACATTGAGTGTTAGGATTTCAACATATGAATTTGGAGGGAACAAAAACATTGAGATCATAGCATGATGTAAGGTAAGAATCAAACTTCATTATTTTGCATGTGTTTATCCAGCTTTTTCCCAGCACCATTTGTTGAAAAGACTGTCTATTCCCGTCATATGGTCTTGGCATCTTTTGACATATATGGTCAAAAATCATTTGACCATATATGTGAGGGTGTATTTCTAGGTTCTCTATTGTATTCCGATAGTCAGTATGTCTTTATGCCAGTACCACACTTTTTAAAAAAAAAAACTTTTATTTATTTTAAGTGTGTTTTTCTAGGACCCATCAGTTACAAGTCAAGTAGTTGTTTCAATCTAGTTGTGGAGGGCACAGCTCACAGTGGGCCACGTGGGGATCGAATCAGCAATCCTGGTGTTATGAGCATTGTGCTCTAACCAACTGAGCTATCCGGCTGCCCCCAATACCATACTGTTTTGACTACTGTAGTTTTGTAGTAAGTTTTGAAATTAGGAATTGTGAGACCTACAACTTTGTTCTTTTTCAAGGTAGTTTTTATCTATTTGGGGTGTCTTGAGATTCCAAATGAACTTCAAGATTAATTTTTTCTCTGTCCGTAAAAAAATGCCATTGGGATTTTGATACGGATTGCATTAAATTTGCTTTGGGTGGGACATGTTAACATTATTATGTCTCTCAGTTCATGAACGTTAACTGTCTTTTTATTTATTTTGTTATCTTTAATTTCTTTTGGCAGTGTTTGTAGTTTCCACTGTACAAGTCTTTAGCATCCTGCGTTAAGTTTACTCCTAAATATTGTTGTTTTTGATGTTATTGTAAATGGAATTGTTTTCTTAATTTTTTTTCTCAGCTTGGTCATTGTTAGTATATGGAAATGCAGCTGACTTTTGCATGTTGGTTTTTTCTATCATTGTTTTTTTCCAGTTTTATTGACATATAATTTACATGTGTTGCTGTATAAATTTAGGGTGTACAGCATAATGGTTTGGCTTACATATATGTGAAATGATTATTGCGATAAGTTTAGTTAGCATCTATCTCATAGGTACAATAAAAAGAGAAAGCAAAAAAAGATACAGAGAAACAGGAATTGTTGGTAAAAATAAAAATTGGTGCTGCCACTATGGCAAACAGTATGGAGGTTCCTCAAAGTATTAAAAACAGAACTGCCATATGATTTAGCAATTCTGCTTCTGAGAATTTATCTGAAGAAAATGAAAACATTAACTCACAGAAAGATATCTACTCCCCCATGTTCATAGCAGCGTTATTTACAATAATCAAGACATGGAAACAACCTAAGTATCTATCCATCAATGGATAAACAGATAAAGAAATTGTGTATGTGGGGTGTGTGTGTGTATGTGTGTGTTAGATTCTACATGTAAGTGAGATCATACAGTATTTTTCTTTCTCTGCCTGACTTATTTCACTTAGTATAATTCCCTCAAGGCCCATCCATGTTGTTGCAAATGGCAGGATTGCCTATTTTTTATAGCTGAGTAATATTCAGTCATCTATCTCTCTTTCCTCTCTTTTTCTCTCCCTTCTCTCCCTTTCCCCCCTCCCTCTGTCTCACACACACACTCTCACACACACACACTCATAGACAAAGAGATCAGATTTGTAGTTACAAGAGGTAGGGGAAAGGGGCTTGGTCGAGAAGTACAAACTTCCAGTTATAAGATAAATAAGTACTAGGGATATAAGGTACAACATGATGACCGTAGTTAACAATGCTTATGATATATATGAATGTTGTTAACAGAGGTCCCTAGGAGATTCTTTTTTTTTTGTGTGTGTGTGTGTGTGTGTGTAGTCTTTTACATATAATACATATGTATATAATATTTTAATATTATTTAAAGTTAATAGTGCCAGAATCACATTTCCAAATTCTTCAGAGGGAGACTGAGCATCTGAATTTTTTAATAGGTCTCCAAGTGCAGACCTGTTTGAAAAACCTGTTCAAGATGATTCTGACTACATATTAGAGTTGTCTGTGAGTACTTAAAAAATACTGTGGACCTTAGCAAAATTGAATCAGAAATGCCAAGGAAGAAGTTCTGCAACCTTTGTTTTTGAAAAGACAAGTTTTTTTCTGAAGCACAACTAGGTTTTTTCTGAAGTACAACTAGGTTTTTTTGTGGACCACTAGTCCACAATTTTCTTGGCCATAGAAAAGGACAGTTAGCAAAGTATTTTAATTACGGTCATTTGCAAAGGCCTCAACTATAAGATTTTTTTTAAATATTATGGGCTGAAAGGAGATCCGTATGTGTTTTCTATATCTGGCATAAAGTAGCTAACTAAGTTGTTTTCTTCTTACCGTTGAGGAAATTGACGTGTGTACCAATCCATCTTATTGCTGCATAAGGTTGCAGTACTATGGGTAGGCAGGACCAGATTTTTTCTTAGGCAAAACCTAGTCATATGCCCAAACAGATATTCTTTAGGCCCCACCACTTAGCAGAAAGCATGGTAGAGATGATCTTTGTATATTGAATAAAGCAAAAGTTACTAGTTATTCATATATAACACAATAATATGGAACCTTCATGTGTAATAGGTCTGACAATTAAGTTCACGAACTCATCCTAGAAAAAGTGCTACATACCTCATTGCTGAATATCGCTATGGTCACCTTCAAAGTACTCCCCTTGGGAAGCTATGCACCGACGCCAGCACCTAGTCCACCCTTCAAAGCAATTTTGGAACTCTTTTTCTGGAATGTCCATCAGAGCTGTTGTCGTATTACCTTTGATGTCCTGAATGTCATCAAAATCTCTTCCTTTCAACATTTCCTTTACCTTCAGATAAAGAAAGAAGTCATTTGGGGCCAAATCAGGTGAGTAGGGAGGGTGTTCCAATACAGTTGTTTGTTTATTGGCTCAAAACTCCCATCACAGACAGTGCTGTGTAAGTTGGTGCACTGTTGTGATGCAAGAGCCATGAATTGTTTGCGAAAAGTTCAGGTTGTTTTTGTCTTTCATGCAGCTTTCAGCACTTCCAAATAGTAAATTTGGTTAACTGTCCAGTTGGTACAAATTCACGATGAATAATCCCTCTGATATCAAAAAAGGTTAGCAACATCGTTTTGACTCTTGATTTGGACTGACGGAACTTTTTGGTCGTGAAGAATTGGCTGACTTCCATTGTGCACTTTGACGCTTTGTTTCAGGGTCATAGTGGTACACCCATGTTTCATCACCAGTGATAACCCGGCCCAAGACATCGTCTTGCCTCTCCAAAAGGTCTTGGCAAACTTCGACTCTCCTTTGCTTTTGTTCATCGGTGAGCTCCTTCGGGACCATTTTTGTACACACCTTTCTCATGCCAAAATTTTCAGTTAAGATTTTCCTGTTGCTCGGTCGATGTTTACTTCGTCTGCTATGCTTCTCCCAGTCAGCCGATGATTTTGGCGCACAATTTGATGAATTTTTGCAGTGTTTTCATCAGTTCTCCTCGTTCCTGGCTGCCCTGACCTCTCTTCATCAGTGACACCTTCTCTCCCCTCATAAAAACGTTTAATGCATTTGTACACTGCCGTTTTCTACATGGCATTATCCCCATCAACTTGGACTAACGTCCCCGATTTCACTTCCACTCATGCCAAGTTTAACAAGAAATTCAATGTTTGTTCATTGCTCTAATTCAAGCTCTGACATTCTTGTGACGGCACACAAAAACACGCAACAATAATGCCACTCAGCAAGACACTGCCACATGTCAACACGAACACAACTGTGAGACATTGATATACTAAGGTTATGAGACCTTACTGAGCTATTTGTACAGTGCTGCCAATGTAAGCGCATGGTGGCAAGTTTGCGAACTTAATTGTTATACCTCGTATGTGCTTCAGTGTTCATTGCAGCTTTATTTACTGTGGCCAAGACATGAAAACAACCAAAACGTGTCCTTCGCTAGATGATTGGATAAAGAAGATGTGGTATATATCTATACACAATGGAATACTATGCTGTAAGAAAAGATAAAATAGTGCCATTTGCGACAACATGGATAGATCTTGAGATTATTATGCTAAGCGAAGTAAGTCAGACAGAAAAAGTTAAGAACCATATGATTTCACTAATATGTGGGATATAAAACAAAGGAACAAGGAACAAGACAGACAAAGAAACAGAAACTCATAGACACAGACAATAGTTTAGTGGTTACCAGAGAGTAAGGGGGTAGAGAGTAGTAGATGAGGGTAAAGGAGGTTAAATATATGGTGATGGAAGGAGAACTGACTCTGGGTGATGAACACCCACTGTGATATATAGGTGATGTATTACAGAATTGTACACCTGAAACCTGTGTAATTTTACAAAACAACTGTCACCCCAATAAATTAAAAATAAAAAATAAAGACTGTAACAGTGTTCTAAAACCTTCAGATTTTTACTGTGTGTGTGTGTTTCATTAATTTCTAAAGCAACTTAAGTCTTTTAAGAAAATACGGATTTAAAAACAACAAGCAACAAAAAGTAAGCACTACAACATTATATTCATAGTTCCTTGCTTTCTAAGAAAAACTTAACATTAAAACTCTAAATCCATCATAGTAATACATACTTTGCCCCCAAAAGATTGACGTCTTTTGTTTTTAAACTTTTGTGCCAAGCTATTCTACAGTCTTATTAACATTTATTGAACGGTTGATTTTCCATTTCAGTATTCTAGTATAACTTTTGCTGTTGCTTCAGAGTGGTATTTTGGAAAAAGAATTTACTACCACTTGGTGGCACTCCTTGGCTTAAAAATGAATCAGAATGTCTGCTGTTAAGTGTGTGCTGTTCTACATACATGTTTAGATTCAGAGGGGATCTATTTGATATTAAGTGACTTTTTATTATGAATGTTTGATTCTTATTTTGTATATAAAATAATAATTGGCATAAAAGTGAGTGTTATAAAATGCCATGTGGAATATAAAAATATAAATCAAGACTTAGTTTGGTGGGGAGGGAAGCATACAAATTTTTTATATAAATCTCCTTTATTTAGTTCAGGCATCATTTATATTTTGCCTTAATCCTCCTTGTGTCTAAATGTTTGAAAAATATATTTTTAATATTAGAAACAAACATCTTTAATATTACCATTTTCTAAGATGTGTGTTTTATTTTGTCTTATATAAAGCTAAGAAACAGGATTTTTTTCAGGTGATCAAGGTAATGTAACACATAGAAAAGCAAATTTAAATATATTTCATTATGTCTTCCTGCAGCATACTGAAAACTCAGCCCTTTTTAAGATACTTAATTAAGATATTTAATTAGACAAAGGATCCTGAACTGTGAGATGTGGAAAGTTATGTTCCCAGACATGATTTTAATAGCTAAATTATTTTTGTAATTATTTATTTCTAGGTTGCATATACAGCATATAAAAGGTATCTTTTTAAAAAATTGGAATTTAATACATACAAGAAAGTGCACAGCATGTATGTATACAGCTCAGTGAATCACCACAAAGTACCACCACAGATCAAGAAGTACAATACTACCTGCAATCCAGAAACCGCCTATGTTTCCTTTCCCAATCACTTTCCCTTTTTAATTTCCTGGAGTAACCACTGTCCTGGCTTCAAATAACACATATATAGCTTTATTTTGAAAACCTGCGTTTGGACTTATATGTAAATAGAATTATATAGTAGTAGTATTTGTCTGCTTATTTTGCTTATCAACACTATGTTAGGGAGATTAGTGGATATTTTCACATGTAGCTATAGCTGACTCGTACATTTACTTTTGCACATTTGGATTGGATAATACTGTCATATGAAGAGTCTTGTACATGTTTCTTGGGTACATTTATGTTGAGTATTACCAGGAGTAGAATAGCTGGGTCGTTCATGTGTACATGTTCAAATTTGGAAGATAACACAAGAATTGTTTTCAAAGTGATCATACCTGTCCATCAACAGGATATGAGGGTTCCTGTTGCTCCATATTCTCACCAGTACTTGGTATTAATAGCCTCTTTAATTTAGCCCTTCTGGAGTATGCCTTTCCTTGATTCCAAATGAGATGGAGTACTTTTTCATAAATTTATTGGCTGTTTGGATATCCTCTTTTGTGAAGTTTTCTCTCCCCTACCTTTTTTTTTTTATTATTACTATTGAGCTTTCTATATTACTGATTTATAGGTGTTACATATTTTATGAATGTGACACCTGTTTTTTCTATTGGAGTTTCTGTCCTTTTGTTTTTAGGAGTTTTTATACGTGCTAGATAGAAGCCCTTTGTTTAGTTACATTTGTTGGGAAAATATATCCCACTTTGACTTCATTTTCTCTGCATTAATACTCTCTTTTGATTAAAGGAAGATCTTAATCTTAATGTAGTCCGATTTATCATTGTTTTCCTTCATAGTCAATGCTTCTTGTGTACCGTTTAAGAAGTCTTTCCCTGCTCCAAGATTATGAAGATATTCTCTTGTGTTATCTTTTAGAACAGTGGTTCGCAACTACAAGCAATTTCCTTCTTCCCTCACCCCACACCTTTCATCACCTGGGTGGGACATTTGACAATATTTCAAGATATTTTTAGGTTTTACAACTAGGTGGGTGGAGTACTCCTGGCATCCTGTGGATTGGCTAGGGATGTTGCTAAACATCCTACAGCGCACAGAATACTACAGCGCACAAACAGCTACCTAACCCAAAGTATCACCAGTGCCGAAGCTGAGAGATACTGTCGTAGAGGCTTTATTGTTTTGCTTTCTACCTATTGTTTTGCTTTCTACCTTCTTCCTGGAACTGAATATCGTGTATTATTTTGTGCATTGTTTATCATGTACTTAGATTTACCTTCTACCTTGAACTGATTCTGAATATTATGTTCAGAAGATTCTAAATATTCTTTTTTTATTATGGATACACATTTTATGCAGCATCATTTGTTGAAAAGATTGTCTCCTCTCTGCTCTACCATGTCTCCCTTGTCGTAAATCAAGTGACCTTATACACGAGTCTGTTTCTGGGATCTGTCCCCCCCCCCCCCCCGTTGGTCTACTTTATCTATCCTTATGCCAAAATGACCCTGTTTTAATTTACATGACATTATAACCAGTCCTTATATTTCAATAAAGCAAGTATTTCCACCTTGTTCTTCTTGACTCTGCACTTTTATATAAATTTTTATAGTCACATGTCAGTTGTATGAAAATTGAATCTTTTTAAATTTGATATAGAGTTGACATCTTCAAGATACTAAGTCTTCCAATCCATGATGTCATATTATCCTTTTATTTATTTAGATCAGTGAATCTCGCACTGTGTTCTCAAGACCCATTTAAATTCTTAAAAAGAACTTTTATTTGGTTATATCAGTGTTTCTCAACCTTGGCACTATTGTTATTAGGCCAGATAATTTTCTGTTTGGGGGAAAAAATATCCCATAAAATATTAATGTAAATAACATAATTTTATGAAAAATATACTTTCCAAAAGTGAGAAGAGTAGCATTGTTTTTACATTTTTGCAAATCTCTTTAATATCCAGAAGACACCTGGATTTTCATACCTGCTTCTGCTTTAATCCATTGGGATATCACAAGACATATTCTGGATGACTGACTCCATTATACACTTGTAAAAGAAAGAGAGTAAAAAAAAGCAAATACGGTCTTAGCATTATTATGAAAATATTTTGATTTTTGAGGACCCCCTAATAAAGTCTCAGGGACCCCCAGGGGGTCTGCAGACCACACTTTTGGTAACTATTGCCCTAGAGATTGCAATGTGCATCCTTGACCTATGAGTCTAATTAAGGTATTTCATATCTTCCAGACAATGCAAGGAACCCAGAACACTTTGATTCCATTAATTCCCCCTTATCCCTTGCTCAGTGTATTTGCTATAATACTCATGTATTTTTACCTCCACATATATATTTTAATCTCCATAAGACATCATCATCATCATTTTATGTCATTATTTTAAATTTACCCACATAGTTACCATTTTTATCACTTTTTATTCCTTCTTGCATCTTAAGTTCTCCATCTGTGATCATTTTGTTTTTTTCCCCAAAGAACATCCTTTAGTATATCCTTTGATGTAGATTTGTGCTGAGAAATTCAGTTTTTGTTGTATAATCATGTTTTGCATTTCACCATCACTTTTGAAGAATAGTTTTTTCACCAGTTAGAATTTCTGGATTGGCAATTTTTTTGTTGTTGTTTTGAACAAGGATGTTATCCCTTTGTGTTCTGTCTTCTATTGTTTCTGTTGAGAAAGTAGTTGTTACTCTTGTCAATGACCTCCAACCAGAAAGACGAGCAAGAACACCTATAGTTGAACAAGATTTTTACTTGTTGCAGTGAGGAATTCTGCACACTATAGGGAACCTTTGTTCATGATTTTAAGAGGGTATTGGAAAGAACCTATTATAAAATTTGGACTTTGGTTGGGTAATTTTAGAGAGTCTCTAAGGAAGTAGAAGTTTGCTCTAAATTGGATGTTGTCAGAACATAAGGACATTTTATGATTGCCCCCTTTCCTTTTTAATTGAGGTGAAATCACATAACATACATAAATCATTTTAACTGTACAGTTCATTGGTAGTTGGTATATTCACAATATTATGCAACCACCCCCTTTCGTTTCAAAACTGTTTCAACATCCTCATATCCACTAAGTAATCATTTCCTGTTTCCCCCTTCCACTATCACCTGGTACCCTTTAGTTTCTGTCCCTATGCATTTGCCTATTCTCGATATTTCATATTAAAGGAATCATAATATGTGACCTTTGTGTCTGACTTCTCTTAGCATAATGTTTACAAGTTTCGTACAAGTTGTAGCATGGACTTCATTTCTTTTTTGGCTATTTTGAATAATAATGCTATAAACATTCATGTACAAGTTTCTGTATGTACATGTGTTTTCATTTCTCCCGTGTGTGGGGGGGGGGCGGGGAGGGGGGAGAGAGAGAGAGAGAGAGAGAGAGAGAGAGAGAGAGAGAGAGAGAGAGAGAGAGAGAGAGAGAAACTAAAGACATGAAAGAGGACTTCCAGAACTGCTTCAGAAAGTGGCAAGAATGACGGGATAAGTGTTTTTGAAGTGAGGGGGAGTGTTTTGTGAGGAATTAATGGCTGTGTATCTTTTGCTTTAATAATTTTTTTTAAATTGAAACATTCATCGTATTGTTTGATCACACCTCGTATATCTAGTAGGAGTTGAATAGGTGGGTCATACGTAATTCTGTCACCTTTTTCAGGAAACACCAGACTTTTCCACAGCGGATGTGCCATTTTGCATTCTCACTAGCAATGTTTGAGGTTCTCTATTTCTCATTTCTCATCAACACTTGCTGTTTTCCTTTTTGTTTTTTCAATTTAAAGGTATTTTAATGGGTGTGAAGTGGTATCTCATTGTGGTTTTCATTTGAATTTTTTTAATGACCAAGATGTTGAACATGTTTTCCTGGGCTTGTTGAGCATTTATATATCTTCTTTTGAGAAATGTCTGGGCAAGTCATTTGCCCATTTTTTAAATTGGGTCGTATGTCTTTTTGTTGTTGGGTTGTTTATATATTCTAGATATTAAACCCTTGTCAAATATGTCTTGATAATGTCCTTTGATGCCCAAGCTTTTTATTTTGATGAAGTCCAAATTATTTTTTTCTTTTATTCATCATGCTTTTGTTGTTAAATCTAAGAATCCATTGCTAAATCTGATGTCATACAGATCCTTCCTTAGGCCTTCATCTAAGAGCTTTACAGTTTGGCTCTTACATTGCTGATCCATTTTGATTTAATTTCTGTACATGATACGAGATAGGGTCCAGCTTCATTCCTTTGCATGTGATTGTCCAGTTTTCCCAGCACCATTTGTTGAAAAGCCTTAATTTTTGCCCATTGAATGCCCTTGGCAGGTTATTTAAAAAATCATTTGGCCACAGATGTTTGGGTTTATTTCTGGATTCTCAAATCTATTCCATTGGTCTATATGCCTACCCTTATGCTAGTACCACACTGATTACAATCGCTTTGTAGTAAGTTTTTAAATCAGTGAGTCCTCTTACTTTATTTCTTTTTTAATATTATTTTTGCTCCTCAGGACCTCTTGCAGTTCCACATGGATTTTAGGATCAGCTTATTTGTTTTTGCAAAAGAAAAAAAAAAGGCCATTAGAATTTTGATAGTGATTACATTGAATCTGTAGATCATTTTGGGAAGTGTTGCCATCTTAATACTTCATTTTTGAATACATGAACATGCATGTCTTTCCAATTATTTAGGCATTCTTTAATTTCTTATACCTTTCAGCATTGTTTTGTAGTTTTCAGTGTACAAATCTTTTGCCTCCTTGGCTACATTTATTTCTAGGTATTTTACTTTAGATGCTTTTGTAAATGAAATTATTTTTAATTTCCTTTTTAGATCATACATTACTAGCATAGAGAAACACATCTGATATTTGCATATTGATCTTATACCTTCAGATTTGCTGAATTTATTGTATTAGCCCTAAGAAAAACTACAATATCCTTGATCTGTTGACTTTTGTGGGAGAAGTGTTTAAAGCCTCCCCCTGTGATTGTCAGTTTCTTCTAATACTAATAAAAGTTTATTATATGTACTTTGTAGCCATTTTGTTTTATGCAGAAGGGTTCATGAATGTTATATCTTGGTAGATCTTTTTTAATATATAATATTAATTGGTATACTTTATTAATATATAATATCCATCTGTAGCAAATTTAGTGTTTTTGTTAAATTTCATTTGATTTTTGAGAGTCGTGACATCTTTGTTTTTAACATTTGTCTAGTTTATCTTTTTGTCGTTTTATTTTTAATCTCCGTGTTTCTTTTATAAACCACCTATAGCATCCTTAAAAACTAAACAAATCAAATATGAATGCCTTTTTCTTTATTTTTTTAATTGATTCAAAAAAAATTTTTTTTATTGGGGAATGTTGGGGAACAGTGTATTTCTCCAGGGCCCATCAGCTCCAAGTTGTCGTCCTTCTGCGTAGTTGTGGAGGGCAAAGCTCAGCTCCAAGTTCAGTTGCCTTTTTCAAATATTTAGTTTCAGGGGTCACAGCCCACCATCCCTTGCGGGAATTGAACCGGCAACCTTGTTGTTGAGAGCTTGCACTCTAGCCAACTGAGCCATTCGGCTGCTCCTCTGGAAGCTCAGCGGCCGCTCATTGTCTTCAGTCTAGTTGTGGAGGGCGCAGCTCACTGGCCCATGTGGGAATCGAACCAGCAACCCTGTTGTTCAGAGCTTGCACTCTAACCATCTGAGCCATCCATCTGCTCAAATGCCTTTTTCTTAATATATGAACTTTTCATTTACTGTGAATACTGATGTGTTTGGGTTTTTTCTGCTATTTACTGTGAATACTGATGTGTTTGGGTTTTTTCTGCTTTCTTATTTTTATTTTCTCTTTGGTATGTTCCATTGTTGTTGCTTTTTATAAATTTTTATTGGACTGGTCAAATTTTCTTTATTTTTTTAATTCTAGAGATTTGAAACTTTTAGGTTGGTGCAAAAGTTATTGCTGTTTTTGCAATTTTTAACCTTTTAAACCACAATTACTTTGGCATCAACCTAATATAGATCTTATTTAATGATTTTCATTAGTTACCCTTAAGATTTTAACACATTTTAAAAAAGATTTTCATTTAATCAGTGTCTACTAGTCTAACCTCCCATGTTGAAGTCTCTTTGGATCTTAGCTCCCATGTTATTAAGTATTATATGCTTCTCGTTTCATAGGAATCTGTTTTGGACAATTATCAGTGATACCATTTGATTAGTGTTAAGAAAATTTTTAAATTTCCCTGACAGATTTAATTGCATGTTTTAGTGGTTTAATTGCTCATTAATTTTATTGATTTTTATGTCTTCTTTTTTAATATATTCTCTCTATGCCTGAGTAGGTTCATGAGTAATTACCTCATTTGTAGGTGGTAAACTTTTGGAATTCTTGCTTGTCCAAAAATGTGTATGTTTTGTTGTTATACTTGAATGCTAGTTTATCTAGTTACAGAATTCTGGCTTGAAAATTATTTTCATACCTTAGAGCATGATACTAGCAAAAATGATAAGAAAGTGGGGAAACAGGCATTTTTATACTTTGGAGGTAGACATGCATTATTGAATAGAAATTTGGGGAAATGAGGTGGAAATGTGCATTAAACTAAAAATACACATAGAACTTTGAAGAACCTATGTTATTGAAATTAAAACACTACTATAAGGCTCTACAAGGATATTTATTGTATCGTGTATAATATAATCCCATTTCTGTAAAGATAAACACAAAACAAATAACATGTATATGTGTCTGTATGAAGAACAAAAAGGCGGATATACCTGACTGTTACATTGGTGTCTGAAGTGGGAGAGAATGGGAAAGTAGAGGAGATTGCAACAAATATGTTCTACTTTTGTAATATTTTCAGACAAATTTTATTTTAAAAAATCACTTTCCTTCAAAAGTCTGACAACACTACTGATGATGAATTGTGTATTCTTGTTACTTTGTAGGTAGTCTAGTTTTTGTTTTGTTTTCTGGAAATGAGTGGAATTTTTCCTTTTATTCTCAGAGTTCCAAAATGTCCCCAGGACTTGTTAAGTGGCATGTCTTTTTCTTCCTCCTGCTGAACACTCCTTGAGCCCTGTTAATCTGAGGATTTCTGTTTTTTGAGGTCCGGATTTGTTTTCTGTTGTGTCATCTTCTCCAGTCCCCTAGTTTCCTCTATAATTCCAACTTGGTTTAATTTGTGGATCTAGACTTTGTGTCTCCTAACTTTTCTCTTATTATTATTTTTAGCCCCTTATTGCCCCTTTTTTAAAAAAAAATTGTGTTCAGGAGAAATACCTCATTTCATCAGCTGTATCCACTCTGCTGTTCGATTTACGTACTGGGGTTGTTTTTGGTTTCTGGTTTTGTTCTGTTCTTTATTTTCAAAGTAATTTTTCATTTCAAAGTTCTTTGTCAGCCTCTTCCTCAAAGCATATTGTACTTCTTTATTTAAAACACAATAACACAGAATCTGAAGATAGTAAGTATATATTGAGTATATTTACTTCCTCTTTTTATTCTAGTGATTAAACATAATTTTAACAAGCATTTAAATTTATATATATTACCATCACTATTAATAATAAGTTTATCTACAACCTCATTGTTGTATAAAATAATAAAAAATACACTTAACATGAATTTTAGTCATTTTTAGATCCCCACACACTCAACCTTTTGGAAAAATTTTTCTGAGATGGTGGTGAGTGGTAAAGTTTTAGAGGCTGTGTGCCCTCACATTTAAATATTATGTTATGTGTGTCTGTATAGAATTCTATAGTCAAAATAATTTTACTCCAAACTCTGAAGTTATTGCTCCATTGACTTAACACTTAGTTTTGAGGGTGAAAAGTCTGATGCTATTCCAATTCATATTCTTTTGTATAAAATCAGTTTTTAGGTTATTTGATTGTTTTATTTGAGATTACTCTGCCATTCTTTACAGCACTTGTCGATGACTCTTCTAGTTTATGGTTTTATCTGCCTTGGTATGTCTCTCTCTTCTAGTCCATCTGCTTTCATTTCATTGGTGTTTTATGAGAGAGGAAAGATCAGTTCATGTCCTTGATAGACACTAAGGAATCAGAAACTCTTAAATTCTGATTGGGCACTTCATATCCTTTTTCATTAGAACACTGGGTCAAGCGCTGTAATTCCCCTCTTTATTGCTTATTGAATAATTATTTCACTGAAGCCCTGCTTTATCCCCACAGGAGTGTTATTATTCTAGCCCCAGCAACTCTTAAGATATGCTTCTTCTTCTGACTCTAGCTTCTACTCATATATCCTGTTTATTATACCCTGGGAGTGGTATAAAGTCCCAGGTATCTCTTTCTAGAATAAATTTCTGCTTGTGAAGGCCTCCTTCATCGCTAGGAGCAGTGCACAAATTAAGTGTCATTGTTCCATAAATGAAACAAGTTAATGGCAAAGGTCATAGGGAAATAACACTTACTGAGCGATTACTAAATGGCAGGCCCTATGCTACATGTTTTATTTAATCTTCACAATTCTATAAGTAGGTTTTATCTTTGTTTTATTGATGAAGCCACTGAAGTTTAGGAAGGTGGAGTAACTTCATCCAAGCTAGAAGTTATGGAGCCACTTTTCAGACCCAGGCATGTCTATCTGCAAAGAGTCTCTTGGCACCGCAGTGTTTAAACTTTAGCCCGACCATCTGTTTTGTGACGCTTTTCTTAGCCATGGTATTTTATAGGACCTTGTATCTCCTCTGAAGTATAGAATGTATAATCTGTATTGCTCACTGGGAACATAATGTAGTGCTATTTATTGACAGCAGTTTTTTCTACATGTGTGTCCTGTATAGTCTTCTTCAGTTAGATAGCAGTACAGTAAAAAATAAAAAACAACTACCAGTGATACCATTTGATTAGTGTTAAGAAAATTTTTAAATTTCTCTGAAATGATCTCAATTTTAAATGTGCTTTAGTCACCTTTTATAAAAAAGTAATGTACTAATGATAACATTTTGGTTTTATGAGTTCTGTAAATCTTATGGTTCAAAATTGCTACTCTTGACCAATGCCATCATTCTCTCTTCCTATGAGTAAACCCGAAGGAAATTATTTAAATCATAATGGCTTGAAAAAGGCTATACATTTGATTACTAATAACTATTTGCACTTTCTAAATGTTATGTAATGTTTTCTGTAACATTTTGTGGTGGAATTTTGTAATTCACAATAAATAATTGTCTCTGGTTTTATAAATGAAATTCCAAAATTGAACATTCAGTATTTAAAAACTTGTTAGCAGCTCAAATGTTAAATAAGAAAAAAAAACTATTGGCTGATTTGTGAATTGCCATCTCTCACACACCCACACACATGTGTGTGTGCATGTGTGCGTGTGTGTGTGTATTTTAAAAAACTGGTCTTTGAGAGGTACATATTACTACATACTTTGTTTCAAGGAAAGCAAATTTCTGTATTTCAATTTTTACCACCCTACATGAAGATAATTGTAGAGTAGTGATTACCTTGGAATAGTTTTTTAGAAGATAATTGGATTTTTGGGGGCAGATTTTAGAAAGAAAAAAATGCGCATTGAGTAAATGATAATATCAAGAGGAGAGTTCACATTTAATAAAAATATTATTTTATAAAAAATAAAATTTCTAGTTTTGTTTTTCTAGTTCTCAATGAGAATATCTACACTTTCCCATCTAAATATATCTACATTTCAATTTACATACTAGAGTTTAAATATATATAATATAGGTGAAAGGTTAAGTATTTGTTACAGATTATTACAGAATTTCTTTTTATAATCTGAGCCCTCTTTCAATAAAATGAAATTATAAATCAGTGAAATTTATTCTCTGGTTGTCATTATGTTCAAGTTTACTTCCCATTAGACTATAAATGTATATTTATATTTTCTAAATATGATTAATATGTGATTGTCAAATGAATTAAAGTAACTTTTGTAATGAGATTTTAGTTTATTAAAATCTACAAAAGTTTTTTTAATGTATATACAGTTGAATCTGTGAATTTTTGAATTTGAAAGAGCAAAATTGTTTGAGGTTTAGAAGAAACTAGCATAACATTTGTTATGTTCCAGGCAACCTATCTTAAGGCACAAACAGCCCTTCACCTGTTGTGAGGAATTTCTTGAAAGCCACAATTGTTTGCATTTGTAGTCATGCCACTAACTTTGATGTGCATACTCTAATGGGCCTTGATCCTGTGGAATCATACAGGGTTGGGGCAGAAGTTTCATCAGTAGTACTATTTAACGTTCTTAACTTTTAAGTTCTTAAAGAAACTTCTAGCCTTTCCTGAATAGCCATTAGGCAAATAGACATCTGACATTGAAGCTGATTTTGTACTCAAAAGCTTCCTTTATCACATTTTCTTATCTCTTGCTGATTATTGTCAAATGTATAGGCACAGTAATTTTTAATGGTGGAATTCTCTATGTCGTTCAGAATTATTTCAACTCTAAAGTAGTTCATTCCATATGCATATATAATATGTATGTTATCACTTGAGGTATGTTTTTTATCTCTGTTTTCATTCCTAATATAATTATACGTTGTATCTTCCTAGGACTTTTAACATACTTCTTTTGCACTTATTGGACATGATCGGTTAATATATAAAAAACATCCCAAGACTATGCAAACTCATCATATACTGAAGAACACCAAAAGCAAAAATAAAATACTGATTTATGGCAGTTAATATATTTTTGACTCGTGTTACACAATTGTGGTCAAAAGTTTGGTTTGAAAAACATATAAAAAAGTTATCACTCATTTTACTTAAAAAGAAAAGAATTACTCTTGTTAGAACAATGCGCACAGGTACGTTATTTACCCAATCAGAACTGAGATGATCACTTGTTCTGACCACATGCAAGCATAAACAACACAAGTAGTCAACCCATGCTGAATATGACTTAGCACTCTCCACTGGTTGCAGCTGTAATTTATTGCCTTGCCTTTTCGAAATGCAAAATTCTCCATTAGGAATTAATCTTTGATTAGTGACTATCCATTTATTTTTCTATTACAGTTGCTTCTCCTTAATTACATAATTTTGCCAGATTGTTAAAGATAGCACTTCTGTAGTCCTCCCCACCTTCCTTTTGTCCTTCCGTCTTGTAGTTACCTGCTTCAGTTTTACCATACAGCAGCCTCTTGATACATGTCTCGTTATATTTTGTATTTACTATATACTTTGCAGTTAGAATCACTTTGTGTTTCTGAGTACTTATCATCTAGTACCTAACTATTTGTAACATCTTTTTATTAAATAATGGAGATTAACTACATGGTATCAGGAACAAAACTATTCAAGTTTATTCAAGTTTAATGTAATTTGGTGGTAGGTGGTAAAATCACTTATAGATCATTAGTTTGTCACATCAGTGCCACATATTGCAGACAGGAAAGCATTATGTGCCCTATGTATTTTGTTTTTCTGCTCATTATCTATGTATTTTCTAGATGTTCAAACTCAGTGACAGTGTTTTTTGGTATTGCCAGTAGAAAAAACCTCTTTGTATGTAATTTTCATGATGCAAATGAGCTCTGTGGCCTCCGTGTGTTAGTCATTTGGTGACATACTTTCCTTGTTCAAGACTCAGCTTATCCACATATTACAAGTTAACTAAAGGATTATTTCAGGTAATTTTGAATTTAGACAAGGTTTTTAAAGTACTATAGTGTATTTCACTAATGTTTTTTAGCTCCTTATTTGAAGTTATATTAAATGTTAATAATGTAAACCAGTCATTAAACATATGTAGTACATATAAGGAAGAACCTTAGAAATCATTTTATCCAACCTCCAATGCCATGTTCCCTTCTGCATTGTTCCTGACAAATAATAGTTAAGCCTCCTGAGCCATTCAGTTTACTGTTGTGTAAGAGAACCCTTTGCATTGTTATATGGTTCCTGTTTCTAGGTTTTCTTAATCTAGAGATGAAATCCACATTTTTATGGTTCAAACACATTAATTGTGTTCTTCCTTCTCTACTCCAAATCTTCAAACATTGAAAGATTGTAAATTGTATTGGTTGTTAGGCTAAACATACCAAGTTTCTCTTCATTTTCATTATGTGGCATGCCAGATATGCTTATATGAATGTTCTGTATTTTTTTAGTGTTTCCTCTCAGTGTGACATCCAGAGTAAGAGACTACCTGGATAATATGGTTATATGGTATACTCTTGTCTTCACTTGGCATTGTAAACTAGGTGAGACTTAGGTATATATGTGTGTGCATTGAGTATGGTATATGTAGACCTAAATGCTGCAGTAATTTTAGATGTAGTATTTCAGTTAATTAAGATTTGTTTTGCAATTAGAATGACAGTTGTGAATGGTCTTCTCTTCTTAACCCAGTCTCATATATGGCCAACTGAAGTTGTCATGTGTTCCCAAGGATAATTTAAATGAACATAGAGTTTATGAAAATCTGACAAATCCTAACTGTAAACCTACTCTGCTTGTGGGCAACATTGTAATTTATTCATAGCTGTTTAGTATAGTTATTAATGTACTAATGTAGATTAAGAGCAAATTGTATTATATTTTTGTGTGAAATTAATACTACATGACAAGGTTGGCATTATGTAATAAGTACCCACAAAATATTAACCTACTTGCAATAAATACAATTAATAATGTACATAAAAGAGTGAAATTAAGTTAATTTTCTATCAAAAAAGAATTCATGAACAGAAAGTGGACAGCATAGATTTGATGACAGGAAGGTTGTATCTAATCTGAATTACTGAGTGACCTAGGAAGCTTGCTCAGAGGGATTACAGAATAATTATGTTAATATGCAATTATCACCTCATTTCTTCTGTAGTAACCTCAAGATGTAGTGTACTGAGGGTGTTACAACAAGTGCTGATAGTTTGCAAAAATACTGATGTTTGAGATTTCTGAGACAATAAGTCTAGC
Source organism: Rhinolophus ferrumequinum (assembly GCF_004115265.2). Taxonomy (NCBI): domain Eukaryota; kingdom Metazoa; phylum Chordata; class Mammalia; order Chiroptera; family Rhinolophidae; genus Rhinolophus; species Rhinolophus ferrumequinum. Next base: position 68,715,030 of record NC_046292.1, on the reverse strand, counting down.
TTGAGGCATATAAGTGATGATCTGTCATCTTGAAGACAGATCTGACCTTTGTACCTCTTTTCTAATGCTCACAGTATATAACTACGGGCAGTTATAGCTGTAGAACTCATCATGATTTTCTAGAAAGTGAAAGATGTTTTATGTAGATTTAAAATTCCATTTGCAGCTTTTTATAAAGCATGTGAGTTTTTTAAAAGAACATTTTAAAATTCAGTTAAAAGAAAAATCCTATGGTTATGTGATTACATAGAGGACATAATAGTGTCTAAACATTTTATAAAATAGATCCTAATTGATACAGCAAATTCATTGAAATTTAGGGAGTCCAAACAATATAACATTAGTGTGTTTGTTAATTTATTAGTTTCCCTTTTTTAAACTTAATGAATAATGCCTACCTTCAAATATGTCCCCTACTTAGTTATAGTAATATAACCTGCTACTGATGGCTTTGCTATGTATATTTGAATATATAAAGATAGTTGGAAAAGCTATATGAGAGTGCGAAATTAGCTTATAGGTCAAATGTTTTCTTGCTTGGATTCATGAATGTAGGGAAGTAATTTTTTAGGTCAAATTCTAGATCCATTATTCAGTACAACATATTTTTGATGATTCATTGTTCCTCATTGTATCTCAAAGCAACACCTATGAGTCTTGAATACTGTTAAGAAAAAAATGTATTTTGAACATTTTTCAGTGAAAATGTATTCTGAAAATTAAAACAGGAAGATTTTTCATTGTTGCTAAAATACTAGTTTACTGAGTCAATTTCTTATAGCATATTTTTAAACCGATGGAGTAGGTTTTTAATATTCATGTGCTAATAAAAAATTCTGAAAAAGAAAGACTTTTTGAGTAGAAATAATTATTAGTTTGGGGACAAGTAAGGCATATTTCATTATGTAGGTGTAAAGGAAAACTTTGATTGTTAAAGACCTCGCTTTAGATTTTTAACTATTTAATTTGATCTTTTGTTTTTCTTTTCACTGGATGTGTTTTATAGAGAAAAGATCTGTTATGCACATATATTCTTTGTATGTTTTTGAGCAAAACAGTTGGTATCTTCAGCATGTTAACTCACTGAAGGCTCTTATAAAGCCATTTTGGTAATGAGGATACAGTCTTCAAGCCGACATGATATTCTCATAGTTTGTCACCCTGCTGTTCAGGGGGTACCAATGAAGTTGCTTTAAATGGGAAGCGTCTGTTCCATCTCTGAACCTCTAACACCAGAACAGATGGATAGAACGTGGAACATGGAAGGTTTTACCTCTGAGGTGGTAACAGTGAAGCCACTCATTAACACTGAATTTACCACTTCGTTAGCAACGTTGCTTCCTGTTGAGAAAAGCTAATACAGCCTTTCACATTGACTGAGCATATATTTGTCTACCTCTGTGATTATAATAAGTAGGAACAGAAAGTGCCTTTCAGTATAGTTTTTAAAAAATTCTGTTGTCCATTTCAGATTTATGAGATTGTTCCTATTTGGGCATTCAACTTTTTACACCAAATTTAATCAGAAATCTCAGGAATAAATAATAGTATAGCATCAATGTTTGCTTTTCTTTTCATTGACGTTTTGTGTACTCCTTCCTAACACATTTATGTGCTGCCCATTTTTAACTTCTGTGTATGTGATGAAGAGACTCCTGCTGGGTGCTGCATTAGCACCATTTTGGGGTGATACCATTGAATATGATCTTATTGGAAGTCTATTTTTATTACTGTGGAAGTTTGCCAATCTAAGAACAGAATTCTGAGACCTTGAAGGGGCAGAAAAAAATGATTGTTGGTATAAATAATACCAAAGAAAGATATTTGTAATAGGTACTTGTAATGTGTATTGTATTAAAGAACACATCTGTTCGTAAGATAAGGTCAAATTTATGAGTGCTTGTTCCAAGTTGTGAAATAAGAAGAAAGCAATTAGAAATAACTATTTTATTCTTGATCTAGACTTACTGTTTTCCAAAGCATACCATGAAAGACATTAGACATAATAAACTTTATTGAAAATGTTTTCATTTCTAAATACCGAATTGTAAGTTCCTGCTGTTCTAAAATGGTATTACTCATTATACAAATTAAGAATACTATGAAAGAAAATGGAAGACTGTTCTTTATCTGAGAGCAGGAGCCTAGGTCTGTCTTGCTGACAACTGTACCCCTCATACAGGAGCAGTGCTGGGCACCTAGAAAGGGCTCATTAGATACTTGGAGAATGAATGAACTGTACTTGCTACTCTGTACAAAAGGAAGGGAACTACAGAATTTTATGCCAGTACATCAAATAGTTAATACATGGGGTTGCCAAATAGCAGGTTGTTTAAATTGATTATTGCATGTTTTGAAGGCCTTGCTGCAGTTGGTGAGTCAGAAAATCAGAACCATGATGGAATTTGCACTATTTGAACAGGGGACCCAAATTCCGCAGGAAGAAAACTGTTTTCCTTCTGTTACTTTAGGAACTTTTGCGTTGATTTCGCAATTGTGTTTGTAGTCCTTATTCATCAAATATGGCCTGAGCGCCTATGCCAAGCACCGTGTTAAGTTCCAGAGATATGAAGGTGACTGGGTCACAGTCCCTGCCCTCAAAGAGCTTCCATTCTTCCAAAGAGATAGGCAATTCCTGTATAATGTGGCCATTTCTTAGAGCAGGATAAAAACAGGGCGCAAGGGAATTCTTCGTAGTAAGGGCAGTAGTTATAGCCATGTGTGTATACAGGTTTCCCAAACTTTTAGAAGTCTTCTTAAAAAATATTCTGCTATCTTCCCATAATGATTAAATATTTTGTCAAAATGCCTAGATAAAATTTTATGTTTTATATGAAGTCAACTAAAATCCTAACTTATTTATGATGATTTAGAGTAAAAAGTCTTAGGCCATTGCAGTAAACTGTCAGATCATACATAAATGGGATAACTGCCTTTAGGAAATGCCTAGAATTTGTGAGCCCAGGTTATGAATATTTAAAGTAACATAACCCTTCATGAATTTTGACTTTGCTCATTTAGAACTAAGAATAATTTACATAAGGGATGAATGAAACCCTGTGAATAAAACATTTTTTAAATCAGTAGAATTTTAGGAGAATGAAATATTGAGAGCAAAAAAATTCCTGTTTCATGCATTAGCCATTGATGTTGATAGCAAATGTGTTCATTCAAGTAAGGTTCTTTACTGAATGGTGTTTTGTTAACTTTTTCCAAGAATAAACTGTTAAGCGAAAAAAATTCACATTATTCTGTAGTATAGAGTGACTGTCCTTAATAAATCAACTTAAGTAAGGTAATTTTATTAGCAATCTCTATATGAGATTTTAAAGTTGTTTTTTTTTTCTCTAGTCTGTGGCATCTTTATTTATATCGTATATAGCTCTGTGTATGTGGTTATGCTGCTTTTCCCTAGACATTTTGTGTATATACAGTATTGCGTTGTTGTGGAGCACAAAGAAAAATATTAACCTTTGAGACACTTTTAAAGTCTTTCTATTTTTCAGTGTTTCTTCATTCTTAGGAAATTATTAGGATCTCGATATAAAGAGTATAATTGAGCTAATAAAAATGTGTACTTTCAACTCTCCATACATTCTAATAGTATTTTTCGTTCATGCAAATCTAAATTTCTTTTTTCCATTTTCTAGACTAAATGTGTTAAATGGCCTTGCCAACAATATGGATGATTTGAAGAAAAACACCGATATTACTGGTGCTAAAGAAGAACTCCTAGATGACAGCAATTTTATCTCAGACAAAGAAAGTGGAGTTCATAAACCAAAAGATTGTCAAACATCATTTCAGAATAGTAATCCATTCACTCTGCCTGAAGAACTGTCAAAGGACAAATCTGAAAAAGCCTTAAGTGGAGGCCAGTCTACTCTATTTATACATGCTGGTGCTCCTGCTGTTTCTATTGAAAACGTTATCTTGCCTAAAGGAGCTGCTGTTAATGGACCAGTTTCACACTCCTCCTTAACTAAGACTTCCAATATGAATAAAGGCAGTGTTTCATTAACCACTGGACAGCCTGTGGATCAGCCAACAACAGAATCTTGCTCAACTTTGAAGGTGACAGCTGATCTTCAGCTGTCTCCCCCGCAGAAAGCAAGTCAACATCAAGTTTTATTTTTGTTATCAGATGTAGCACCTGCTAAGAATCCAACCCATTCCATTAAAAAACTACCTACCTCTGCTTCAGTTGGTTGTGACATTCAGAATTCTGTAGGGAGTAACATAAAGTCAGGGAGCACTTTAATAAATCAAGTAGAGGTGGGTGAGGATAGTGAAGAGTTATTGGTAAAAGATGATTGTGTCAATACGTTAACAGGAATTTCCTCAGGTACAGATGAATTTAGGTCAGAAAATGATACAAACTGGGACCCCCAAAAAGAGTTCATTCAGTTCCTTATGACTAATGAAGACACAGCGGATAAAGCTCCAGTTCACTCTAAAGTAGGTCTAGAAAAAAAGAGAAAGCGAAAAATGGATGTAAGCAAGATAACTCGTTATACTGAGGATTGCTTTAGTGATTCTAATTGTATACCCAATAAGTCAAAAATGCTAGAAGTAGACTTTCTGGAACAGAATGAAGAACTACAAGCAGTAGACTCACAGAAATATGCATTATCAAAAGTGAAGCCTGAATCAACTGATGAAGACTTGGAATCTGTGGGTGCTTTTCAACATCTAATTTATAACCCAGATAAGTGTGGAGAAGACAGTTCACCTGTTCATACTAGCACTTTTATTTCAAATACCTTAAAAAAGAAATGTGAAGAAAGTGATTCAGAGTCACCTGCTACTTTCAGCACCGAAGAGCCATCTTTCTACCCCTGTACAAAGTGCAATGTGAATTTTCGGGAGAAAAAGCACCTCCACAGGCATATGATGTATCATTTAGATGGGAACAGTCACTTTCGTCATCTTAATGTCCCAAGGCCATATGCTTGTAGAGAATGTGGACGGACATTTCGAGATCGTAACTCACTTTTAAAGCATATGATTATTCACCAAGAAAGAAGACAAAAGTTGATGGAGGAGATTCGTGAATTGAAAGAACTTCAGGATGAAGGAAGAAGTGCACGATTACAGTGCCCTCAGTGTGTGTTTGGTACCAATTGCCCTAAAACATTTGTGCAACATGCTAAAACCCATGAAAAAGATAAAAGGTACTACTGCTGTGAAGAGTGTAACTTCATGGCAGTGACAGAAAATGAATTGGAATGCCATCGAGGCATTGCCCATGGAGCAGTGGTAAAATGTCCTATTGTCAGTTCTGATGTAGCTCAGAGGAAAACGCAAAAAAAGTCTTTTATGAAAGACTCTGTTATAGGATCATCCAAAAAATCAGCCACCTACGTATGTAAGATGTGTCCTTTTACTACTTCAACCAGAAGTATTTTGAAAAAACACACGGAATACTTGCATTCATCATCATGCGTTGATTCATTTGGTAGAGCTCTTGGACTTGGTAAAAGAAAAAGCGACGTCCTTGAAGAACCTGTAGATACTGAGAGCACTAAACCGTTAGCTAAGCAGCAGTCAGCCACATTTCCAAAGAACTCTGCTTTAAAGCAAGATGTAAAGCGAGCATTTGGATCATCCTCACAGTCAAGTAATGTTTCAAAATTCCATAAGCGGCCACACAGAATACAAAAGGCTCGGAAAAGCATTGCCCAGTCTGTGTGCAATCAAAACAATTCTCACAAGACTGTAATGAATAAAAGCAGCATTGACCAAAAACCTAAGTATTTTCATCAAGCAGCAAAAGAAAAATCTACTGCCAAGGCAAATAGCAACTATTTATATAGACACAAATATGAAAACTACAGGATGATCAAAAAATCAGGTGAATCATATCCTCTGCATTTCAAAAAAGAAGAAGCTAGGTCATTAAATTCTTTACATCTGTTTTCATCATCAAGTAATTCTCACAATAGTTTTATTTCAGACCCTCAAAACTCTGATACCAAAAGGTCAGAAAGCTTCAAAGATCATAGGCGTGTATCTGTAAAGAGAAGAGTTAAGGAATCTAAGAAGGAAAGTTCTACTGGAGGAGAAGACTTGGATAGCTACCCAGATTTCCTGCATAAAATGACTGTTGTTGTTTTGCAGAAACTTAATTCTGCAGAAAAGAAAGATAGCTATGAAACGGAAGATGAAAGTTCCTGGGATAATGTTGAGCTAGGTGACTACACTACACAGACTATAGAAGATGAAACTTATAATGATATTAATCAAGAACATGTAAACTTATTCCCTCTATTTAAAAGCAAGGTGGAAAATCAAGAGTCTGGAGAAAATGCTACCCTAAGTTATGATCAAAATGATGGATTTTATTTTGAATATTATGAAGATGCTGGAACTAATAACTTTCTGCATGAGATACATGATCCTCAGCATTTAGAAAATGCGGAAACTTCATTGTCAAAGCATAGTTCTGTTTTTCATTGGACTGATTTGTCTCTTGAGAAGAAATCGTGTCCTTACTGCCCAGCAACATTTGAAACAGGTGTTGGGTTGTCAAATCATGTCCGGGGCCATCTTCATAGAGCAGGATTAAGCTATGAAGCTCGCCATGTTGTATCACCCGAACAAATAGCCACAAGTGACAAAATGCAGCATTTCAAAAGAACTGGCACAGGGACACCTGTTAAGCGAGTTAGAAAAGGTAAGTTTTCATGTAGATAACTTGTGCTAATGTGTCTGTATTCAAATTCAAAGGATTTCAAAGTTTTGCTCAAATTTGGTCTTTATTAGCATCACATAATGTCATATTTCAGTTAATTGGCTTTAAGATGGTCAATTTATAAAAAATTCTGATACCACTCTTAAAAAATTTTTTTTAGCTATAGAGAAGTCTGAAACCACTTCTGAACACACTTGTCAGCTCTGTGGTGGTTGGTTTGATACTAAAATTGGATTATCAAATCATGTTAGAGGCCACCTGAAAAGACTGGGAAAGACCAAGTGGGATGCTCACAAATCTCCAATTTGTGTTCTGAATGAGATGATGCAAAATGAAGAAAAATACGAAAAAATCTTAAAGGCTTTGAACAGTCGTCGTATTATTCCCAGACCATTTGTAGCTCAAAAACTTGCATCAAGTGATGACTTTCTATCTCAAAATGTTATACCTCTTGAAGCATACCGTAATGGCCTAAAGACTGAAACTTTATCAGTGTCTGCATCAGAGGAAGAAGGGCTGAGTTTCCTAAATGAATATGATGAAACAAAACCAGAACTGCCCAGTGGAAAAAAGAATCAGTCTCTTACATTGATAGAACTGCTTAAAAATAAAAGGATGGGAGAAGAAAGGAATTCTTCTATCTTTCCTCAAAAGATCCATAATCAAACTGCAAGAAAGAGATTTGTTCAGAAATGTGTTCTTCCATTAAATGAAGACAGTTCATTGATGTATCAACCACAAAAAATGGACTTGACTATGCACTCAGGTAAGAGGACATTTATGACTATTATATATAATTTAGACGACTTAATTATGCTTGCTTTATTGGAATATTTGTAGAAAATACTTGCGTAGGATCTTTTTAAGCTGCTTTTTTTTGCAGAGCAAAGATTGGTTATACTGTCATTTCTATAGAAATCAGTTGATGCACATCAGCACTGAATTCTCTGTGCCTCATTTCTTGGTCAAAATGTAAGGTGAACAAAAGCAAAAACAAACAAACAAAAAGCCGATCTATAAAAATAAAATTTGCTATGACCGGGAGATGGTTCTGTGGATGGGAGGTTGACGTTGTTCAAAAGCATAGCATTACCGAAAAGGCAAGCCTCTTACATTTTTGCCAGTGCTCAGAAGTGATAATGGTTTCAAGATTTAGCTGTTGGTTTTCCTGCAGTTTAGGTAAAACAAAACAAAACAAAACAGACTCTTTAAACTGAATGGATTGCTGTCTGTTGTGTGTTGTGATTAACCCAAAGAAACTTCTTCTCCAAGTCCTCATTGTATTGTGGGATAGTTTGGTTTCGGAGAACTGTTGTGCGTGTAAAACATTAGTTTGGGATTTTCGATTTTATAATAGTTCTACCGGAACAGAAGAGAAGTTTTGGTTTAGTGCTCGTGCACCAATAGTTTTTGCTTTTCAAAGGAATGTTTTGCGTATGTTGGCAAATGATGTGGCAGATAAACTAGCCAAACTTGGTGTTGCTAAGTCTGGTTTATACTTTTAGACTAGGAAAATTTTAAGTGTCTTTATAGGTTTCTTTTGGAGGTTAAGAATGTTGAAGGTTAACCTAGATGGTCTCCTAATTTTAGCCCTGAGTTGAATGTATCTGAGGTAAAAGTTCATCAGTGAATTAATGCTGAATAAAATTACTGTAATGTTGATTTGTTTACTTTGGGCAGACATTGGGATATCCCAAATATTGGCAGTGCAGTTTTGATTTAAAGAAAGATTACCTTGTATTGTGAGTGGTCTGAAAAATAGTTGATCTTATATGGGCTTCTGGTTAATAGGGCTCTTTCCTTCGTCTGAAGTCTTTCAAAGTCACTTTTTCAGAAGGATAAAATGTAAGGAAAACGTGTCAGCTGTGTTGACCAAGGTGTAGTACACTTCAGAGAGGTAGAGCACATCCATGGCTATTGCAGTAATGTTGAAGACATCAGTGGAAACGTGTTGGGGGGATGAGGGTTGTCTGAGAAGTTAGGGGTGTTTTATTGTGTCGATATGTTTTCTTTCCTGTGATGACTAAGATGCCAGTGTGTTGATCATTTGTTTCACACAAAGATTTTAGCAAAAAACTTCAAATCATTACCTTTCATTATTGATTGCGCACTCAGAGTAATGAACGTATAAAATGCCCTGAATAAAATGTCGTGTGTAACAGCTGTTCAGTGGTGTGTTTTACCACCTTTCTCCCAGCCGTCATCAGAAAGCCTAATTTAGTATTGAGTCTTTTACGGTTTTGTGGGTAAAACACTTTAATTACCACTTTGTTAACTAGACTTTTTCATTCTTTTTATTGGTAATGTTATGAGCTTTGAAACTTCTTAACAGAACTGTGCTATCCAAATCACAGGGTTGCATTTTAGGTTTAGGAAGTGATCTGCGTAACACAGAAATCTGCAAGGAAGTGATAATAGATGTTAAATCTAGAGGAGCTCCAAGGTTCAAGACACTCTTCTTCCACCTTTCCAGAGAGCATGGGTTGGCTCTAAATACTAACTACAAACTAATAATAGTTAACTTAATCCCCCCTTCTCATTTTAATTTAAGCTAACTCAGTGAACGTTTCTTAAACCATCTTTATTATGGTACGTTTCATCACGCTTTTAGCTGAGAAAATTTCACTTTTTGAAGTGAGAACTGGATTATAGTTTTCTTTTGAACGATAGGTATGCCTGTGAAGCTTAGAACATGTGTGCATTGCAATACGACGTTTACAAGTGCTGTTAGCCTGTCCAACCACTTACGCGCTTATGCACGAAAGAAGAGTGATGGACTTTTGACTGTTACAGGTATGTTTGAACAGATAACACAGCAAGTCTGTTTGATCCAGTACACTTTTTTTTTCCCTCACCAGACTGGCGCTAATTCAGGTGATATTTGTAGCTTTCTTTGGTACGCAGCATTGGAGTCTGAATACACATTAAATTTCAGCAACTTGTAAACTGTTAAGATATAATTTTAAGCAAATTATTATTATTTTTTTCATTTGGCTCTTACTGACTTGGAGAAAAAATAATCAAATAGAGGTGTGGAACTTTTTTGACTCTACATTATTCCTATTGATTTTTAAATACTACTTTTTGACTTTTAAATTTAGTTTTGTTAGTCAATTCCAATAAGACACCTCTCTTAGGTAAAAAATAATAATAATAATAATAATTCTCGCTTAGGAAAATGCTTTATTAGGAAAGAAAATTATCATGAAATTTGTAGCTTGATTAGAAAACTAAGCAAACTAATGACTTTTTATTAATCTGTAGATCAAATCTTTAAAGGGACAGGCCTTAATAATGGCCCATCTTGACAACTGAATAGATTTTTCTTTTATGCCCCTGAGCTATATTTAGGATTAATAAATACGGCTGTGCACATAACATGCACATTTCTGTGTTATTTTTGGTTGGTTAGCCCAACCTTGCAGATACCTCTTGAGATTGCTAGTTTGCGGCAATTTTCTTAGCTTATACATGTGTAACACTGCTTCTTACCCTACAAAATGCCTTGCTTTTCATTTGTAGCCTTTCAAGCTGCCCTGCTTTATTTAGCAGATCCTATTTCTCTCACATCTTTGACTATACCCTCTTTTCGAAATAGATCTACACAAATCCTTTTGCCTAAAATTCTTCTTCCAATCTCTTTATTTCTTTTGCTCTTTTAGATCACTGCCTTCTGCTTTCTAGTTGTTGTTTTCCCAACTTTTTTGTTTTTTCTCATGTCTTTCTATGGCTTACTTCCAATATATTCTTGCTACCATAAAAATACTTGTATTCATAGTAATGTCTTTTTCTGCTTCTTTGCTTTATCCTTTGACATGATATACAAATGACCAGGGATGACTGTTGACCGTTTATGTTAAAAGGAGGAGAATAGAGTAAGTTGTGCTTTACTGGATTAGTCCTCCTACCTTGAGGTTTTAGTTTTTATGATATGATTCCCACTTTCTTCAGGCTTGGAAGGTGATTACAGACAGTAGAGGCAGGGAAGCAGTGAAAATAAAAGACTGGAGAAACAGAAAATCATCATTATAATTATCACAGTCACTAACTTTAACACTTACTATGTGTCAGGCAGTGTGCTATGCAGCTTATGTGCCTAACATTTAATTTTCACAACCACCATATGAGTTACAGCTACTGTAATTCTCTCAGTTTTATAGAAAATTAGAGCTTAGAGAACTTAAAGTAAGTTGCCTAAACTTACATATTATAAATAGCAAATTTGAAATTCAAATCAAGGCTGTCTTACCATAGACTTTTGTTTTTAATCACTACTATCTGTTATCTAACACAGTGAAAGCAATTGAAAAATCCTAAAATAAAGTCAGGTTTAAGGCATGGAGCATTCTGGTGAAGTCTGAATAAATTGGAGAAGGGATCCAAAAAATAGGACTGGATTAGATTTTGGAAGATTTTAGAAAAAAATTCTATTCTGTCAATTCAGGCACATTAGCAACGCAGATCTGTCTGGTGCAGATTTTGTAGTCCACTAAAAACTGCTTTTACCTCATCTGAAATATTTTCAGAACATAGGACTGTTTATAATTAACTGGTAGTAACCCTCCATTGACCAAGGTAGTATTCTAATGATTACTTTATTATCTAAAAATTTCAATATTAGAGAAAAAAGTAATATGCAATAGAATGAATGGGAATACATTTCTTTGGGCATCAAGGAAAAAAGGGCACATTATTTTAAAAATATCATTAAATACTAACCAAAATGTCAGAAGTATTAGAAAATGTAAAGTGTATTTGGCAGTGTTAAGACAAAGAGAAGGGAAACAAAAAGCTGAAGAAAAAGTCCAGGATGATCTTTTCCACAACCCATACCCACTTTTAAGAAAAATAAAAAACTCATGCTTTCTGTTCTTGGAAATTCTGAAAATTTCCCCTGATTTTAAAAATCTTCTTGACCAGCAGAGCTATACAGAAGATGTCTTTGCTGCTTATTCATGCCAACTAAGTAGTTTTTTTTTAATCAGCTTTAATAATGCTTTTGTTTTCCAAATGGAGAATTCTGTATTATATTTATAAACTCCGCATGCCTACTCTCTTCCCCTGCATTAGCTTCACTAGTATAAAGCACAGGTCCCAGCCTATGGTCCCTTTAAGGGATTCATCAGTTCATATGAGCATTATTTTTTAAGAATATGCTGTTTTGATGAATAAAATACAAAATCATTTGTTAAAAACCTTACCTTAATCCAAGTATATCACAAAACAGGAACCAGTGTAAAGGGAAAATGGGTGGGACTAAATAAAGCCTCCATAAGAATGTCTGGTGTCTATATCCTTAGTTCAACCTTCATTTGTGTGGATTTTTAATTATGTGGCCTACTCTTCAAGAAAAAGCTTAGATAGCCCCAGGCTAACTGCTAAAAACCTGCTTGGTCACCTGTGACAGAATCAAGTCCCAAGCCTTCTTAGAAAACCACCAGCTCCTGGCCTCTTCTCTGGGAACTGGTAGCCTGTGGAGGGGGAGAAATACGCTAGTGGCCTGAATAGACTGAAGAGGATGTGACTCGAATACTTCTAGTGTGATGGTTCTCAGTTTGGGGGAATTATTGACCTTTTTGAGAATTTTATGAAAGCAGTGGGCCCATCCCAGAAACTTAACGCACTTATTCATCACAGATAAAAATTTTTCTATATATAGGCTTTGCATATCTTTTGAAGGTTATCATTCATGGACCTCTCCCTCTGGCTGAAAACTGAGAAAGGGGAAATGCCAAAATAAAAATGAAGTGCAAAGAACACAGAACTGGGAATCAGGAGCCCTAAGAAATCTTTTTTTCTTTAAGAGTTAAAAGATGCTTGAAATGCCAGAGCTGTGTAACATCAAAACCAATTTTCTATGGTTATAAATATAAATTAAAATACAATGTTCTTCATAATTTTGGTAAAAGGAAATGATGAAGAAAGTAGGAAAGCTTTGGAACTGAAGGCATGGAAGAGGTAGCCATACTTGGGACAGAGTTAAATTGTCAAAGAAGAATAAACTTCACAGATTAAAATTTTGCCCTGAACTGACCCAATTTATCATCTCTTGGGCAGATTCAAATAAATTGTTGACTAATTTCCATGTGCTTTCAGTTGTGGATAATTATTTATGAAGCTATGTTACTTTTTAGTGGATACTTGTCTAAGGAGACTAGTACAAAAGGTTTGCTTTATATCCTATATTGTAAGCTCAAGGCATAATTCTTATGCAAGGTTTTATTGCAATTACCATGTTTCCCTGAAAATAAGACCTAGCCAGACGATCAGCTCTAATGCGTTTTTTGGAGCAAAAATTAATATAAGACCCGGTCTTATTTTACTATAAGACGGTTCTAATATAATATAATATAAAAGACCGGGTCTATATAATATAATACAATATAATACAGTACAGTACAGTACAATATAATACCGTGTCTTATATTAATTTTTGTTCCAAAAGATGCATTAGAGCTGATTGTCCGGCTAGGTCTTAATTTTTAGAGAAACACAGTAACATAGACAGCACTATTGGTAGATTTATTTTTCAGGTTTTGTTCGCTCATACAGACTGGTTACTGGTTAATTCCTTATACAGTCTAATAACATTATTTAATTTTCATTAAAATTCAGAAATTTTATATATTAAATGCTTTTAGACTTTTTAACTATTGGCCTTTTAATGTTTAATAATGTTTTAATTAAGTGATACCTTTTTTATACTGGCAATATTAAGAACACAATATTACTAAATTATTAACAGAATGACCATATACACTGATTTAGCTCTGTTGTCCCAACCAAATAATAGTGCCTCTTTCATACGAATCCTGGATTGGACAATAAATTATAATAAATTGGTCACCCTGGTTATTAAAATTTCTAAAACATTTTAAATGAAGGCAAAGTGTATTCTGTCAACTTAATCTGCAATCAGGAACCAAAACAAAAAAATACTTTGAGGTCAAAGTAAGCATGAACTTCAACAGGTGAAGAAAGGGAGATAATTAAAATCTTGAGTAGAGAGAATCTTGTGAAAGGAAGTATATCAGTAAGATGAATGCATGTTTGCACAATCTGTTACCTTGAAAAGAAGAAAGAATAACAGCGGTGTTCAGCATTTTTATGGGGACTCTATTTTACATCTTGACCCTGTACACCAACGCACAGTCATATGCCTGCTCATTCATTCACTCACCTGAATTGAGTGTGATATACTGTAATATTATCTGTTTTATTCTTTTTCATTAAAAATTAATGCTGGTTATGACCCAGTAAGTGGATTTACTACCCACTAAGAAGTTACAACCCCCAGATTGAAAATATCCCCCTTATGTGACTCTTTTCTCTTAGGGACTGGTACTGACTAGAATCAACAATAGTAATATTTTAGAAATCATAACACTTCTGTGGGAGCAAGTAAATTTCCTTTTCTTATTGAATTCAAATGTTTATCTGTAGATCATATTTTGTTACTCAAATGCTGATCTTTGGTATTTAAAGTAAATTAGAAATTTCTATTTACTTAAAATTAATGTAAGAAAAATATTCTTATATGCAAATATATTTAGGGGAAGGGCTTCATTTTATTGTTTTCAGAACACTTTCATGGTAATATTCTGGAAATAAAGCATGATTGTTGCCATTCCACAACAGCAGACTCACCGTCATAATTAGAGAGTGACTTTTCCAATGAGAAAAAGAATAACTTAATAAGTACTGGAGTCTTTGAATCAATACATACATATCCCTAGTGCAATATATCTACATGCATTTTTAGTAGAGTCATTGTTTTATTTTCATACCATTTATTTTTTGTTGTTTGTATTTTTGAATTACAGTTGACATCTGATATTTTACATTATTTTCAGGTGTACAGCACAGTAGTCATTTACTTTTCAGTAGAATAGTAGATTGCATATTGCTTAATAGGAGCTTTCCTTATTTTCAGCTGTAATGATATAATTGGCCGTAGAGGCCTGCAACAAGTGCTGATGAACGTACAGCACAGTGCCCAATGCTGAGTTGGGTGTATAAGTCACCAGAACAGTTATTCTTACGTTAGGGAAAGTCCTGTAGAAACACTTTCTGCTGTGATGGAAAGAAAAAAATAATCTTGTGAAAGCTTCTCAAGGTGCATTAAATTACTTGCCCTTTGTATGAGTGTCTCTGCAGTGTCTTTTTAAATATTATTAAAATATTGTATCTTCAAGAAATTGCATGCTTTTATAGTGATTCATTCAACCCAAAAGAATACAAAGAGAAAGTTTTTATTTTCTTATTCTGATTAAACTCTCAAGGAGCAAATCAGCTTCTAGTTAAAGCAAATACCTTGATAATTCCTCCAAACGGGGATACATGATGGGGGATACATGAGCAGTATGAGACATGTCCCGGTCATCAAAGAACTTAGGAAAGGATTATTGGCAACACATACAAAACTATCGAAATTATAAAACTGTGCAAGATAGTATACAAATAAATGGTGTGTAGGATGTAAATGTTGTAGGAGTTTAAGGCGTTTATTTTAGTCCAGGCCTTTTGAGGGGAGCTGGGAATTAAGTTGTGTTCCTTTCTTCTTGCTGCCTTTACTACTTGTCTCATTGTTAAACAGAGCCTAAAAAAGAAAAATACTTCATGCAGGTATGTTTCTTGTCATGTTTAAAATGAGAGAAAAAAATAAAACCAGCAGTCGAAGAGAAATTTCATTCATTCATTCGACAAAAGTTTTAGTTGTATTATACCTGGACTGGGCTAGTAGCTCTGAAGCTATAATGACCTTGCATCCCAGCTGCATGAACGTTATCATGATCCAGTAGGATACTGTTATGAAAGCTTTATAGTGTCCCAGCCAGGCCCTGAACTTGAAGGATGAGTAGTTTTAGGAAGAAGAGTTAAGAGTAGACCATTCCAGTTAGAGAGAAGAACATAGTGTGGCACAAAGGGATGAAATTTGGAGTTCAAGAGATGCTGATAGATTGAGTTAAAGGTATTTGGGAACACAGTGATGCAGGAAAGATAGGGTCAGTGCTTTGAATACTTGTTAAAAAATTTAGAAAGTCCTTGAAGGATTTTTTTAAAATAAGGGAATGATGTAGTCAATCTTGTATTTTGAAAAGCTATCCCTGATAGAATGAAAGATGTATTTTCTTGGCTATACCTTATCTCTGTAGTGCTATTTTTTCATTAAAAGTGTATATCCGTTATATTATGTATCTGCAACAGTAACGTGTCATTTATGCAGGATTACCAAGGTAATGAATTGTTTAAGTTGAGTAAATTTTCCAGGTAATGGAAGACTAGTGTCAAATTTGATTTTATCCTAACCATTTTGATGATAATGTTTCTAAAACATTCTTATTTCTGCCTTGTGAAACGGTAGACTGAATATGATAACTTAATCATTTGAGTAGTTAAAGCCACCTTTATGGATACTAATTGTTTTAGTATGCCAGCAAGAATTCGGCCATCTGCCCACAAGACTCAAAAGTTACTGGGTGATTTATTTACCAATTCAACAAGAATTTTTTCAGCTCTTCCTGTGGTTTATACATTGTGCTAAGTACTACAGAGATAAATTGGGTCTTACAATATAGTAGAAGCACATATATACATAACTGTAACACAAGACAAATTGTAAGTGTCGTTGGAGAGATGTGCTTGAAATACTGTGGAAAATGAGAGGAAGAGGAAGGTACTTTCAGCTCCACCAAGACCCAGCAAAGCTTTTGGAAGTAGCATTTGATTTGGACCCTGTAGGGTAGCTAATGGAAATGGAAATGGATGGAGGTCAGGGGTAGGGAGGGAGCGCATACCTGGGGAAGGGAGCAAGTTTGGAAAATGTGGGAAGTTTATTGAAAATACTAGGAAGTAGGAAATGAAGGAATAGCCATGGATAGGTAAAGGACATAGGAGCTGGAATGCTAATCTATGGTGTTGGAATTAATTTAGTTAGGGGCTAATAAAGGTGGTGTGGTTTTTTTTAAAGAATTTGCTTTTAAAGAATTTTTTAAAAAGAATTTGTAAAGCTTGTAAAACTGCCTTTTAAATACAAGTTAAAGGATTTGGTGGGGAGATGTAGAAATTGCAGGTGAGGTCATTTGAGGAGTCCTGACTCCGGACAATGACAGTAGGAATGTAAAGGAAGTGTGACAGATGTCCGGATGATATTATGGAAGTAACAGTAAGCAAAATTTGGCAGATTGGTTAGAGGTGGAAGAATATGCGGAAAGAGACAGAAATAGCTCAGGTGTTAAATCTTGTTACCAAGAGGATGATTATACCAGTACAGTTAATGCATCTGCTTCCATGGGGCTGGTAAGAGAAGGGTAGTTTTCGTTACTTCACTGGCTGTCATGCAGCACTTCACCATCCAGCTATCCACTGTTACAAAGCAAATCACTATACTTACTGAATTAGTAGTTTTGTTCTTAGGAGAATGGAGCCTAAGAATTTTGTACCAGTGTAGCATAATAGATTTACATTTCATGATGCCTCCTTTTGCTGGCCATTGGTTATAAAATTTAGGAATTCCTTTTGGTTGATAATGTCTTTTGACCAACACCTTGTTTTTCATAAAAATCTTAACTAGTCTCCTAGCATTTCTGTTGGTTTTGTGACTAATTCTCTTTAGTTTTGCTTTTTGTATCTTGTTTTGATTTATTAACAATTGATTTAACCTGGATTTGATATACTTGGATTTTTCTAACATGTCTAATACCTTTATATCCTCAGTTGCAGTGTTGTTTGCTGTGATTTCTATTCTAACAATTTTTTGAGGTCTATTTATAATCTGGAATAAGATAGTTATGCCTTACAAAAACAAGGCGTTTTCCTGGCCAGAGCTAAAGTGTAAGTAATCTGCTCTAAGCGACTTTATGGAAATTACAAGGTAGTACGCAGATGTTCTCTTTGGAGGTTAAGGCAAGAGGATGACTCGTTGGAGACTGGTGGTCCCTCCTTCTCTAAGAAGTAGAAAAGCTGGATTCACAATTTCTTTGTTGTGTCTGGAGTTTGAGGAATAAGTAAATTCTTGCTGTCCAGTGTCTAGAATATATATTTTAATTGTGGCCTTAGCAGGAATTTGCCTAAGACAGAACATACCAGCTCAGCACCATGTTTGATTATAGATTGGATTTTGGCTGGAATGTGTAAAGCACCTCAAAATTATTTTAAAATCAGATCTATTGGGATCGTGGATTTGTGACATTTGGATTTACTATTATAATTATTGTGAGCCCTATCTAAGTTGAACAGGACTATATTAAAGGTAATTTGATGGGAAATTTTACAGTAAGGCAGTTTCGTTTCTTAACTAATTTTGTAATCAGGAACAATTATTTAATTACTCCTAAATACGAAATTATACTTTTGGAAATACTGAGACTTTTAGAGGCCAGGGAGTGATTATACTCAGGTCATTCTAAACAAAAGTGATTTAAAGCGCATTAGTCACTATGTATTTTAATGTTTATTCCAATTTTAGACTTCATAGACAAGCGGTTGATAATAATAAGCACCTATTTTGAATAAAACAGCATGCAGGTCCACCATCGTAAGGAGAAATTTTAAATGTCTTTTTTTAGTTGTCACCACAGAGAAATAATATATTTACTCTCCTGACCAGTAAGCAACTTGTAGCTGGGGTATTGTTAGCTTTTAACTTTTGGCAAGCTGGAAAAACGTCTGCCTTCAATTCTCTGTTTATGAAAATGTGTGATGAAGTATCATATTTGTTTAACTTTTCCTCTCACATCTTGAAAAACTTGCTCAAAATATTCTTTTACTAGTCATCCCCTCTACTTTGAGATAACAGAGGCTTCTACAAATTAAATGTGCTTTTTCTTCTCCCAAGGAGACCCAAGTTTAAATAAAGGCTGCCTTCATTTGTTTTAACTCTTTCTCTGAACCAAGGATATGAGACTGTTGGTACCCTTAACACAACCTCTGGACTTTATAGGGCAAACCCAAGCTACCTGTCTCTTCTAGACTAATATTGTTAAACTATAAAGTTCATGCTTAAAGCAAAGGAAATCTGCTTTTCAGATATTTTGCATTGCATTCTATTCCAGGTAAAATGTTACACCATGCAGGATCTAATTAATTTTGCCACGATTGCTCTGTGATTCTAGGTTAGTTTTTTTTTTTAGTTATTGAGAATGGAAACTCAAAAAAAAATTGATGAAAGTAACTTAGGGTACTGAAAAAATACCCAGTTTTGGAGTGCAAATATCAAGGGAAAATAATGAAAATACACGTTTGAAGTTGCTAATTGTGTATATATAGGCTTATATATATAGGCTGATTGGAAGGGCAACAACATTGCTTTTCATAACAATAATCCACTTAAAAAGAAACTGCTATATATGTACGTCTTGGGAATAATGACTGGTTCAATTATGGCAGTATAACAGGAGCAAAGAATTGGTATTGGGAGGTAGGGAAGTAAGTAAGGCCTTTCCAATTTTAATGGACTGAAGGAGAGTGGGATTTAACAGTTGTTCTTAATAGCTGTTTTTTTGTTTGTTTGCTTTTTGTTTTTAACGGGCTACGAGATTAAGAGGGAGACCTGAGGGCTGCCTTTTTCATTTACGGTGGTAGGTACTTAGTACCCAGAACTGTCCACATCATTTGCAGGGTTCAGTGCAAAATGAAAATGTAGTACCTTGTGTTAAAAAATTATTAAGAATTTCAAGATTGCAACAGCAGAGCATTAAACCAAGTGTAGGGCCCTGTGCGACATTGCAATGTACACCCTCTTCTAGGCACTTTATGCAAAAAGAAAAAGGTACACTGAAGAAACAAGAATTTGGCTTTTCAACAAATGGCTTTCCCTATCCCCCCATCCCTATGTTATGCAAGCTAACATTTCTCTCCCCACCCCTCAAAAAAGCCATGCTTCTTTTTCAGCTGAGGCTGAGGGAAAGAAAATGCTATTTGCATAGTCTTTTATGTGTTTGGGACTTACGAACCTTGAAGGATTAATGGCAGCAGCTAATCTTGTTTGTTTATCCATCTCAACCCTGTACCCTTTGGGGCTTATGCATCCTCTTTCCACCTCACGACTGCCACTGCCCCCTCCACCACCAGCTTGTTAATGGTGGTGGAATGATGGCTTACCTGGTCATGTCATTTTTGTCCTTACTGTCTTCCTGAATGAGTTCGTAGTTTCTATTGTCTACCCACCTTATACAGGCTGACTAGATGGGAAAGAAATTTTCTTCTCCCTAGTAAAGCGATTCCATGCCTCTTATTTTGGATATATATAAACTGGCCATTATATTAAGTTTCACTTTACCTCAGAGATGCCAACATTCATTGAGGAACAAAACAGATGAAATGCAGCTTTTAACTGAACGGTCAGGGGAGCAGAACTGCAAATAAAAGTACTTTGCTGGTGAATGTTAATGTGGTTATGATGTGCTTCTTTACCACAGAAGTTTCAGGTGTTTTTAAGAAATAACTCCTCATTCTTGGAGGGCATTTGTGTAGTGAATTAAAAAGAAAATAAAATTAATTGAGACAGTTATTGTATATAATGGGCAGAAAGATGGAACCGGCAAAAGGACTATTTCATAAAGTTAGAGCCCAAAGAAAATTCTTTTTCTTCTATGTATAAAACTAAATAATGTCTCAGAAAACAGTCTTGAATTTGTATGTTATGTTATTGACTGATTTGTTTTTCACCAATCCAGTTTAGTGCTTTAGACATAGATGTTGTTCTTGTGTTTCATAGCACAGCGTATCGTGTTTTTTTAAGGGCTTATAAGTCTATTGTATTCCTTACTCCTATTTGATCAAAACAGCTTGTTTACCTAAAGGTATATTCTAAAAATTTTTTTAAGTGACCTTACAGCTCAATTTATTCTCCTCGCAAGTAGAATATTCCCGGTAGCAATTTAAATCCTTTATAAATCAGATAACTGCAAATATTTTCTTTTTACAGTCTTCTGGTTAAAATCGATCACTTAAACATTTTCTGCCACCCTGAATAGGAACCTTAGGAATGTTGGAGTTAACTGAGTTTGTTC
This sequence comes from Rhinolophus ferrumequinum, assembly GCF_004115265.2. Lineage (NCBI taxonomy): Eukaryota > Metazoa > Chordata > Mammalia > Chiroptera > Rhinolophidae > Rhinolophus > Rhinolophus ferrumequinum. The sequence goes on along the minus strand of NC_046292.1, from coordinate 68,694,324 downwards.
CTTTCTAAAGAAGCAATTATACTTAAGAAGAAGAAAATTAAGAATTTCTAAAACTAATTTAGTATTTTTTGTAAATTTTAAGTAAAGAAACAATGTTAGATTTAAAGTACTGTGGAACAGGAAAAATGGTGTTGTATGTGTTTTGTTTTTTGACATTAACAAGTAAGTGCAAATAAAAGCTTTGTATACAACTGTTTGACAGGTTATTAAACAACTTTGTTAAACCTTTGGCTGTTTATCAGTTAATATTGATAAGCCAGCCCCATTATATTAAAACTGAATGTGTTAGTGATATTCTTTTTTTAATGTACTAGTGATTCCTGGTACAGTCCAGAATAAAACTGCTTTTCCCTCTAGATATAATAAAATCTGTAAAATGAGAACATTTATATAATGGACATGTTTGTACATCATTTTTTTTATTTGATGGAACATTTTGTGTAAATCATTTTTTTCGTATAGAGAATACCATATAGCTGTTCCCTTTGTGTGCATATTAATATGTTAAATACTCATTGTAAAAAAATTTCTTTTTTAAAGATTTTTCTCAATTGTTTAGGCTGTATTACAAGGGTAAATAAAGGTTTGATGTTGGTATTAGAAAAAACCATTCTTCTAAAATGTATTCATGTTTTACCTTTTAAATAAGTAAGTGACATTTCAAGGGCTAAGACATTTAAAAATGATCATAGAGATACTCATAGAGGTATTTTACTGAAGTATTTAGGTATAATTACCAGTGGACCCAGGTTTTTATCTTTTATGGACAAGTTTCCAAGGATTCCCAGTGCATGTGATCTCTAAACTTACTTGGAACCCTCGATACTGGAGATAATGACATGTTGGCAGAGTCGTCCTACTTTCCAAAGTCATAATACCTTCAAATATTAAATACTGTTAGGTTGGTGCAAAAGTAATTGCGGTTTTTGCAATTACCTTTGATCTTTTAAACCGCAATTAATTTTGCACCACCCTATTACAAAAACTATGACATTCTCATTGAACGTTTAGATCTGATCATTCATAAAACAGCCTAAACTTCACAGTTCCTAGAGTCCATATAAAATCAAATTAGAAAAATTTTTTTCCTCTATTAAAGTCAAAAACATTTTTACACTTCAGAGTAAACGTGTCCAGTTGGAATTGAAAAGTATCACAGCATCTAAATGTAAGTTGAACACTTTGTAACAGCTAAAACAGTCTTTTGCATACTTCTTCCTTGCCCTCTGCCCTTCTACCTCAATTTGTTCTACAACCTAACGTTAGTATTCTGTGAACAATATTTTAAAGGATTGTTATAATGTATTCTATTTGTATCCTACAGTAATTTATTTACAAGGGAATTTGAATACAGTGTGGCAATTTTGACAACCAGCAAGCTCATGGAAGTAAGATTCTACCTATAATCTCAAGATGTAGCAAATGCTTACTCTGTTCTAGGTAACAAAGACGGATTGTGTGTGGTTTACCTTATAAATAAGGAAAGATTAGTTGACATCTAGCCTTTGAGTTCCTCAAACTCTTTACTTCTAGTGTATGAATTGCTTTAAAATTCATTTAAATTCAAATTGCTCGCCAGTGCAACTAGGAAAAAGAAAGTGCTGATTATAAAGTACATGATACCTCACTGTTCCTACTGGATGTGAAGAACCTAGTTTCTACAACTAAACTAGACTGACCAGTGAAGAATTTAGCAACATATGCATTTAAACAAATGAGGCAGAGTTGTTCTACTGGAATACTACCTGTATGACATGATGGTAGAACAAATTTCCGTTCATATGCTATCTATAATAAATGTCAAAGGTTAAATTACTGGGTTTTCTTTTATTTTTTTACTTAGGAAGTATTTGTTGAGTTCCTACTATGCTCCAGGCTCTTTACTGAGGTAACTAATGAGAACCTTATAAGATTTTTCTATTCCAGCTTTTGGTTGAAGCTTTGAATTAGCCATCCTTTAATACTTGACTTCCTGTAGTTCTTATTAGATTCTTCTTCTGAGGATAAGCAGAGAAAGACTGTAGGCCCTAGATTTTACTTTTAAAGAGGCAGGTGACAGGAAGTAGAAAACAGCGGCTTGAATGAGATTTAGACTTGTCGTGGTTTTTAATTTTCTGTATGACGTTTCCATTAGTATGGCCACTTGACTATTGTAAGGAACTATGTTTACTAGTTTTGTAATAATAACATCTATTCTTTTGGAATCTGGACTTTGAACAACTCATTTCACAGAATCATTGAACAGCCAGTTCCTATTCTCTCTTTCCTAGAATTTTTCCAGGGGATTCAGCGGAACAGAAAAAAAGCTATTTGTAACTCTTCTGTTACATTTGTTTCTCTCCCCCTAGGGATCCCTAGATAAAAACTCTTACTTTCTCTTCCTGTTAATTGACCAGCAGCACCCTGTAATACTATCATCCGTTTATCCAAAGGAATGGTGTAGATGTTTTCAAAGACCAATAAAATGTTATATCCTGACTATTCCTACCTATAAAAAGTTCTGTATTTCCTTTCTTAGATTTTGTGGAATAACTGATGGAAAGAAAAGAGAAAATTTTCAAGAATAGCACTTAAATTTTGATCCACTTTAATATAAATTTCCCCCGTTTTAATCATTTTGAAAATTGCTATAGCAGAAAATGTAAAATGAAAAAAAAAAGTAAAACAAATAGCATTAATCTTCCAATCCATTTGTAAACTTACATGAGATAATCTGATTCATATTTATTTTCTAGTAAAATGAAACATACATAATTGTACATGCCATTCTGGTTGAGTTAAAAAAGGAAAGTTGAGCTTTTTTTGCCCTTTCAAATGTAGGACATCATATAATTTTAAGAGCTATTTCTTACAAAATTCAAAGTGATTTGCTATAAAATTGATTTTTCATTGAACTTTTTATTGCATTGTTGATGTTCCTTTACTAAGTTTTTAAAGCATGTAAGACCTACTTAAATGGAGTAGTAATCAAATGCAAACTTAAATAAAAGGCTATAATTTTCCTGGAAATTAGGAAGATTTAACCAGATGTTAGAATAATGTGTGTATGAGCATAAGAGAAAAGATTACCATTATTGTAATAATTGACCAATTTAGTAACTTCAAGTTATTTAGTTACATTTTCTCAGTTCTGGTTTGGTATGGTAAAGCATTATTTAGAAAAGCAGTGCAGGAAGAATGTATGCAGATAGCATTACTGCTGTTTGTGCATGCTTCAGGGAATACAAATAAATACAGACTTCCTAACTTGATTTACATGGTCTGACCTCTCTAGAAATGTTATGTATGTGTGTATAAGTACATACACACATGTGTATGTGTATATATGTATTTATATACACATCTGTATTTTGGAATATATAAGACATGTTAAGTCTTTCTCTTCCCTTTTTAAGCCTTAGATTGTAAGCAAAAGAAATCAAGGTCAAGATCTGGAAGCAAGAAGAAAATGCTGACATTACCTCATGGTGCTGACGAGGTTTACATTCTCAGATGCAGGTACATGCCTATATTGCCGAATCTACTTAGTTTCTTCAAATTTTTTGTTGAGATGTATTACTTGTTTCATTTGGGATTTTTAATTTGTGGCAAAGGTGCATTCTTAACAAAATATAAATGAATTTTTGGGGACAAGCTTAAAATCTTATTCAGTTCATAATATGTTGTACTTCAGTTATTAATGGATCAACTTTTTTATATTAGCTAGGAGCCTCTATGATGCTGTGAATTATAAAAGTAGCTTTTTTTGTTGTATTTTACTTATTTGCTTTGTTTGGCTTGGTATTTAATTGTCTTGAGTTTCTGCTTATTGGGAACACATTTTCTCCATTCATACATCTAAGTATAGCTATACAAACCATTCACACCTCCTTCCATACTCACCCTTATACATTTTAAAGAATTCTGAATTGCGGAAGAGTCTTTTGAAAAGGATGGTATATTTTGGAAATAGAATTATTTTAAATGTATTAAGATGTGTAGGTGTTAAGACGTTTTATGTAATATTAACCTAGTAGTAATGTTCCCATTTCTGCAAATTTACGAGAGTTATGGCTATTAAAACATATGAATTGGCAGTTTTGGTATTGCATTAAATCATTTTGACTTTATATATATTTAGAAACTATTGTCAAGTACTATCTCTGATATAAAGTTTACTTATTATATTTTTGGATTTAATGGGTATTGGTTTTAAATAAAGGGAATTGGTCATGTTAAGAGAACTATCATCAACTTCTTCTATAGGTTTTGTGGCCTAGTCTTTCGTGGACCATTGTCTGTTCAGGAAGACTGGATTAAGCACTTACAACGACACATTGTAAACGCTAATCTTCCACGGACTGGAGCTGGCATGGTGGAAGTCACGTCACTATTTAAAAAGCCTGCCTCCATTACAGAAACTTCATTTTCTCTACTAATGGCAGAAGCAGCTTCATAGAACAAGGAAACCTTTTAAATAGCAAATTTGAATTGGATGTAAATTTGAAATTCTTTGTCTTTTTTTTTTTCTAAGTCACATTAAATTATCCGTTTATAAATACTAAAGCAGGAAAATGGGGAAAGGTGAAGTAACAGTGACATCAGAACAAATTGAGTACTTCAAACAGTAAGTAGTTTATATATTTTATATAGGATGGCAGATGTGTTTTTAAGGTTACTGGGCTTTGTCAGTGAACTATATTAACGCAGTAAACGATCAGTACATGTAAGCAGTCATTAATAAACTGTTGCACATGGATACTTAAAGACAGACTTACTGGAAAATTATGTTTTCTGCAGTGTTACCAGAATCAAGGTTCTGTTTCTTCCCCACAAGACTTGCATTGAAAAATAAGATATTATATTTTGTTTGTATGTATTTAGTGTTTTGTATAATACCAGGAACCGCTAACTAAATTTACTCAATTTAGGGCATTAAATATCATGTATTTCATAGATTGCGACTGTTCACTCAAATAGGGCAGAGTACTATTCTATCTAGATGTGTAAGTGTTTTTTTTAAATCACATGGAACGGTTTTTTTTATACTAAAAAGTGGAGGGAGATTTGTTTAAACAAGTATTTCTAAAAGAAATATGTACATAGTCCTGGAAATTATTTGTGGTAAGGAAATATTCTTTACTCCAGTTGCATTTCTCAGACAATAAAGTGGTGCGTCCATGCTACCTCCTACTTTGTCAACAAAGATGCTATTTACCCTTTACATTTTTGTATCATAATAGATTTTAAAAATCTAATGTTCTTTATGGCAAGACATCCTTTTGTTAACAGATTTATTTCTTTTTAGTGTTTTACCTACAATTTGACATGCTTACAGGACAGGTTTGCCTCTTACTTTATTTAACGTTGTAGAAATGTAATTAATAAACAATGCTCACTACACAATTTAGAATAGGATTTCTCATTTATATTCTCTTCCAAAATTGATCAGTTAGCAAAACTTAATACACCGATTGAAATATTTCTACATATGATGAGAATGTTTACAATTTAAATTTTAGAACTTGTTTTGGATGTGATTATATGTACGAAAATCGTGTAACACTATGCTTATGCTAAGAACCGACATAACAGAATTACTGAAATAAATGTGCTGTGAGGAATGGAAAATATGGTGCAGGTGTCTTGGTCATGAAAAATCGTGATTCTTCTTTTAAACTTTTTTTTCAAAAGCAAATTAGTTCTTTTAAGCTGAAATCAGATTCCTTTACAAATAACAGTTTTTGTATGCAAGCACCATTTCATTTTATTTCATGTAGTATGGCTAATACTATAGTTGAAACAAGGATATGCATTGATACTTTTCTTCGTATGTAAATAAAGTTAAAAACATTAAATAAGGAGTATTTTGGTAGAGTATATACATACCTCACTGCCAGTGAAATTGCTTTCCTATGGTATATCTCCTTACCAGAAAAATCTCTAAATAAAAAAAGACTTAAAGAAAATTATAATGTGTATAGTGTGAAGCATTTCTTATTTTTATCACTGGTGGAAATAGTCCACTTGAGGTTGTGTTTCATTTGATTTAAATTGTTTATACTTAGCAAGTTACTTTATTCACATACCTGATTGTAAAATTAGGAAGTGTACTAAGTGGATCATTCAAGGGTCTCCTGATCCCTCGGGTACAGATAAGGGAAAAGTACTTGTAAGTCATTTTCATTTATTGAAATGCCTAATAGAAACTGTATTTTTCTTTATAAAGATGAGACTAACACATCAAATTACTTTTGACTGAAAATATACTAAATCTGTATACTATTGTCTCTTGAGCAAGTTTCATTGAGTACATTTTTTTTAATTGGAAGACATACTACATAGCAAATAGAGTTCAGAAGTTTAAAAAAATAAAAAAAGAAGATTCCTGGTGGGAAGACTAGCAGTCACTAGAGCCCCTTTTAGCTCTAATTTTAGTAGTTCTGCAATTTTATCTTATTAAGCCAACTATCAAGATATAGGAATACAAATAAAAGAGGTAGTTTGACCACAAATTTCATGAAAAATCGATATTAAATTTTTTTATGTTAACTTATATTTAAAACAATTATTTCTCCTTTTAGATCTAAAAATAATTAAAATTCAAATTAGAAACAATAAATAGAGGGGTTCTTGAAAAGTAAATTAAACAAAGAACATTATGCATAGTAAAGATATTTGGATTACAAAATTTTTAAAATTCTTTAAGAAGCAGTTTAGTTTTTTTTATTGGGCAGCTAGAAAGTTAATGATATATTTTCATTTGACTTCCACTAGAAGAAAATTATAAAATGTTGTCTTAAGTTACATGATAGGCTTTCATGTCAAAATATGGCCCGATTCAGTATTCAATATTGCCTGATTTTCTTTTAATTCCTTTATTATTGCCTAAGATATTTCAGCTTCTTTAGTACTAAAGCTTTTTCCTTTTCAAATCTGGTTGAAAGTGTGGATTTATTTAATAGTATCAAGACCAAAAAGTTAACTTCTCCAAAAGTAATATTTTCCACCATGCTTCTTTAGAATGTATTAGAACCATGGCATAGCTAATACCTCTATTCATCTCTGTTTTAGATTTCACATATTAAATATGGGTTAGGGAGATGATAGCTTTTCAGTAGTAATTTAATAGACTTTTCTAAAAGACATACATATAACCTCTCATGTTAGTCCAAACATGTTAAAACATGTTAGTCCAAAAGATAGCTTTGATTTGTTTTTCCTTACAGGAAAGTGTAATATATGTTCATTTTAGAAATATTAGGAAAATGAAAAGGTGAAAAATGGGGAAAATCACCTTTGCTATCATTACTCAAAGACATTTACTTTTAACAGCTTGTTACATTACTTTCTCTTGATTTACTGTTTCAGTATAATTGTGATTGTGATGTATTATAATGTATCTCGTTTTCCCAAAGTTCGTTTTATATTTGAGTGCTGCATTGTTTTAGACTAAACTTCAAGTGCTAGATATGGAGCTTTTTCCAACACGAACAACTAATTCTCTGATTCTCCAGGCACCAACAATTCAGTTCTGGCACTGACTACCTGGAATTAGCATCAGGTGCCGTGCTTTAAAAAGTTCAGTCCTACAAGACTGCCCACATTTCAGATACCAGTAGCAAGTATAAAGTCACCTGTACTTCTGACCAACCAGCTCTAAATTGGGGATTCCCACACCCCCACCCCACTTCCACTCCCCACCCCTGCTTAGCTTCAGTAATTTGCTAGAATGGCTCAAAGAACTCAGGAAAATATTTGACTCTGCCAGTTCATTCTAAGGGGTGTGTTATTAAGGAATGGCCAAATGGAAGACATGCGCAGGGCAGGGTACGCAGGGAAGGGGGTGCTGCGGGACTCCATGCCCTCTCTCTGTGTGTGTGCTGTCCTCTCAGCATCTGGATGTGTTCAACCCGGAAGCGCTCTGAACCCTACGGATTAGAGGTTACTGTGGAGGTTTCCTTATGAAGGCATGATTGATTAAATCACTGGCCATTGGTAATTAACTTAGTCTCTCTTCTTCCAGAATGAATTACCAGCTGTGCCAGCACTATTTACTAAATGGTTCTTTGTTTAACAATTGAACCACTACTTTTGTCACATACTAAATTTTCATATAACTTGGAATCAGCATCTGGAATCTCTGTCCTGTTCAGCTGCTCTTTTTGTCTTTTTCTAAATCAGTAACATTTGATTACAGAGGGCTTTTTTTATGCTGTGTTTTGATAACTGGCAGAGTAAGGGTCCCTGTGTTCCTCTTTAGAATATACTTAATCTCCTTCACTGTTCTCCCTCAGTGAAATCTTTAGAGCGATTTTACTACCCTTCTCTTTTGTTTCATGAGTTCAAGTCCCTTTTCACAATCCTGAGACGTCGGTCCTCATCTATGCACATTTAATTTTACATGGCTAACCAGGGTTTCCATTTCTCTTATTCCATCTTGAGGTCTGTTTCCTAGTTTGTTTCTTACTTTTGCTCTGAAGGGTGAATAATAAATTGACGGAGTAAAGGATCCTTTTCTCTCAGGGCTTATGGATGCTGTTTGTCTCAGGGTGCATAGGCTGGCTATTTCGTTGCCAGTCTGACTTTTTTCCTTTTAAGTAACTAGTTTGTTCTGCCTGGATGTTTATAAGGTTTTCCGTGTATCCTTAGCGTTCTGGAACTTGACCAACCATGCCTAAATGTGTGCTTTTCTCATCAGTGTAGCCTGGAACTTAGCAGACTGCCGTCTTTCTAACTCAAGTAAAATTTTCTATTATCTGTTGAATAATTTCATCTTCTCCATTTGTTCCTTTTTCTTCTTCTAAAAATCCCATTATCTCTTTGTTCTATTTCCTTGCTCTAGTGTTCACATCTTTTGTCTTGATTTTCTTTTTTGTAAGTTTGTTTTGTACTTTGAGATATTTCTTGCGCTGCAATGACCAGCCTACTCTTAAATTCATCATTTAAAATTTTGTTTCGAAAGTGTTACTAAACTTTTACAAATGTGTGTGTATGTATGCTCACTACACTTGAATCTCCTTAAATACTGTTATTTTTATTCATGTGTTTGTCTTCTCTAGCATTTCTATTTTACTGATTTTTTTTTCCTGTGTTCTGATTATTCTGCTGGTTTTTGTTTCTGGTTGCTGGGCTGCCTTAAATGGGTTATTTTTCTTTTTTCAGCTCATTAGGTTCAACTCTGTTTTTTGGGATATCCTCCATGTTAATAGTTCTCCAGCAGTGAAAAGTGAAGTGGCAGTCCCTGCTGAGGTCCCTGAATGGCATCCCTCACCTCTCAGCTCTCTGGGATCTCTCAGTCTCAAAGTCAGGGAGCATTCGATCTTCCCATTCAGTTCCTTCAGAAAGATGCAGTACACTTTCCTCCTAGTCAGGGAAGTATATGTAGTACACTTTCTTCCTAGTCAGGGAAGTGTATGCAGTACACTTCCCTCCTAGTCAGGGAAGTATATGTAGTACACTTCCCTCCTAGTCAGGGAAGAGTATGCAGTACACTTTCCTCCTAGTCAGGGAAGTATACTGCATCTTTGAGCCAGATATCCCTCATAGTCAGGCTCTCCCTAGGACCCACCACCTTCTGGTTCTCACCCCTCAGCTTCAACACATAGAGAAGAAAGTTCCGTATCAGTTGCCTTTCCTCTCAGACAGGACCCCCAACAGAGCCCCAAGCCTATTCTGCTTCCATATTATTTTTAATCAATAATTTATTTTAACTCTTAGATTTTTATTAGTTTCTCTGCCCTCCATGGTTTGATATATGCATGTTATCCTCTTGGAATTATTTTTGTTGGAATATATCCTTAAGGAACTTTTTTCAGAAAGGGCTTATGGGGGATAAACTCTTTGAGTCTTTGTACATCTAAAGATGTATTTATTTCCAATTTGACTAGGGATCAAATTCCCTTAGACTTCTGAAAGTATTCTTCCATTGTCCTCTTATATTCAGTATTATGGATAGCCTGGTACCAATATGATCTAATTTCTTTGTCAATCATTGTTTGTTCCCTCTCTGGAAATTTTAATATCTTTTCCATAATATTTTGAAAGTTCACCATGATGTGTCTTTATTTTTCATTCATCCTGCTCAGTACTTTGTGGACCTTTTCAATTTGAGGACTTAGGTCTGTTTTCAGTTCTGAGATATTTATTTTTATTATTTCATTGCTGATTTCTTTTTATGCTTTCTGTTATATACTTACGGAACTTCTTCAGGTGGTATATTAGAACTCCTAAATTTGTCTTCCATGTCTCTTACTTTTTCTTCTACTTTTTTTTTTTAATCTCTTTGTCTTTTGCACTGTGCTCCGGGAGAATTTCTTAGCTCAGTCTCCCAACATACTGATCAATTCTAAAGCTATGTTCATTCTGCTAATCAGTCTATCTGATGAGTTGTTTTGGGGTTTGATGTTTTGGTTGGTTGGTTTTTCTGGCACTCACACTTTTTATTTATAAGTTCCTTAATTGTTTTTCTTAAGAGCCTGTTTAGTTTCATGGATGTAATTTCCTTTTGGCTTTCTCAGGATATTAATCGTATATGTTTTATGTCTTTTTGTTCTATTGATTGTTTTCTCAGGGATTAATTTTGTTGAGTTTGATGTCTTTCTTTCATGTTGGTTTCCCTCAAATATGTGGTGATTCTTGCTTGTTTGATCATTTTGCATTTCAGATTTCTTATTAGATTTTCTGCACATGTTCTAGTAATTAGCCTGTTTCTGGTGTTTATAGGAAAAGAGTACAACCAGTATGAAGTCTTCTAGAAGTGTAGACTACATTTATTTTATTTATTTATTTATTTATTTTTTTTTGGTATTGTCAAGAAATACCATGCCTCTTTCATGGCTGAAGTAAAACCATCTGAACCTCTGGAGTCCTTCCCACCTTTTGGAGCCATTTTCCCATGCATAGTTTGAGTTAAGATTTCATCCTTCAATCAGATTCCATTTACCTTCTAATTTTTCAGGAATTACCCAGAATTTCTGATTAATCAAAATACACTTTTTTCCTTTCCCAGTACTGTTACAGACTTTTAAATTTTTTTCTTTATGCCAGTTTTTAAGGATTAAGAGGATCCTAAGTATATGTTCAATCCAGATCTTAATCCAAACTTCAGAAGCTAATCAGTAAATTATTATGAGTTTATAACCTTCCTAATTCACCCAGATCACTTCTCCAATGGTTTTGTAATCATTGATAAACTTCTCAGTATGATACACAGTTTTGTGACATACTTTTACGTGAAAACCTTTTTTGGATTGATAGGGGAACAGTTCATGTAAATACATTTTGCTAAACCGTTATGAAATCATGTTAGAAGACGTGGTAGTTTCAAAACAGCATTCGTTTTAGTTCTTCAAATCCTCTTCTTTCCTGCATATAACTTATGTCAGCCCTTTTAGAGTCTCAGATTAGAGCTTTCTACTCTCTGTAGTCACTAAATATAGAGTGCCAAAAAAAATGTATACACATTTTAAGAAAGGAAAAAACTATTCAAATTGTAATATTCAATATATACCAATAACAAAAGATGAATACACGTCATGTTTGACTTCTGCTACTACAGGAGGTGCTCAAAGTGGTTACCATCAGCATAATTTTAATACAGTTTTTTTCCTTTCTTAAAATGTATATACATTTTTTTGGCACCCTCTGTATATTTCATGAAGATGCACAGAAATAGATAAGAAATGAAAGTATTTGGTTATTTTGGAAGTTAATCTAACACATAGATGATTAAAATAAGTAAATCTTTTACCCTGTGATTTAAATTTTGTATTCTGCTCTTTTACTTTTTATTTCATTGTTTTTAGACAGTGACATTTATTGTTATTTATTTCTCTTTGCTGTAAATGACCAAGCTGCTAAATTGAAATGTCGATTGTGGTATCATTTCAGAACTGAAACATTATTTAGTAAAGGTGAAAAATATTCTGCTAACATGGTTTGTCGAGACCCCTGCCATTATTTACATAGTATTTTCAAGCCCTTTGAGAAATCCATAGATCATAACTTATGAGATCTTCTCACCTAGAAAGTCAATACAAATAAGAACTTAAGGCCATTCACTGGGAACATGAAACTTATGTGCCCTTATATATAACTTTAAAGCTCCATTTCTCATTAGACATCTGTTGTATGGCCTCTTCCAAAACAGCAGGCAAATGCCTTCTCCCTAAGACTAACCCTATGTACTGTTTGAATTGATGATTGGGAACTCTGGTAGAATACACAGTCCACTGTATGGTATTGGGCCTACGTAGTTTAGAAGAAAGTCAATTCTTCACATAGTTACTGCTAAAATCAAAGGGTTTTAAATGGTAATACTAGCACAACAGTAAATCTTACTTTATTGTCATGACCCATTTTCTACATGATCTACTGAATTGCCTAAAAACACAGGCAAAATGAAGTATGTGCAGCTAGCAGTGAATAAATTCAGTTAGGGCTCACTTTATGTAAGCTCTGCCAATAACCTTAATAAATTTATTAAATTTTATACCAATAACCTTTATAAACTTGATAACTCTTCAGAGAGAAGAAAGGTCTGATCCTATGTGTTCTTCGTTGCTACTTCTAGACTCTTCTCCTTTTCTCCTCTCTAAAAATCTTCAGCTTTGAAGCTCATACTATCAGACCATACTACTCACTACTGCTCCTTATTGCATTTATCTGACAATTTCTCAGTATACCACAGCCTTGAAGATTTTAGCTCCTCGTTAGTCTCTGCAACATAACCCATGTCCTAAACCTTGAAGATTTCAAAATCTATGTGATAGTGACATTAGAGCAAATTGCCAAAGAAGGCGAGGGACTTCGTCATGCAGTAATCTTGGGGAAAAGTGAAATGGGCCGAGGGAACAAGTGTAAAGACTGAAGCAGAGCATGCTCAGTGTGCTGAAGGAACAGCAAGAAGGTAATTATGGCTGGAGAATAGCAAGGGGAAAAGTAGAAGATAAAGTCACGGAAATAATGTAGAGCTATGTCATAGGGGGCCTCTGTGGCACTGTACGGCGTGTAAGATCGTGAAGCCTCTAACAAATGTATATGCTTTATCTTACTTTCATCTTTCACTCTCATGATCATGCCCTAAACCTTGTCCGTATCCATAATTGCAACCCCATCTTTTTTCTCAGTTTTAATATTCCTACTCTCTGAACATTTTCTGTTCTTCCAATTTATTTATTCTCCCTGAGTCCCGTAATTCTTCATCCCAACCAGGGCCTATAATTCACTGATCTTACCACCTTTTTCCCTGACTCTTGTTCTCCCTTTCTCTTAACCAGATTGTATTCATCAGTCCCTCAGCTCTTGTCATCACTCATCCCTTGTTCCTCTCACTTTGTGTACTCTCTTGACAGAACCCCAACCCCAGTTCAACCTGCTCTGCACACTTAGGGTGTTATTTTCTCCCATCTTTAAAAACGAAACGAAACAAACAAACAAACAAAAAACCCTCTTTTGGCTCCCACTACCCTCTCCAGCTACCACCCATTTCTGTTTTTTCTTTTACAGCAAAATTACTTCTCAGAGCCAGATACAATAATGATAACATTTATAATAACATTTATTGAGCATTTGCCATGTACCAGGCACTATTCCAAATAGTTTACATATATTAATCTTATTTTTTTTTAATTTATTGGGTTGACAGTTGTTAGTAAAATTACATAGATTTCAGGTGTACAATTCTGTATTACATCATCTATAAATCCCATTGTGTGTTCACCACCAGAGTCAGTTCTCCTTCCATCACCATATATTTGATCCCCCTTACCCTCATCTCCCACCCCCCACCCTCCTTACCCTCTGGTAACCACTAAACTATTGTCTGTGTCTATGAGTTCTTGTTTCTCATTTGTCTTGTTCTTTTGTTGTTTTTGGTTTATATTTCATTCTCATAACAATCCAGTAAAGTAGGAAATACCATCTTTTACAATGAGAAAAGGTCATGAATAGCTTACTTTCCCAACAACTGGCAAATAGTGAAGCTAGAATTCAAATCCAGGCAGTCTGGCATCAGAGGCTATGCTCAACTATTAACCAAAACAAAGTATTTCTAAATCTCAGTTCTCAGATATGTTAGCAGCACATTCCAGTTTCCAAGAGTGAGTACCCCGTACCCTAATCCTCGTTCCTCATGAGCGGTAGTGCTGACAGGTGCTGACTGCCTGTCGTGGCATTGTAAGGTGGAGTTTCTTATGTAACCAGAGGGTTAAAAGTGATTGCTTCGAGGCTGAGGACTCTTTCTCTCATGTAATCTTTTGACTTTACCTCTTTTTGGTTTCCTTGTGCTTTGTATTTCTCACTGGTAAGGCACTCAAGGCTGCCTGTATCTTTGGTAGAAGCTCCTAGTATGCTAAATAGGAACCAGAGTGGGGTCTAGGGAAAAGGAAGTATAGGAAAGAGTTCTCTGATCCTGGTGTCTGGTCCAGGAAAAAGAATCCCTGAGCTGAATCAGATTAGTAATAAACAAAATTTCTGTCTCTGAATTGCTACTTTGGAATCTGGTGGCAGTAAGTAGATGGTGGATTAAAAAAAAAAAAAAATCGGGAACCTTCCAGTACCTACCAAAGGGAGGGGGGAGGGACCAACTAATGACATAATTATAAAATTCTTCAATTTGAGTTATTTTCTTTAGACCCTAAGCTGACATTTCCTTAGAGAACTTCTTAAAGAATTGCCTGTAATCCATTATTAATTTGTCACTTCATACTTATATCATCTTTGGAGAGAGATAAACATTTAGTAGGAGTATTTTATAAATAACTGCTGATTTAAAAAACTTTACATCGTAAATCCTCAAGATCAGTTAAGTTTTTAAGTTTTAAGAGCAAGGAAACGTCAGAATCACTGTGGCTGACGAAGCCCCTTCTCGTGGCAGACATGGCCGAGGTCACATGCTCCTTCCTAAACAGTTACTGGCAAGGCGGAAGCATTCTTATGAGTGATTGGCTTTTCCCTTTCCTGAGTGCAAGAGATTGTGCAGTCAACCACCATTCCTACAGGGGAGTTGTTAGTATTTCTTATTTACTGTTTTTTGTTTGATTTGTTTTTTTGGTTCCTTCTCGAAAGTTCTCATCAGAAATAGTTTAAATCTCCCATTATAATATAAAACAGGCAGGCTTTTCTCAGCCATGTTGTTGCCCCTGTACCCCATTATATGTAGTTTTATCTTCCTGTACCCGCATGTGTTTTAATTACAATTTGCAAGACTGTTGAAATTTTAGGGGTGGCTGGTTAGCTCAGTTGGTTAGAGCACAGTGCTCTTAACAAGGTTGCCGGTTTGATCCCCACATGGGCCACTGTGAGCTGCGCCCTCCACAACCAGACTGAAACAAATACGTGACTTGGAGCTGATGGGTCCTGGAAAAACTCGCTTAAATAAATAGAAGTTTAAAAAAAAGAAAAAGGAATTGATGTTAATATGAAATCACTAAAAGAGAATAAAGAATTGACCTACACACTATAAGGGTGGAATGTAAACCCAACCATTTCAGAAGTGATTACTTTTCACTGTGGAAGTTTTTCTTTCTTAGAAAACATAAAGCTGAATAATTTTGCCAAACAGGCCTAAACTTGATAAACAAGCTCCACTGATCCTTTAGGAATCATATCTGAAATACTTCTGTCTTGAGTTCTAAAGAAAATACATAACTTGGTAGAAATTCTTGGCTTAAGAGTTTTAAATCCTATATGCTTTGGGGTGAGTTGATCTCTTACTACACTTCTGTCTTAGGGCTTTGGCATAATTACTTTTAGTAAATAAAGTATTTTCATATTAATAGTTTAAAGAAGAGCAGTATTATCAAGAATTGCAATGGCCAAGAATATAACTTAACAGTCTGTGGCCCAGGATTTCACCATAATGAATCCAGTTGTACCTGTGTTGGAAGGTAAGAGAAGGACTTTTTATCTGTGTTAAATGTAAATACTAATCCTTATAGCAGGTACTTCAGGTTGATACAAGTAGTGTAGATGAGGACAAAAATCATATTTATCCTAAGAAATAGTCCAGAGGAATTAAATGTATTGAGTAGGAGCGAGCGGTAGGTAGAGAAAACAGGAGGTTTGACAAAGCTGAACAGGTGAAAGAGTCTTACTTCTGAAAAAGGTGATCAGAGAGTAGAAATAGCACTAGATGTTGTTAGGAAGGGGACTTCGTTTAGAGCAATTTCCAACTCAACCCAGTGGATATGCTTGAAGAGCCGACTGACAGAATAAAAAAACAAAAAAAGAAAACCACCTTTGCTTTCTTATGGACTAGAGCTAAGGGAAAGGGAGGTATTCCGAGGGGGGAATTTTTGTTTAAATTGATGCAGGAAGGAAGAGAACTTCTGTAGCAAGAGTAGCTGTTTCTCTGTCATTGCCACTGATTCTCACATAGCTACTTTCTCTGCTACTGCAACTGTCAGAAACACCCAAATGACAAACAGATGATTTTTTATTTTACCGAGTAAATACAGTATTCCCCTGAACATAAGAAAGAAGACCTTTTTTTCATGGTTTAAAAAACAGAAAATAGACAGCATTTCCTACCGCGGTCAGTTGATGATGATGACGTCACAATGGTGATAATGACAAAGGCATATTTGAAGCCTAGTGGCTGTTACAGGAAGGAAGTTGGGAGTAGTGGAAAGAATACTAAACCAACCGTGATTTTTAGGCCTGGCTTGTTCCCTGTCTTAGCCAAACCCAGGACCCTGAATTCACGCTGTGTTTATTTTCCCTATGACTAGGAACCACTTCCAAATGATCTCTTGTCCTTCTACCTCTAACATTCTGTAATTCCAATAGCAGGTGTCCACGCTAACCCTAATAAACTAGCCTGAACAGTATCAAGAATATGAAAAATAGCATAAAGAGGAAGGTATCCTTTTAATTAAGTGTATGCTTAATTGTAATTGGTTTATGTAACAACATCATTTTCTGGAACCTCCATACCTCAGAACTCTACCATTGCAGAGTTCATTTTCACAAAGATAAAAGGCAGAACTGATAACACATCATATTGCCTCATGGAGACTAGCAATTAGACATCAAGCCAGACAAAATCACAAGGAGAGTCATAAATAAAAGAGAGATTTAATGTGATTTAAATACCGTGACTGAGTTGCATTCAGCGTCAGCCTTGTCACCAAGTCCAATGTGACATCATCCTCTATAGAGATGTATTCTAGCAAAAGACTTCTGCACGCCATCTGGCCCCTAACTCAGGGAGCACATCTCACTGAATGACACATAACCCAGTGGGATGCACCAAATTTGCTTAAACATGAGCACATCCTCTTCTCATAACAAAGGCTGTTATGACCCTAATTTTATATTCTGTAAGCTATGTTCTGGAAATTATTAAAACAACAGTCTTCTGGGTAGGCCTATAAACATTTACTGATCTTGTTTCCTTTGTCAGAACCACAATTTCAAAAAATATATATATTGTAAATTTCAGCCTAAATTGAGAAGCCAATTAGATATGCTTTAAATTTTTCATTAGTTGTGGTAAAATACAGAAGTGAAAAAGAATGATGTGTGACTAGGTAATCTGACCCTCCAAACACCGAGTTTGAGTTCCAAAAATTAGAGTTTCTGTTCTCTGTTACAACCTATTGGGAAGTGTATAAAATGAGCACTACTCGAGAAATTTCTCTAAGATTTTGACTTTTTAGTTTATACTTTATGATTTCAGGCATGTTCCACAATAAAGACAATCCCGTCCAGTCTTTCTAGACTCTGAGATAGGGTCTGCTGGGCTTCTTTTACTCTATATTACTTTGGAAGTATTTTACACTTCAAGAGGAACAGTAGTATTTGCCTAAATGGAAAGTATTTTTCCTTTAAGCAGATCTTTGGCATTCCTCAGACTGCTAAATATTTATTAGCTGTTGGGAAGGAAAGGAGACTATATTATAGACTCTTCTATTATTTTAAAAGCACCCCAAATCTATAGATCACTAGTTCAATACTTAAGACTTTCTGACAGTTAAATGCTAAAGAAGGAGCATTATGTAGAAATGGGGATAAATTTTTCAATAATCATTTTCTTCACAAAGTTATATTCAACTATAACCCTTTCTTGGAATAAGACGAGAGAACCTAGTCAGCAACTGAGCTGCATTTCACAGAAGTAAAATGAAATGGAAACATCATCCTTTCGACTCAAAGAAGAAGGAAAATGGCCTCTTTATAAATGAGAAACAAAAAGTTCAAAATGATCTGAGAAGGAATATTAATAAATGTTAATGCCAATTTCATGTAAACATAATTAGAAACTTAGAGGGGAAATGTGACTAATCTAAAAAATAATAAATTCTCGGGAAAGCCTACTTAAGTTGGACTTCTTCAGGTCTACAGTGTTGATAATGTGTTTCGTGTTTCAAGAATTGACCTAAAATATTGTAGATCCAAATGATAGGGGAGCCACCATTGTGATGGGTGGTGAGGTGAGTGCAGACCCCAAAAGAGCATCATAATGTTGATATTTTCAAATGTCTAGTCACTTGGACTTTCTAGTCTGGAAAAGCACTGAAATTAGGGGGAAAAAAAACACACCAAAAACTTGAATTCATTAACAAATTTAAAAGAGCAGTAGGCTGGGTAATAACAGTTTTAACATTTTAAATAATAAAGCCTGTTTAGCCACTCTAATACTGGCCCAAGCTTCTATCTTGAATGTAAGCCCCACCCCAATATTAAGGGCCATTATATGGAAGAACTTGACCAGCTGTTCTCTTTCTCCCCTGAGTTCCAATCAATAAAAAATGGGCATAAGCTTCAGTGTGAAGGATTTGGGCAAAGAATGAAAGAGAATATTGTTAATTGTAGTGGGGTTATTTAGTAAGTGAATCTTACTCTGTGGAAGTCTTGTAGAAAGTCATTACTAGCTCACCCAAAACACTGTCTGTCTGTGGCATGGGTAGCCCTATAGTAAAAGATGTGGTGAATTGCACATGGCTCTGAGCTGGGGAATAATCAATACAAACACCAAATAACACAAGATAGAAGCATGAAAATACATAACCACAGAAATGGGAGCTATGTATAGGTGACCATAGTAACAGTATTTTGCTAATTAAACTCGAGAAACATTCTAACTGGATAGCAGAGGAGACTTCGTTTTTAGCTTTTGTCAGTTGACACAATTTTGAATTGAGTCTGATTCTCATTGGCATCTATGATCTGTAGACAGTTTCTAGAACAGCCTTCTCCTGAAGAAAATTTCCAATCAAACATTTGGCATTAGTGGAATATTTTTTTTATCAAACTGTCATAATGTATAGCCTTTGACATCCAGAAGATTCACGCTGTCTTAGAGACTCGGAGAACTCTACGGCATTAGCTCAGTGCCAGGTTGTTCCACTGAAGGCGTAGATCCTGATGAATAGAATCCTGCGAACTAGGATACCTCACTGAGATTGAATTGTTTCTGCTGGTATAGATACAGGAAGATTATGGCATTTTAGGTTCGAATTTTTAGACTTCATTCGAACAACCCGTTAAAAACCATACCGTCTGTACCTGTAGAATCACAGATTAAACGTAAGACGTTTTAGTCCTGTGCAGTGATGTGCTAGTAAATGTTTAATATTCGGTTTCCAGGCAAGGAGTGTGTTGGGGTGAAGGGACACACAAGTACCTGATTTGTAGCATTTGCCGATTTCTATGATGTAAATGCTCGCACCATGGCCACCAGGAAAGCTCCCAGAAAAACACCACTGAAGGCAGAGCTGGGAAGAGCTGTGCACAATGATCCCTTTTGCGCCAGCACACCAGTGGTCCTGTGTTAAGTGGACTTAAAGCTTCCAAGTGCAGAAGCATTACTCCGTGTCATTCAATGACAGCCACCATTGTCATTATCAAGCAGAACTTCGGCCTTGTGACAAATGCTCTAAAAGCAAACCAAATATATGCCCTCTCCTCCATCTGCAAGCTGTGATTTTTAAATCCTAAAGATTTCATTATTTCACGGCAGATTCCCCCACGACACTGCTTTTGTAGTAATACCATCCAGTCCCTCGTATGTTCTGACTGCCATGAACAGAAAAAGGAATGCTTACAGGTTAACAGAACTGATGCTGAGGAGCAGTAAGCACCACCTTCAGAATAGAAAAATATTTTGGAGGCACATTTTTATTTAGGATTTTGGTACGTTTGGTGTTTAAGAGACAGATAACACCAAGAGATACTACTTAGCCTTCAGTAAACGCCTGGCTGGAAACACATGTCACAGCAGTTCCAGGTTGTCTCCGTTTTCTGTTTCTTGGAAACAGTAGAACTGTTAACAGTAACATGTCAGTTGGTTCCTGGCCCACCTCCTACCTCATTCCAAGACCTGCACTTACCTTTCTGACCCCAGAACACGTGTCTCGTATCTTCAGTTTCTCTGTAAAAGACTTTCTGCAAAACAAAATGGCATTAACTTTTCCAATGCCACAATGTCCAAATGGCTTGAGTTCCTGCCTCAAGTCTTTGGTAAGGACTGGAAAATCTAGTTGCTGTCACGTTCACTTCTGTATTTAAAAGACAAAACCATTAGGCAACTTGCCAAAAACCTCCCCTGAAGTTTAGGGGAGAAAGTAAATGGATTCTTAGGACATAGTCATTCCATTTACAATATGGTTAACCTTCATTCTAAACTGGTAACGTTCATAACACATTTACAGTGAACTTGCACACTCCCACTACACAGTAGTAACATTGGTAACGTAAAATGTCATTGTCCAGTCTCAGAACCTCTACCAGTGATGAATATGCATTTAGTCAATAAATAAGTGATTGGTGCTTTCTGTGGTGAAGCATTATGGAGTCGGTCAGGATGAATTAAGACCAACGCATTAGTATTTGACTTAGAAATGCACATATTTAGACTATATGAAACTCTTTATTTTCTCTCATTTTATCAGTAGAAGAGAATTTAAGCTCAAATGATCATCGCCATGGTCCTAATAAAGTTTTTTGTTAGGTTTGTTTGATTGGCTGGTTTTGTTTTGTTTGGCTAGTTATTTAATGGAAATAATCACAGTTGGTGAACACATCTCTAAGTCAGTGAATTTTATATACTGCACTTCTGAGGTCATACTCACGTTGATATCTTCACGAAAATTTTTCCCCGATAGTCACAGTTAATGACAGTGTGACTCAATCATCTTAACTGCTGTGAGTTAGCATAGCTATTCTGCAGTGCTTTTGGCTAATGTATTAGATTAGATGCATTGGCTAGTTACAATGTGGCTGACATGACATGTCACTGACAAGGTGACATGTAGAAGAGGACAGGAAGGAGAGGGAAGCAGCAGCAGGAGGAGGAAAACAAACTTCATAGTTAACACACTAAGGTCACAATCTGCCTGAAGAAGAAAATTTAAAAACAACATACAGAGGGCCTCCTGGTCATCTTCCTTAACATCCCATTGACTTCTCCTCTGCTATTAAAAACATTCATGGTGGAGAATGAGGCGTGTGAAGCATCACAGTAAGGCTTTCTGCAAATCTTACAGTCAGACCTCCAGCTCAGTCCACTCTGTGGTGCTAGGAAACAGTTAAGGCACTTTGACATGTAGAGCTGTAAACTCCATACAGGGATGAAACAAGTTTCCGAGGGAATGTTGCCGTGTCTCTATGGGGGCTGATGATTTAGCTCCCTGATTCAAATTAGAGTGTCACCAAAGAACTTTAGATTCGATACACAATGAAACAGTGGCTTTCTTTGGTGGTGAGGGCTATATCGACAGCTTAGGTGTTTCTCTGGGACATTTATCTCCTCCCTATCTTTAGCAGATGTTGATAGAAAGTGAAGAGCTGTTTAAAGGAACTAGATACAGAAATCTGTACAATGTCATGGTCTCACAACCCAAAACCTACTCACTGGAGGTTTTTCAAGACAAACCCTTCCCCCAAATTCTGGAATGCATGGTCAACCCTGAGCCACTTTTAGGGTGTGTACGTGTAAATATGTGATTTCCAAACACTGAGAGAGCCAAATCTGGAGTCACAGTTATGTATTGCTCTCTTGTATGCCAGGTTTTACAAATGGAAGCCAGAGCGAGAAGTATAGTGTGCGTGTAGAACCACCAGATGGCACTATGTAGAGAATGATAAAGCATTTATAGCCTCTGGAAGGCAGTTGTTGTCTTAGTTTAACTTTCTTAAACATCTAAGCCCAATGATCAAGAAGAAAAAGAAAAAACAACTGCTACTTCCAATGGTAGATGTAGTCTTTTTAGGTTTGGAGAGTGCTGTGATTTGATGACATTTCTGAACTACAAGGAACCTGTTCACAAACTATTTCCAGGAGAAATGAGAACAATTGTTAAGCCACCTTGGGTGAGGAAGAGGAAGAGGAAAGGAGATCTTAATAAAAATTAAGTTGGAGCGGACCAGGGGAAAAGCGTCAGAAGGTATGTAGAAGTACAGAAGTAAATTGGGTGTTTCCACCAAATGCTAATCCATTTATCTAAGAGAACATCACTTCTTATTTACAAGGTAATTATGTGGAACCATATGAAATTGCTGATACTCAACCATCTTTGATCTACAAAATGATCATGGCATGTGGTTCAACCTAATAAAACTAGAAACTTGGAAACAAGGTAAGTTCGTAAAATATGTAAAAGATGCTAAATTATCTCATGGCTTACTAATAGTAAAATGCTAGAAAAACTACCATATGATCTAGGATTCCTCTTCTTGGTACATATCCAAATAAATCAGTATCATAAAGAGATACCTGCTCTCCCGTGTTCATTGCAGCATAATTCACAATAGCCAAGATACAGAAACAATGTGTCTGTTACTAAAGATATATTCCAGCCTAACAAAGGATATCCGGCTATTTGCAACAACATGGATGAACCTAGAGGAGTTTATGGTAAGTGAAAAAAGCCAGATAGAGAAAGAAAAGTACTACATGATCTCATTTATATGTGGAACCTAAAAACAGTGAATACATAGAATGATGGTTCCCAGGTGGTAGAAATGGAAACGTGTTGGTCTAAGGATACAAAGTTGCAGTCATGTAGGATGAATAAGGATGGAGATCTAAAATCCAACATGACGACTATAGTTAATAATAACTTTATTGAATACTGGAAATTGCTAAGTAGATTGCAGGTGCTCTGACCATTTATAAAAAAGATAATTAATATGACTAGATGGATATGTTAATTAGCTTGACTTTAGTAATTATTTCACTATGTATATCAAAACAAATTGTACACCTCAGATATATACAATTTTTATTAAATCAACAGCCTTGTTTTTAGCCTTGAAACTCATTTGAGCAGGGCTCAGTGAGGGATCACTCGTTCCTCCTCCGTTTGGCTGGGGCTGCTCACTGGTGAATTTACTGAAGGCTTCTTCACTCGTATGTCTGGTAGTTAATATTAGCTGTCAGCTCGGACTTTCGCTGGGCTGTTGCCTTGAACACCGTCGTGTAGCCGCTCCACATTCTGGGCATTCTTCCAAACTGGTAGTTGTCACCATTTATCACTCACTCCAAGGATAAGAGTCTCAACAAAGCCAGGTGGAAACTGCATCACCTTCTCTGGCCTAGCCCTGGAAGACATTCAGCATGACTTCTGCAACATCTATTTATTAAAAGAAAACCGCTAAGGAGTGATGTCAGTGAAGATGACAGAGTGAGAAACTGAAATTCCACCCCTTCATAAAAGCAATGTAAAAATTGGCCAAAACATTCTAAATCAATTTTTTTCAGAGTGCTAGAAATTAAGCAAAGGCTTGCAGCTACTTGGGGGGGAGCTATTCAAGAAGAACAGCTGAATCAAAGTAAGAACCATGAGTTTGGTGCCATTTAAATGTACCCCAGTCCCCTCCGCACTCTTCAGTATTTTTGAAAATAGCCCACATTTCAGGTACCTCAGGGAGCAGAACGAGCTCCTTTTACAAAAAAGTGTCATTATTTGAACTGACAGGCGGCTTTGTAGAAGAACTAATAGAAGCTTGTACCTATGTAAACTGACTCAGAACTTGTCTAGTGCTAGAGCTGGTACACAGGTGATGTTTGTTGAAATATTTACAGGTAGACGTTTTAGCTGTTGCTGCCGGGGGTGATAACAGTTGGGGGAAAGAATACATGAATGGAAAAGCTTAGGAGAAAAGACTAGGGAATGCAGTGTCCCTAAAGGCTTTGAAAAGCTCTTGGCATATTTCTGGAAATGCAGAAGGCCACACACACGCACGGGGCTGTGAATGTTCAAGAAAACCCAAGAAGGCCCGAGGCTGTCACCTCTGGATGACCTTGAGACTGCAGAAGCAGACAGTGAAGACTAAGGCAGAGGTTGGCACTGCCTGATTGAGTGCCGAAGGTATGTGTCTCAACACACAAAACCCCTCAGCAAAGACTGATTTTATGGCTCCAGGAATTTCAGGAAATCTCAGTGCAATTATTAGCAGACCACTAAACCAACTAAGTAGAAACTGAAATTGCCTCACAGAATAATACAACTTTACAGGATTTGTTCAGAAAAGTCACTAAACAAAACAGCAAACCTTAAGGAAAGAGAATCTGACTTTCAGACTTGCCACGTTATAACCAATATATCTAGTTTTTTAAAAACAAATGAGGCATGCTAAGAAACAAGAAAGTATGTTTTCTGCTCAGGAAAAAATAATCAATAGAAAGTGTGCAGAAGAAGCCCAGACATTGGACTTTCTGGACAAAAACTTCAAATTTGCTATTTTAAATATGTTCAAAGGAAACCCCACCTAAAGAACTAAAGAAAAGTATGCGAAGGATGTCTCTCAAATACAGACTATCAATAGTTAGAGATTATAAAAAATTAAATAAATGGAAACTGAATTTTAAAAGTATAATAACATGAAAAATCACTAGATTGACAGCAACAAATTTGAGCTAGTAAAAGAATGAATCAGAAAGATTAAATAGAAATCAATAATAGATGGAAACTTGAGAAATTCCAAATTTGTAGAAATTAACACACTTCCAAAAACCAATAGGTCAAAGATGAAATAATGAAATTAGAAAATATTTTGTGATATACAGAAATGAAGTCCCAATATACAAAATTTAAGGGATGCAACAAAGCAGTAAGTAGTGAGAGGAAAATGTATAGCTAGCTGTACATTAAAAGAAGAAAGATGTCAAGTCAATAACCTGAACTTCTACCCTAAGAATAGAAAAAGAAAACTAAACCCAAAGCAAGCAAAAAGAAGGAAATATGGAAGATTAGAGCAAGAATTAGTGAAATACATAATTGAAATACGATAGAGAAAATTAACATAACTAAATGTTGGTTCTTTGGGAAAAAACAACAAAATTGACAAAATTCGAGCTCGATCAAGGAAAAAAGACTCAAATTACCAAATTCAGAAATGAGAGAGGACATTGCTACTGACCTTACAGAAATTTAAAGGATTGTAAGGGAATACTATGGACAATTATATGCCAACAAATTAGATAACTAGGTGAAATGGATAAATTCCTGAAACACAACCAACCAAAATTGATTCAGGAAGAAATAAAAAAATCTGAATAGACCTGTGACAAGTAAAGAGATTGAGTTACTAATCAAAAAACTTCCAACAGAGAAACCCAGGACTAGATAGCTTCACCAGTGAATTCTCCCAAAGTTTTAAAGAAGAATTAGCAACAGTCCTTCTCAGACTCTTCCAAAACATGGAAGAGGAAATACTTCATGTCTCGTTCTCTGAGGTCAGCATTCCCTCAATAACCAAGATCAGGTAAAGACATCATAAGGAAGAAAAACTATAGACCATACCTCTTATAAATGCAAAAATCCTCAACAAAATACTTGTAAACCTAATCCAACAGTACATAAAAGGATTATATACACCATGACCAAGTGAAATTTATCTTAGGAATGGAAAGTTGATTCGCAATATAAAAATAATGTATTGAGCCATATTAGAATAAAAGGAAAGATACATGATCATCTCAGTAGATGCAGAAAGAGCATTTTGCTATATATCCAAAGGAAATAAGATCAGTATGACAGAGAGATACCTGCACTCCCATGTTCATTGCAGCCTTATGCACAATAGCCAAGATACGGAAACGTGTCTCTCAACAGATGAATGGAGAAAGAAAATGTGAGACACACGCATACACAATGGAATTTAATTCAGCCTTGAAAAAAGAAGGAATCCTGCCATTTGCAACAACGTTCTCAACTTGTTTTGGAGTGAAGTAGTATTGAGTGGAGGAAGTAGGGCTTTCACATGACAGTGACCTGAAAAGAGGAGAGAAGGGGAGCAGGAGGGGAAGAAGGGAGGACAGTGATTCTGGGCCAGGCAAAGAAAATTACTTGCTCAGGATTAATTATGTGCCAAGAATAAATATATATATATATATTAGATTCAGAGTTTTTCCTTTCCTTACTATCTTCTCTTTCCTTGTTGTTACTAGATCTTGTCATTGCTGGGCCTGGAAGTGAGAAGTGATGGGAATGGAGAGGCTAGATCACTCCACATGAGAAGGAACACAAAGCTCCTCCCCCCGCCCCCCCCCCCCCCCCCCCCCCCGGCCCTGGAGGCAAGTCAGTGAGGAGAGAGCCACAACCCACTAAGGAGAGGCTGGGTAGAGGGCAGAGACGGGGGGGGGGTCTGAGTTTGGCCAAGAAGTGTGGCTTTGCAGATCGACAGGCGAGTTTTAGAGAGTGTTCTTGTGTGTTGTGAGGTGTAATTGTCCTTTGCTGCTTGCTCAAAAAAAGCTTTCCATTATAAAAATTAAAGGCATATAAGTAAAAGCAAAATATCCCATTTACGCCCCCTACACATAGTTAAAGAATACTTACTGTGGACTCAAGATAGTTTGGCATATCCCTTTACAGAGCTTTCCTATGTCTTGACATATATACACGTACATTCAGAAATGGATCATTTTTTTTTCTTCATGAAGGAAATGTTAGTTTGCTGCTTGCTCTGCTCAGCCTCTGTGTGAGGCTTAAGTTCATACTGCTTCAATTTACTGATCTCTAAATGCAGAGATGACTCTCAGAAACTCTTATCAACCTTGAAAAATTTCACAGCCTTGGAAAGCTTCAAGGTAAGAACAAGGTGTTTACTAGTCAAGTGGGAATCTCACAGGAAGTTGCCAGTGCAATGAGCAGCGTGGCCCAATGGGAGACCAAAAATTCCCATGCATAGAGAGAAAGTTAGGCTTTTGCTTCCAAACAGAAAGGGCATAAATTGACCAGGGACTGCTTTTTGAAAAAAAAGATTTTCCAACATATTCATAACTAAAAATTGCTGTTTGCAATGGAGTCCTTCCCATTGCTGTCCTGTCCCTGCTCCTCCCCACAAAGCTTTGATCAACAGTTAGCTAATGCTTTCAAAACAACAAAACAAACTTCAAGGATAATGTGAGCCTAAAATACCTGTGATTTGGAAATAGAGAAACCCTTAGCCTTTTATTGTAACACAGAGAGAACTGTGAAGGCCAGACTTTCCATGGAGAATAAGAATAAGGTTAGACCTAAAGCCAACAGAAAAAAATTGTGCTGTTGAGAGCATATTTCATATGAATGAATTCTAAAGCAATAATTTCTGGGGTTGTTTTTCCCTCAATTGTATAATGTAATGATAAAGATCTAGGTTATTCGCAGAAGATTGTATCTCCTTCTCAGGGGAAGAAGGGCCGAGAATTGCCAAGGCAGGATGCACATGCTCCTTAGGCTTTTGGAATTGGATAAAGTCATTTGGAAACGGCCTTAAAGTACATTTTGTGGTGAAATAGACTGGAACTCGGTCCTTCTGAATCCATGGTTAGCCACTGGAGAATCACCCTTTGGGTAATGTAAAGAAGCCAGAACAGCCCCTACTGTAATTCCACCTGAGAGCTGCAGGAAGGGCCCACTTACGTTAACCTGTGAGCAAAGCTGGAGGTGAGACTCCTCCAAGTGTCAGAACCTGATGGTATGTGGGTTTGGGATGGGCAGGGTGTGATGATCCCAGGGGTGTTAAACATTCTTCACATTTGGGGAAAAGACTCCCAAATGATCCATTTCTGATTGTACATTTATATATGTCAAGACAGGAAAGCTCTGCAAAGGGACTTGCCAAACTATCATAAGTCCACACTAAGTACTCTTGAACTATGTGCAGGGGCCGTAAATGGGATATTTTGCTTTTACTTGTATGCCTTTGTTTTAATTTTTATAATGAGGATGTATTCATGTATTGTGTAATATTAAAATATATATAAGTAAACTGAAATCATAAAAAAACTATGCACAAAACAACAATAAAACACCCAAGCCAATTTAAAAATGAACAAAGGACTTTGACATTCCTCCAAAGAAGATACACAAATGGCCAATGAATAAATGAAAAAATGCTCAACAATTTAGGGAAATGCGAACTAAAATCACAATCACACCCATTAGGATGGTTAATATAAAACAAACAAACAACAAAAAATAAACCCAGGGGCGGCCAGATAGCTCAGTTGGTTAGAGCGCAAGCTCTCAACAAGGTTGCCGGTTCAATTCCCACATGGGTTGGTGCGCTGAGCCCCCTGCAACTAAGATTGAAAACGGCAACTGGATTAGTTGTGGAGGGAGCTGAGCTGCACCCTCCACAACTAGATTGAAGGACAGTGACTTGGAGCTGATGGGCCCTGGAGAAACACACTGTTCCCCAATATTCCCCAATAAAATTTATTAAAAAAAAGAAAGTAACAAGTGCTGGCAAGGATGTGAAGAAATTAGAACACTTACGCACTGTTGATGGGAATGTAAAGTGATGCAGCCGCTGTGGAAAACAGTATGGCAGTTCCCCAAAAAGTGAAAAATAAAATTACCATATGATCTAGCAATTCTACTTCTGGGTATACACCCAAAAGAATTGAAAGCAGGGTCTTGAAGAGATAGTTGTACACCCATGTTCATAGCATTGTTCACAATAGCCAAGAGGTGGAAGCAACCCAACTATTCATTGATGGATGGGTGGATAAACAAAATGTGATATGTACATACAATGGAATGTTATTCAGCCTAAAAAAGAAAGGAAATTCTGATACATGCTACTACATTGGTGAACCCTTGAAGACATTACGCTAAGTGAATTAAACCAGTCAGAAAAGGACAAATCCTGTATGATCTCCACTGAGATCTCCAAAGTAATCAAATTCATAGACACAGAAAGTAGAATGGTGGTTGCCAGGGGCTGGAGGGAGTGGGAATGGGGAGTTACTAGTTAATGAGTACAGTTTCAGAGAATGCAAGGTAGAAAGAGATCTGTGAATGGATGGTGGTGATGGTTGCACAGCAATGTGAATGTATTTAATGCCACTGAACTGTACACTTAAAACTCATCAAGGTGGTAAATGTTATGCTTTGTGTGTTTTACCACATTTCTTAAAAGCTGTGCAAAAGTGTGGGGGGGAGAGGGGGGGTGTTAGGAAGTGCGTAGAGGATTTGTCTTGGTCCCTCAGAACACCTCATGACGTAGGCATGGACCCTTTGGAGAAAGCCTCATCCTCACTCGGGGCGGTTTTCCCAACAGCTTCTAAGGGTCTTGGGGGAAAGAGCAGAGATGCTTTGATGCCCCCAGGAAGCAGAGAGGGACACGGCCAGGAGGAGGACAGTAATCGCCACCTGTCCCCTGGAACACACTGAAACTGGAGCCCACCGCGAGCTCCTTTTACTATCGCCCCAGTTCTGGAATTAACTTTTCCTCCAAGACATTTATTTATTGAAAAAGCTGTTTTTCTCCATTGAATTACCTTGTGAATTACTTTGTTTGAAAATCAAATGACCATACACACACACACACACACACACGCACACGCACACACACATATATATGTATATATGTATATATATGGCTCTATTTTTAAGACTTAATTCGGTTTGTTTATACTTATGACAATCCCATACTGCCCTTGACTGATGTAGCTTTATAATAAGTCATGAAGTCAGGTGATGTGTCTTCCAGTTTTGTTCTTCTTTTGCAAGGTTGTTTTGGATACCTTGAGTCCTTGGCATTTCCACAAAACTTTTAGAATCTGCTTGTCCATTTCTATTTTAAACGTCTGCTGGCATTATAGTGTGATTATGTTGAATTGATAGATACAGTTGGGAGAATTGAGATCTTAACAACATTGAGTCTTTCAACCCATAAGTATGGCGGAATGCCTCTATTTATCCAGGTCTTATTTAATTTCAACAATATTTAATAGTTTTCAGTGTAGACAGAGGCTCACATGCATTTAGTTACATTAATTAAAACTTGTATATTATTTGGTACTATTGTTATGGAACTGGTTTATTTTTGTATTTCATTTTCTAATTGTTTGCTGCTAGTATAGAATAATAAAAGAAATACAAATCATTTTTATATTTAGACCTTGTATATTTATACTTTACCGTAATAGGATTCCCCAGAGAAACAGAATCAATAACGTGTGAGTACATAGAGATGCGTTTTAGTAATTGGCGGACATGATTGGAGGCTGGCAAGTCCAAAATCTGCAGGATGGACCAGCAGGTTAGAAATCCAGAGAAGAGCTAATACTACAGTTCAAGTCTGAAGGCCATCTACTGGCGATTTCCTTTTTGCTCCAGGGACGTCTGTCTTTTATTCTATTCAGGTCTTCCTCTGATGGAGTGAGGTGCATCCACATTGTGGAGGGCAGTCTCAAAGTCCCCTGATTTAAATGTTAGTCTTACCCAAAAACACCCTTATAGAAGAAGCATCCACAATAACGTTTGACCAAATAGCTGGGTACCATGGCCCAGCTAAATTGACAGCTAAGTTAACTAATTCTTATTAAATTATTACTTAATTGAATTCACCTACAAAAAGATATTAATATAAATACGAAAAAGGAAGGTATATATACCTACCTTTCAAGTCTTTGTGCTTTTTTTTTTTTGCTTGCTTTATTGCCCTGGATAGGAACTCCAGTGCTATGTGGTAAGAATGGGCGTTGTTGCCTTATTCCCAATCTTAGGAAGAAAGTATTCAATATATTACCATTATGTATGATGTTAGCTTTTAATTTTCATAGATACCATAGGAAAAACTCTTTTGTGTTCTGTCTATTCACAGACTACTCCATTTTCAGTACTTCACTCTGACACTTTTGGTCACCAAATGTTTGTAGTGTCTTCTCACACTAAGCCAATCTCTGATTCTCCAGACACCAGCTGGGTGTCCTATAATTTAACTCAGTTCTGACACTATCTAGTGTAATTCACACAAGACTGTCCCCACTTCTGATGCCAACTGCAAGTCCAGGTTACTGTCCGTGCATCTGACCGACCAGCTATAAGTTGGAGCTTCCCGGGACCCCCTCCTCAGGTTTGATCATTAACTAGATTGGGTCACAGAACTCAGGAAAACAATTTACTTACTAGATGACCAGTTTCTTATAAAAGAATAAAACTCAGGAAAAGCTATATGGAGGTGATGCATAGGGAACGTTATGGGGGAAGCGGTGCAGAGTTCCCATGTCCTCTCTGGGCGCAGCCCCCCTCCCAGCATCTCCGTATGTTCACCAACCCAGTGAACTCTGTAAAGTTCTCTGAACCCCTTACACACATTCCCTCCCCTGATCCCCCCACCCCAGACTTTAGAACTTTTATGGAGGCTTCATTATAGGCATGATTGATTACATCATTGGCCACCGGTGATTGATTCAACCTCCAGCCCCTTTCTCTCCCCTGGAGATGGGGGTGGAGGTGGGAGACTAAAAATTTCAACGCTCTAATCACATGGTTGGCTCCTCTGGCAACCAGCCCCCATCCTGTCGTGATGTAAGGACTTCGCAAAAATGACCTCATTACCATCAACTCACAAAACAGAAACAAACTCATAGATACAGAGGACATTTTGATGGTTGCCAGATGAGAGAGGGGTTGGGAGTAGGTGAAAAAGGGGAAGGGATTAAGTACAAATTGGTTGTTACAAAGTAGTTATGGGGATGTAGGGTACAGCATAAGGAATATAGTCAATAATATTGTAATAACTATGTATGGTGTCTGATGGGTACTGGATTTACGGGGGTGATAGATGCGAGGGGATTTGGGAGGCAGGGTGAAAAAGATGAAGGGATTAAAAATTACAAATTGGTAGTTACAGAATAGTCATGGGATGTAAAGTAAAGCATAGGGAATACAGTCAATAATATGGTAATTACTATGTATAGTGCTAGGTGGGTACTAGACCAGTCGGGGGGGTCACTTCTTAAATTATATAAATGTCTAAGCACTATGCTGTATACCTGACATTAATGAAAAATATTAATATAAATAATATTGAATGACAACTGTAATTGGAAAATTAAAAGGCAGGAAAAGGTGAAGGGGAATAAGAGGTTCAAATATACAAGTATAAAATCATGGAGATACAATGTACAGCATGGGGAATATAGTCAATAATGCTGTGGTTGTGTGGTATGGCGTCAGATGGTTGCTGGACTCATGGTGATCACTTCTTTAGGTATAAATGTTGAATAACAATGGTGTATACCTGAAACTAATAATATTGT
Source organism: Rhinolophus ferrumequinum (assembly GCF_004115265.2). Taxonomy (NCBI): domain Eukaryota; kingdom Metazoa; phylum Chordata; class Mammalia; order Chiroptera; family Rhinolophidae; genus Rhinolophus; species Rhinolophus ferrumequinum. Next base: position 68,661,860 of record NC_046292.1, on the reverse strand, counting down.
ATGCCAGCTATATTTTAATAAAAATCTTTTTTAAAAGCTCCAAATGACTAGGTCTCAGTCCAGTGCAGTCACACTTATTACGACTAGTGCTGTATGGCTTTATCACAAATATTTCTACTTACTGACAGTCATATGACCGTACTGTTTTAATTTTAGGTACTTGAATAGCTTAAAGATTCACTCATTCTTTTGGTTTCTATAGAAGAGTAATTTTTAAGATATTGGAACCAATGTATGATTTTGTCCACTTTTTATCTTGCCTTGTCAAGTATATTAATTAAAAGCATCTTTCACCTATTATCATCATTTATAAACAATGTTTAACACCCAAAAAGGATATAACCTTGGAATTTCTAAAAAATTAAATTTTGCTTTATAAAATCACATTAACTTAGTTTTGTTCATATATTTTTCACAGATGAAAGTTCTTTGAAGACTGCCACGAGCCATTAATTTCAGCAATTTTCTCCTAAATCTATTATAGACTGGAAAGTGTTTACCTTCATCCCTCTATACTGAAAAGTAGCTTTTTTCGCTTCTTCATTCAATAACTATTTATTATGTCTGTGACATGTAAGGCCTTATGGCAGCTACTCTGGAGACGCCCAAAACACGTCAGAACTAGCCTCTGACCTTTAGCTGCTATTACCTTGGCTGGGCCATAAGACATGTCACAGAATCAGGAAAATCTTGTGTTCTTTGCACCAAATGTTTTGTATTTGTTAAAGAAAGTGCTAGTGGATACCTATATATATATATATATTTTTTAGGTCTAGCTTAATTTCTTTCAGATCTCAACCTTGTATATCTTTACTCATAGGCAGCGAACAGTTAGCAACGTTAATTTTGATAGTGATAGGAAACCAGAGGCTTAGTGTTACAAGAGTGAAGCTAATCAAAGGCCATAAGGGACCATTATAGGAGAGTGTGAAGATTGCAGCATCCTGCGAATAGGAGCCCAGCCACACATGGACTCATCACCTCTTTCCAGCTCCTCACTGAGACTTCTCTCTCTAGTCCTCTTTGAGCAAACGCTGGGGAAGCACCCGTTATATCCGTGCTCTCTGATTCAGCTAGCCCTCAGAACACTCTTCTAAGAATGTCTGAATTTGATCAGGACCATAAGATGATTATGTTTTCACTACAAGTGGATTGTGAACTAAATGTATCAGGTTGGAAGCCCAGATCAATAGCCTTCCCTCCTTTTTTTTTTTTTTTTCCTTAAAGAAAGTTCCCCTCAGCAGAGGCCAGTAACAGACATTCTGTCTGTAACTCAGCACAGTCCTTACAGTTTTCTGGATTCGTCTAGTGGGCAAAATTAGCTCCAAACCATAGCTAATTCAGCTCAAGAAGAAACAGCTCTTGTTTCTGAAGAATACATTGAGCAACATTTGAAAGTTTTGAAATGATCAATTAAGGAGAAGAGAGTTTAGAAAACAAAAATAAATAGTGTTTTCCCCCAACACACACCCAAGTTACCTCTTCATTATTATCAAGCCTTTCTTTCTACTATAAAACAAATCAACACAGGCATGCAGAAGCAGCCTAATGGTTTATCACAATTTCATACATCAGAACTATTTGAGAGCCAATATATTTTGGTTTAATCCCAAGTGTTTTTTCTTTTCTGTGAGCTTGTTTTATAATAAACATTTGTTTTGCAAAGTGCCACCCCTCAAGTATCTTTCCTAATGGTGTGTCATGCCCCAGTTTGGCTAATAGGCAGTGCTAATTCCCACTTTACTTAATATGAAAGGCTAGGTGTGGGAGCCCTGATGAACTAATAGGGGTCATTTAAGAAAAACACCCAAGGCATGGGCTGCTTCTTACATATACTCAAGTGAGATTTTTGAAACACCATTGTCAGGGAATACGAGCAATCCCTGAAACTTTTCTCCCCTGGGTTATCAAAGTCCAAGACAATTGATGACATTACATCGGTCGTTCATTTTAGATTCGTGGAGCCCACAAAAATCAATAGTTTTCCATTATCAGGTCCAGCTGGGTCACTGGTCTGTCAATGAGCTGTTACAATTGCTGTACAGGGGTGAGCCTGACCAGTCAATTGCTGCTGACAAGAGGAAAACATGCTGACAGCCACGGGAACAAGTCAGAACACAGATTTGCACTTCACTTTGCCATCCAAAGAGACTCGAGCAAGGCCATTTTCAAGACACAGGGCACACTCTGTGGGAGGCCTAAGGGAGGGGCAACATCTCCCCACATCTCCCCATTTTTTTAATAGCACAAGAACCTAAGGGCCTGTCCTGGCTCCAGCCAACCATCTCCTGTAGCAGACTGTCCATAGTCACTGCCTTTCTTAGTAAGTGGGTATGTTCCAGCCAGTATTGTTCCTAAAACCGTCTTCTATCCTACATTGTACCCAGAGAAGGTGTTGGAGAAGGGAACTCTACTTCTACTAACACCAACTCAGATATCACTGTACATACCTTGGAGAATATAAAAACTTAAAAGAGGAAGTAAATGGGCCAAAGGCACCAAGTATGAACAAATGTGACTGAACACGTTACAGATAAGTATTGACAGAAGGGCAGAAGTCCTCTGGTGTGGGTATATAGACTATTCCCTTGTTGCCTCATTATTTATAACATTATCTGTACTTTCTTCTCAATTTGAGTTATTTTAGTAAACCAACCATCCCCCATAGGTGTCATATCCACAGCTACTCTGTCTGATTCAGTTGGGCATCAAGGGGAACTGAGCTCTAGTCTTGCCCTGCCCATAATTAGAGGATATAGACGGGTGAACTTGGACAAGTATCTCACCTGTCCCCCATTAATAAAATAGAGACATGTTTGCCTTTCCTATTATGTCACATGTTGTCATGAGATTCAAAATGAGATCAATTGAGAGAGAGCTCTCTCCAATTAAGTGACTGCGTGTGTGTGTGTGTGTGTGTGTGTGTGTGTGTGTGTGTGTGTCTTGCTCTCTGGAAGCTATTCACAGAGCAAGAAGTTTGGAAATAGCTGAAAGAAGTCCTCCGTTTTCCAGAATAATACATTTTTGGTCTAGACTGAATGCTTTCCTTCTTTAGGTGAATATATGAATAATATATGAATACATAATAATCTATCATTATTCCATCATAACGAAAACCAAAATTTAGAGGACAGCACGGAAGGAAGTCTTAATGGGTCTTGTGGCTCTCCTTAGTGTGTAGAGAAGAGAAGCGAGCAGAGAAGACACACACTGGGTTCCTGCATGCTGAGGGACTTCTAAAGCAACGTGAATTTGTGCAGTGCTCTGGTCTCCTCATGCTGGTTTTATTTCCAACATCAAACTTTAGAGCTTAAAAGATAAATATTTTGAATTTGTTTCAATATTATGATTTTTAATGTTTGACTTTTATTAACATGTTTCAAGTATTAAATTCTAGCCCTTTTTTTAATGCCTCCAGTCTTGGGTTTGATTCTTTTGGAAGTCAACATTCACTTGTGTTCCATCATCAAACAAAACTGGTAATCAGCTGTATTACTGGAAGCCAACTAGCTAGGGTTTTTTTTGTTGTTTTTTTTTTTTCTTTTTATTACGCCACCAAAAAAAAATCATTTTCTTTAAATGAGAAAAAAAAAAACCCAAGTAGTTTTAACAAGAGCAAATTTGCTAGTAATTAGATGAACCAGTCTTATGTCTTCCAGCACTTAGAAGCATGAAATTCATCAGAACCCTCATATCATTAATTAAAAAGAATTTATGTTTTTTTAATAAAATGCTTCATGTTTTAGCTCCTTTATTCCTCCACCAAATGTGATTATGTGGGGGCTGAAGGGAATTCAGGTTAATATGTTGACATACTTAACAATGCCGGGTCATGTTGCACAATACGCTTCACTGGTTTAGTTCAGTACACCCCCTGACAGGGCCTAATCATTCCCTGCCCTAAAGGCAGAGGGAAAGAGAGGATTTTAATTACTGCTCTGTATGCAAGTTTGCCAGCATTAAATTGAGACATAATTAGGCCTCTGAATTTTAATAATTGTCCTAGTTAATTGGGCAGACAAGTACGTTATGCAGCATGGCGTGATTAGATAATTAGTATTTCCAAATGACAAAATTGGGCTCTTGATTACAAATTCTACATGAAGGGGGAAAAAGGTAGCAAGCAGATCTTTACAAGTCTATTAAGGGAGAGTTTAGCGATGTTGATAATTTAAAGTCCATTAGGAAGCAACATTTCATTCTCAGAGGTGGGGGTCTGGGCCAAGGGCCTCTGGCCTACTCTATCTCCCACTGAAGGTTCCTCCACAGGGTGCTCTGCTTTCTCTGGGGTCTGCTGCATCCGCCCTACTCCCTGCCCCCAAACTTAGCAGCCACCACTGACCTTGGGGAAGGTCTCTTTGGCGAGACACCAGATGGCAGGTGATAACTCCGAAAAAGAAACCATAGGCTGTAGGAAGAGTAGAACAGAGAAGGGGTAATCTACCCAGGCTGGGTATATAAATATCTACCGTGTCTTTCCTTTGCAAACAGCTATTCTTTCATTCTTCTAGAATTCACCACTTTCATTATATCATCAGCTCCACTAAAATCTTTTTGGTGGAAAATCTTAAATCGAAATCTTAAATTTTGAGGCATTATGTTATTGAGGTGAAAAGCATGGGCGTTGCAGGCTGACCTTTGTTAAGTTACTTAACCTTGCCAAATCTCAGTTTTCTTATTGGCAAAATGAAGAACCTTCCCCATAAGATTATTGATAGAATTAAATAAAGTAGCACATGTAATTTAAAGCACAATGCCTAGCATGGAGTAACTGCTCAATAAATATTAGCTATTCAATGCCAATTAAATGAATAATGTTGGAAGGTGCAGTGTGAAGGTGCCAGTACTCAAAAATGAGGTGCGCGTCCGTAACCCCTTGCTTTTTGCTTTTTGAGAGAGGAACAAGGTGCCCCATTTCTGCTGCAGGAAGCCCAATGTCAATAGCTGCCCCTATAACTCAAATACACAACCAGATTTCCTTTCTCTCCATTCTTCAGAGGTTGGCATTGCAGATAAGCCCTGCCATGCACAAATCATGGGGGCAGTTAACCTAAGAAGTATGTGGTATAAACTCTGCATCTTATCCCCCACCTTGTGACTTACTCTCCACAAATACCATTTTACTGCCCATTTCTGGTTGCTAAACTTCTCACAATCAATAATCAGTGGCCTGGGCTCTAGAGCTATGTTTTTTCAGGCAAAAGGAATATTAACTGGATACAAACCAGAACCCCTCTAAAAAATGATTTGTAGGTGTTTGGTGGATAACAATGTGATGATAGTTTGTAAGAGGAAACTCAGACGATCTGGATGTATATTCATGACCGTGGAGGATGACTAAAAGGAAAATAACAATGTCTCCATGGCTTGGTCCAGTTAAAACAGCCTTTCAGACTGAAGGAGAATTTCTTAGGACTTTCTCAGAACTTTGTATCATCTCAGATATGTGTGATGGAAGCATTCTGGCAGAGGTTCCAATTCAGAATGCACAGCTCTCTCCGTGGGTAAACTTTATATTACCCTGGTATAACCTCTACAGTACATAATACCCAAATAGTAGAGAGAGGAGGGCAAGGCCTTGAGACCCAAGGAAGAAAAGAAATTTGAAGTATAGAATGCAAACGTTTTGCTAGAAGCTTAGAAACAAGAGTAAGATATTACTCTCCGGGATGGGAATGAAGACAGAGAGTTAGCGATTATTTGCCTGATCTGTATTTACCCCCAAAAGGAAACCTCCCCTATTGGGGCTGCGAATCTGTCTCCCGCGCTCGCTGTTCGTGGGGTCAGACGCGTGGCCTAGAGAGTCGTTGCAGAGCTCTTGCTCTCACTGCACTTCCCAGTTGCCAAGGGGAAACATCACCCTTGGCCAGAGGATGGGAGAGGTAATAACTGTCATACGGATTTCTTTCCCCTGCCACACAATGCTGGAGCTTCTCTCCCACTCTTTTAGAATAAGTACGTTTATGACTGACTGATCGCTCAACACCTTGTTGGTTCTGATTGCAGAAAACACACCTTATAAATATATGATAACTATCCTGTAATGGAGAGTGTGACAATTTACTTCACAGTGCGTTTCGGGCTGCTAATTGATCGTTTCAGTCCAGGGAGGATTTGGAATAAATTATAGCCATCAAAAGGATATCACAGCTCATTTTGGTGGAAGGATCTCCTCGTCGCTTCGCGTCTGTCTCCCGGAGAGCCGATTGCACCCGGCAGGCAGAGAGGAGGGGAGGGAGCCTGCAAGAGAAAAGGAAGCCGGGGGGGGCGGGGCCGGCGGGACGGGGCGGGGCCGACGGCGCGAGCACGGGGGCTGCAGGTCCACGGCCGGACGGTAGAGGCCTCCCTTCCGAGGATGCGATACGGGCGCAACCCGCTGGGGCTCCGCTCCCCGGCGCGAGCCTGCGTGTCCTTCCCAGCGAGGTCCCTGCGCGGCCCGGCCCAGTGTGACTATTCCCCACCCGCCTTCCTCCTGCAGGCGGCAGCGCCCGTTCATTAGAGGTGAGAGTCTGCCTCGGGCAGAGGGCCCTGCTTGGGGGCGGGGGTGCTCGCGCGCGCCGGATCTCACCTGGCGCCCGAAGCTTCTCCTCAGCGGGGCATCCCCGCGGGAGCGGACGTGGTAACGCCGTGCGCTGCGCTCTGCTCTCCGGGAGCCGGGCTAGCGAGGCGTGGAGGAGCCGCGGCCCCGTTGGGGTTTTGTGTGCAGTTGGGCCCGCGGCTCGGGTGGCTCTGGTTCTCACGCCGCAGCTGGGGAGGGGGCTTATGGAGAGACGCAGACTCGGAGGAAGCCATGCCCCCCGCCAACCCCAGAGGAGGGCGCGGAGAGGGCGGGCCAGCTGGGCGGTGTCGCCAGGCGCTCCCGGGGCTGCCCGTGCGCGGGGTCGCGAGGGCGGCGGGTCACACCCTCTGGGAAGCGGGGAGAGCGGCGGCCTGAAAGTCGTGGCAGGAACGCCGCCCTCGAGCCGGGAGCGCTTCGCAAGGCCGAGCCGGTGGACTCGACCCTGCCCCACCTCTCAGTCGTCCATGGGTCCCAGCCCGCCTCGGGAACGGTCGCGCCCCGCAGCCTCTTGCCTCCATGACCTTTCTCAGCAAAATGAGTGCCGTTGTGTGCTGCTCATGGAGACGAGGCTCGCAAAGGCCTATCCGTGCGTGGGTTTCGAATTTGATTTTGTCCTGCTTCTGTCGCAGGCACTTGCCGATGTGGCCTCCCTACCCCCGCCCACGCGACCTCCCGGCAACTTTCCTTCTCTTCCGAAGTTGAACCCTAAGAAGGGTTGCGGCCCTTCAGCTCACACGTAGAGTAGCCCTCTATCCCCTGTGCTCCAAGTCGTGCCTCGCAAGGTGTCCCTGGTTTTTAAGTCCCCTGTCACGCTAATACATGATGTCAATCTAGGGCACGGATGTGTCTGTGCAGGCGATTTTGACAGCAATCATCATAGCAGGCTCTTAGGAAGTGTGCTGTCAGTGCGTTCTGGAGGACGGATAGTATATAAGCCGGTTCTTGACGTGCTATCTTACAAGGAAACATCTGAGACCGTCAGGAAGGAGCATTTTAATTCACACACCAAAAACATTTTGTTTGGTTGACATCTTTCAAAATGCTGAAAGAGGTAGTAGCATTTATCATTTTGTAAGTATTGATAAATGCTGATAAGTACTCACAAAAGTCCCCATAGGAAGGAGGAGGGTTTTGTCTGATTCCTCCTATTATATCATATAAACTGAGAACCAGAGATGTTATGAGACCTACCAAATAGTCCATAATAAGTCAGTGAGAGAGCTCTACTTATGAGACCAAACATCTTCTAAATCTGGAATAACTGGAAAAGTTAGGAGACTAGTATGTTTATAGCTCTACTGTGAAAGGTCGTCTCATATGCTAGCTTAAATGAGAGACCATATGCTTTTAGCACAAGTGCTGCATGTGTGAAATGATCAATTTATCTCAGGTATGGGAGTCAGGTAAATTTTCTGTAAAACTCCACTGTTAATGACTACTACCTACTGATGGATATTAAAGACTAATTATATCAGGAGTCACTTAAAACAAGTGATTAGGTGCAAAGGTATGGCTAGGGCCCTAATGAATGAATTCTGAAATCTAAAGTAATCGAAATCAAAGCAGATGCTTTAAAGTTGATATTATATAATAGTTAGAAGTTCTGTTTATATAGACCAAATCCTGTAGGAGTTAATTTTACAGTGGACTCCATATGTGTTGACTCGAGATACGGTTTTGTTTTCCTGCATTCATCGATTCAGTAAGCATTTATTCATTACCTGCTATAGGCCCTCCACTTCACTTTGAGGTTGATCATGATCCCTATAGGCATTTAATAAATAATTGTTCAAACGTGACTAAAACATGTATATCTTCTCCTCCAAAAAACTCAAGGAATATTATTATGAAAGAGTTAAAAACTGGCCTTTCATTTATACAAATGGAAAGTTGTATTGATCACTCTCAAGTTAGTAAATCAAGGGAAGAAAATAAATTAGAAATCAGAAAGTTTATTCACAGCACATGATTTTTTTTCCTTAAAACTTTAAAACAAAGTTTAAAGGACTTGTATGATTGAAGGGATTTATGATATTATTTTAATTATTTTAGAATGTAAAGTTTTCCTAAAAAGGTCTAATTCCTTGTATGGTATGCTGGACTCTGGTTTTATGTAAATGAACACACTATATTTTTATTTAAAATCAAAACCACATATTCTCTTTTTCCCCTAACCTGAGGTAAGAGTTGCCTACCATTAAGTCTAGCAAATGAAACAGTATACCTGGTTAAAATTCATTGGTTTAATAAAAATAGAAAAACATAACCAATATGTTTATCCCAATTGTTTGTAGTTCTAATTTTTTGTCTTGGATAATGCTTGAAATCGTTCACAACAATGCCTAGATCCTTGAATAATGACATTTTTGTGTGAAATCTGTAAGCTACATCTAAAGACTGTACAATTTTGTGAAGTGTAATAATAGAAGCCAAGATGTTAAAAATAATTTTATCCTTAACCCTAATGTGCTATAGGGCTGAAACTATATAATCAAGGTACGACTGTAAACTGATATAGTCAACCACAACAAAACTTAAACATTTTAACAGCGGTGTTTTAACAACTATACCAGAACTTACACATACACTGTAGTGTGTCCTTATCCAACTTGTTATCTTGGAAGGCTGTCGCTTATTGTAATGCGTCCATTGCTGCCATTGCTCAAACCTATTTTGCAGCTCTTTTTTGGGCACTGTTTTCAGAACCCACAGCACATCATATTAAAAAAGCCTTGAAAATAGTAAGTCATCTTTAAAGACCTTCAATGTCCTGAAGGGTAAGGTGGGTGATCAAGTCAGGGTAATTTAATTTGGGGTCAAAACAGTTGGAAAGACAATTAGATGGCTTTCTTGAGTAGCTTTTAAATTAGTTCCAAAGTCATTATACAAACATAGTTTGAACGAAGGCAGAACCATTGGAATAATAGTAACTGCCAAGGGACAGCTTTAAGTAAAATGCTCGTTTGGAGTTATACATTCTTTGATTGTCAATAACAGTCATATACATGTATAGTACATTGGTATGCAGTATAGAGACATATTACTTCAGAAAGTTATATTGTCAAGAATTTTATTGATCTGGATTTTATGAGAGTTTGATTTTGCTGCTTTGATTACAAGCCATTAAGTTCTGGAGCACTAATTCTGTAGCACTTATAAAGAGCAGTCCTGATTTTAGCCCATGACCTCTTGAATTTTTCCCACCCAAAAACTTCAAGAGGTCATGGGCTAAAATCAGGATTGCTCTTTATAAGTGCTACAGAATTAGTGCTCCTCATTTTTTGAAACATAAGAGAATCATACTCAGTTAAGAAGTTAAACTTAACCGGTATTCTATTTCGTGAGCAAGGCATTTGCCAATACCAAAAAACTCAGTGATCCTTAGACTGTACATGAAGTCTTATCTGTGGGTTAAAACACTTGTCATTTTCAGTAGTTGGCTGTGACTATAGACCCCAAAGTAGATATGTAATCGAATCACTGTGTCCTGCTATAAGTTAACAATACGCTATCTATTGTATGAAATACAAAATTATGAAATTCCTCACCCAGTGAATTTAAACTTATGTTCCAGACCACAATATGAGAGAGGGGATAGAAAGGAAAAGAGAAAGTGGGAGAGGGAGAGAGGTAGGTCTTGAGGCTTTTGAATCATAATTAGTTGAATTCACTTGAGGAAAGAGTTTATAAGTGCTTTCCAAAAACCACCAGCAAACAATTTAAAAAATCTGAGGAAATAACTCAAATTCAATTTGAGCTAAGACTATATGGAGAACCAAGAAAAGTAGAAAGAATGTAATTAGCTGAGTAGGAATTTTTCTAAGAGTTTAGATCTAATACCTTTAGTATTATATAAAGGGCCATGGGATCATTAGTGATTAGCAGAGATCCAGACCATAATGATCAGGAGAGATCAAGGCCAGCAGACAAAGATGAAAGACCTTCTCGCTGACACTGAATGTTGAAGATGCACTTATATAGGGAAGGTCAGCCAGCAGACAAAGAAGTAGGGAAACAGTCCCGAAGCAACAGATGTGTTTGTGTCTTTCACCCCAGAGTCATGTTGGATGTGGAGATTAACCAAATTTGAGCTGAGATGAAAAAAATGTCTTTATTTCAACCATTTATAAGGTCTGGAACTTCGAGTGCTGCTTGCTTTGATGAGCTCGGTTATTGCTCAGAAAATAGGGGACGGGACTTGCTGGGCCCTGGATACCAGGTTTACACATCCAACTAAAGGGTCAGTGAACGAGATGGACAAATCCAATTCCAGATTTTTTCTGGGGAAAGACCCTGGACTGTTTGTCCATTATGTAGACAGAACAGCTCCAAAATTTTATGTTACGAGTACAAGAGAGTATCAGGTACCCAGCAAATAAATGCTCAATAAATGATGACAATTGTGGAAAAACAAGTGACAGTGATGCTAGCCTGTTTTTTGAAACAGGTAGCGTAACCATCATGCCTGCTCATCCTCTGTTGATTTAAGAACCTACCAAATATTTCTTCATTTGAATCTAAATATTAAATTTTGTATATTGTGTTTATAGATTCAGGATTGGGGTGGGAGGTTCTTAGTATGTCTCAGTTCGTTGTAATAGAAGTCCAGTCAGTGTAGCTTGCAGCCCATCTCTTTCAGATGGAGAAATTCCTGGTTTTAGATTTACGAATGTCACATGTAGATCCAGAATATAGAAAAGGTAGGGAATGGCCCTGAGAATTGGGAAATATCATGTGGTAGAAAGAATCCCGGACCAGGAGGGCCGACTAGGTTTACCATATACCAGTTGTGTTACTTGAGGCAAATTTTAGTTTTCCTCATAGGCAAAATGTATGTAATAGTAACATCCACTGTGTGTACTTCAAAGGGTAGTTTTGAGCATCATCTGAGATGAAGTAAATGGAATGACTTGGTTTATTAAGTGCTGTGCACGTGCAGGATTTTGTGTGCCACAACACAGGTTTTGTAGGTGAAAGTAAGAGTCAGAGTCCTTGAGCGGACCAAATATTTAAACCAAAATATAAATGAAGGTGGAACCGCCCTCGCCCCCTTTGGGAACCTGGGAGAATACACTAGTTTTAGCATGGATACTAGAGACAAGAGAGTAAATTAGTCATTATTTCTCCTTTCTCAAATTCACAAGAAGTACCCTGTTGCCACTGCAAGAGATTTTTTTTTTTAGCACTCCCTAAAGACCTGTTGGATGTAAAGAAACCTGCTAGGTCCCTTAATACTGTCAGTCCAGATCTTCAGCAGTGGTTCTGGAGGGACAGTCTCCATGTGGGGAAAAGTAGTCAGACTTCCAGGCCTTGATTCTTATACCCTCAGACGTTCTTCTTTTCTTAGAGATTCATTAATCCCATTGCCACCTTTATGTTTTAGAAGAGAGTCACATAGGTGGAGTTCTACATACTGGTTTAATTGGTCAGCTGTGAACATTTTTTGCAATTGTTACTCTTCCCACAGCAGCAACCCATTTTTGCTGCAGAGACAGCTAGACCTCCCCCAAACCCTTTCGTGGGCCATTTTGAAAAATTAACACTTGTGTCTTTCGTTTTCTCTTGCTTTCCTCCGTGTGTGTAAAAGGTACAGAAGCTGCTGTGGAAAGGGCAGTTCGCCTCTCCAGCCCACAGATACATCAAGTGCCGATACAGACGCATCATTGGCTCCCACTGACATGGGGAATGGCTCCGAAACAGGAGGGGAGGACGGAAGGGGTGGCCTGGGAGAGTGGGATATTATGGAGTGGTATGCACTCATCCTTCCTTCTGCTGAGTTTCAGAATCTACTAAAGAGTGAAAACAGTGCCCTTTGTTCAAAGACGTGGGTACAGGGGTGTTTTCTGGAGGTTTGTTGAGTATCCTCCATACAGTAACACTTCATAAATTCACATTGTGTGAAGCACAATGTATTCAAGTCAGTACAGTGTATTGGCTAAGGAAAAGGGGCATTTGATTCAGACAACCTGTGTTTGAATATCAGATCTGCTACTGACTTGGGCAAGTTTCTTTATCTCTCTGAGCCTCAGTTTCTTTGTCTGCAAAATGACAATAACAGAATCTCCTGTCAAGGATTGCTGTGTCTGAGGTGTGTGCTTAACAAACGGGAGCTGTTATTAGCTCCGGAGAGTGACGGAGGCATATAAAGACATATAAGGCAAATTCTCATTTTCAAGGAACTTACAATGTAGTTAGAGGGGACTGAATTAAAGAAAACTGGCATGATAGTACAGGGCAGAGAATGGGAGTGCCAGGTACGTGCTGCAGATAGCGAAGCAGTCTGCCAAGGACTAGCATGGTGGTGGAAGGTTTCAAAATAGAGGTGGGAATTTCTCTAGGATTTCCAGCTGGGTAGGATTCAGATATATACAGTGGCATTGAGAAGTCATCCCAGATGGCAAGGAGAAGGAGTGATCAGAACACACAGGGGTGGGCGTATGCCAGAGTGGAAAGTAAACCAGCATTTGGGCCAGATAGCTAAGCATAAGAATCCTATCTGCTGTGAGATCTTGGCTGCACAATTACCTTGACTTCGTTAGTCTCAGTTTCTACAGTCTTAAAATGGGTATAATCATATCTCATTAACTTGAAGGGATTAAATGAGATGTTTGTAATGCCTAGCATGGTGTCTGCCACCTCACAGGTGTTCAATAAAATGAAGGTAACTCGTGGTGTTTTCAGTTTATGGTGGGAGAGCTGTCTGCTTGAAGAGCTGTCTTGCCTTGTGTAGGCTAATAGTGGAAAACAAACCAGAAAAGGCTAGTTAGGGCCTGTGAGGATGGTAGAGAGGAGGCTTAAAGGTAATATAAGGAACTGGGCCTGTTACAGGCTATCAGAGTGATCAAGGTTTTCCAGTAAAGTGGGGATTTAGGATAGTTAATGTCAAGGCCCTCTGACGGCTGTTTTAGAGGTAGGAAGAAATGTCCTGTGGCATGCGTAAGGTGATAAGGGTCTAGATTAGGATAGTGGCAGGGTTACCAAACCTGACAGTTGTGGTCTCTTTACAGTTTCTTTTATTAAAGGAGCTTAGGGCTCAGCAGTGGGCAGCGAGGGAACCTTTGTTTTGTTTTGTTTTGATTTAATTTGTTTGCAGACTCCCAATATTTAGTGTCAGTTGTATACTGTAGAGCCACAACTTTGGAAAATAGAACTCACTCAGTATTCAGGGACTATAAAAGGTGGGAAGTAACTTTTATGCTAAATAAACCCTAGAACTTGCTCCAGCTTATAAAACAGCCCTCTTTAAAAGCTCCTTTTGCCTTCCTGTTAATGCAGATGAGTGTGTGCCTATCACTGGTTTTCAGGAAGGCACAGTACAGATCATTTATAGCTACACGGAGTGTGAGGTTAGCGCTGTAGTACCAAGTGGCATTGGGTTAAATGGGGAGGATGCTGCCAGCAAAATGGTAATTTTGATGACTTTATTTGGTGACTGTGTGATTTGGATGAGAAAAATCTGCTTCTCCCTGGGGTTTAGAAGTGATTTAATTAAAAACACAAACCTAGGAAATAGTTTTGGGTACTAGGAAATTCTTTTATATTGTCTTTCATTCTCTCCTCACCTCTTTTCTCTCCATAGTTGTTTTGTTGTAATGGGAGAATACACGGTAGATAATTGTGTCTCTAAAGAAAGTCACCCTGACAATATGGACACCAGTTTTAAAAACGTAAGGAAACCAAAACTGCCTGTTACTAGTTCAGTGGTGGGCCTTTACCATGTTAAGTAGGAAAGAATAGCTGCCCTACCACTGATTTCCTGTATTTTGTTGTTCTCTCATTTGGCTGCAAGGGCAACATGGTGCTAATAGCTCTTGGGTGTCACAATAGTTAATGGTGGCCGAGCATTGCTTCCCTTGGAAGGAGGATGCACATGCAGAGGCATTGTGCACGGTGGCTGACAAACACAGGAAGGAGAGAAGTGACAAAGGAAAAGGCAGGCCCTGTGAGGTTAGAGGCAGAGCCAGCTGGTTAGACCTGTCACTTCTGAGCAGGGGCCAGGAGTGTATTTGATTTCTCCTCTCCTGAGTTTATTTAAATCATCTGCTGGGGTGGGGTTGGGGGAGAAAGCATGATGTTATAAGGCTGATTAAGATGCAAACATGCAGATTGTATGGCGCTCCTGACACTCCTTTTCACTCCAGACTGGAAACAGAAGATTGTAAAAGAAACCTGTTCCAAGGGAAGGAAAGGGAGAAAGCAAAAGACATATACCCACTTTTTAATGAAAGATTTTCTGAATACATTTTTGGATTTCTCTTATCCGTGCCACCCTAACAGATCATCCAGAGTAGCTCCAGGCTGAAACTCTAGCCAGAGGGTTTGTACCAGTGGCAGGTGGCATTGGGCAGAGGGTCTTCAGGGATGCTGCTGGCATTGATTTTGCTGAAGGAGCCTCGTCAGAGACCAAGTGTCCCCTCCCCCATGGGTGGTGGGCACTGGGCCTTGGAGAGGGCCTCAATGCAGATTTCAGCCCCGTCCCCTCCTCCAACCCCTCTGCCTTCTGCTCCTGTGGTGGGACCGCACTCTCTTCCCCCGTTTTTCAATTAAATGAATTAATTACCAGGCATTTAACTTTTTGCCAGACTCTTTCATTATGCCCAGAGTTGTTGCTGATCAGCAAAGGGAAGTAATAACATTCACAGTGAGGGGCAAATCCTGTTAATGAACAAATTAAAGTTCAAACAGTGATTCAAGTTCACAACCTCTCCGTGGCTCTTTTCTTTAATAAGAGTTATACATGTTACTTTCCCTGTTCTTTTCTCCCTTTTATTACTTTTTAAGCTTTTCATCAACACTGCTGAGGCATATTTGAGGCTCCCAACCTTTCACCCTGACAAGGACTCGAGCAGTTATAATCCCGTCTTAATTTGGCAACTTTTGTAAAACACATAAAGGGCCCAGGGTCACCTTTGGTCACCAAGGCCCCCGGTGACCCTATAGTTTCCACCTCCTGCCTGGGTTGCGTGGGCCGCTCCTTTTGGTTTGCATTCCTCTCCAGCTGTCAAAATCTTATGACTCAACTTCCCGCCGAGGGGCACAGCCATGCAGGGTGGGGCCACCTGTGCCTGAGCCGTTGCCTCTCCCCCTTCCCTCTCCAGTGGTCCTTTCCACCTAGATGGTCGCAGCGCTTGGGGGAAGGGGACGCAGTGAGGAGAGGGAGGGACCTCCGGACTAAAAGCTAGAAACCTTTGTGGGGAAAGGAGGTAGGAACTGTTGTGAGGTATGAAAGATGCCCGACCCCTCCCCCCTGCCATTACCAAACACTGCTCGCCTGGCTGAGGGGACCACGCCTGTTAAGGCCGCGGAAAGCCCAAGCCTCCTTGGCCCTGACCGGAGCTGGGCCAGAGCTGGGCCAGAGCCTGGCGGGAAGGAGCCCGGGAGGCGTCTGGTGCCCGCCTACTTCTCCTTCCCCCTCTATTTTGTTTTCCGTACTGTGGGTTGCGTGACGGTCTTTTCCACCTCTGTGCCTGGTTTCTCACCACCATTCCCCGAGCGTGGCTTGATATAATCACCATGACAACTGCAATCGAGGAGCATACACATAATAGAGATGAAATAGACAAAAGATTAGCATGCCATGAAAAGTACAATAAGTTTCTTATTTAGCATTTAGATAACTGTCTTTCCTTCGGAGCAAGCTTCAAAGTTGAAGCCAGTTTAGACCAAGAGGATTAATTCTTTCTCCCGCATGCTTCATTGAATCTCTCATTACCAAACTTTGTCTGTATTGATGTAAGATTTGATTGAAGATTAGAGCATTTAGCAAATCTTGCTTTTCTGCATGTATCAGGTCCTTTCAAGCACGGATCGCGGTGCCCAGTGGTCAATACCCTTACTTTTATCCAGTGTCTGCTTCATTTAAACTTAATCAACTCCATCAATGAACTGGAACAGGGAAACGTCCCTGCGGTAAGAATGTTGTGCTTTTGTGGGATAATTCTTTGCTCTTTCCCGATCCGTTGGCGTTAAACCTAAAATTGCACTATGATGAACTTTTTTTTTAATCAATATGATAATGAAAATTGAGCCTGAACGCTCTGGTAGGACTTAAAGAGTAAAGTAGGATCTGGCCTCCATTACCAAAACAACTTCTTGTCCTGCGATCGTCGGCCTCCTTTTGTGTGGCTTTAATACCTTTTCTTCCCTGACATTGAATATTGCTCAAGCTGGAAAATGATGCATCTTTGTAGGGAAGGCTCATATGTCACAGCCAGAAAGTGAAGCAGACCGATTGGTTGTGTGAATTATCTGACTTGCTGCAGTGAATTATTTGCACTGTTTCCCTACCTAGTCAACAAGTTCCTGAGGTATAGTAGAGATCAATCAAAACTGACAGCCCGCGTGTGAAGGCTTTACTGTGTAAATCTGGCGCACTCATCCTGGCCGTGCAGGCCCTGGCATCTGTATATCATTTTTATACTGCTACCAGTAGAGCAATTTCAAAAGTATTTGCAAGGAAAATGCGTGTCCCCATCTGTTCCTGGAAGCATAAATGTGCCACCTTCGGAGGGTTTTCACTGGTAATCATATCTTTAATGATCAACAGACTAGTGATATATATTTTTCCATAAAATGGGGTTTTCTTCACTTTATTGTGATTGGCTAGAATAAATAGCTTTTCCATATGTTAGGGAGATAAAATACAAGATTAGCAGAGGTCGTTTGTTGGATAGTAAACAAAAGAAACAAGTCATTCCAAATACTCTTTGAAAAGAAGCAACGACAAAATTAAGTTGCAATAACAGAGCATCTGAGGGTCCAGATCAGAAAACAGACTTTGTTGCTCCTGGGAAAAGGAGCTGCCATTTAAGAGCAGAAACCCAGAGTGTTCTAGAGGACTGGTGGCTTATTCTCAGAGGCAGGGAAGGGAAGGATCAGGAAAAGGAGAAGCAAATAGAATAACACTTATTTGTTCTACTTCTGTTTTAAGGTATTTCCTTTCCCTTTATTTTACCCACTATTTGTCCGCCCTTACTGCGACACCCTGGGTAAGTTGATGGATGATGTGTTTAGAAAGCAGGAAAATGCCAACCTGCTGAATTCTCTAAAGGCCTACAAGGAGATGAGGATTGTTCACATACTTTAAAATAAAACTTGGTTTCCCCTGTGGGAGAGTTCTGTTCTCCCATAGAAAAAGGTGACTTCAGAGGATGGGGCAGAGTAAGGGCCCTTACGTGAAATTCCACAGCCCAACAAAAGGCCCCTGGAGATAACCAAGATCTGCCAGAAACCCCCTGGGAAGGTGGTCTTGGTGATCTAATCCCAGCTGTATAGGTTACAGTTTGCAGATACAATCAGGCCCTGATCATTGTCCCGCCTCGCCCCACACACCTGCACATGTATTCTCCACACTTAGCACCCCAGAGCCCCCCGCCCCCTTTTTCAGTTGCAGAAACTCTTACTTCTGTAAATACTCTTAGTTCTTGGTGAAATTTGGAAGCATCTCCAGGAATTCTGTCCAGAGGTTGCAAATGTCTGCTCAGGAATCTCCGATTCTATTTTGTTTCCAGGGTGAGGAGAGAACCCCCTGTTCCACAAAGGACGAACATTCATTGCAGGACCCCTGAATCTGAACAATGCCTTCAGCTTTTGAGCTCTCCAGAAAAACACAGACTTATTTAGATTTGTTTTCTACAAGTCAAGAATTGAGAATGAGAAGTAGGGAGAATGAGGGTAAAGGAGGTTCTCTCTAACCTTGAGAGCAGGACCATTTAGTAGGGTGACTGTCAATCTGGTTCTTTATTCTTTACTGTATGTATTGTTATTGACATTTTTCCCCCTTAGGATAATGGGGGGGGGGAAGCTCCATCTTTTCTGTATTTCTTACCTACCCCACCATATTGCACAGAATTTTTTGATCTCTACAAATGCCTACTGCTCTCACTGCAGCAAGAGTGTGTGGGGGGTGTTAGTTTCAAAGTGGGAAATGTGGTCTTCAGGCTGGTCCCAAGCAGAAAGTCTCTGTTAGCATCTTTGACCTAACTTGTGTTACTTTCCTGGCCCCAGTGAAGACTGGGAACAACTCACAGGACGGTAATAGCTTACCCCAGGCCTGTGGCCAGAGAAAGATGGGAAAGCCACTGGCAAACGATTTTTTTTTTAAAACTTCCTCCTAATTTTAGGAGGAAGTCTTACAGTCTTACAGGCTGGATTGCATCTAGGCAGGCATAGGCTATTTAAGAATTACAAGTAGATGACACCCTGATCTGAAACCAGATTTACCACAGTATTGCAATTAAGACTAAAAGACTAAAAGAAACTACACACTTGTGGTTTTTACATTGTATTGTGATACACTGCAGATCTCAATCTTCAGTGAATTTGCTCGCCACAAGGAAATTCTGGCATGTGTTATGTATGAAGCATGGTTTGCCCTGAATTCAAAAAACTGAATTTCCTGATTTCTGTGTGTTTTACTTTGAAACCCATTTTGCATTGAATTTCTGTTGTTTTCATAAAATGAAAGGAAGTGAAAAACCTCACCAACTGATTTTGTGTGGAAGAAATAAGTCTGTGATGTTTGCTCCTTCCATTGTCCAGGACGAGGCTGGTGCTACTATAGTTGGGATGTTTCCCACTCCGTGCTTCTGTTCCCCGGGGTCCTGTCTAACCCACAAGCCTCTGCCCCAAACGGTGCTGTCCACACCAGAATAGAAGACATCTGCAGAGCTTGCCTTTGGGGCTCCTGTTGGCTGAGGCTCTGAATCATAGAACTACATACATCCAAGGTTTTCCTAAATCCTGGAATGGAGTCATTTGTAGCACGTCGTCCTTTGCTTGCTTCAAAACCACAGACCCAATGCACATATACAGCCAAAGCAGAAATGAAAGTCTTGGCAACTATAGCAAAAGATTGAAAATTTAAAAACCAAACACACTGTGTTGAGGGTGAAAATTACCTGCACCAACAATGCTCTCTTTCCCTCCACAGTCTTACTGCCACCAAGCAACCTCATCAGTTTGAGCTTATTTCATTTAAAAGGTACTTAATTCCAGATAAACCGCTAGATACCTATATGTAACAATATTATTTGTTAACCAATTTTATGAAAACAAAAAAGTCTTCCCACTTTAAAGGAAAATATTGACCCTCTTAATATTGAAACTCTTATTTCAGATACTAGAAAACATAGTTTAATAGTGTTAATTTGCATATACGGTCTCATGATTGTAATATGCATTAGTTTGTGGTAGTATTTGTTTGCAGATGCCCCTTAACCAGATAGGGAGGGCAAGGG